>NC_137977.1:3232527-3832527 GCF_963924665.1 Micromys minutus | reverse complement strand
TTCAGAGAGGGGTTCTCTTAATTCACCTTGATGCTTGCTGAGCCAACTTAGCTGGCTGGTCAATGAACTTACAGGATCCATCTCTCTTTGCCCTCATCCCTGGGTTATAGGCACTCTTAACTTTTGTGTGTGTGTGGGATTTATACTCCTGTCCTCTTGCTTCACAACAAGTGCTTTCATGCACTAACCATCTCTTGTTTCTGTAGTTTGACAACTTTGAGTCTTCATATCAATTAAATCAAACAATAATTGATGGGGAAATATACATTTGTTTTCCTCTGCCAAATAAATATATATATATATATGGATGGAGAGATATTCTTCTAGACAAGGTTCTGAGTTCATTACCAGAACCCATATGGTGGCTCAGAACCATCAATATTGATGCAACACCTTCTTCTGGTGTGCATACATACATACAAACAGACAACCCTTATACACAAAACTACATCAATACACCTTTAAAATATAATGTATAAAATATATTATAATGTGGTGTATGTATAAAATGAGCTACTTAAGTATAAAATTTTTGTGCATGTATATAATGTTCTATTTATGCTTTGTGATTAGCTTATTTCCTAATGCCTCTAAGTTTTACCCATGTTATACACTAGAATTTCCTTCCATTTGAAGGTTAAATACTATTTACTGTCCCTACATACTGCATTTTATTTATCCACTCACCTCACATGGAACAGTTGAGCTTTTGGTCACAGTAAATAAACTGCTGTGAACATGGATATACAAATATCTCTCCGTGAGCATGCTTTCAGTGTTTAGCACTACTCAAAGCAGATTCTCTAGGTTTTTGTCACATTGTATAAGATTCTAACTTGAGATATTACAGATGATGGTTAGTCTTCATTGTCAACTCAATGGCCTTGGGACTCACCTAAGGTACATACTGGCAGTGTGACCTTGAGGGAAAATCCTATGAAGTTCATGAGGAGGGACGACCCACAATGAATCTGAGTGCCCATAACTTGTAGATCTTTGCCCTAGCCTTAATAAGAACTAGGAAAGGAAGATGTCAGCTGATGATCAGTGTCCTTGCTAACTATAGACACGATATCATCAGCTACTTCACACTTCCACCAGCATTCCTACTCAAATCAAAGACCAGAATAAACTATTCCTTCTTTAGATTGCCCATTTCAGGCATTTTGTCACAGTAACAGAGAAAGTAACAAAAATAGAAAGGTAGTACCAGGAGTGGGGCAGATAAATCTGGCCATGTGATTCATAGGGCTTCAGGACTGGTTTGGAGGAGATAAGTGAAAACCTTCAAAACCATAAGATAAAGGGGGAAAAAAGCTCAAGAATTTTATAAACAAAGTTTTGTGAATCTTTCTTGTGGGAGTTAGGAGGACCAGCATTGCAAGAAAACTGTAAACAGCTGAAATCAGAGTTCACCAGATCTCAGGGAGTAATATAAACTTTATTGAGAACTGGGTTAGAAGCCACTCATGTTGTATTCATGCCAAGAATTCCTCTTCATCCTGCCTATCTCCTAAAAATGTTAATGAGGATAAATTCCAGTGCAATGTACCACATCATTTGGCATAGAAAATTTAAATAAAGAGTAGCCTGCAGACTGTGGAATGGTTACTGCTCATTACTCTTATCCAGGTCTACATTAAAAGAACAGAAAGAGAATGAAAAAAACATGAAAATATACATTTACAAGTGGAAATGGTATGGAAATGTTTGAAGATGCAGAGAATGTGTGTTTGGAGAGACCAGTGTAATTATTAATGGTATTGTGTGTTGAGGATAAGATCTCAACCTCTGAAGGCTCCAATTTTTAAAAATGCAAATTCACTTGAAATGAGAGAGCCCAAGATAAGAATGACATCAAAGTGTTCTCAGTTGGAGAAAACATCCTTGGAAATGTTTTATTAGGTTCAGACACTAGGCACACAGGAGCCAGTAAAGCTCTAGTAGAAATAAAATAGACTACATCTTGAACTGGCAACAGAAAGTGTCAACATAGCCCACATAAGCCTGGTTTGGTAACAATCTAAAATACAAGAATGAGGGGTCCTAGAGACTTGCATCAACGCCCTAGAAAGCTTTTGAAGCCAAGCAATGTGTAATAAAGGTTGACACCCTAAAGGCAGGCTCTGAGAGTTCCAGGTGTGGAGTGATGGTGAAGTATAAGATATAGTAGGAACCCCACCATCCTGGAAAGGCTATAATAGTGGGACATCTGAAGAAATCTACAGCTGAGTAATAGAACCAACACAAGACAGAGGCTGTGTAAGATAGAGTCAGTACCTGGAGAGCTGGGAATACCCAAGGCTGTTGAATCCCAGATGATGTCATCAGCAGCTACAAACACTGGACATGGAGCTTTAGAATTTGGTGTTGCCCTGTTGTATCTTCACCTTGCTTTGGCTTAATCTTTTTTTCCTATACCACATTCTTTCCTTTTGTAATGAAAAGATTTATTCCATGCCAGTACAGATTGGAAGTGCATTGTTTGCTTCTTTGCTTTTTACTATTAGGGCTCACATAACTAAGAAGTTTGATTTGCTTCTCAGATGAGATGTTATACATTTGCTTTCTAAACAGTCATGGAAACTATTTTAAAAAACAATGGGGGCTTTTGAAATTAGAACAAAAGCATTTTATACTATAAGATGATCATAAGCCCACAGGGTGGGGGGACAGAATATTATAAATTAAAGTGGAGTGTTTGTGTATCAAGTTAACAGGTGATAGACTTATGGTGATTAATCATTTTTCTCAACTTGATTAGATTCAGAATTATCTAGGAGACATATCTTTGTATATGCTTTTGAGAGAATTTTCAGGAAGTTTCATTGAGCAGGGAAGATGAACCTTAAAAATGAAGACATTCAAATTCAGGTTAGAAAATTTTTTTCAAACACTCATTCACTTCTTGAATGAGTTCAACGAATGAGGAGATGGGTTTAGTTCTCAAAACATCTGGAGCCACTGACTGCCCAGGTACTGGACTCAGAGGCATGTACCAACATGCACACACACATACACACACATACACACACACACACACACACACACACACACACACACACATACACACATACACACATACACACACACACATACACACACACACACATACACACACACACACATACACACACACACATACACACACACACATACACACACACATGCAAACACACATATATAGACAGACATTCAAACATGCAAACAAACATTTAGTTGAAAATAATAGCAACGGGACGGAGAGAAAGCTTGACAATTAGAGTATTTGTTTCTCTTGTGGAAAACTAGGGTTCCCTGCCCAACACCCACATAAAGGCTCACAGCAATCTGTAACATCATTTTAGGAGATTTAGCATCTATTTCTGCCATCTCTGAGTACTTCATGCTCGTAGCACACAGATATGCATGTAGGCAAAACACATACACATAAAATTAAAAGAAATAAATCTTAAATAATGAAAATAATTTTTAATTTTAAATAATATGCACATAAATCCAAGTGAAAAGTATTATTTGTACACAGATCTTCTCTGGAACAAGCACCCATGCCCTGAAAGCTAGGAGGACAGGGTCTGAAGTGATTAGGGCATGGTGATCTGGGGTGGAAAGAGATCATGACGTACCGCTTGTATGTTGTCGCCTATCACAGAATACTGAACTGCAGCACTGGTAGCTGAGGTCAGGCAGCTCACTTGTCACTGATGTCAAAGCCTCCAAATCTGAGGAAATAGTAGGTTCTCTTTGCAAAAGAATGCTCAGATCTTGTATTCACTGTATAGTGACCCTGTTAAGAGTTTGTATGCCATTTCCTGTGTCAGTCAGCCAGGCCTGCTCCACAGCAGAACAGTGGGTGCTATTGTGCTTAAGAGGAACAGCTGTGCAGTGACTTCCCAGAAATTGTACAGGCATTTGTAAACGCTCAAGGGACAGTATCGTGTCCTTACTAGACATGTTTGCATACACCCTGCTGTGCAATTTTAAACACGTTTTACATCAAAAGTTATGTAACTCATCTTGAATCCAAATGTAACTGTGTTTGTTGTTTTGGTAAAATACTAACTATATGACATCAGTAAAAGTCATTACAATGATTTAGCTAAGATAGTTGTGAGGTTTAACATACTCAAAGGGTAAAAGGATATGACTATAAAATTGCTAAATATATTTCTAGCTGTTGAACATATTAAGGAATCCATTAGCTTCTTCGTTTAACTCAGTGAAAAGATACAGAATACTTTTTTAAGCAATATTATAAACTTATTCTTAGAATTCACCTTTTCCCAATGTTTATCTAAAAAAAACAAACAAAAAAATTAAATTTCTTCCCCTGTATGAGAAGACAAATCAGAGGAGAACAAATAGATTAATTAATTTTTCAAATTCTTATCAGAAATCTTAAAGAATACCCTCCTAACCTATGTGACAAGCTCTTGGTTTCATGGCATAATACACTAACATCCTACTCTTAGTTTTTAAATTATAGTCGCAATATTCGATTTCCACTAAATATCTCAGAAGGCATTACACATTCTTGCCCTGTAACAGTTTCATTACTTTATTAGAAGACGAAGTCTTTGAGTGATTGTAAAAATTAAACAAAAGCTAAATGACCCTGAAACATAGAGTTTATTATCATCTATTTTAAAATAGTGTATAGGATTTGGTTGCAGAAATACATGGAGCAAAGAGATACCTCTGCCAGTTTTAAATCTTTTACTTTTCGTTGAAAGCCACTGTGCTGTGTTAGTTTAAACACTGGAAGATCTGGGACAGAATGAGTCAAAACTCAAATAAAATTTAACATTGTCACTCCTGACAGAATGACAAAGAAAGAGCTTTGTCCTGGAGGTAAGGATTTGCATAAAAGATGACAGACAGGCAGAAACATGGCTTATATTTACTGATGGAAATGCCAAGGTCAGTATGTGACTTATGTAGAATTTTAAAAAACATTTAACTTCAGAACCTAGAGATGAACACAATATAATGCCTTATGTGACTAAATCAGTCTTTAATAATGAGTTTATGTACAAAACAAAAAACAAATGTGCCCAAAACACCCAAGTGGTCTTGTGTAGAGGGCATTCGTTTTTGGTTGCATTTTTATTGTGGAAAAAACATAGAATGTGGAATCCACCCTGAAATAGGATTTCACTGAACAATTGTTAACCAAGTGCATGGTGCTGCATTTGGCAGATCTCCAGGATGTCTGGTGCCAGAGGAGGAGAAGTTGCTCAATAGTTGCTGTGTCTACTTTTGTGACACATCTGAGCTGAATATTAGTTTGGGTCCCTCTGTCCCTCTGCTGAAGACCACTTTGGTGTTTCAGGTACATCTGTTCTTTGTTTTCTACATAAACTCATCATCAAAGAAGATTGGTGTAGGGTCACTTAAGGCATTATACTGCATTCATATCTAGATTCTGAAGTTAAATGGTTTATAAAATTCTCCATGAGTCACATACTGACATGTTAACTGCTTTTAGGGACATTCTGGAGAACGAAACGTGCTGTCGAACCTGTCCTTGGAGGTTATTAGAGATTCATGACATGCTGGGTCCACACATGCACTTGGGGAAGGTTGGAACCATTTACTCTGAATGACATGGACAGAGGGATGATGACGTAAAGAGATAAGGATTTCTGTTTTTCTCGCATTTTCACATATGTAAAAATATCCTTAATAAAATAACAGAAATATTAAAGAAAATCAATGTAGCCAATGCTTCCATGACCACTCCTGTGGAGATGCTGTGGTGTCACACTGTATTTCATTTTATTGGGCTGGGCAAGCAGACTGTTCCCAGACCTGTCAGACAAGCAGATAGACAAGCAGCATTTGTGTTTCATGTTCCATCTTCCCTTTCTCCTTATAATTGGAGACAAGGGAGAGATTAAAGTCTCCTCCTTCTCAGCTTGGGACACATACAAGTGAGTGCCTGAAGAGCAGTACTCAGCATCGCTGCCGTCAGAAAAGTCAAAGTCAAACCATAGTGAGACCATCCCCACCCACCACTAGAAAATCCATTATCCAAAACACAGAGATGCCGAGCTACAGGGATGCACAGAGAGGGGACAGTTGCTCTGCTTCTGGGTGACCAGAATGGTACAGCACCATAGAAAACAGAACATCACACCAAGAACCACAGAATGTTCCAGAATCCCACAACTGATGGATATGTGCCATGTTATTCACACTGATGCCGGCGGCGGCACACAGCAGTGGCAGCGCGTTCCTCGCTACCCACCCCAATGTTCTGAGTCCCTGAATGAAAGACCCATACACAAGGCTTTTATATTTTTATGTGTCTTAAGTAGCTCAATGGTTAGGCCATTTCCAAGCCTCTAAGTGGCCAATCTACCTCCTTCCGATATTCTCGTTGTTACTTAGCAAAATCTCTATTCTATCTTTGTTGCCCTAGACCCAGTGTGGGACCCTCTCGGTCTTGCCCTTCCCTATTTTTTATAGCAGCTATACCCTCTGTCCCTTGCCTTCTTTGGCATGGTGTCTTTCTTCTTCCTTCTCTTGCCAATCCTTAGCCCAGGAATCCTAAAATCCCAGACTCTGTCTGCCCTGCAAAGCAATTGGCTGTCAGAATCTTTATTTACCAATCAAAACCAATTGGGGGCAGGGTCTTTCAGTGTCTTACATGTGGGACACTACAAACAGGTTTTGGGAAAACATAATTAACACAAGGATACAAAGAAATACAAATGTACAGGAAGGCCAAAGCAGTATTCATAGACGTTCTCCGAACGGTGTAAGCTTTGTCTAATTTGAAGCAACGTTCTTCAGTAAGCTTCTGTTTTTCAGTTGCCATTATCTGGCGGTGGTTACACATAGGGTACCATGCTAACTAGACCCTTCTGACAAGGTGGCATCTGAAAGAATCTCTAATAGGACTTAAGAAACTAACCATGAGCATATATTTGAAAGCAGAGGAGTCAAGTACGAAGGCTTCGGCAGGACAGACTTAGTTGACCAAAGTAAAGTGTGGTGAACACGGCAAACTCATGGCAGCACCCAGGTTCTATAACTGGACAGGCTTTATGTTTTCTGCAACAACAAATCACTGGAGATTTTAAACAGGGAACTGGGGTGATTTTTTTTCTTAAAACTCTCAGACTTGGAAGAGACTTAAAAAAGCAATAGGGAAGGAGATACCATTTAAAAAGCTGTTAAAGTAAGCCATTAGAAAATGAAATAGTCTGGACCAAAGGGAGTTTAGAAGAAATAATGAGATGCTATCAAAGTTAGAATAGATTTTTGAAATAGTAATGGATCAGATCAGGGACGGGTTAGGGAGGAGTGACAAAGGTTTAGACAAGTCAGGCAGTGCTGTTATTAGCTAAGGTGCTTTGGGACATGAGAGGACCAATGATCTTGGGGAGGGCTGGAACTGGGACTAGAAGGTGCTTTCTATTTGTATATTTTAAATTTGGGATGACTATTAGCTATCAAGCAAAGAAACATTTTCAGTATTACTGAAATCATCCAGATCAGTAGTCCTCAACTTTCCTAATGCTGGGACTCCATTCCCATGATGTGGTGACCCCCACATAAAATTATCTTCATTGCTACTTTGTAGCTGTAATTTTGCTACTTTTATGAACCATATTATAAATGTCTTGTATGGACCACCTGTGGGATTCCCAAGCCATATGTTGAGAACCACTGAACTAGGCAAAGAATAACAGTGATAAGAATGAAAGAAAATTCATGAGAAAAAAAGTGAATGAAGTACAAAACTCTTTAAAAAATAACAATCAGACACTTGTCACATGAGGGAAAGCAGGAACAATTTATGGTGTCCAACTGAGTGACTAATGCCCTGCAGGAGGAAACACTGACATGTATGCTGGTTTGGAAGGGACAAGAGAGACTGCACTTAAGATATTTAGGAAATTTGGAAGCCACCAGTATTAGCTTCATCCTCATCAATGCCTACAAAATGCATGATTACCCTGAACAGTGTGGTCAAAGATCAGGCTACTTCAAAGTGAAAGAAAAAGCTTGGCAAGGGTTATATTGTCTGCAGAGCAATGGTGAAAACAAAATCCGTAAGTGGGAAAGAAAGAAGGATAGCAAAAAGGAAAGTAAAAGAAAGGGAGGACAAAAAAAAGGGAGGGAGGGAGGGAGAAAGTGAGGGAAGAAGGAAGGAAAGAAGGAAGGAAGGAAGGAAGGAAGGAAGGAAGGAAGGAAGGAAAAGAGCGAGGGAGGGAGAGAAGGGAGGGACAGAGGGGGAATGGGAGAGAGAGAGAGGGAGAGAGAGAGAGAGAGAGAGAGAGAGAGAGAGAGAGAGAGAAAGAAAGAAAGAAAGAAAGAAAGAAAGAAAGAAAGAAAGAAAGAAAGAAAGAAAGAAAGAAAGGCAGACAAAACTGCCTAAGGCCAAACACTCTCCTAAACCAAGTACATTTTTAATCAGGTACAGCACCTTCCCAGCCAGCGTCTACACACAGGTAGCATTAGATGTGCATGCAAGTTTCACAGATAACTCAAAGCCACCCACAAGGAGGATAAGGACTCAGAACTGAAACTTTACTCTGGAAGTAAACAGAGCACAAGTTGGCCAAAAGGTCAGACCCCTATATTCCCTATTACAATTTGGGCTGTATTACTTAACAGTCATAAGCAATAAAGGACAAGATGACAAACCAGTGCTTTAGAAGCAAGCCAGTGCAGTGGACTGACAGTTGTGTGCTGGGCTAATTTGAGAAGCCCAGTGCTTCTAATGCTGAAATCCCAGTCACGCAGGTGCCTTGACACCATGGAAGCTCAAGTCTTCAAGGAATTCCTGGAATTATTTGGAGCTAATTTGTCATTTAACAAATGAACTAGAAGAGATAGAACCCGAGAGGCTCACGTTGTAAAGGTCAGATAACCACTTTCAGGCAAAGTCTTTGACAACACTGCAGTATCCCTGCTGCCCCCGTTACTATGTACTGAGCCCTTTTCAAAGGAAATGAAGCCAATTTCACATCTGCCCTTTGGATGTCATGAAGTTCTTTCTGTCTATTCCTTGAGGGAGTCAAGAGCAGAGGTTAGGAGAGCAGGCTGTACTCTCAAGCTATCAGGCCAGAATCCTTGTTCAGGCTCTTAAGGTCATATGACCTTAGCACTGCTCAGCTTGTTCCCCTTGGATATTGAAACCACCATAGCTCTCTCACGGAGTGGATATGAAGGAAAAGTGACCTGACACTGACCAGGAGAAGTCAATATCTAGGTCATGGTAGTGTCATAGGAAAGTTCACAATAGGTGGTTATTTTATATAATTTATATTTTAGTACTTAGCATGGAAACTTTAATAACACACTCAGATATGCATTGCTTATGAGCAAAGAACAAGTTTGGCTTTGTGAGTGACAGAAGAAAAAAATGAAGGGAGGAAGGGAAAGAAGCAGGAGAGGGGAGAGGAGTAGGGAGTGGAGATGATGAAAGAGAGGGGGAGGAAGAAAAGGAGGGAGGGAGTGGAGATGATGGAGAGGAGAAAGAGGGAAGGAGGGCAAGAGGGAAGGAAAGAGGGAGGGAGGCAGGGACAGAGGGATGGAGGGACAGAAGGATGGACAGTCTGATGCTGAAAGCTCACTTATCTTCTGCTTTATATTCTGAGTGTGAAAACCGAGCATGGGTTGTCATAGTTATTCCTTCTGTGATCTATGAACTACACCATCTGTACTTGCATCAGAACATGGAGAAAGTGATGTGTCACTGTGCATTAAGCAGACCAGTTCCTGTCAGGGTTTCCTGTGGTTTCTGTGGCTCAGCTGTTCCCACTGTTCTGCATACCTTTATGAAAGTGTCACTGACTGATGCAAAGAAGGAAGGGAGGGAGGGGGAGGGAGGGAGGGGGAAGGGAAAACAATTGACACATCACACAACCAATGCTTCAGTAAGTCAGGTCATGCCAGGATTCACAGCTAGAAATGCACTGGGCTCCATTGCGACCTAAACAGGTCAAGGCATCTCTCAGCCACCATAATGCAGAGGTAATATTAACCTGGCAAAATTAAGGCATAAATAATTTGATGAAGCTAAAGGTTTTGGCTGCCCCCTTGCAGCTCACTTCTAGGCTGTTACTGGTTTTTTCAATTGCAACAACCTATGTGGTTTAGAGGACCACCACTGTGCACACAGAGATAAAATCATTAAGCCCAGTAAAGACTAGGACTTTCACAGGCAAAAGGAAAGGGTCCAGGTATTTCAAACCTGAGATAGAGGGAACTATAGAGACTTGTAGACTTGCTGTGACAGAGTCCTGAGCCACAGGCACGAGCAGAGAGCCAATGTTAGCTGAGTGTAGAGTTGAACTGGCCTGTCACCATAGAAATTAAATCATGATTTTCAAAAGGATATTAAAGCCAGTAAAACAATTTTCTAACAGTTAACTAATTTGATAAATCAAGATGAAACTGGACCAATGATGGGTGTTTAGGGGAGGATGTGATAAATCTGGCTTTGATAGCCTTAAAGGGCTTGGGTAGAAGGCTGACAGTCAGAACAATGTTTCAAGAGACAGGAGCAGAAGTATGGTGTACAAAGGGAAAGTATCAAAGAGGAGGGGCTAGAAGCAAACGCAGTAAAGAGGTGCTAGAGAATTCCAGAGCCTCACACATGAATGGCAGGAAGAGCTAACTGACTAGTTAGACATGAGTGTGCAAGCTCAGAAGCAAGGGTTACAAATTTCGTTAAAGTTTTAGCTGCATTCATCTGTCAATAAGCCACCCTCATGGAAGCTAGACTTTGAGAAGTAAAGGTTAAAGGTTTTTAAGAGAGTTTAAAATTAACAACACACATACATATACTTACTCTCATACTCTCACACGCATGTGTACACTCTCACACGTAGTCACACATACATTTACACTCACACATATGTGTACACTCATGTACATGCATACATATTTAGAACAGAATCAAACAAGTAAAAAAAAAAAACTAAGGAAGAGACATTTTCATTCTTTGTGTGGTGGGGGTGGCATGGGAGTGTGAGTTGGGGGTCAGAGTACAATATTTTTTTTTTGGTCAGTTCTCACCTTCCATGTGTGTACTAAGAATCACATGCAAGTTTCCATGTGGGTACTGAAAATTACACTCATTTCCATGTGGGTACTTAGGATCACACTCAAGGCATCAGGATCATATGAGGCCAGGCTTTGGAAAGCACTATGGAAAACAGTGTTAAACAATAAGGCGTTCTCTTAGGAGCTGTGTAACTTTTGTCTGGTCTCCTTGAATTACAAATCAAAGATATACATCAAGACATTTTGCATATGGAGGAATTGGGGGACTGTGGGGTAGATGACAGTCAGGAAAAGTGAAGGAGGGGCTCAAGTGTCCTGGCTGTCACATGCTGAGCTTTTGTGGGGGGAGGGGTCCTGGGCTTGTCCCATCCACAGCCTCTATGATGACATCCTCGTCCCACTCTTTGATACAGAGCATGTGCTGGATCCTCCCTTGGGGACCTGTGACGGTCACTTCCTTTGCTGGCAGAGTGACAGGCTTTATTAAGGATGCTCAAAAGCATGCTTCTCACACAGGGCTTCTTGGTCTCACACTGCTTTATTCCTTTGAATATGCACTTTGTTTGAACTGATTAACTAATTCTGCAATATTCACATCATACACAGAGCCACTTGCCCATATGGCCTTGACATTTTCCTTCCTGTGATGTAATCAATCCTTTTATAATCACCTTGTTAAAACTATTGAAGCGAGATGCCATTTTCTGTAAATCTCATTCACCTTTAAACCACACAATTGCAATAGCTATGTCTGAAGCCAATGTAAACCTAAACAGCAGCTTTGAAAGTGAAGGAAAGTGATGGTTCAGGAAATAAATATTTTGACCAATAGAAGATAAATACCTAAAAGAAACAGTCATTTGAGACCTTAAACTTTTTACAAAATCCTTATAAAGTCAGAGAAGTCTCAGTATGGCTCTAGGTTTCTCCTCACAAGAAATACCTTGGGGAAACAATTCACAGGCCTTGTGAAGCTCAAAGATAAGGAAGGTCAGAAGGCGGATGCATTGGTCCTTCTTAGAAGGGAGAACAAAACACTCATGGGACAGAGACAAATAGAGGAACAGGTATTGAAGAAAAAATTATCCAGAGACAGCCTCATCTGGGGGTCCATCCCATATGCAGCCACCAAACCAGTGCACTTGTGCTGATATCAAGAACTACTTACTGGCAGGAACCTGATATGGATGCCTCCTTGGAGGCTCTGCCAGAAAGATACTGATACAGAGGAGGATGCTTACAGCTAACCCTCAGACTGAACATGAGGACCCCAATGAAGGAGTTAGAGAAAGGACTGAAGGAGCTGAAAGGGTTTGTAGACCCATGAGAAGAACAACATCATCAACCAACTAATCCTTTCAGAGCTCCCAGGGACTAAAACACCAACCAATGAGTACATATAGAGAGACCTATGGCTCCAGTTTCATATGTAGCAGAGGATGGTATTGTCTGGCATCAATGGGAGGAGAAGCCTTTGGTCCAGTGAAAGTACATTTTCCCAGTGTAGGGAAATACCATGGTGCTGAGATGGGAAAGGGTGGTAGGGAAAGGGAGCACCTTCATGGAGGCATGGGGAGAGAGGATGGGAGTAGGAGAAAGGAGGGAAAACATTTGAAACAGAAATACAGAGAATATTCAATTTAAAAAAAAAAAATACCTGGGGAAATGCCAGGGAAAGAAATAGAGGAAGTACTCAACTCAAACTGAAACCACTGAGTCTTGAAAAAAAAACTAAATCTCTTCTCCAATATTTCAAAACAGCTGCTGTAAACCTTCCCTTTCAGGAGGGTAGGAAGGTCCTCAGATCTAGGACATAGACAGACTGAGCCAGAGAAGGGCTGGAGAGATGTAGGAACCGAGGGGTCCAGAGGAACAGAATATGCATGGTGGGCTCCATATTCTTTCTCTGTCTTTGCTGCTTGCCCTTACCAGAGTCTTCAAGCACAGCCCCTTCTTCATTCCCCCATGGGACCATCAGGCCAACAGGTTCTTCTGCATTGTTTATTGTTGGCTAGGAATGGTGCATGCCCTTTGCAGGTTTCTCAGTTTCAGAACTACAAAAAAATCACTTCTTTGTGTGGGATCAGCAAGCAAAATATATTTGCAGAAACGCCCTTTGTACTGAATCAGTGAAGGGTGAAGTCCAGAAATATCTGGGTGAACTCAAAGAAACCGCAGGCTCTTTTGAAAATCCCTAAGACCATTTGGGCCTTTTGCATCTCCTGGCTCTCTGCTGCTCTGGCCTCCTGCCGACCACTCCTCTACATTTGCCTGGCTGAGCCTTAGCAAGTACACCCAACCCATGCAGTAATCTCCATCCACAGGAACAAAGGGACAGAGGGGCAGAGCCTTACACACTCGAAATTCTAGACTCACCCTACTTCAGGACCACAAGCTTAAGACAAAAATAACCAACCTCAATGTCTTCCTTCTTCTCCTCCTTACGTTTTAATTTTTAATTTTAATTTTGTTTAAATACATACATAAAATATCAAACACTTTGATTGACTGCCTCTTCAGTGATATACCTGACTGAACCTCTGGTTACCCGGCACAAGGCCAGGCCTATCAATAGCCAACAGTGGGGCACTAAATGCCCCCAGTGAACTGTTGGCAACTTGATGGTCTTGGTTATCACCTTCAAATATCGAGCCTGCTGGTTCTCTGGTAGCTCTAAAGCTGTGGCTACACAGCTTGTGGTACTGAAGAAAGAAAGTGGGTCACAAAATAAAATTTAAAAGGCATGAATAAAAGAAGACCTCTAGAGAGAAGGGGCCAGAAAGCAGAGTGGGTGAAAGGTTGACAATAGGGGATGGCAGAAAAAGTAAATGAATATAGTATCTACTTGAAAAGAATTGTCAGAGACGTAATTTAATCACTAAAAAAGCAGGTAAGGAACCAAACATCTGACTCCCTTATCCACATGCACACAGGCTTTTGGCCAGCTCAACATCGGGAGCCCTCCAAGCCATTTCTAAGTGTAGGCCAGGCCCTGACTGTGCTGGTACAGAGGAGCGCAGTTAAGTTTATCCCAGACCTTCCGCGTTCATTGTCTTTGACCATTTAATAATGTGATTACAAATTTTGAAAATTAATGATTATGCACATGTGAAAAAGATAGATGTTGCTTCTATGAATATGTTTGAAGAGATTTATCAAGTGGGACTACCAAAAGCTATAGGATCAGATGTCAAGAAGAAGGTGGGTAAATTATTAGGAAAAAGAAAGGGTAAATCTAAAACAATTCTTCTTTGTGCTTTTAAGTTCTTGGCCCGCTTTAGAGGGACTGAAGCAGGGACACTGGGGGATGACCTTGAGTTTTTACTGTTTTAAAAAAAAAATCCAGGTCTGGAAACCCACGGCTTTCCTCCCTGCAGTGTTCTCCTGTAACTTCTCTGATGTGAAGCACAGGCCCACAGAAAGCATTGAGCAGCATGTCTGATATTCAATAACCACCAGCCCCCGTTAGCTGTGACCCTGGCAATTATTGATCAAATAATTGTATATTCAGCAATTTAAAGGAAATGAGAGAAGTTACATTGAGATCATCTGAGTATGTAAAAAAACAAAAGCATCAGGATACACTTTTAAATCTATTGTCTAAACACTAGATAGCCAATAACGTACATATTGCTGCTATGACCTTATGCTTGGTTTGTATCAAATAAACATTTTCAAAAGTTAAAGAATGTTCACAAGTACATTTATGAGCAAGTTGACTGAAAAAGGCAAACCTGGCTCATTATTAAGAACAAGGCTTTGGGGAATGGCAACTGGCCCAGCTCAAAACACATGTCTCAGAGATTCCGCATTTAGTTCCCAGCACCATGGCCAATGGGACACAACCACCTGTGATTCTACTCCAGAGGTTCTGAGATTTCTGGCCTCCATGACCACTGGCTCATGTACAGACACTCATAACACATGTGAAAAGGTTTTAATGAAACCTTAAGGAGAAGGCTTGGAAATCTACAGGTAATCTGCCTCAGCTGTGACAAATGGCTTCATGGCCTTAGGAAGCTGTCTAACCTTTTCCTGTCTCTATCTCTTCTTTTGAAAGTGGTGACTAATGACTTCATTAATGTACCATGTGGCTAAGAGATTACTTGGAGTTCTTCCAAGATTTAAAAAAAAAAAAATGTAGATTTTTTGCTCCTCTTATCTGAGTATGAGCATTTTGTGGCTTATCACAGTACTCAAATTCATTAAGATCTCTAGTACTCCAGATGAAGACCAGTAAAGCACTAATTATTTTAAATGATTTTCCATCATAACAATGAAAATATTCACTTGCTGTGGCCTTAACATCACATTTCAACAGGCTCAGCTTGCTGTACACAAATGACTCAGATTGAAGAATGGGAAGAACAGAGAAAAATTCTGTTCTGATCCTTTATGTATGTTATCAACTAAATCTTAATACCTTATTCATTTGTATACACAAGATAAAACATGAATTCCCCAAATATTGATGGCACACACTTTTAATCTCAGCACCCAGGAGGCAGAGATAGTTCGAGACCAGCCTGGGCTACAGAGTGAGTTCCGGGACAACCAGGGCTACACAGAGAAACCCTGCAACAGCAACAGCAACAGAAACATGCATTTTTCCAGAGAGCAAATGGAAAGATACTACTAATAAGTCAGTTTGAATGGAGCACAACCCCCAGACCCTTAATACATGGTATACAAGTAAATGACTGGTGATGTGACTCTTTCCTTAAGAATGAGTGTTGCTTTATCAAAGGACCAAAGTTCGGATGTCAGCACCCACATCAGGGGGATCACAAACATCTGTAACACCAGCTTCAAGAAATATAATGTGCTCTTGTGGTCTCCATAGGTACCTGTACACACGCACATGTGCATACACACATAAATGTGATAGTAAAGAGAAGTAAGAATGATTTAGAAGTCAGAGGTGAACAAAGCTTTGAAGAGCCTTTCACTCTACTATTATTATTAGTTATAAGAGCAAATGGTTTTCCCTCAAAGACAGTTTATATAACTTTTTATCAGAACTATGAAGGCACAAAACTCTCAAATGTTTAATTTAATTCCACATATAAATGCTTGGTACTAAACTAGGTTGTGAAAACTTAAAGTAGGAGTAAAACTGGATCATCCCAACATTCAGCAAATTTACAATATAAGATATGAACATTATCTAATGAATATACTTCCATCTGGGATGTGTGAGGAAACAAAATAGGCTCAAAAAGAGAAAAAAGTTTTAGGGTGAACGTATGTCCTAATGTCAGGGATCTAGATTCACGTAAAAGAGAAATGACAGTTGGCCTTCCACTGCATTTCTATTCCAGCTATTGGTGAAATAGAGAGACGCACATGCCATGCCCACACCCTTGTGAAAATGACATTTTCCTATAAGCCAGATATCTTGAGTACGATGCTTATTGAGAACGACCCATCATGCAATCAGTATGCAAATTTCCAGTGTCTTCGGAGATAGAGGAGGAGTTGCACTTGACGATTGAGTATCTCCTCTTCTGTGACACTTTAATTTGCTCCCTCATTGAGTGGTGGTGCACATAGATGAGGACAGTGTGCTGGAGGATGCACAGAGTAGACATGGTGCTGTCTGAGATGGACCAACCGAAAAAGCCTTGACCTCCGCCATGCTGCTGTTACACAGATGAACAGGTAAAGTCGAGTTACAATGATACTAATGTAGGTTTGAGGAGCAGGTTGACATATCAAGTTCAAACTGGAGGATCAGCTGTACCGAAGAACTATAACTTATTGATGAGCTGCATAAATGACTTATAAATGCCTTCATCTAACATGACGAAATGGCTAAATCAGTGGAAATGCTGATACCTTACAGGAGGAAAGCTCAAAACAGTGAAACTCAGAACAGCTCCTACAGCCAGAAATTCTCCTCATTGGCACAAGTGTAGGCTAAGATATTTCTAAACAAATGAAATTTGGTGAAAGACTGATGAAAAAGATAAGAGCAATGAGGATTTGTGGTCTGAATTAGGGCAAGGAAAATCAATATTATAAAGAATCACACTGGCAGCAGGTTATTTAAATGGAACAGGGCAGGGCAGAGACTTAATGTTCCTAGCATGCTTTAAGTCACAGCACTCAAGTACATGTTCACATCTGAACAAATGAATTTTGGAAGAATATTTTTACACATTCAGAGGGCAAAACCTTTTTATGTCAAATATATAGTGCATAATCAGTATAGCATACATTTTAAATATAATTAATACTATGTAAAATACATGGCATAGTATAGACTATATCATAATAAAGTATGTGTAATGTATTCATGTGGTGTTATGGAAGAATTAAAACTCTGTATGAGAATAAGAAAGCTTATAGTCCCTAGATTTGCTGGCCCCATGGTTCTGCTGTCCCATAGATTAGTGAACACAGAGCTATGCTACATTTAAGCAAGTCCATCAGAAAGAAGAGGCTCCTCTTGTTCATTAGAATAATAAGACATTTCTCGGAACTCCTCTGTGCAGAGCATGCTCCTACCAGTTCTGGATGATGTAAAACCCATGGGTTCCTTCCCTTGCAATCCACAGCCCCTTGGATATTAGCTCACTTTCTCTCTCTAGTCTTAAAAACAAATGTGTCCAATACTGAACCATAGAACCTCAGCTACTAGAAGACGAACCTGGCAGACTGACCACTGGGTCCCTGTTCTTCACCCACACTTACTCTTAATTACTCAATTTATACAAGATTTTTTTTTCTATAAAAATTTATTATTTAAAATTTTATACAATATATTTTGAGCATACTCTTTCCCTTTTCCAAACTCTTCCTTGAGCCTCCCTACCTCCTGACCCACCTACATTCCCTCTATTCCCCCATCCCTTCCTTCCCTTCAAAAGGAAATCAAACATCCAAAAATAATTTAAGGCAAAAAAAAAAAAAAAAAAAAAAAAAACTCTGTGTGTGATAGTTTGAAAGTAATGCCATATTTTTTAAGTAACACTTACTATGTTACCAGAAACACAGGGGGCGACAAGCTTTGTTTTGTAATTCCTTCCCCAGTACCATCTTTAATACAAGTCAACTATCAGAGACTTACCAGTGGGATCATCTTCATGTAGAAAGTTGTGTAAATGTCTTTGGCTGTGGTGCTGATGTAGAAATGTTCTTTCAGTTGTTTGTCAGAGTTGTGTCTGGTACATTCCTTGCAGCATGTGCTTAGGAGTGGGTGAGTAACAGCCACCTCTAGTCTCCACTCCTTAGCCTGGCTGAGCACGAAGCACATCTGCAGTCCTCACTGCTGTATCTTAGTGCCTGTCCCTGGGATAGTGAGCATCAAAAACCACAGCCTCGGTGCCACAGGTAGAATAGATAGTCTCAGAAGGTAGAGAGCGAAACCATCAGACCAGGACCCAAATCCAAAAGGAATTTACCAAGGAAACCAGAGGTATTTGCATATGTTTTCCAACTCATGGAATAAGTAATATTTGTCCTGTATTGAAAAAAATAATATTTTCTATTTTTATTTTGAACTATATAATACTTCTTTGAGACATGAGACGATAATTTTAAAATTTCCAAAATGCTTTCTTCTGTGAAACCAGTAAAACCTTATCAATTCAGATACTGCTACTACACATCATTTGTTCTAGACAAGAATGAAGTTTTATTTGGATGGTCTGTGAGGAATGGATTGGCTGAGTGCAGAAGGAGAGGACATGCAGCTTATGTGAATATCTTTTCACAGCCC
Organism: Micromys minutus; assembly: GCF_963924665.1. Taxonomy (NCBI): domain Eukaryota; kingdom Metazoa; phylum Chordata; class Mammalia; order Rodentia; family Muridae; genus Micromys; species Micromys minutus. The sequence goes on along the minus strand of NC_137977.1, from coordinate 3,813,779 downwards.
AGTGATAGCATGGTCTTTAGGCAAAAGATCCAGCTAGAAAGTAAGGATCCATGTCATTAAGTAAATGTGTCCTTAGACTTTATTGGCCGATTATAGTACTGTAAGTAATGAAGTTGCATTGCATTCAATAAGTTCTGGCTCACATAATTCACACTTACCTTCCCCTAGCTTCAAGCCTAGTATTTCAGTCTATTGAAATTTACTATTGTGATATATATAAGCATACATTCTTTTTCTTTTATGATAGACTCTGGCTAGGTAATCTAGGCTGGCCCAGTTTCTACTATAGAGCTCAAAAAGACCTCAAATGCACAGAAAAATTTCTGCCCAAGGCTCTCCATTTAGAGATTGCAGTCACTAGTCACCATGCCTCAGGAGCAATTTTTATAAAAAAGAATCAACTCGTGTTTTTCTTTTAAACTAACAAGTAGAAATTTTATTTTTTGATTGCTTTCCATAGCATTGGTTTCCTGGGTAAGAATCTATCTTTACTTGTATAGAAAACTAATATACTCTCACTACTTAAGTGATACCATAGAGCAAGCAATTTTCAAATCTGAAGCTCAATTTTTCACAAGGCAAGCAAAAGGAATCCTCAAGATAATAATGAAGATTAAGAAATCAGATTATTTATTCCTTGAGAGTTGTAAATCAGAGTAGGAACTGTATTACCACGTATTCTTTTGTTCGTTCAATAGAAAAAAAAAAGCCAAGGACCATACTTATTGCATAAGGAAGCTGGCAGTAAGAAAAACTCTATTGTTTTCATTTTGTGGGCAGATTATAAACTGAGAGAGAGACTGAGACAACTTTCTCCTGTGATTAGAACTTGTTACCCAACATATGAAATGCTGAGCAACACAACAGTAGCAAGTTGATGTGATTGGAAAAGAAAGGAAACATTCATATCAGTCTGACATTTGAGCTGACAGAATAGAATTGGCAGATGACTAGAATTTCTAAAGCAATGAAAAATGGGAGCCGTCCCCAGCATCACAAGTGGGGTATTAAGATAAAGAACTACATGGATAATTCCAGAAATAGGTCTCATTGTGAATGAGCTGAGTTTGGAAGGGTGTTTGGACAGGGATGGTATACATGTAAAGAGATGAGACCATGTAGAGATGCTCACCAAGTATTCAAAATGCCTGCAGTGTCAAGGGAAAGAAATCTGAGAGTTGCCTAAGTATGTCTGGATATAAAACACAGAAATAAATAATATCACCCCTTTCTGGCCAGAGAGAGAACCAGGAGACAGCCATGAGGACTCAAAACCTGCACACACATGGCTGAGCTCCCAGAACAGCCTCCCAAGTGCTCTCACACCTGAACCCACAGAGACAGGACACAGTCACTGCCATCAGAACTCACTGCCTGCCCACAAAGAGCCAAACACCCAGGATCAATCTTCTTCCTGAGCCCACAGGCCCTCAGACCCACAGGAGAGACAGACTCCAGTCAGAGACAACAAGATCACCTAGAATCACAGATAACACGATGGCAAGAGGAAAGCAAAAGAGCATAAGCAATGGAAACCAAGAAAACCTGGCAACATCAGAACCTAGGTCTCTCACCACAACAAGCAGTGGATTACCAAACACACCAGAAAAACAAGACTTAAGACTTGATATCATACTTTATGATAATGATGGAGAAGCACATGAATAACTCCTTTAAACAATTACAGGAGAATCAGGAAAACACATATAAACAAATAGAATCTCTTAAATAATTTAAACTCCAGAGAATCAAACAATCCCATTAAAAATGGGGTACAAAGCTAAACAAAGAATTCTCAATTGAGAAATATCTAATGTCTGAGAAGCATCTAAGGAAGTGCTGGACATCCCTAGTCATCAGGGAAATGCAAATCAAAACAACCCCGAGATTCCACCTCACACCAACCAGAATGGCTAAGATCAAAAATTCAGATGACAGCAGATGCTGGTGAAGATGTGGAGAATGAGGAACACTTCTCCACTGCTGGTGGGGTTGTAAGCTGGTACAACGACTCTGGAAATCAGTCTGGCACTTCCTCAGAAAATTGGACATAGTACTACCTATACTTCTGGGCATATACCCCAAAGATGCTCCAACATACAATAAGGACACATGCTCCACCATGTTTATAGCAGCCTTATTTATAATAGCCAGAAGCTGAAAGAACCCAGATGTCCTTCAGTAGATGAATGGATACAGAAATTGTGGTATATTTACACAGTGGAGTACTGCTCAGCTATCAGAAACAATAACTTTATGAAATTCCTAGGAAAATGGATGTACTAGAGAATATCATCCTGAATGAAGTAATCCAGTTACAAAAGAACAGATATAATATGCAGTCACTGATAATTGGATACTAGCCCCTGATAGCTCTGAATACTCCAGAAACAACTCACAGACCATGCAAAGCTAATAAAAAGAAAGGCCAAAAAGTGGAAACCTTAGTCCTTCTTAGAAAAAAAAAAAAAAAACAATAAGTGTATAGCACTTTCTCAGAGTGGGGTACACCAAGACCTTAAATCATTGATAACTCAAGAGCTAAGAATATAGCCTTGTGGCAATTTTTGGTAGTTAAAAATCATTATGTTTAGTCTTTACACACCAAGAAAACTTTGACTAGTTCCATGTTACACTTTGTTCTACATACACTTTATGATCATTGTAAATACTAATATTTCAATGCATAGCTATCAAACCTTTAAAAAAATCAAATACTGACAAAAATATATTCATGTATTTTTACACTAAAATGCTTTTAATATTCTGTACATGTATCTCTTTTTTCAGAAAAATAAAGTTGTAAGGAAAAAAATTGTAAGGTTCAAATACTTTATTAAAATCTTAATTTAAATTGTGAATGAAACCCCCTAAAAACAGTAGTTAATACTAAGAAACAAAACAAACAAATAAATAAATATCACCTAGAAATAAAGGCAAGAACACATAGGGACTCATGATTGTACCAATTTATGCCATAGACAGGAGGAAAGGAAGAATTAGAAAAAGATATATTTGGCGGTAGATATAAAGAAATCTGATATGTCCAGTACTTTATGTCTGAGACATCAAGTTTTCTTTCTATGATCTCATGGAAGCAAACACAAGACAGATAGTGAAAGGATAAATGTTTGAAAACCTATCCAACTATCTGTGTACCATGAAACATGGGCAGGTAGGTCACCATATGTAGAACAGAGACAAAGAGAACAGAACACTCATTGGAAGAATTTGCAACTGTGTGAAAGCTTTCGTAAACTAAAATGATATGCCGAGAAGCAGCTAGACATAGACCCCAGAAACCCCAGACTGCATGGGCTCACTAAGCCTACTTCATAAAGTGGGGAAAAGAATGTATTCCTGAGGTCATGACAGATGAGCCATGTACCAGCCACGCAGAAAAGAAAGTGTCTTGGAGAGGGGCACTGTCCCTTTATTACCGTCTGGTAATGTGAGCTGGTTTTTTTCTGGGCTGGGAGACTCCTCACCATGGAGAATAAAAGAGAGTATGTATAATTGTCCATAGGCAACCTGATAGCTGGTCCTGAATAGGTGATTTTGCAAGTACAACCACATCCCTGTGCCCCTGTAGCTACTAAAATCCATGATTTCATCATCGAGGCTTCATGGACTGAGTGGCCAGTCCCTAGAGCTTCTAAGGGGACACTGAGAGATGCTGCTCAGTGCAGGACCCAGCGATGTGACAGCTGTATACTCAAGACCTTAAACTCCATCCTCATCCCTGACCCAAATGAAAAGTGCCTTTTCTATTCAGAGCCTGGGACCCAAAGGGTCACGTCATTAATTAGTACATAAATGTGTGGGTTGGCTAAATGGCATTGCCAGCTCTCCCCAGGATAAATACTTTTCACCCATCAACATCAGCTCAAGTGGCCTCCGACTGTAGGGAGCAGTTCCCTGACCGCGCCCCGCTAAGATGGCACTGTGGTAAACAAATGTACTAAGCATGTGCAATACTGCTCTTCTAGCCAGGCGGCGCTATGCTAATTTGGTGATCTCCGCTCCACCAATCCCTGAGGGACAAATCATCCTTCCCCCCATTAGAGGGAGATAAATAGAGAGAGCGCTCAGCGCTCCAGGTTCCCGTACTCAACATCGAGGTGTTCCTGAATAAAGGTTGTTGAGAAGAATCCGGAGTGTCGTCACTTCCTTACCGGTCGAGTTGGACGCGACATCCGACAATGTTCCTGACTCCTAACTTCGTTGATCTGCAGCCCCCACCTCAGCCTCAACTTCCCCTTAATGCTTAGCTCTTCCCTGGCAGAAGAGTCGGCAAAGCCACATTGCCGCAGCATCCACTCCTCGAATAGAAATGTAAAGTGGAGCCAAGTGAGAAGCACTCAGACTGCCTGCTCCCTGCACCTCTCTGAGCACTGCTTTTAAATTTCAATGCAGAACTTCCTGGTTGTATCGCCAGGACACGGGTTATTGCACTAGCCACTGGGAGAAAAGCCTATGTCCTCTTCAAATGCTTAGTGAGCCTTGGGGACCCAAGAGAAAGAGCTGCCAAGATCTATCTTGATAGTTGCTAAGCTTTCCTCAGAGGGAGATTTGAATTGCAAGAGTTCTCACTCTCAATTTGCCAAATGGCAGTAATAAAGAAAATATAGGCTGAATTCGACACATTATTGACTCCCATTTTAATTAATGTAAGACATATATCTTATGTGGGAGCATAGTTGACTTATTCAGCCAGTGATTATTCATTCCTGATGACTGCAAGGTGCTAGTGTCTACTCAAGTTCTTTGAGGAAAATGAACACAGGGGTCTCCCACGAACAATATTTGAGACATTAGGAAAGCCTTTCCGTTTGAAACAGAACCCAAGGTTTCTGTGAGAGGAGAACTCCAGAGATTAATTAGGAGTCTGGAAAGCCCAGAGCTTCTTCTTTCTGCTTCATCCTAGAGTTAATCCCTCTCCTCTGTCCCAATATGAATCCCACGCTAGTCACCTCCAGCCCCTCGCCTTCTGTATATTCCTTTCTGCCAGTTGCGCTGACCTCTCAGTCCCTACTTTGCCTCGGGACATCTGACCATTCTTCCCACACAGATGAGACTCCGCTAGGATGTGAGGATGCCCTGCAAAAGTGCAAAGACATAGCTGTGTTTCTCAGATGGAAAAGATCCTCCGTGTATCTTCTAACATAGTTTTTGTTGTTAAAAGATGACGTCCACAGGGCACCAATGTTGTTAAAAGATGTCCCAGTTTTGGCACCAATGTTAGGAAAAGGATGAAGAGAGTGGGGGAAATATGGCCCATGGAGGTGCAGCAAAGCCTGGTGGCAAGGGGGATGCCTCTGGAAGGCCCATGTTGGGAATCCCTTCCCCCTGAAGGACCCACATGATGGTATAATACAGAATAGAGTTTATTTACGTCATGGAGGAATTAAGGGGCTAGTAGAGGCAGAGAGAGAGAGAGAGAGAGAGAGAGAGAGAGAGAGAGAGAGAGAGAGAGGAGGGAGAGAGAGAGAGAGGGAGAGAGAGAGAGAGATAAATAGAGAGAAAAATAGAGAGGGAAATAGAGAAATAGAGAAGTAGAGAGAGAAATAGAGGAGTAGAGAGGAGTAAAGGTCAGCCATGAGCACGTGGAGGGAGAGGGGAGAAGGGAAGTGGAAAAGGGGGGATGGGGAGAGGAAAACAAAAGAGAGAGAGAGAGCAAGAGTACAAGAGCAAGAGAACAAGATAGAAAGGAGGGGTCAAGCAGCCCCTTTAGAGTGTCAAATCACGGGGGCGGAGCATACCTGGCTGTTACCAGGTAACTAAGGGATAGGGTATACCTGGCTGTTCCTAGGTAACTGATGGGTGGGGTTTGCAGAATCCCAACAGGTTTATACAGGGTACTCTGTCTCTATATAAAAAATACCTATCTGCAATTCTAAGGTGTGCTTTACACACCTAGCACTTGACACAAATGTCTTCTGAAGCTACCACTTCACTCTTGCCTGGATTGTCACCATCCTCATTCTACATCTGTTGAAGAAAGCAACCACTTCTCCCCAAAACTTATGTATCCTTTGTTTATTGGCCCTATCAACACTGCCTCCTATTTCTGTCTTGAGAGGTTTCATTTCAGGGCTCTTTGTATATTTTTTTCTATACTGCCATTCCTACATTTATATATCTTGCAGATTTTACTAAGCTTTGGGATATTCATTATTTATTGATTTCCCAATAGTTTCAAAATAAACTCAGTTTGGGGTAAACTTGGAACAAATACTGGGTGCTCATTCACTTACACGGTTTTCCTATTGCTCTGATGACCAAACACCTGTCAGTTGAAGCCAATCCTTGGGGTTTTTCTTTTTGTTCATGAGACAGATTTGTTATTTCAGGCTGACTTCAGACCCAATATGTAACAAGAATGACCTTTGACTCCTGATTCACCCTCTTCCATCATCCAGGTACTGGGATTACATGTGCATACCATTCTACGCATTGCTGGAGATTGAATCTGATGTCTTGTGGATGCTGGGCAAACATGCTGTCAACTGAGATATGTCCCCTGTCCTATACTCCATAAATTCTCAATAGCAAGAATATAGTCTGGGCTGTAGCATCTCAGATCGAGATCGTGATAAAATGCAAAATAGCGTCTAAAGCTTGGATTTTCTGATCCTATGCTTGCCAGGAAGATAAGCAGGCACACTTCTAATGTACTAGCATGTCTTAGAACTGAGAAATGATTTTTGGAATTTCATGAAGAAAAACTTCCAGCTAGTCAAAGTATCCCTATATATAAGCTTAGTGCCATTTTGCACGTTAGTAGCAGATTCTGCTCTTCAAATGGAGGGTTGCCTTGAATGGAAGTTGCTGCGGTGTGCGTGTGATTTTAAAGAAAGATTTTCTACCCATCAGCATCTGTGGCTACCTTCCAGGAGCTACCATCTTGGGCTTGGATCCCTTGCTGTACGTGCACTCTTGTTTTCTTGCTTCTTCCTGGGCACAGTTCCTGGAAGAGACTTGTTTGCTTGTTTGTTTGTTATTCAGTGTCCTTAAGGTTACAGTGTTCATAGAGAGTGAAGCCCGTCTTGCAGTAGCAAACACTGCAGGTTGCAGAACAGGGGCTGGCTTTAGCCCTGGGAAAATAGCATTCACACTGAGGTTAAGGTCAGGGCATAAAGAGGGCAGCCACTCATCATTAAAACACTGGCACGCTCTACTTTCCCACACTGTAAGGCATGCTTCCTGTTGCCAGCCAGAGCATTCTCTGTAAATCCAGGATTACCACAACCTCTAGGGGTGGCTAGGTAGAGACTTTTCTATAGGCTTTCTGAGTTTCTGTGAAAATGAAGCCTTATAGTTCTTATAAGAACTGATGAAAGCGATAACCTTTCTAAGACAGGCAGCATAAACCTTAAGAGTCACAGCCTATTGGTCTCAAAGGAGAGCCATCTCTGTAAGCACTTTCCCACCCTTTCCTACTGCCGTGCCACTGTGGGAATCCCACAAGCTTCTAGCATACGGTGGATGGATGCAACCATTTCCATGTCCACAGAAAAGTCTGCGGTTTCAAAGGTCAGGTAGGTAGCAGAGGGGATTGTACATTTATTCCTGTGTGGAAATAATCAAGAAAGAAAAGAGTGGCACCCTACAGTCAGTTTTGTTTTCTTAAATATGTTCTTGGTGCCTGAATTACACGTGAACATACTATTTCAATGAACCCATTTGCAAGTGTTTTTCCCCTCCTCGGTGTTAGAAGGGACCTAGTGGGGCAAGGGTTCCTGTATTTATCTCCTGCGTTCCAATAATCTGTCATTTCCATTACACTGACACCTAAAAGTCCGTTCTCCCCCTCATTAAAGTGCCCTGGAAGAGTAATTTCACTGCAGAGACAGAATTCTTCTCAAAGTGTAAGTGTGCCCCTTGCTGGCCTGAAGTGGTAATGACATTCAACTCTAGAAACCGTATTTGAGCCAAGTGGGCTTTGGTGGTAGTACTCAGTTTGTGGGCTTCCTTGTTTTCTGTTTTTATTTTTGTGTATTTAAAGTTCATGGTTAAGTGTGTCTTGTTATAATGAAAATACAGTAATTTCACCAAAGTTTTTCAAAAACCAGGAAGGCAAAAACTTATGAAATATTACACATGAATTTACAATATTGTCATGCCTAGAAAATAGGAAAACACTCTAAGGAATGTTTAGTGATAATGTTTTTGTTTATCACATATATCTTAATTTGTACACAACAAAATGATGAAATCTCTATCTGGTGCTGATTCTAATGCATTGTTAAAAAAAAAAAAAATGCCTAGACCTATGTAATTGCCAGCAAAAGTATGGTGTGAATTTTACACTCTGAATAGTTCTCCTATTCCTCTGACATCAACCCCAGCACCCACTCCCACAATCCCCAGCCCCCACTCCCATCAACCCCAGCCCCCACTCCTATCAACCCCAGCTCCCACTCCCATCAACCCCAGCACCCACTCCCACAATCCCCAGCCCCCACTCCCATCAACCCCAGCCCCCACTCCTATCAACCCCAGCTCCCACTCCCATCAACCCCAGCACCCACTCCCACAATCCCCAGCCCCCACTCCCATCAACCCCAGCCCCCACTCCCATCAACCCCAGCCCCCACTCCCATCAACCCCAGCACCCACTCCCACAATCCCCAGCTCCCACTCCCATCAACCCCAGCCCCCACTCCCATCAACCCCAGCTCCCACTCCCATCCCAATTCTTTGCACCTCCTTCCTTCCCTACATTATTTTAGACAGTTTTGCTCTGTTGTCTAGGCTGTCCTTGAACTCCCAATCCTGCTTCAGCTAGTCAAGTGCTGGGACTACGGACATGAGGTGGCATACCCGGCCTTCCGTTCTCCTATTCTAGGCACCCATCTTATTTTAGCATTTTTCTCCTTATTGAAAATGAAACCATGCATACACTTAGGGCAATTTTTCACGTACCATAATACTTTTAAATGACTATATATAGTTTGTTTCTCTTCCACAACATTATTGCCTCTACTCTGTATAATATTCCATGGTTTGGTTACAAACTGTCTCTCAGTTGTGTTTGTCATTTGAGCTGTTTGAGGCATGTGATCGTGTCAATATTTCTGAGGGAGTGTCTTTGCAGACATGGACCCTCACTCGTGTTGGATAAACGAGGTGTAGGACAGCTAGAGATGGTTAGTGGTCAGCTGCACACTAGACGGCCGGAAAAAGTCCCAAGCACCATTGCAGCTCCCAGCCTCCTCCTTCACAGCAGGTGTGGATAGCGCCACTGCTTATGGTTTTAGTTTACATCTTTCCCAATTGTACATGTTTTCTAGTATTACTGCTTAGTGCATTAGGAAAGGTCGGTGTAAGGTTCGAATGTCCTACATAGGATAATGGCGTTAGATAATGAGCTCTATGTCAGAGCAATTTTATAGCATTATAAACTGTCGCGAGCAGCACCCGCAGTTCCGGGAGATACATCATGTGGTTTCTATTCCTTCTCCCTGCGTTTGCAGCAAGACAATGACAGCAAAACATCACTGTCCTATCATTTATTGTATAGGTCCACTTAAATGTGAAAAGTGTCACTATGTTTATATAGACTATCAAATACACACACAGAGAGAGACAGAGACAGAGACAGAGAGAGAGAGAGAGAGAGAGAGAGAGAGAGAGAGACTTGCGTTTGCACGTGTGCGCACTAAAAATTTGTAGATCAGGCTGGTATTTTGTGATTAAGTAATTTGAGGGACTCTTTTACAACGGTAAATGAATTTCTTTTGAGATGGTTATGGGGAGAGCACTCATTTAAATGTGTCTGTGCATCTTTACAAGGTTGTCACTCATGTATTGATATGTTCTCCTACCCCCTGAGGCTAAACTTGATGACTTGGTATCTCCATGGAATTGTAACATAGAACTAATTTCCTCATTTGACTTTTAAACGAGTTGTGTGTGTTTGTGTGTGTGTGTGTGTGTGTGTGTTAACTGAAATATTTGGATGATGGAGATGCAACTGTGAAGAGGTACACTCCATTGACTTTAATGAAGCACACACGTTCTTGCTGGTATGTGAACGATGCCTGGCTGCAGAACTCTGGAATCTGGGTAATTAATATTCTCTGCAGTCACATATTTTATTCATGATAATAGCACAATCATACCTCTTGAGATTAACTTGAACATAGATTAAGTAAAAAATTGCTCATCAATTTTTCCATAAGAATAACATTACTGAGGAAGTGGCCAAACTATTTTTACAGAAAACAAAAAGTTGACAACCCAGTTAATAAATTCAAATTAGCCAACACTTTCTCCATGGCTTTTGTGAAATGGACTTTTCCCAGAACAAGGAATAAACAGAAACTCACTTAAAATTACCTAGATTTTAAAGTCCCAAATCTATATGGTTGAAAATGCAAAATGAATTTCATAAAACATACATACACCAAATGTTAAGCAACTAAGACAACTTGCGTATGGATAGCAATTGCACAAAACTTTGAAAGAATATTTTTGCTAATTATCTAAAATCTCAGACCCTTAAGTCAAGTTTTTTATGGTTGTCCGAATAGTAAATATCCTCAGCTACAAGTGTGTTTAAATCCCTTGTCATAGACCAACGTCTAGGCCTTACTGCATGATTTTCTTATTTATTTGACTATTTCTGCTAATTTGTTCCATGCTAAACAAGTAAGCAAATGATTAAAGAATATACAAATTAATACACATTATTTAATAAGAGGAAGGCAAACGACTTAATTAATGAATGTACCAGTGTGTGGTGAAGACTTTTTGATATATATGTGGGTGTGTAGTCTGCATGTGTGCATTTGTATGCCTACATGTGTGGAGGCACACATGTATGTGCAGGTGTATGTCTACATTGTTCTTTGCTTGCATTCGGAGCATGATAACATCAGGTGTCTTCCTTCCTTGACGGCTCTCCATTGTGTTTATTGAGACACATTCCACAGCTCACCGACTCAGCTAGTTTAGCTAGTCATTTTGCTTCTTGGCGTTCTGTCTCTGCTTCTAGAATCCTAAGATTACAGGGATCACCATGCCTGCCCGGCATTTGCCCCAGCACTGCGATATCACAGAGACCTCATTGTGGCATTCAGTCTAGGCTTTCAATCTCCTCGGGACTGGAAATGGGGGAACATTTCAGTAAGAAAAATAAATTGCATATGTAAGTCAGCAGTTTGAGTGGAGTTAAGTGTGCACCTACTGTCCTCTCTTGAAGGGTTTCTCGATTTTGATTCCACTCTTAACCTGGGCTCCATCCCTCCCTTTCACTCTCCTCAGGCTTCTCATATATAGCCCTACATTCCCATTATCAACTGTCTGACTCTGGATTCTTTGAAGCTTGTCCTGGCTATGCACCGGTGAATGCACTCTGCCCAGGAACAGTCGTTCTGTGTTCTCCAAGATGAGGTACAAGCTTGAGCATTTTAGCGTAGGTATCCATAAAGCTTTTTAAATTTCTGTAGTTCAGGGCCAGTGATCTGTGATCTTGCTGCATTATTTATCAAAAGCAAAATTGTTTGGAATTTAATTATTCAACTATCTGAGCTAGAAAGGAATGACTACCACAGATTCCTTTTGTATTATTCCTTACCCTTTCCACACCCATACTTAACAACCAACTCCAGATTCATTGGATCCATATACATAAGCACACAGAGAAGAAGTATGGGCAGAACTTATATCTGAGTCCTTCCCTGTCCCAAACAACCTTCATCTTGTGCCATGGTGCCTTGAACCTAGATCCCTTAGGCAGATTTCACAAGCACTGGATTTTGGAGTTATATAAGGCTGATTCTGTTATGGGTGTCTGAGCATACTCTTTCTCCTCCCTAAATCTTATATTCCTTATAAAATGCTTGTATATTAAGAGTTGCTTTATTGTAAGGAGTTAACATGTGTGTAGTGTTAAAATTAAATGTGGACAGTGATTATGAGTACTTTTCATTATCTTATTTCCTATACTACTATATTTTTCAACCAAGATCTTTGTATTACTAACTATTCAAAAGACCTACAAGCAGATGTCTGTGGCTCTGAACTCCACTCCTTGTCTGGCCTCCTCTGGACCAAGAAAGCTCAGCCTTGGTTATGTGTTTAAAAATCTCTTGATCCCCTTACAATGTATATGCTCCTGAGTCTAACCTCAAAAGCCTGATGCTCAGCAGACCCGTCATTCACTCCTCAGCCACTCCCTGCCTGCTAATGAGCTACACAATATCTTCTGTGCTGACTCTCTTCTCCAAACCTGACTGACCACAGATCCTGAAGTTGGCATTGTAAGACACTAGTGAGAGCTCCAATCAGAGAAGTGATAATCAGATGCTATGTTGTAGATTGCTTGGATAGTAGTGCTGATATCAACACGTTGGCTGATAGATGCAGATTCGTGAGCATCTACATGAGTTAGGGACTCTTCCTCATGGCATCCTTAATCAACTCCAAGCAACAAGTACGTTTATCTTCAGGTTGAAGATAAGGCATTCTCATAAGTAAGTATTCTTGTGAGCTTCAGATGTAACTGGAGGTTGGAGGGCTTCAAAACTCAGATTTCTCCCATTGCCTTTGCCCCATTCCCATCCCAGTAATTTATCAGGTACTTTTAAGTAACAAGGTTTGTATTTCCTGTTTATGATACCAATTACTTCAAATCATGTAGCCTCTGAGCATAATTAATAACCTATCCTATACAACAGCATAGGAAGAGGTGGACTTTTTCTCCACATGTCACGAAAAAGTCTGAAAGAGGCAGCTGAGGTAGGAAAACAAGTTATACACAAAAGATGTGCCTGGAACTGAGAGCAATTCACACTATATCCAGCATCTGGTTGCCAAGTGTCTTTGTGTCTTTAAAAAAATCTCATTGAAGTTTGCTTCATATAAAAGGCAGAAAAAGAGAGGAAAAGAAAGTAAAGGAGAGGGGAGGGGAGAAGAGAGGAGTGGAGTGAGGGAAGGGGAAGGGAGGGGAAGGGAGGGTAGGGGAGAGAGCCAGACAGCTGTAGTAGTACATACATATAATCTAAGCAGCTGAAAAGCAGAAACAGGAGAATCAAGAACTCAAGGTTATCTTCAGCAGCTCACTGGGATCTCATGAGATTCTGATGAAGAAAGTGAAAGAAAAAACAAAAATAAAGAAGGAAGAAAGGAAGATGAAGGGAGAGAGGGAGAGAGGGAGAGAGGAAGGGAGGAAGATTAATGTATGCACCTGCATATATGTTGTAAATTAAAACAATCACTGGATGTGATAAAATTATTTTAATAAAGAATATAAGATTCTTAAATGATGGTAGTATGTAGGATATAAAAGTTTCCACAGGAAACTAAGGTAAAGGGGCAAAGTAATTGAAGCCAATAAAAGCTTTATCTTGTTTCTTCAACAGCTTTAATTTAGAAACTATGTTTTTAGGTCTCACCTCTGAGGCTTATGGTCTGTGTGCTTCTGAGCCAGCCCAAAGTATGCTATCATGGATCTGCTGCTACCCAAGGCAAAAGAAAAACAGGCTGAATGAGAACAGGGCTTTCCCACAATTCAATAATGTATCAGAACTTTCCAGAAGTTTTCTTTCAGACACTATGTTTTTTTAAAGAATTTACAGTATGTTTTAACAGTGCCACAGAATAATAAAAGTTTCTTTAATTTAATTTTCACTCCATTATTCTCCCAATCTGTGGCCAAGTAAAGAGATGCGCTCACATACCGCATGTCAAAAGTGTATCAGGCTTTCTGGAGGTATTTGACCAATCTTTCTAGAATATTCTTGTTATAAACTGAAAAGAAGAAATTTCCCTAAAATCTAAGCCTCCAGCAAATGATGAGTTCAAAAGCTGCATCAATTCAAAGGTCTGTGTTCTTTCCTTAGCTTTATGTTATGCTCAGAGGTCACTGCAGAATGGGCATGTGGGTCCAAGCTGAAATCCGTGGTAAAGTGTGCTCAGCAGAGTGAAAACTGTAGTGGTCTCTTAGTTCTTGTCAACATTTAACTCATGAAATACATGACAGAGTTACAATTACACTTAAGCATGGAGTGCAACAAAATCCTAACTGCACTCTCTCAAGGGCTCCTTTCTTCCTCAAATCCTTGATGCTCTGAGCAGAAATTCCTGTACAGCATAAAGGTGTGCTTCTGCGTGCTGGAGACAGAAGAGCAAAGATCAAAGTGAGAGAGAAGAGTAACTCTGTGGGTGACTCTTTTGTTTGTCTTGCAATTTCAGTGTTTCTAAAGAAAGGACAAATACATGAAACTAGAACCGACCATAAGAACCCATGTTTGGAGACTGAAGAGCCATGAATTCACTGTGTTTTAGTGAAGTTAAGTACTGAGCTGCTGTGAAACACCTCTCTGCATCTAGCATTGTGTTACATGCTAAAGGGATAAGAAAGCAACAGCACAAAATACAAAAATAAAATAAAAATAAAAAGATACAGGAGAGCAAGTTACAGACAGGGAATGAGGAATGAGCACGTATTGCCTGATCCTGCAAGTGACTCACTGGACAGTAGACATTTCTTTACTTCCTTCTTTGCTGTCTTTTATTTCTACAATTAATGCTTTTTTACTTTACTAAAATATATATTCAAACTGCATCATTTCAAAATTATATACACTGTGAAGAGTAGCAGATTAAATTAATAGCTACACTTGATTTGACTGGGTTTAACATCGCATGTTCAGAAGGGATTAGGGGTGAATGGGATGATAACACATGTTTATGATATATATCTGATCTATTTTATTTCCTAATTAATTGATCACTGTTTCAAGTCCTTTAAAGGTCCTCTTGAACATTCTAGAAGTACTTATGCAGTCATAATAATTTTCTGAAATAACTATTTCCCACCTCTTCAAGTTTCAATAGCCCAAACCATCTTTTCCTGTGCTCTGAATACCACATATTGTGGTATTTCTGTGGACTTGCTGAAAGGGCTACTCAGTCTTTATCTTTGGTCTTCAACCCTTCCTAGAGCCTGGTTTCAATAGTTGCTGATAATATCTATCTATTGAGAGAGAGAGAGAGAGAGAGAGAGAGAGAGAGAGAGAGAGAGAGAAAGACAGAGAGACAAAGACAGTGAGAGAGAGACAGAGAGAGAGACAAAGAGAGAAAGTGAATAGATGAGCAAGAGTAGATTTGATAGATGTATAGATGATAAACAACAGATAATGATAGATAATAGAGATAGATGGTAGATAAATGGACAGACAGACAGACAGCCCAACAAATAGACAGTGGTATATGATAGAAAAAAGAAAGGATGGATAGATATATATGGGAATGTGTGTAAATATGTAGATAGATTGTAAATAGATGATTGATAGATGATAGATAGATAGATAGATAGATAGATAGATAGATAGATGGATGGACGGACGGATTGATAGATGATAGATAGATAGATAGATAGATAGATAGATAGATAGATAGATAGATAGATGGATGGATGGATGGATGGATAAATGGATGGATGGATGGATGGACGGACGGACGGACGGACGGACGGACGGACGGACGGACGGACGGACAGACAGACAGACAGACAGACAGACAGATAGATAGATAGATAGATAGATGGAGATAGATAAACAGTCAGATGATAGGTACATCGATAGATGATTTCGTTTTGTGATCATTGATGATCCATCTCCCTACTCATCAGTCTTAACCCACAGCTTGTGTCTTCCAGGAGATTCACTCAGCGTTCTGTTAGACTGGGCTCCTAGCAGCAGGTTGAGAAAAAAAGGGCTTCCTGGTCACATTGGAGTTTATTCTTGAACTCTCCTCCCTTCCTCAGCTCTTCCTCCCTACATCCAGACTTTGCAGCAGAGTTAGATAAAAGATCACCTCCTCAGAAAACTCAGTAAGCACCCCATCCCCTCTAGATTAGAACTGAGTACTCTGCTCAGTGCTGTTCGACTACACTGGACTTGCATATCTGCAATTACAAGGTAGCCACATAAGGACTGGGTAATATAAAATAAAAACTCTTCCTGAAAAGTGGAAAGAGCTTTGGTTCTGTGTGATCCCTAGTCAAAGCTCTCAATCTTTCTTAATTTTTGTCTTCTACTTTTGTAAACTACAAGCAGGTACCAAGAGATTTATAAAAACAATTAATACATTCTATGACCCTCCTACAGCTTCTTTAAGAATGTAGCAGGTCTCAAAAGTCACGCTTCCTCAGGCTGACTCCCTGTCAAGCATAATGTCATGTGCTTTTGCTCCACGTTTATCCTTCGTTTTGACAGATATGAAGAGCAAGAATTTGGCAGCCAATGCTGTCGCTGCAAACTTTGATCTCACTCATCCAACTTTATTCAGTTAAACTCCAAACATGTTTTGATTTAAATATAAAAGTCAGTGAAAACTCAGAGTCCAATATCCAAATTTAGTTTGTTTCATCTGCAAAACACAAAAATTAACATTGCTTTTGGGACACATCCACCAACCAAGAAGGTTTTGGTCTGTTAAAAGAACAAAGATGGGTTAGAGGTTTTATTAGTAAAGAGAGACATTACGGGGGTCCTTTGGGGGGCAGCTGATTGCTACCTCATCACTTTGCATAAATTATCAAGCCCAGCTATTGGTAAATAAGGCTAAACTTCAAATTGTATCTGGTTGTTTCATCGCCGTTACTAGATGGCTTATTCAGATCAAGTCATTTACTTGAATTCACCTGGTAGGCAGTTCTTGAGGTGGGCATGTTCTTAGGCTCTGAGTACTAAGTTGTCCTGTGTTCTTTCTGCTCAATTTTAGCTGGGTATGAAAGAAATTTGCACGATTAATTTTCTCACTAGGAAGCTAAATCAACATCTAGACTCTTCTCTATAGTTTAACATTTATGTTCATTCTTGAAAAGAAGTAGATGTATAAATTCATTCAAATTTAGGATTTACAGTCATAATGACAGTCTTCCTGCCATGTCCAGACTCTTCTACGTAGCCTGCTCTGTGGGAAACAATGAGCACATACCAGGGAGAGGAAGCAGAGTTAGTATCCCAGCAGTGTGCACAGAAGAAAGCAAGAGAAGCAGGTCTTGGCACAGATACAACACAAACCATTGCCTCAGGAGCACTGTGCCTTGCGACTTTTTTGCCTTGCTCCAATTGGGCTAAACACACAAGTGCAGACATATAGCTGAGATATAGCCAAAGAGTCATTCACTCATTTAGTCACTGAGACATTTTATAAAATATCAACTGCATGGCAGGCATTATACATTTATTAGAAAAATTTATGAGTAATCATCTTTTGTTCAATTCATACCATCACTTGAGCAAATCAGTGTGTATTGTAGGTAAATACACATGCTTGTAGATATACACAGTGGGGATTGGAATTTTAAAGCATCCTGTGCCCACCGTCCTACTTCTGGGACATATTGTTATTGTCATAACAAGTTTGCCAACTCTGTCCAATCACCTGCTCCCTGTTCATCAGCACCAAAGATGCCTGAGTAACTTAATTCTGATGGTGCTGACTTGATCACACCATGGGATTGCGCTGTTATATGCTGTGTGTGTGTGTGTGTGAACTACACATGGGACACATGTGAAGGACGGAAGGCAACCTCACTTCTCAGGTTCCAATCATATCACTTTGAGACAGGGCCTAGTCACCAAATCAGCTAGGTTAGGTGATCAAGAAGCCGTAGGAATCCACCTGTCTTCCCCTGTTCAGGGCTGGGATTACAAGTACTTGCCATAGGAGTTCATCTCCTCATGTATGCAAGACAAACACTTTACCAGATGGCCCATCTCCTTACATCTCTCTACAGTTAACATGACTATGAAACAGAGACCAGTTCTAAATAGTGCAGTGATCCCAGGAAGACTGAAATACAACAACATGAGCTGCTTGAATGCCAAGTGGTATAGAACAGAAGGAACTGCAGATGTATAAATGAAAGGACAGAACTGCAATCAGAGATGAAATATAGTTTTCAAAATAAACATTAGAACTTTTAAGTGTGACAAACACGGATGTCACAAAGATACGGAATTAATGGGCTCTGGATACTTTGACTGCAGTTGAAAGCAGATGAATGAAAGGAAACGACTAAATGGGACTGAAGTGCGATAAACAGTTAGTTATACGTCCAGGAAAGCTAGTCAAGCTCTAGTCAAGACCCATTGGTAGATGTTTCCTGGAGGGTGAAGGAACTCAGTTCCCTCAAGTTCATTGGTGTTGATGGCTTCCTGTGATTATGACTGTCCCCAACCTCACACACAAATTTTATATCCACCTGTGAGCATTAGTCCCTGAGAAAATGAATACTTAAAGCCTGCACATTCCTGTTCTTCCTCCTCAGAACACTGGCTAAGTTCTACTGTGCTACATAAGTTGTAATTGGGAACCATTCCCATCACCCTCACTCTAATCAGGCCCCCCTTTTGATGAGATCTGTAAACAAGACAGAGGAATATGATCAGGACCGGATAACAAGTAGAAGTAAGGAAAGTCATAAAATATTGGAAAACAAAATTTTGATGAAATTATAGAGGCAGTTACATAAAATGTAGTGGGCATCTCAGTTGGTACGTGCTGATAACTTCACAATCACTAAGGTTCTTCTGCCCCAGATGCCATCAAAGAGCTCAGTATACATCTCTCTCTCTCTCTCTCTCTCTCTCTCTCTCTCTCTCTCTCTCTCTCTCTGTGTGTGTGTGTGTGTGTGTGTGTGTGTGTGTGTGTGTGTGTGTGTCAGCAGCTCCAGAAGAGACACTTCCCAATACTGAGGCCAACTGATGAAAGTCTCCTGTTCTAGTTTTCCCATTTGGTGAAAATGAGAAAATGTTGGTGCTGAACAAGATGGTGCAACAGTTGAGGGTTCATAATGTTCTTCGAGCAAATCCAAGTTTGAGTCCCAGCTCCCATATTAAGTGTCTCATACCCGTCTATAACTCCAGCTCCAGAGGATATATTGCCCTGAAGCTTATGTTTCCCATTTTCCTTTCCTTCACAAAAAAAAAAGAAGGTAAGAAAGAAAGAAAGAAAGAAAGAAAGAAAGAAAGAAAGAAAGAAAGAAAGAAAGATAGAAAGAAAGAAAGAAAGAAAGAAAAAACTGGCTAAATGTGCTATTGTAAAATTCACTGAATGTTCAAGTTAAGGTCTTGGAAATTTTGGTTCTAAACTGAATCTGAAAACATCATCAATTAGAGATAAGCACAGTCCAGGGGACCCACAGTCCACTTAAAAGTCATCATCAAGACTGTGCCCCAAATGAGTGATTGCTTCCACCAAATAGATCTATTTTCTTGGACCTTTAAGGCAGTATCATGTCCTGCAGCCCAGGCCAAACTCTTGACCTTATTGCCTCAGTTGTCCAAGTGCTTGGATCACAGATATGTACCACCCCAGGCTTATATGAAATAATTTTAAATGTAGATGAAATAACATAAAGTTTATGCACACAACTTACTGGATTATGCACTTTAATTACTATTATTTCTTCAGTCTTAGACAAACATTGACAAATTACTAAGAGCTTTGCTTTTAATATCTCACTTTGTCACAACGCAGTTTTTATTACTATTATTATTTCTATTATATATCATTCCTCTTACACATATGCTCTAGAGGCCTTATATATTGCCCATGCCACATATTACTAAACCAGTAACGAAGCCTAAATATTTATCATTGTAATAAATTTACTCTTAGCTAGGGACAAGACTTACGGGAAGTGATCAGACGGTTCATAGAAATGGTAACTGGAAAAGATTACAGAATAGAATACTATTTTTCATATCTGTTTATTATTTTTTAAATGTCAGAAATCTACTTCTTAATATAGCCTTACATCAGAATTATGGAATTCTGATTAATTACATTTCCAAATTGTTTATTGTATAATACTGTTGCTGGGGAACCCTGGTCCTATAATGAGGGACTAGAGAATTTTCCAATTCCAATTGAATTTCAGAACAAAAACATTAATTTGATGTTATGATGTCCTACATCCACTGAAAAAGCTCTCCTGTCTGCATAATTGAAATAAATTGATTATAAATTAGATTCTTTGTCCCTGGGATGGTCACATCTGTACTAAGAGGAAATGGTAGATAGAACAAAGTCACTGGAAAAGAGATTTTGTAATTGGACCTTGTCACTAGGGGGCACTTAGAGACGTAAAATCAGCTCTGCCAGGAAAAGAAAAAAGAAAAGAAAAAAAAAAAACCTACTTTGTGAAATAGACCCATGCTGGCATAAGTATATGTAAGGGAGGAAAATACAGGGCACCTTCACCACTAATTTTAGGTGCTAATGCTTTAGAGAAAAGACCAAGTAAAATCAGCACAGGGTGGAGACTGTAAGTTCTGTCTTCCCTACTTCTCTCCAAAGAAAACAATGCTAGATGCTGTGCCCTAGTTTCTCTGGTTTCATTATTTGTGGAGTTGTAAGGGGGGCCTTTATTATGGTTTTTGAGTTTTTATTGAGGGGAGGATATTTGTTGGTGAGTGAAGTGGTTCTTTTGTTTCTCTTTTAGACACTGGTATCCAGGTTTCTATGAGAAATCAATAAAATGTGTTTGTAGGATCTGTTTCTCTAAGTGTGATGGCAACAGACAGATGTGTAACCTGAGGCAAGAAGAGATAAAGTCTTATCCCATCAAGTAAATGGGGAGAAAATGGGAGCAACCTAAACAACATCTAAAAGGAGACAGGAAGTGGAAAAACAGATTTCATGCTGTGTGTCCAAAGCTGAAAATCTCAGGATATAGGAAGAAAGGCATAGCGGGCATACTGAAATGGAAAATGTTTGCAAAATGGGCTTGTTTTAGCCCATGAGCAGTCTGGTCGATGTCTTTCCCAAGCCCCGTATTTCTTGTTATATGAAGAAGTTGTTCTATATTTGTAGGCTATGGGATATCAGAAATGCCTCCTAGCAAAGATGAGAGACCTTCAATTGCCCTATTCCTTAACATGAGGGATCTTCCTGCATGACGCACCCTATCTGCACAAATTACCCTGCAGTTATAATTAAGAAAATAATTGCAAGTACAATTTACCAGGTCCATGCCCATCATCTCATCCTATAAATTGAAACAGAGAAAGCTTCACTGCACCTCACCCAGCGACCTAGTTAGAAGCTCTGGGCGAACCTCCCAGGAGCACAGATCTTGGTCCTCTGGAATAATGAAATGATGGTTAGGGACTGGGAATTGTGAATTGGATTTTTTGTTCCTCTGACTCACCATGTGGTCATAGGAAAGTCTACACATCATCAGTTATTCTGGTAGGAAAATGATTAGGATAATTACAATGCACATTACTCTAGAGCTTTGGTTTCAATAAGCCACTTATCAGCTCTGCCTTCAGCCTTTCAAGATAATGTGTTGCTCACACAAGCAACAAATCTTACTTTAAATGCCAATTCCTACAGAATTTTTATTCCATTATTTTTTCCAAGATAATTTAAATTTGTTATTACTTACTTAAAGGTACATCAAACCATAACATGTAAACTTGTGTAGCTGAATCATAATAAAAAGGTGAATCATTTTAATCTGTCTTGTCTTTATAAATGATTATCTTTCTGTAGTTTTACCATTGACTTCTCCCATTTGAAAGAATGATCTAACCTCTCAACTTATATAGGAGCACACAACAGTACACGATTTCCTAATATTTCTGTGATAATAACATGCTTTTACATTTCTCATTAATTATTGCATGCAAATCATCTCCAAGTTATGATGGGTGAAAGCAATGCTCTCTCATCAGAAGTCATTCCTCACTGAAATGTGATCCTCTTGCAACATGCTCTGTGGTACCCTCGCATGATGAAATCTAGCATTCACAAGCTCTGGCCATTGACAAATTTATAAGAGTAAACAACTGGTACTCTACCATGTGCCAGGATTCTAAGCTGTACCAGTCAGCTCTTAAGTATACTAAGTATATTTTCAATGATGATGTTTTCACTCTATCTAGTAAGCTAAAGGGTAATTTTATGTTTCTAGATCACATTCATTTTCAAACCTTTGGCAATATTCAAGTGGTTCATAATTAAAAAGATCTCAGTTTTGTGGCCAGAACCTATATGACTAGCCAAATAATAGCTATGAGGTCATCTTAGTTAGAGTTTTACTAAGATGAACAGACATTATGAACAAGGCAAGTCTTAAAAAGCAACATTTAATTGGGACTGGCTTACAGGTTCAGAGGTTCAGTGAATTATCATCAAGGCAAGAGCATGGCAGCATCTAGGCTGGTAAGGTGAAGCCAGAGCTGAGGGTTCTACATCTTCATCTGAAGGTTGCTAGTGGAAGACTAACTTCCAGGCACCTAGGAAATGGGTCTGATAGCCCACACCCACAGTGACACACCTACTCCATCAAGGCCACACCTACTCCAACAAGGCCACACCTTCTCATAGTGCCACTCCCTGGGTGGAGCATATGCCATCACACTCCTCTCCCTGGCCCCCTTAGGCTTGTTCAAACATGAGTCTATGGGGCCATGCCTACACATAGCATAATGAAATGTATTTAGTCCAACTTCAAACGTCCCTGTAGTCTATAGCAGACTCGACAGTGTTAAAAGTCGGAAGTTCAAGGTCTCTTCTGAGATTTATTTAATCATTTAACTATAATCCCCAAAGCAAGACAGGAAACCAGCTGGGCAGACTCCCAACTCTGCATCTTTATGTCTGATGCCAAGGTAGTTTTCAGACCTCCAACTCCTTTTTTTCATCGTTGTTGACTGCAACAAACTTCTTTCACTGAGGCTGTTTCTACTCCCTGTTAGCAACCTTTCTCAGCAGATAGACCACGGCTCTGGCATCTCCAACATCTTGAGGTCTCCAAGGCAACTTCAGTGTTACAGCTTCTTATTTCAATGTCTGGGATTCACATATGCTCTTCTTCAGGTTGATCCATTGCCTCTCCTGTTCCTGGTGTTCATCCCATGGTACTAGCATCTCCAATATGCTGGGGTTTTCCCGATGTAACTAGGCTTCAACAATAGCCTTTCATATGCGCTCTTCGTGGTGCCAAGCCTCAACTCCTTTGCATAACTCCTTAAGTCCTGGGCTATCAACAGCAACTGGGGCTTCACCTTTGCCAATAGCCTTCCATGGCTTCTCACAATGTCAAGACTCAGCTGCTCTTTATGACCCTTCATGCCTTCAAAACAAGTACTACCTGGTTGACTCGTAAACTTTACCAAGTACAGCTGCAGAGCAAAGTACAACCTTGGCTACACAGTTTCTTTGTGCTTGCAGAAAACACTTCCCAGAAGATTTCACCTCAGAAATGCTGGTCTCTTCTTAATCACTACAAATTTCTTACCTCCAGCTGACCAGCATCAATTGTCCCATTAGTCCTTCCAATTTTTCACTTTAAAGCCAGAGCCACATGTCTGAAGCTGTCATGTTCTGCTGCTTTCTGGGGTTGGAACATGCACCCTTCTCCCACATACACCATTCTACTACCATCTTTCAATTTTTCTGGCTCCCTCTCTGCCTAAGCTTGGCTTTCCTGGAACTTATTCTGTAGATTGACTTTGAACTCAGAGATCTACAAGGCTCTGTCTCCTGTAACGCTGGGATTAAAGGTGTATACCACTATGCCTGGACATAAGCATTTCTTCACATAGACCCTTCTTTGTCCTATGCTGGCCTTGAAATTAAAGATCTGTTTGGCTTTGTATCCTGGGATAAAAAGTTGTGTACCACCATGCCTGGATCTAAATTTAGCTGGGTAAGATCTTGTCCCAAAAATCTCTTAATATTTCTACCTCTTAGAACACAGGATTCAGTTCCATTTCACTTCCTGGTGCCCCTTTAATACTTGAACCATATATTTTATATTTCTCATTTCTAAGTTTGCTATGCTTGTTCAAAATACCATTCATGAGACTTAACCAGAAACAAAGTCTCTACTGGGCATTTCTGAGACTTTCTTTGTCAATGCAATTAATATAAAAATCTTTATCTTAGACTCAGGTAGACTCTTTAGACAAGAACAAAAAGCAACTACATTCTTCAACAAAATCCCACAAAAACAGTCTCTAGGCAACCTTCTGAAATTCTTCTCCACTGAAACCTCTTGGGCCAGGTCTGTACAGTTCAAATCATATTCAGTAACAAAGTCTTCCATATTCCTACTAGGATGGCCCATTAAGCCCCATTTCAATCATTCCCCTGCTTTCCAAAGTCCCCAAATCCACATTCTTCCAAATGAAAGCATGGTCATGCCTATCACAGCAATGCCCCAGGCCCTGGTATCAACTTATGTCATAGTTAGGGTTTTTCTGCTGTGAGCAGACACCATGACCAAGGCAACTCTTATAAAGATAATGTTTAATTGGGGCTGGCTTACAGGTTCAGAGGTCCAGTCCACTATCATCAAGGTGGAAGCATGGCAGCATCCAGGAAGGTTGGTGCAGGAGGATCTGGAAGTCCTACATCTTCTGAAAGCTGCTAGAAGAATACAGGCTTCCAGGCAGCTAGGATGAGGTTATTAAAGCCACACCCACAGTGACATACCTACTTTAACAGGGCTGCACCTTCCCATACTGCCACTCCCTGGACAGAGCATATGTAAACCATCATAAGGGAATTTATATATAAAACTAATTTCCCCAAGAAACAATACAATATAATAAAACCCTGTTACTCTGACTCCCAACATCATTTTTAAACAAACATCTGAAATTTTCTGCTTATTCTACTTAAATCTAAAATTAAATGTTGAGTTTTGTCTCATAAAACATTTAATTAGCCTTTGGAAATAGATTTTATCAGACCAGCAAAGTCAGTTTTCAGTGATTTCACTGAAAATTTAATATCTCACTTGCAAACAAGTTATCAAAACACACCACATCAGTGGTGGGTTTTGCTTTTAAAAAAATTATTGTATATGGGCTAAATCCTGCCAGGATTAATTTTGTAAACCCAAGGTTGAATATTTTGGATACTATCATTTACTATTGTATTGAACAGGCAAATAGTATTTTTATTAAAATAAAACATAATAAAAATGGTTTCAATACCTTGTTCTACTGATACTTATCACATGTTCTGTGGCTCAGAGCCATAACTCTATGCATCTGAAGTGTGTAGACCAACTGTGTTCTATATCAGTGTAATAGGAACATTTTCAAAGCTTGTCACGGAGTATTGTGATCAGTGATCTCTTCCCAAAAGAAAAGTTGCCCATCTTAATTGAGACTCTTATTTTTATTATCTAGCCCCCTTTCAAAAGTTGCTATGATTTTTTTTTCAAATGTGGTGGTAGTCAGAATTACTTACAAGTGATGAGGGAAAAATTGCCTGGGAACTTCACACCTGCAGAGAAACCCCACAGACATGATTGGTGAGTAGCACGCCTCTCTGAACCAATGAGTAAGGAGTGATCCCACATTCTCATCAGGGGTTCCAGCTTTGATAGAGAAGTTCTTCCCATTTGTTATGAATGAAAAAGAACTATATTGAAAAAACATAATTATATTTAGATACAATTGTCTCTCAGGGGGGTGGTATCACTTACTTTTCTCATTACTGTAACAAAACATGCCAAAAAGCTCCTTAAGAAAGGATTTATTTTTGCCCATGGATTCTGCTGTTTTTCCGCAATAAATAATAAAGCATGAAATTAATAAAATTGGGTATGATTTGGGCTCCTCTAGATACCCAAAGCTAAAATATCTGTCCTCTGGTTATTCATGGGTAAACACACACACACATACACACACACACACACACACACACACACACACAGGCACATGTTTCACAGACTGCAAATATCCACACCATGGAAAAGGATAAGAGAGTGTCAGACAAAAACTCAAAACACTGTTCAACTTGTCTGCCTTGTACCTAGCCTGTCTTGGACACTATGGCACTACCCAGCATCTTACACCTTTGGGGCAGTAATCCTCCCTCCAGACCAGTGGCCTCTCTTGCTTAGAGAGTCTAGCATGTCCTTTACAGAATCATTGCTACCCTAACTGTTAAGCAGCTGTTATGAAAGCATTGGCTGACCTTTCTCCTTATTTCACTACTGGGGTATAAAGTCCTCCATAAAAGTGAGTCATATTTATAGAGTACAAGTTACAAAAGCCTCAGCATAGTGAAGAGATCTTTCCCAGATGATCTCTGAGGCTGGTCTTGCCGAGTCTTCAATGGACAGAAAGAGATGCTGCACACCAAAGGATGCACTGAGGAGGAAAAGGTGATAGGACTCAGACTGGACCAGACTCAGTCCTGACTTACAAGACACTTGAACAATGAAGAGAGATTCCAGTTTTATCTTCAAAAGAAGTTTTTGTAGTAAGCTCTTATTACTAACACTACTAAATACCAGATCTTGTGCTGGAGAGGTTGCTCAGTGGTTAAGAGCTATTGATGCTCTTCCCAATACCCACATTAACTGGATCACAGGTGCCCTAAAGTACCAAGGAGCCCAGTACCCTCTCTGGCCTCCTTGGGCATCCTCATGCATGTGGTAGGTACACAGACACACACACACACACACACACACACACACACACACACACAAGTAAAAATATTCTAAAAATGAAACTGTTCTTTAATAATTATTGGATTTTTTATTCTTCCATTAAAAGAAACTCAAAATTTCACTGGAAATAAAAAAAAAAAACTTATAAATTCAATACAAGCCAAACAAAAATAAAAATTGCACTAATATACATCTAAAGTCATTTTATAAAATTACAGAGTAAAACAACCTTTGTATCTAGATTTCTGGTATTAAATCTTGTTGAATAGATTTATACTGGAGACTTAAGCTCAATTTAAGGTTATTAATTTTTTCTGAAATTGATTTTTAAGACATTTGCTTATTTTTTCCTGCATCTGTATACATGTAAAAAAAGAACTTAAATCTGAAATATGTAGCCTAGACTAGTAACAATTGTAGCAAATGACTCCAGATTTAGCAATTAAAAACAGATTAATTCCTAGTTGTATAATCCAGAACCTGCATCTATAGATTGTAAGGAAATGAACATTTATCTAAATGAAAGTTATCCTAAATTGATACTACCTAAAATTTTGACTTGGTGAATTTACGGGTAAATTTGTAGGAAGGTCTTTTTAGATCTGAGAGTTCATTTTGGGGGGAGGGGGCGACTCTGGTCAGATATCTTCTCTTTTGTGAGAAAATGTGTCTTTTTTTTTCATTTTCTGTTGGATATTCTCTGCATTTACATTTCAGATGTTATCTCCTTCCCTCAATCCCATCCTTCCCCCCTCCCATTGCCTCCATGAAGGTGCTCCCTCTAACAACCACCCTCTGCCACCTCAGCACATTGGCATTCCCCTACACTGGGAAAACGGGCCTTCATTGGACCAAAGACCTCTCCTTCAATGATGCCAGACAGGAAAAATGTGTTCGATGAATTTACTCACACAATCCTAGAGCCTGAAAAAGAAATCATTGGCCATCACCAAGAGGGAGCCAGAAAAGTAGGTGGTATGGTCAAGCTCAAGCAACTAGAAGCCTCAAGAGCAAGGATGCTAATGAAGTGACCTGCATTTCTGGAAAAAAGCCAGAGAGTCCCCAGAGGGCTACTAGTGCCAAGGCTAAAGGGAAGCTGGAATCTGACATCCAAAGGCAGCAGGTGGAGGCACACCCCACAATAGATAGAACATCTAGATAACTGTCTCTTCCCTTTCATTTTTCTTTGATGTTTATCCTCCAATCCACACTACAGTAGATGTTCTGCCTTCTGTTCACTGGTCCCTATAACAACTCCCATGCAGACACCCAAAACAAAATACAGGGGCCCGTCATCACCAAGAAAACTCTTAATCCAAAATTCTCCATCCCTGCTTCCAAGATTTTACCTTCCATTTCTTCAAAGACTGCTCCGCATGCCTGTGCCTCATAGCTGCAGTCCACTCTCTGTTCCTCATGACCATTGGAAACAGCCCATACAATTAATCACATCCGATGCAATCCATCTCTGCCCCACAGAACTCGTCACTTAATGTCCAAGAAACCACACCTCCATGCTCACTGACAGAAGCCTCTCGAAGTTCTTGCTTCTTCCTTTTGTCTGTCTGGTTTGCTAGTGTTGAGATAGCTCAGTGTTTTTTTTCTGTTCTTCATCTTGTGCCATGATAACCACACCAACTTCATAAAACCTTCTCTAGATCTCAGGTCTGTAGATCCAACTGCTTAGCTGACCTTGTCACGAATATACCAAGCAGTGAACCATGTCTAAACTAAACCTATTTCCAATTTTTCCTTCAGTGGCCCCATGTCCTGTCTGCTGGCACACTACAGTCAGTTCTTAGCATCGCTGTTGATGACCAAGTGTGTGTCTGTGCAGATGGAAGAGGAGTTGCTGGTGTGTAGGTTAAGCTTTGATCAGCTTTTAGGCTGACTAGTCTTTGAAGGGTTTCCCAACGTGTTTACACGGAGGCCCTTTCTCACTAGTGTATGAAGGTTCTTCTAGTTTGATGTCCTTGCCAAGTGACCTGTTGTACTCTGGAATTGTCTGCTCATTTCTCACTGCTGCTCCTCCATAAAGACTCAAGACCCCCTTGGTCTCCCAGGTGAAGACACAGGGTGTTCAATCCAATCTAATTTTTGAATAAGTTACTTTGATTCAGTTTTCTCCTTGAACACCTGCCATAGTACTGGGTGGAAACTAGACAGTTTTTTAGAAAACAAACAGATACATTAAAATTCTGAGCTGGGAAAACATTCACAAAGCAAAATAAAAACATCATGGAGTCAGGTACCACATTAAGACATGTCACAAAGGGTGCTCACCAAAACACTAGCAAATGTTGCAAGACTTTGGAAAGTCTTTTTCAACTGTTCCAGCCACACCACAAAGCTGCAGAAGCAAGTGGGGGAAGGAGGTATCTACAGCACATGTGGGTTTTGATCATTGTTCTAACTCCGTATACTTGCTTCAGGAGGACTTCAAGTGTGGATCACACAGTTATCGGGATGAATGATAGGTAATAATAAGGATACAGGCTCAGAGGACCTTAAAAGCACAGGCGTTAAGCACAATGACATTAAAAACAATTACCATCAAAACATTATAACAAGAACATTAAAAACAATGACAAAAGGTTAGTTTCCATAAATTCACACATAAAAATGTATTAAGAGACCATTTTAAAAACTCTGTTAATTGCATTTGTATATACTTTATGTTTTATGCTTTTTCTCTGTTATTTTAAATTATACATCATGAAAGAACTAGAAAGTAGGACATCATCACCTTTCAAAGTTCTTCAGGGACTGAACTCTTCCTGAGCAAAAGCCAGGGCAGATTGTGAAGAGCCTTGTAGGTCTTGTCTTCTCTGTGAGGGAGGTTGTACTTAATCTTAAAGGCAGCTGTAAGCCACTGGATGCTGTAAAGCAAGGAGCAAATCATAAGAGATTCGCTTTCTAAAAGTCATTCTAGCTGTGTTGCGAAGCACTCGATGAGGAGCTGGAAGAGGAGGATATACAATCAGCCTACAGAAGAACAGTTAAGTGTTGAAAGGAATCAGAAGGAGAGTTGAGGGGCTGGAAAATTAATCAGTGTTTAAGAGTGCTTGCTGCTCTTGCAGAGAACTAGAGGTTCATCCCCATCACCAAATGACAACTCACAGTGATCTACAGCTCCAAGTCAAATATGTACTGGTCTCCTCAGGTACCTGTATGTGAGTGTGCACACACACACACACACACACACAGAGAGAGAGAGAGAGAGAGAGAGAGAGAGAGAGAGAGAGAGAGAGAGAGAGAGGCAGATAGAAACAGAAAGAT
Organism: Micromys minutus; assembly: GCF_963924665.1. Taxonomy (NCBI): domain Eukaryota; kingdom Metazoa; phylum Chordata; class Mammalia; order Rodentia; family Muridae; genus Micromys; species Micromys minutus. The sequence continues at coordinate 3,784,051 of NC_137977.1, read as the reverse complement.
ATAAAAGTAAAATCTTTATAAAAAGAGAGATAACAAGAGCTTGATTGAACCCAGCCTACAACAGCACGGAGGACGAAATTCTGAAGATATTTAGATTTAGTAAGGTGACTCAACCCACTGAATTTGCTGACAAAGATAGGGAACTTGTCAGAAATGATTAGAGTGAGCTTTCGCTATAATAGTAATAATTAAACTGTCAAGCCCCAGCTTCCATGGCTCTCGGAGGTTATGTAATGGAAGCCTTTGTTAACTACAAAGCCCTGCGCACACAGAAAGCAGATAATTACCCACAGAAATCATACCTCCAACGCCTGCGTGCCAGAGGCAAGTCCTGAGAGTTTGAAAATGAGTTCTCGCTTATTGTGATCAACAGCAGGATAGCACATGTCCTCCTGGACAATGAGCTTACTGTGGCTGCTCAAGTGCTCATTACAATGGAAATTAGTAACACTTGAATGATTGATGCTGCTCTCTTCTAAACACGCCACGTAGCAGCCACTTGCCGCAGCTAAGTAAGTCTGGAATTCACACACTGATGGATGCCAGACATGACTGGCTACTTTTTGTGAATGGCATGAGGGTGGATGTGTTACATGTAGAGTAAACATCACGTCTGTGTCGGTCATGAGTAAGATGCTTTTGTAACTTAGTCCTTCCATGTGAAAACTATTACCAATTATGTGTATTTATGGTGAATTGCTTCGTACTAGTATTTTAAGGAGCCTCTTAGACAAAGGCCTATCCAATTCAATCTGTAAACAATTCTAATTCCCCAGCCCATGCCTCAGTTTGGGAAACCAGAAGGCATGTAGTATTTCAACTCTGGTATAACAGTGAAAAATGAGAAGAAGCCTTCGGTGGCCTCATTGCTTTTCCCTTCATATCACAGACTCTTCTCCCACTGTTAAGGATTGTTCTTTATAGATGACTATTGATCGACCTTGTGAGGAGAGACTGCATATCTGTTCTTAAAGATCATTTCATTTCCACGTACTCTCCCTGCACCGGGACCTCAGACATACATATTCAAGCTTTTCTGTTCAGGCAAAAGGGCTTCTACGAAATAACCCACAACCTCTCTCATGCCACTTTGCTCATTTTCTGCCCTTGGTAAAATCATCATTATTAACTGCTATAAATTATAAAATCCTTTTTACCCGAGAAAAGTGTGGACTTTCTTTCTGAGCAGATTTAGCACTGATAAGACTGTTGGCCTTAGGCAACACGACTAGTAATTGAATCTGCATGCTGAAGAGGTAAACTGTAGGAATTTTCAAGAAGGAAGCCTAGTGTGCAAAATGGAGTGAAGGCAGTTAACAAAGAAGGAAGCTCATTGCCTCGGAGCATCCTGACAGTAGTGTGCAAGCCCTTACACACTGGGTGCTTAGGCACATGTTGAACATTAAAATCTGAAAGTCATTGAAATTGATGAAACCTGTTAGCACTCCAAGGATAAAGTGTTCAGCTAATTCTGTAAACTATTTATCTGTCCACTAGCCTATACTTGGGGCATCAACCTTATCAGTTTGATCATTATTATTTTATTAGGCACTATTTTTATTTTAAGATTTATGTGTATGAACCTGTATGTGTCTGAATATGTCAACATGTCTACTCATTTTGGAGTGTGCATCTGTCGCATGCACAAAGGCACAAAGATGACATTAGGTGTTGTTTTTCTTCATCAGTTTACTCATTTTTAGGCAGGGTTTCACCCAAAATGGGGGACTTACTCTTTTAAAACTAAGCTTTAAGTTAAAAACTAAAAAAAAAAAAAAAAAAAAAAAAAAACTGTTTCCTATTTCAGAACTTATTACAAGCATGCACAAGACACCAAGCTTGTCATGTGAGCGCTGAGTGTGAACGTGGGTTGTGTAGCATGGGCTATTAACCACTGAGCCACTTCTCTAGGCACCATTCATGGCTACACTTACAGTCTTACCTGAGAAATAAGAATAAATACATAACTTTGGTAAATAAATACACACAATGGTAAGCCATTGTAATTCTAGAGTGGAGACCACAGTGGGAAAAAGCCTGAAGATCTAAGCTCAAATTCTGAGGAGCCACATAAAGAACCAAGCACGTCATGCATACCTGTAAACCCCCCGCCCCCACGCTATGGAGAGTGGGGAAGAAAGATCACCAGGACTTGCTGGCTGCTAACCAACTCCAGGTTCAGTAAGAGATATTGTCTCCATGAGCAGGGAACATAGAGTACAATGCTTTCTCAGTGTTCTCCTCTGACCCCACAGGTACACATGTGGACCTGTGCACACACCCACGCATGTGTGCACACACGCATGCACAATATACAGACACCACACAATCATTTAGACACACAAATTTTTAGTTCAATAATTGTATAGTTGCTCATGGAAAAATATGGAACCAACAATAGGACAATTTTCAGGGCAGTTAGGCCAGTTTCAATTTATTGATTCAAAGGAGTTTAGGGAAGATGAGACATGATCATTCTAGGAATGTTTATTAAACAATGGGTTCCAAAACCAATGCAGGCTCTGTGTACACAGAATCAAATGAACGTGACATTCTACTCATAGTAAAATAGAGACCAGGAAATTCAAACTAACAAGAAAGGAAGCTTTCAGGGGTGGTGGCAGAGATGTATCCTTGCGCTTTAATTACATTATTAGGACAGGTGGAGCTACCCAAATGGGATGGTAAAGGACTTGAGCTTTAAATATGAGAGAACAAAGAAAATAAAAATAAAACATTTCTCATTTTATAAAGGCATGTAAAATCAGGCCATCATACAAGATATATACTTTGGCCAGAACTACATAAAACCAAACAAGAGAAAAACATCAGGGAAGGGTGGATGGAATAAACTGTTAGCAATTGTCATGTGGCTAATATTTTTTCATTTCTCATAATTGGCCTTTACCCATACTCTATTATGAACACTTTTGTAATGAAAGAATGATACAAGGGTTGTCAGAAATTTTATATTTTAAGGGTTAACAGTTAAGTCACACTCTCAGGGGAAAAAATATATGTATATATAATATATAAATATATGATATATATATATATATATATATATATATATATATATATCACATTTCTAAGAGGCATTACCACAGAGTGACATTCCAAATGACATTCTCCAATATAGAGGGTCCAAGCCCTAGAAACAGCAACAAAACTCACAAATACTGGCGTGTCACTTGGTGACCTGGCAAGTGTTGCTTTATGCATTGTATGGCGGCCTCTTTCTCTCCCCCAACCGTCTGTGCAGGGTCTACTCTGCTCAGCCCAGAGCCCAATGCAGACTGCTGTTCACTCAGAGCATTAGCAACTTGATTTGCATAATGCTTTGGAATTTATGAGGCATTTTCCTAAAGTTTTTACTTTTATTTTATTTTCTCAGCATCCCTGTGAGGTAGGTTGTGCCGATATTATTTTTCTCATTTTACAGTTGAGAAACCTAAGACTTAGATGAAGTTTCTTGCCTCTGGTTATGAGGCTGCTAAGTCTTAGAAGTGATGTTGGAACCCAGCCGTCTTTTGCACATAGAGTTTGCTCTGCTGTGTGACAAATACCAAGTGATAGTCACCTCTCTTGCAGACAAAACCAGGCCAGCATCTGTGGGAACAGAAGAGCTGTCTTATTTTTAATGTGTAATTTAATCCAGTACTAGGAATGTTCTAGCACACACACAACAGATGCCCAAGAGTTGTTAGTTGGACCAATACATGAAAAGATTATTATTGATATGATTTATTTTTAATAAGCATATGGTTTTTGAATAAATTTTAACAAAACCTCAAAATAAACATTATTCTTAAAAAAAATCTGCTCAGAAGACAAAATAGCACCAACAAAAATAAAAACTTAGGAAGGGGAAATTTTGGAAGGATTTTCTTAAAGTCTGTTTAACAGAGATTACTGCATATTGCAATGATTTAAATTGTACTGTGCACTGGTTATTTTTCTAATGCTTTGCGAAAATGCTATGACCAAAGGTAACCCAGAGAAGAAAGAGTTTCTTTGGGCTCATGGTTCCAGAGGGATAGTTCATTATAGTGTGGTGGAGGCATAGGACAGAAAGCAGCAGTCATGGTGGCAAAAACCAGGCACGGCAGGAAACAGCAGGCTGAGAGAACATGTCTTTAAGAGCAAGCATGAAGTAGAAAGAGCAAAGTGGGAGGAGATAGGTTCGCAAGGCCTACTCCTAGTGACATACTTTTCCCAGCAAGGCTGCACCTCCTAACCCACTCCAAACAGCATCATCAACTGGTGGGCATTTCACCCAAACCACCAGACCGAAAAGCATCAAGCTAAACAAACTGAGACTCGGAAAAGCAAAAGGCTACACATTTGTTATATTCAGAACACATACATATGCATATAACATTTATATTAAATTAGATCAAAGCATCATAACATGTATATATCAGAATGCTGTAACAAAACCCATCCTTTTGTACGCTAACTGAAATCATAAAGAAAATAGGCAAACAGCAAATTTTTCATTAATTTGTTTTATTCAAAAGCAATTTTCTACATCAGAGCATGAATATACATTAGTAGGGGGATCAGCGGAGTCTTTGAGACTCATCAAGTATGAGTAATTTCTTGGGCCTCCTCTCCCGCCTGCTTCTGGGAAGGATGCTCATTTTGCATTCTCCAAGGAATACAAAAATGCTCTTGTTCTCCTGATGAGGGCAACATGGGGGTGTCTCTTGTTTAACTTATTGAGGTAACCTACAACCATACCCTGGTGACTTCAGCTACATGTGCCCTTTGAAAATTTTCTAATCACACACTGGATACCCTGCACACGGATGCCCTCAGCTGGAATAGGACTCAGACCGCTGCTCATGGGAATGTTTACTGCTTGGCGTCAGTATAACATTACCCCCAATCTAATAAAAGAAAATGGTTCTTGTTAAGCATAATTTTGAAGATTCCTTTACTGCTGTATACATAGCGTTGGTATATTGCTTGGCAATATAAAAAGGAATAGTTCTTCTAGTGGATGAGGAAGGAACTTTTTATGTCTGTGTGTGACTAAACCTCAGCTGGCAATGATGCCATCAGCTCCCTCAGTACCTTTGACTAAGCTCTGTGTTTGGGAGGTATCTGTAAATCCATAGTACATTTTTTATTTTCCAAATGACCTTTGAAAATGATTTCCAATAACTTCAGCCAATTTTAAGCTCAAGGCTCGGTAGAGAAAGGTCAGTCTCCATTTAGACAAAGTGCAGATGGATTTGTGCTCCCCACAGCAAGCCCTGGCTTGAGGAATTACTATTGTATGTGACCCAATCTTCTTCCCAACCCAAACATTTAGAAAGCTCCCACCTGGGCTCCGTTTAAACTTCTTGTGTACTTGTCGTGGGCTTATGTGTTAGTAAATAATTTCTTCTTGTACTACAGTGGTGTAAGACAAGAGGCGGACTATACATTACATCTTCTATAAGGCTTCACCCCAAGGATGTAGAAAGTCCACCTCACAAACTGTATGGATTTGCCTTCTCATTCTTTCTTCTAAATTCTTTCATATGTGGTAAGAGAAAAAAGTAAGTCACAACTGAAGCTTCTGTGTAAGCACACTTCCTACGGCCGCACCAAGCAATGCGAAGAGGTTGCTTTTGTTTTGTTTTGTTTCCCTTAAGAACCATCAATCAGATGACTGGTGCTTCTGTGACAGCCATCTTGTGTGCAATGCCATTTCCTTGCCACCCAGTCTCCTGAGCTCACAGCGTTCCACACCACACAGCCATTACAGGTGAGCCGCAGCGGGGCTCTGTGACAGTCCATCTGTGTCAAAGAAAGACATTATTCCTCAGACTCACTTTTCAGATCTGATTGTGCTTCAAGAGAGCACAATTGATTCACTATCAGAATCAAGGGAGAAGGCCTCTCTCTCCTTCCCGATGCCGGTCCCCAGGTTGTGCACATGAAAATAGGCTTCCATCCTACTGCTTGGCATGCTACAGCCTGGGGGGAAGGCTGAGCTGATCACCAGAAGCCCTGGATTCACATCCTTTTTGCCTTTTACAAGTTTGAGAGCTTAAAATTAACTCACTTAAAAACCCAGGAAGGCTGGTTTCTGGCTATGCTTTCGCTTTCCCTTCCCACTGCGCACCCCAGGCTCCTCGCACGGCTCTCAGCCCCTGGCACTCCCGCCATGGCCACACTGAGGGTCCATCCCGAAACCCAAGCCAAAGTGGATGTGTTTCGCAAAAACTTGTGTAGTAAGACAGAGAACTTGCTTGGGAGCTATTTTCCCATGATCTCCGAGTTGGATGCATTCTTAAAGGAGCCAGTTCTCAATGAAGCCAACCAAAGAGATCTGAAGGTTCCATTGGACATCCCAGTACGTGATCTAGTCAAGGAGAAAGAGAAGGAGGAGTGGAAGAAGCAACAGCAGAAGGGGGAGAACAATGAAAAGAAGAAAGGGGATGAAGAAAACAAAGGTCCTCCCTGTGGCCCTGTGAGCTGCAATGAGAAGATTGTGGTCCTCCTGTATCACCTAAAACCCAAGATCAAGGTTGTCACTGAGCAACTCAATCTGGTCACTACCTGGTTGCAGCTACAGATACCTCAGATAGAGGATGGGAATAGTTTTGGAGTGGCTGTCCAGAAAAAGGTGGTTGAGCTGATGGTCAGCCTTCACACCAAGCTGGAAGGCTTCCACACGCAGATCTCTAAGCTTCTCAGAGAGGGGTGATGCCATGGCCAAAGTAGCCAAGCGGTGGGTGAATACTGGCAGCTAGTGCAGGAGGCAGGGTACCAGGAGATTCGTCTGATGGTCATGGAGATTCGTATTGCTTATGCTGTGCTATATGACATCATCCTGAAGAACTCTGAGAAGCTCAAGAAGCCCTGTCGAGAAACCAAGGGAATGATCTATTGAGCCCCTCTCTCATTCTATGAGGGGTATAGCAGAAACCTCTTCACCAGGAACTCTAGGCTGTACCCCGTCTTCCTCCTGCTGGGGTCTCTCCCTCACTCTGCCTCCCAAACACAATAAATACATAGTTGCCCACCAAAAAAAAAAACTTAACTCACTTATCCCCCAAGCCTATTAACCGGTGGGTAGCACAGAGAGATCTTTTATGTGAAAGAGATGAATTAGTAGAATTTATTCTGTAAATTCAGTAAGACGGAGCACAGCCTGAAGCACAACTCCTTTACTGAAGAACTACTGTTTTTGGACTTTGTTCCTCGGGGAGTCAGATGACTACAGCTCTCTCTGATAGTCATCCGAAAGATGGTGTTTGACTGGTCACCATCTGCCCTGAAAACGTGCCAGAGGGAAATAATTTCTTATACTCAGTATAGCAGCTTAAAAATTATGAATAGCTTTCTCTTACTACACAAATAATCCCTTGTTTACTCCTACCAACAATATAGGTTTGAAGTAGAGGTTGGAGTCGCTGCCCTATATGTTGCGCTGACTGACTAGCCCTCCCACCATGCCGAGGTTGTTCCAGGGCACTGAATCCTCCCTGCTAGGGAAAGGTGCCATTTGCCAGGCAATGATGGTAGCATGTGGGAATGCACAAGGCCAGCTCTTCCACTGCCAAGTGAATTTACTTCGAATGTAACTGATGCTCTGAAGAAATCAGGCTAAGCCTGCAATCTTTCCTCCTCAACTTGCCTGCTGGGCTTACCCTTGACTGGCTTCCTCGGAAAGCAGTTCCTTACATTCTTGTCTGAGAAAATGTCCTTGAATGAAATTGTGGGGGGGAAACCATGGAGAAAGGTTGATAGGCCTCAGGAATTACACTATCAAAGGATTCGTGTTTGCAGCATTTCTACTTAGCTCTTGGCAAGCTTGTCCTGTAAGGCAGAACTTCACCCCCTGTCTCTAAGATAAGAGAGATCATGCTATTCTCCCTCCCATGGGGATGTTGCAGAGGGTGGGTGGACTTAGATAAGATCACGAATAGTACAAATGTTTGTAATGAGCCAAACACCGTACTAATATAGAGAAACTGATTTTTATGTTAAAACATTTATTTTTACTTTATGTGTATGAATGTTTTGCCTGCATGTATGTCTGTGTACTCCCCACATTTCTCGTGCCTAAAGAGACCAGAAGAAGGCAATTGGATCCCCTGGAACTGGAGTAACATATGGTTGTGAACTTGCATGAATGTGCAAGGAATTTAACCTGGGTCCTTTGCAAGAGCAGTAATATTCTTATTCATTGAGGCATCTCTCTAGCCCACCTCAAATTTTATTCTGGACCTCAGATAATGAACGGCTTTTCAGAGGAAACCAACAATAGCATTAAAATACTTCTTGCTTTCTGTCCATCACTGCCTTCCTTCCACACAGTCTTCCAATGTCTCTCTCCTAAGAGCTGTACACTCATTCCCACAGTCCACCCGGGCACAGGACAGGCAGGACTCAAAAGATATTTCATTTGCTTCTTTCAATTACTTAGTCTTCTGCCCAAATGAAGGACTTCCCATGCTGAGTATCACCCTCTAGTATCTACCACCCGAATAATGACTTTTTAAAGTTTACTAAAGGCTTATTCTTTCAAGCCAAGCCTGGGTCTTAAAACTGAAGAAGAGAGACAGAAATATCTGGATCTGTCATCTCTCAGAGCTCTAGCCTCAGTTCATGAAGTAATGGCACACAACAGATGCAATTGGAGGTATGAGCCAGATGGCAGCTTGATTAGAAGCATCTCAATATGTCCAAAAGATCATGGCATGCAAGGTTTTCTTTCCCATGCAGCCTTTGTAGGATAAGACTCTACATTGAATAAGGGTCTCATTAGAAAACTCAGCATGAGAACTTGAAAACATGGGGTCAGAACTATGTGGTACAATATGTGTTTGTCAAAGAGGCACAGAGATAAAAGAAGGAGCACCACATCATCCCTAGTGGAGGAAGCAGACACAAAACTGCCTTACACAAGAATTTGTAATACCCAGCATGCTAGCAGCCACCCTCTGCTGTCAGGGATTCATAAGGATGTTTTTCTTCCAACATGTCACTTTGATTTCCTTTAATTTCCCTTCAGTGTCCTATCCTGACTTTTTGTATCCCCTTTATTTATTTATTTAAGACTCCCTCCAATAAGATGCCTGAAAAGTAGGCTAGTACTGAAGCCTGTTGGCAGGTGGGTAGCGCAGACAGAATGCATACACCAGGAAAAGACATCACCATTTCCAGATAATAGACTGTTGCTCAGACCAGCATTCAATTTTAACACACACGAGCCATTCGTTTTCAGAGTTTTCTACTTGATATTTTCAGACTATGGCTGTTCATGGGCAACGGAAACAATGGGAAACTAAGGCGCAATGGGTGAGGGAAGGCTACTGTGGTCTATCCACGCACAACTTCACTGTTCCCAACTCTCTCCGGCACTGTTCTGTACTGAGTGTTGCTGTAAAAATAATAAGAGATAATCTTTTACCCCACGCTAGTGTCGGCTCTCTGGGGCCACGTGGAGTATCTTTATCTTAGCGGCTCCATGCAGCCTCTAAGTACTCACAGACCAGGGCTTTTTTTGACCCAGGCATGGCACGATCCACTCTGCTTGCCCAGGCTGCTTCTGTCCCGGGTGGTCCAGGACCACCCCAGCGTGTTGTTTTCACTCACTTTCCCTTGGTGTGTTGTTTCCAAGCCTTGCACACACACATCCCAACTCTATGATGTGCTTTGTGTGTCCCGACACTTCAAACTCAATTAAGTGCCACATCAAAGAACACACCAAAACACTCAGATCCAACTGGAATATTATCATTTGCCTGCCTAGCTAAGTCAAATGATTCTGTACAATTCCATCCCTTATAAGATATTCATAACAACCTTATCCATATAGGGATGTGCTGAGATAAACATCTAAGTCTGCTTCTATATCGTCTCCTCTTCAATCTTTCACTTTCACCTCCTCCGCTCTCCTTCCTAGACTTTTCTCACCTACCTTTCCTTCTCATCCAGTGATTGACTGGACCCTCCTTGTTGTATAATGACATCATCCTACACTGAAAAGTGGACAGAGCCAGTCTTAGCTGCTTAGGGAACCTGCATTCTAGTGGGACAAAAACGCCTTATTGAGGAGCTACTGGGAGTTGATATCTCCTGGGAGGGAGAGACTCAGTGATGTGATCCTGTAGGTTTCCCACATTGTACTGTGTGGTACACGTCTGTGCACAGACAGGCACAATCAACTGGACCTAGTGGGTTGCTGAAAAGGTATGAAGTGGAAGCTGAAGTTCAGAGGGTGGTGTGTTGAATGACTGCAGGCAGAGCTGGGTGACAGAAGTGGGGTAAATATGATTATATTTCATTCCATGCACTTATGGAAGTTACAAGAAATAATCTTAGCTCAGATGTCTCAGAATGTAAATTCCCCTCATGTAAAAATGCAGACATGGTGCTACTTGCTTGGAATCCCAGTGGAGGAAGAGACAGAAATAAGTGGATGTTTGGGGCTTGCTGTGAGTTCTAGATGGTGCCTGAGAAACAGCAACCTTTGGTCTACATATGTATACACACACACACACACACACACACACACAAACACACATACACACACAAAACATACACACATACACACACTCACATACATGCACACACTTACACACATATGCACACACCAGACACAGATATAGACACACATGCACACATACTCACAAACACACACTCTCACACACATACACAAACACATTTTCTCACTTACATGCACATATATACACATATGCACACACACACACACACACACACCTAACATTACAAAATTACGAAGCAGGATTTCAGACTGTAATAACCACCATTAAGGAAATACAGAATGATGGATTATGAATAAGCAAGAGAGACGTTCTTAAGCTGCCGTGGAGGAAGACCTCTTCAGTAAGAGACACTGAGGCTGAGACATGTGGAGGGGAGGGCTGTGTGTCTGGGAAGAATTCGGTGTAATCAAATGCCCACAAGCAGGCCAGTGTAGCCTAAGCTAGTGACCAAGGTACCCAAAACATCAAAGGTGAAACTGGAGGAAGGCAAAGGATCGTGGGAAGAATCAAAATTTCATTTAAGAATCTTGCTGTGCTTGAAACTAAAACCACCTTGTGAAACTCACACACCAAAAGGCACCCAGAATCAGATCCTGAGGCAAGATGTCCGACTGTCACCTGGGTGAGCTGCCCCCAGTTCTCATTGAACAATGGAGTCACTCTCCTGAACTTAACCCTGCTTCCATCTTTGCCTTCCATGAGTCTGCTCTCAACACAGATACTTGTAACAGGAATGTGAAAGCATGCTGTTCCCTATCTTGCTCTGTCAAAAGAAAAAAAAAGAAGAAAGAAAGAAAGAAAAGAAAGAAAGAAAAGAAAAATGAGAATCCTGACAGGGCCTCAAAAGCCCCATGTCAGTCTAGACTTGGCAGCCCAAGCTCTGCCTTCTCCATCTGCCAAGGCAGTCCTGACCTCCTGACCTCTTGACCTCCTGACCTCCTGACCTCCTGACCTCTGATGTTACTGCTCTTAAACACACAAACATGCTCCCATGTTAGGACTTTGTATAGTTGCTCCCTCTGGCAGGAACTCTTTCTCGGGAAACCCTACAGCAGCTTCCTTTGCCTCCTTCAGGGGCCCATTTGGTAGCAGGATTTCAGTGAATACCCAGTTTCCTCCACACTGCCACTAACGTTGCTACATGCTGCCTGTCTTTCAATAACACATAGTATCTCCTAACACATTCTATAATTAACAAAATTGCCACTTTTGCCATGTGTTGTCTGTGTCCCCTTCATGGTTTGGATTAAGCTACAGGTAGAGATCTTTGTCTATTGAGGGAGTGATGATAATTATTCACTAACTGCTCTTTCCTTTTCGCTGGGAGTACATTTCCTGACAACCAGTCCACACCCCATCACCTTCTCCTCCTCTTACCAAATGTCACTATGTCACCCCCACCTTTCAAAGGAGTGGTTGCTTCAATGGCTCAGTTACTGGATAATTAACTTGGGTCTATCACCCTGATGACCTTCAAAAGCTATTGCAGTATCACACTGAAAAAGACTTTCATTTGAATTTACTGGGAGGTGGTGACTAGTTGTTGATGCTATATAACCTAAATATTCAGTTTTATTTGGTTCTTCAGGGATTCTTACAACAGAGCCATGTAGCAGGAAGTATTTAGCTATTTACCTTTGTGCTCCCAGAGGATCACTTTCTTCCAGCCACCTGTCCAGGAACTCTTTGAGAATGAAACACACACACACACACACACACACACACACACACACTGTTAATTTTTAAAAGCCTTGGTTGGGCACTCCTAAACCTTCCCCTGCCACTCCAGGCCCAGTCAAGGAAGTGGCTACTGGCCACTTATTGAATTCTTACATGGCTTATGCTCTCTCTCCTACAGCTCTCAACGTCTCCTGTCTCCGACAGAATCCTGCAAATCCTGTTTCCTCCCTCCTGCATCCTAGCATGTGCAACCCTAAGGGTCGCACCCTGTCTCCCTTTGCCCAACCACTGGCCACTGGAATCTTTATTGATCCATCAAAAACCAGATGAGGACAAAGACCTTTAGCATTTAGACTTGCAGATTCCTGATTGAATCAAGGCATTAGAGCCAACCTTCAACAGAGCCATATATGTAGCATATGTTCATACGTGCTTTTCAAGTGAATCTCTCTGCCTTTATTTTTAATTTCTATTTGGCAAGCTTAAAATTAGAATACATCGCAGTCATTGGCAGCATCTAAATGCAGGCTTTATTCCACTGAGAGTTGTAGGGTGGACTTTGCCATTAACAGTACTTTTCATGGTAACTAAGTCTTTCCTAGTTCTTCAGCGGAAGCTGCTGCATGTGCTTTAAAGTACTTTGCAGTAAACTTTCAGAAGCAAGGCAGAGAGGAACTCCCATGAGCCACTGTGTGGGGTAGGTAAGTCTTCCTGAAGCTGCGCTAGCAATCTGAAGGTAATTGGTCTCAGAAGGGAACAGAGACTATGCAAGCTGGACTTTGGTCATGTGGACATACAGATAGAAATAGGGACAGAGGTCCTGACAGCAGAAATAGCACTCAACCACACACAAGTGGGGATGGAGTCTTTCACATTGCAAAGTGAGACACGTGGCTGTGGATTAACGCCAAGCTCTAGAGCCTCCTCATTTAAAGACTGGGTTGTGTTCATAGCTGTCTCTGTGACCTTAAATAGCATCTGCATTCCTCAGTTCCCTCACTTGTACAGCGACAGTTTAAAGGTGTCACTGTGACGATGGAATGTACCTGTCACTCTGGTGTTCAGAACAGAGCCTGAAGAATAGCAACTCTTCTTTTGGAAAAGGGCTTGAGGACTGAACCTAGCCTAGAGCTCTGAGATTCTGCTTCTGAGATGGTGCTACTTATAGATCTATCAGATAAGCAAAAATGTTTCTCACTAGCAGCTAAAGACTTTGGGTTAGAAAATTGAGACTATTAGGATTAGAACATTGAAGGGAAGAGGCGTGGAGGGATTGAGTGGGATTTTTTGTTGCTGCTCAATAAGTAAGGTGTGTGCTGTCCAAATCATGAGGACCTGTCTTTCTCAAACAGCTTCTAGTTTATCTACCCACAACAACACTCTGAAGCTTTGACTCATCACTTTGTTAGCTACATTTTGGGAGAACTATTATATCACCTATTTATTTGCCAATGTCCCTCCTCTTGCCTCACATGAGCCCGACAGGAGTTGGGATCTTCTATCTTAGACATTGCTGAATGCCCAGAGCCCAGGAAAAGGCTCGCCTTCACACTTTTGAGAAAACTATTTTGTGGATGATATTTTTAACCTGGGGATGGGGCATTTCACAATCAAAGGTCACTTCAGACAATCAAAGTGTATCAAAGGTCTGAAAAAATATCACAATGGAACCGATTATTCAGTAAACTTGATTTGAGCTGGTAGTTTTTTTTAAATATAAAGGTGTGTGAACTCCAATAAAGATAGAGGATACATGGAGCAGAGTTGAGCTGAAGCATGAACAAATATGGAGATTGTGTGCATATGAATAAGTCGGGGGACATGATCCTAGATTAATACCAAAGACAAAACCAACGAGGGTTCAAGTGTACCTCAGCATCACACAAGGAATGTCCAGATTTAGTTCTAAAACATAAGATAAGGAGCCATACCAAGTAATAGACCATCAACTGAAGAGATGGCCCTGTGGATAAAAGGCTGGCTGAGCAAGCATGAGGACCTGAGGTTGGATCTCCAGACTCCATGTAAAAACAATACTAAATCTCAGATATGGGCATGCACTTGTCGCTGACTCTGTGGAGATAAACACAGACCTGTTGGAGCTAGCCAGCTCCCAGGCTAACTGCAGGTTTGGTGAATAAAGGACCGGAAAAGTAGGAACCCTATCAGAAAGTGGTTGTCCTCTAAGCAAGTGAGAACACGTTTGCACTATGTATGAATAAGACACACAGATACCACAGGGAGGAGGGAATAAGAGCAAGAACAGAGGGGAAAAGGGAGAGTTGAAGGTCAGTTTGGGCTACTTACTTTGAAGTCAAGCTAAGTTAGAGAGATCCTGTCTCAAAAAATTTAACTAAAAAATCATAAAGTTACTGGAAGAAAATAGTTCATTTTACAGCTAATGAAATTAAAACTACTACAACCAGATATGCAAATATTTATCTTAACTTTTATGCAACAAAACCACTACAAATAAAAACGAGACATGAGGAAAATGGACAGTTTACAGAAAGAAATCACAAGTGATTACAGTCACAAATGAATATGCTTCAGTGATAATTTTTAAAGCCAATAATCATAACAATGGCCATAATTTCAAAGGATAATAATGCCAAAGGCCAGAGGATGTGGCTAGAATAGCAAACACTCATACTTTTTTTTTTTTTTTTTTTTTTTGGTGGAAGTGTTAATCTGTATAACCTTTTTATGTGGTCATTTTGTAATAACAACTAAAAATTTAAATATGCATACCATTTGGCAAAATAATCCTAAGTCTGAGAATTTAGTCTACAAAGGGTGAGAACCAAAAATACAAAGGCATGTCCATTGACAATTTCTTACAATAAAAACTTGCTAAGCACATACAACAATTGCATGCCTTAAAACATTGGGTAACTGAGCTGAACACAGTAGACAATAAGGTAAATCTCAATTAGTGGGGACAAAGATATGTTTAACCACATCCGGTCCAATGAAAGAATGGGTTGCTTAATGTCACACACAGGCACAAAAACAAATGGAGAAATCCTTGTACATTGTATGTACAAGAAGCAGTCATGATATTATATTGGGGTTATTCACTGTGGCTGGTCCTGAGGAGTTCAGTCTTAAGGAAGGCTTTAAATGTTCCCTTTATGCATCCTTACTGCTGGAATATCTCACATTGAATCTGAGGAATGAAATGATTTTATGAAGAAGGGGAATGAAGTCTTTAATATTTCATGTCCACGGTTCTGATGACCCACCTCCACAAAGTGCATCTGTAGTGTTTGCTCAGTCATTCCTAAAGCTGAAAAGAGATGTCCTCGGGCTCACCTAAGACATCCATCACTGGAACACTAAGGAGATACGTCTGTTTCCAGCATCCCTTCAGCCTCTGCCGGAACCTCTTTGATGCTTATTAGAGAGGCATAATGAATGTCCCATTTTCATATCGTCAGTGAACATCAAAGATCAGCACAAGAACAACCTGAAATGCCAAAGTGATTTGTGTGCCTCTGGATAGCCAACTTTTCTTCATGAGTTGTGTTCATAGTAACTCGGGTCCCTTTGCAACGTCACTAAGGCAACCGGGAAACTGAGAAAACAGCTGGAGTGATTATGGCAGGACAGGTGGATGTGTGGCTAATGTGTAAGAAGGCCAGTTATGAACAGCCATGTGACCAGCTCACACTCATGTGCACACAATGTAAAGGGCCCAAAGAGAGATTGGAAGCCAGCACCAGGATTTCATCAAGGATTTTGTTAAATTGAGAGGTGCCAAATATATTATTTATTAACATTCCTGCTTGTTCTAAAAGAATTTAAGGCAAAAAAGATGAAAAATTAAAGATCCCCAAACAGCTAGATTTCTGCTTTGCAACTATGAATGACTGTTTCTGCTTTGGATTTTAAACAACATAATGTTTTGAAAAGCCTCTGCTCACCTGTGCTATGCCTCCTCTCGTACAAAGATTCAGCAGACACATGTTTAGGAAGATAAAGGGGTCTGATCAATTACAGTAGTTTCCTTGATTTTTCTCATGATAGCTGCCACAAAAATTGCACTTATCCTTGAAAAGTTGTTCCAACTTTTAAGTTTCCTCCCCCAAATTATTAACATTTATAAGCAAACTTTCTAAACTAAACCTTCTCACCCTCTGTGATCAAGAGGGTTGAAAGGCCTGAAAGTGAGCGCGGACAGTTCAGTGGCTAGAGAGCTTGCTCTGCATTCTCAAGGTCCCGAGCTTAATCTTTAGCAATACATAAACTGGGTGGACTGGTTTATACTGGTTTATAATCCCAACAGTTTGGAGGTGGGGGCAAAAGGACCAATTCAAAGTCACCTAGGGATGCAAGGAGAGTTCAAGGCTTGACTGGGCTGAAAACCTCATCCGAAAAGAGAAGGGCAGGCGGGAGGAAGGACAGAGAAACGGGGAAGGAAGGGGAGAAATAAAACATCTGAGACTTTAGAAAGAAACAAGAACTGTGAGTATTAAAAGAGCATTACGAGTAAATTATTTCCACCAGTGCCTCAGTGGAATTCTCACTAAGGCGTGTTCTATGAGTGCCTGTTCTGTTCAAATTGCAAGTCTTGTCTCGTCGAAATTCTGGGGATTTTTTTTCCTCCTTCATTCTACTGTGGGATATTTCATTCTGGATTCTTTACTAGGCCTAACAGTTGTTCCTAAGACTCAAATTTTCATGATTTATTCCGAATTTGATAGAATGCATATATGTGTGTGTGTTGATATACATGTGCATATGCATGTATTATATACATGTATATGCATGGCATACATATATAGCCATAAATATGATCTTCTACTGTTGAATCCACAGTAGCTTTTATTGTTGCAGGAATGCAAAGGACAACAAATATGTAGTAAACCCTCCTTGACAACAATTACTGAGTAAGTCTTCATAGCAACACCATGAAATAAACTATACTATTATTCACACAGCTATAACTTGCAATGTGTGACCTAAGCATGATAGACATCTTCCTCACGCTTTCACAGACCCAGCCCTTGAACTCAAATGATTCCAAAGTTCACGCTGTAGGCCAGGGTCAGAGTGAGACTGAGCTGAGCCACATGACCTGCTGCCCAGGACTGCCACCCTATAAAAAGTTCTGACCATGACCCAAGTAAAGCAATAGTGTGCAATCATCTCACTCGGGTGTCCACACACAAATTTTTATGTAGTTATAAAATGATAGCACTGGTTAGTCAACTCTTGCAAGTGCACACCACAACCTCAGGGGAGCGCTTCTCTGAAGGACCCTGTGAGCTGAGCAGGGCCTGAGGCCATGACCAGCACTCAGTTGAGATTTGCAGTCAGCTAAAATTATTTAAACACAGCTAATATATGGTCCGGGGCTGCTCTCTGGGACTGAATGGTTTCTCCTATTAAGTTAGAAATTGAGCTGATATCTTCCCTAAAAGATGTTTACTTTGGATAGCTTCATGTAATAAAGAAAATATGCTTTGTATTTAAATATTAGTAAGGAATGAAGTCTCTTATGGTCTCTTCCAAAACTCCTGACTGCCTAACCTAGCTTTTCTTGGGACCAGTAAGCAGAGTTCTGGCTCCTTCCAACCTGCGAATTGTCTTATCCCAGTGTCCTCGGCGTTTACTGAACTCTCTACCTCTCCATCCTGGAACGCAGCAAGCTCACTGCGCACTTACTTTAACATACCTCTGGAAAGCACAGCTCAATGCTTTTCCTTCCAAAGCAGAGTTCTCATCCTTCTTCACAGCACTGAACACAGGGAACATGGAGGCATTTGTTTGATACACACTGACAAGGCTGCTGGAGACTGGAAGCACGGGCTTAGTTGTCCCCAGCCCACACTGGCAGATCCAGGGTCTGTGAGTTAGTACCTTGTTGTTTGCTAGCCAGTCTCCCACCCAGTAAAGTCTACCATGAGCACATGAGTTACCATGACTGTCATCTGGGCACAGATTTGTTTTTTCTCTCTTAGTGCAAATGGACCAAGGAAAGTAAAACACAACCAAGCAATATGTACTGAATGGAAAAAAATTAATTTGAAGCCTAAAATGATATCATTTGTTTCTGAAGGTGGGAAGATACATCTTCTGCCCTCTTCTCTACCCTTCTATGATTCCCTAATTTTCTTTTACCAAATGCCCATCCCAGCTCTCTTATGGCCTTGTCTAGGTCAAGAATAAATATGCTTAAGCAAAGGTGGCTTGACTTCATGGGGTCTCCCATATCCAATGAGTGGTTCCCCAGTATCCAATGGGTGGTACACATGAATGCAAATCCAGTATCCAATGGGTAGTAGAAAATGAAAGCTCATGCTTTGTAGCCATTACCTTTTAAGGACATTTACTAAGATTCATAAGAAAAAAAATTTCCCTGACTTTTTGGCCACATTAAAAGTAAACAGTGGCATAAAAGAAAATTCAGATTTAGTCTCTAGTCTTGGAAGATGTTGGTTACTTTAGGAAACGTGAAGCTTGTATTGATTCCATCATGGTCTCGGTTCTGATTCCATTTTCCTAAGCTTAATGAACTCATGGTTTGTATAATGTGCTCATCTTTCCAAAGCAAAAGTATGTGGGTCCTGCTTCAGGTCTTTGGGTTGCATGGTCATTCCGCTTTCCCTCGTTAAGGGTGTGGTTAATAAGAGAGGTACTGATTAGGATGATGTATCCATTTGCTTACTACTTGGGGCAGGTGCTGCCCCAAGTACGGTAGATGCATCATCATGTTCTGTCCTTACGGAAAAAACAAATGGGTAAGAGTTACTCCATTCATCCCCATTCTAGAAGAAGAATCAGGGAGCACATGGCTACATAAGTTCTCTGAAGTTTTACATCCAAGTCTGCATTTTGCTCTTTTAGCGGGTGGTGGGCAGTTGTGTGTTAGCAATGCACATGTGAAAATCAGATAACAACCTCAATGTCATTTCTCCAGGAGCCATCCTCCTTGTTTTCTAAGACAGGGTGACTCCTGCAGACCAAGCCTAACAAAATATGCTTGCCTGGCTACCCAGTGCCCTCCAGGTTCTTCCATTCTTCATTTTCCCAGTGTTAGAATCACAAGCAGCTAATTCCTGCTTGAATTATCACCGATCCTGAATTTTTATAGGAATGTTGGGTTCTGAGCCCAGTATACACTTACCATCTGAACAATTCAGTAACGCCTCATATCTGCACACATACGCACAATTTTATATCAACCCAGAAAGAAAAGACTTCAAAGTGAAATCGTTTTTGTTTGAAAAATCATGTTAAAAAGTTCTTTCTTTAATGTCCTTTTAAAATACAAACTTGAACTATGCTGCCCACATCCATGAGCTCTGTGAAGTTTTTCCACTTCAACAGATGGGGGAGCTTGTAGGCAGCTGATAGCTTGTCTTTCGTATTTTTAAAAGTAGGTCCAACCATTTAGTGACAAGCATTATTAGCACTGGTTTCGGTGACCAGGGCTGATGAGGATAAACCAAGAAAGAGAGTGCAGAAAGTAAAAAGATTTCAACATGCTTCACCAAGAGCATGCATCCCAATGGAAAGGTGACTGAGCAGTCCAAAGACTGTGTGTTCCCAGGAAGCAGTAACTCACTGGATCTTGCAGGCAGTGCTTTGGCTAAGTAAGATTTTTATCTAGTAGTCAAGCATCTTGAGTCTGTGGAAAAAGCACTGTATTTAGTGTCAGGGTGACTTGAGTTGGCTTTCTTCCCTCTTTGTTCCCAGGACAAATCTGGAACATTACATACTTTCAACGTTTACTGAATGAGTGAATGAATAAATGAAGAACACATCGACAACTTATTGGAAACTTGACTTTTTGTCTAAGGAGTGGGTGTCAGGAAACACCAATTGTGGAAGTTCAAATACTCTTATGACTATATAATAAATGATGCCTCTCCGGCTCTAGATAGTACTACCTTACACCTGCCACTTCCTGCCAGAATTGTGTGTGGACATTCCCCTACTGTGTCTTCGCCTCCCAGTCCCCAAGGGAAACATCACTCGTACAAAGGAAACACACACACATGGCAGTGTTATCTCTGGGTTCTGTCACTGCCTGTCAGGCCATCAGTTCCCCATGTCAGCTGGTATCTACCCATAGATGAGTAAACAGTGGTTATGTTCTAGTTAGGTGGGTGGTTATTTACAAGATGTTGTTCTCAAAACATAGAGAGAAACTGGAGGAAGCTGATCAGGAAGATTACACAATACCCTCAGCTGAGTAAGGGGAGAGTGGTCATTAAGCCAGGCTGTGCAGTCTGTAAGTGTCTGTTGGCCTTGAGAGGCTAGAGCCTTTGAGCCATCTCTTCCCACATCTACAGTGGTACTGGCCCTCCTTCCCTGTAGTCCTCAGCATCTTACGTATCTTGCCTTATCGAACAGGACACCATCACTCTAGAGTTGTCTGTTTCTCTGCCATGAGGAGGGATTTTGTTTATTTGTTTTGTTTTCCTGGTACTCAGTTAAGGACCAACACAAACTAAGCATTCAGAGAGTGTACCTTTAATGTTTGGAAAGATGGATAGTTGGATGGATGGATGGATGGATGGATAGATGGATGGATGGATGGATGGATGGATGGATAGATGGGTGAATGGGTGAATTTATCCTTAAATGCAAAAAATGGTATATTCAATGCATATTGACTTATTACCCACCAGAAATATAATTTTTGCAAATAAATATTGTACATCTATTAATTATGAAAAAAAAAAAAACATGTTTTACTTGCCAAGGTAGATGTACTTAAATTAAATGTTACTATCACTTTCTTATCAGTGTTAAAATATGTCACATCTAAATTCTTCATATTTGATTATATGTGCTTCTTAAAACATATTAGAATGCAAGGCTGATACTGCTCTATAGTTATATATTCAACCCTGTTTTCTATCAAATAAGCCAGGGTTGTGAAGGACGTGAAGGCAGAATGTGGTACAGGCTTAGAAGTGGAGAAGCTGGATCAACACCACCCAACCATGCAACTGTCTGAACATTCCCTTTCATGAACTTCAGCCTTTGTCACTTTTTGTCACTCGGTGTGGGAGGACTGGATGACAGAAGCATGAACAGCTTAGCATGATGCAGGTTTTCTGTCACTGCTTGATGAACATGAGCTATGGCTGCTATTGTTTTGGCATTTAGTTACTGTCTTAGGGTTTTACTAAAGGACAACATATATTTGGGGCTGGCTAACAGGTTCAGAGGTTCAGTCCATTATCATCAAGGCAGGAGCTTGGTATTCAGGCAGACATGGTGCAAGAGGAGCTGAGAGTTCTCCATCTTCATCCAAAAGCAGACAGGAGAAGACTGATTTCCGGGAAACTACAATGAGGGTCTTAAAGCCCGTGCTCATAGTGACATGCCCACAAGGCCACACCTCAAAATAGTGCCAACACTGGGACAAGCATCTACAAACCACCACAGTTACCAAAACAAAAACAAGGAGAAAGATAAACTAGAAAAGATGTGTGGTAGGCAGCAGCTAAGAGCACACAGAGGTTGTCTTAGCAGAACAAGGCACTGGAATAACCAGCATGGCATCAAAGCACCATAAGAAAATTCAAACACTCAGTTTTCTAATAAAAAAAAAAGTCCCAACACTGAAACCATACAAATAATGTTTCTACTTCAAATAGCACTTTTTAAACATGGAGTTGATAGAAATGGTGTGTTTTAGCGTCACTGAATCAAACTTTCTAATCCTTCAATTTCACTTCCAGGAGTCTGTGCTAGGAAAAATCAGGAGTGTTCTCAAAGGCATATGAGTAACACTCTGTGTGTGTGTGTGATCTGATAAGACCCAAGCTAAATGATATAAGGTTGTTGACCTTTGAAAATGATGTAGTGTCAGGAATGGTGGCTCATAGCTCAAATGTAATAACCTGGAGAATAAATTAGGGGACTCGCCCAGAGTCTCGGGCCATCCTGGGATATATATTAAATTCAAGACCAGCCTTGATTGCAGATGATACTGTTTCAAAAATAAGACAAGGAAAAATATAAAACAATATGAAGCAAGAATATTTAATGACATTCAAGGTGTTTTTAAAGTGCATAAAATTGTTTTCAAACAATATGCATTAGTATGACACTGTTTTACCAGCCCTGGTGCTGCATGTCAACCAGCACCCAGAAAGCAGAGGCAGGCAGATCTCTGTGAGTTTGAGGCCAGTCTGATCTACAAAGCAAGGTCCAAGACAGACAGAGCAGTTATACAGAAAAATCCTATCTAAAAAAAAAGCCATTTTTGTAAAATAAAATTAAAAAATATGGAAGAATGTACCTCAAATGCCACCCTTTTGTCTTCATGCAACCTGCATTGTTATAACATAATAAATGAGACTGGTTGCTTTATAAAAATACTTATTTGGCTCATAATGTTGATGGATAGCATGTCCAAAGAACATAATCCTATCAAGGTAAATAAAAGAAAGCAGAGAAGCCTGTGTAAAAGAGCTAAGCACAGTGAATGTCTTCATTATAACAAGCTGTAGTCAGAACCAACTGCTGAACAAGACCAGAGAGAATCTCTTCCAAGGCCCATGTAACCAATGGATGGTTTAATTTCCATAGGCCCTCCTACTAGTGGTCCCACAAGCACCCAGCATTGACTTACTGTTGACCAACCTTCTAACACAGGTATGTGTGCAGTGAATCCCCCACAGGTTCCTGTGTTAGAAGGTTGATCAGGACAACAGATAGTTGTTGACTGCTTCTTTCACCTGCATTTTTTAAACCTCTCACAACAAATAAATTGAGTTAATAAAAATAAAATAACGGGCAGCACAGCCATGCAAAAACAACGTTTATGTTGATTTGCGTTTTCAATTTATTTGAAAAACAATCATTTTTATTACATATGTAACAAAACTCATTATAGAAAATTAGAATGTGGAAAGAATCAAAAAAAGAAAAAAGAAATTGCCCTGAATTCGTTACCCATTTAGATACATGTAACATTTTCTGTGAAAATATATACATTTTAATTTGTGTCCTCGTGACCAGTTGTTGACTGGTCCCAGGCAGGAGAAGAATACTGGGGACAGCTTTGCTGTGACCTCTCTAACCAGGCCTCCACTGAGACCCTCATTCTGTGTCTCTCTCAGGTTTAGTTTCTCTCACCCTGGAAGACATAGATGAACCCTTTGAGATTTGTCTTGAATAAATTCTCGGGGAGGGGAAATTATGTTTTGCTTTTGACCTTTTTAAGACCTCTGAGGTAGATAAAAAGAAGGAGAGACAATAGGGCTGGCAATAACAATTTGAGTAAGGTGATTGGAAATGACAGGAAAGCAAAGTTCCACCCCCTTGGAGACAAGTCTGTGTCTGCATGACTGAAGATCTTCATTCCTGGGGAGAGCTCACTGTGACCGTGAACTCTATGCTTCATTTTAGTCCCCTGCAACATGATCCTCACATGGAATTGCTTCCTGTTTAGCAAGACTGAGATTTAGTCATTCTAGCCTCTGACCTCACCTTGTTTCTGCTTTCTGCTTACGGTTCACCCACAACAAAATTCTTCAACTTCATGGGTCATTTCACTTTTGCCCATACTCCCCCATTTTGCTTTTAAATTTAGCTTGGAACATTAGCACCCATGATCAAATTCCCTCTTTTTCTCAAGCACCTATCCCCGGACACCTTGCTCACAAACATTGGGAAACTACACCATTCTCATGGATGTCACTTTGAAATTATCTTCAACATGAGCCATGTCCACTCCAAGTTCCTGTTCCTGTTAATAGGCATTTCAAGCATCAGTACACTTTCAGAAGACCCACATACATTTTCAGCCTTGATCCAGCATTGGGTCTATTTTCTCAGCTTATCCCACACCTACTGATCTCTTTTCTTTCATTACCACGGAGTGCTACATCTATTGTCTTGCTCATGCACACACCTGTGACATAGCTACATTGCCCATTGTTGCAATTCTTAGAAGTCCATTTCTATCCACTCCAGAGATGGCAAAGACAGACTATTGTGTAAATGTGCCACATAATCTGTATCCATTCTTCCACTGAGAAATGTGTTGTTTCCAGCTTCTGGCTATTATAAATATGGCATGGTAAGGTGTATGCCCAGACGTGGTATAGCTGGGTCCTCAGGTAGAACTATTTCCAATTTTCTCGGAGGAACCTCCAAACTAATTTCCAGACTGGTTGTACCAGCTTCCATCCCACCAACAATGTAGGAGTGTGTGTAGGTGTATGTCTGCACACACCATGGCATGTGTACAGAAGTCAGAGGAAAATGGTAGAAGTTGGTTTATTCCATCCACTATGTGGATACCAGAGATGGATGAGGTCATCAGGCTTGGTGGCGAGCAGGTGTATCTGGAGAGCCGGGTGGCCAACCTTACCTTTGAATAAATTGTTCTCCCCAAGTACCTATGCTCCAGTTCTTTATACATTTCACTGACATGTTACGCAAGCCTCCATACATTTAAAAATATTATGGATGTGTATGCTTGGAATTCACTAGGAATCAAAAGCTTGAGCCAAGCAGCAAATTAATAAGTAGTTTTATTAAATACCGAAATATTCTCTCCCCAGCCATGGAAGATTGGCTCCTTCCCACTTCCTGATTTTCTTCTACCGAATAAGCCATGCCCTGGTTTATTTCATCCCACCTTTTGGACCGCACTTCCTCTTGCCTTTCTGCATTCCTCGTCCTCTGTCCACAGCTCTACTCTCTTCCTACTCCCTTCCTTCATTCTTGCTGAAGACTACCCTTCACACTTGATCTCCACGAAGCCCCAGTGCTGTCATCACCGTCCACATTTAAATCTAGGCAACTCCCTAGAGAATCAGATTCACGTATCCATCTGCCTACCCAGTATTTCTATCCTTAGAGGGCGTGTAGACGCTGATGCCTGGCTTAAAGTGAAACGAATTATATTACCTGCTGCTGCTCAAATGACACACTGGTTACCCAAACAGTTGGTACATTTCCCAACCTCCTAGTGGCTCGTATTTTCTTGTTCACTTTTCCACTAAGCCGGTTTCACCTTTTGCACAATTCTGAAGTAGGTACACCCAAAACAAACAAACAAACACACACACACACACACACACAGGACCTTCTTACCTCCTAAACAATGCTGCAGTGGTCTTTGAAATACTTCCACCTCAGCTCTTCTGAAATCATCTCTCCATAGCTTCTTCTGTAAGACTTTCAAAAGATGTATAAAGATTATGAAAAATACTAAATTAATATAATGACTGCTGAATATCTAAAAACTGGTCTAGATTTCATATAATGTCTAATGAGTATGAAAAAAGTTTAGGTAGTAATTTGACATAAAATGTGGTGTTCACTCTTTCTGAAGCAAACCTTCCCTAGGGTGGGTGTTGTTATACAGAAGGAAACCATATCTGTTTATGTGAACCAAGAACCAGCATCAGGGGACTGGAGCGACTGACTGTTCTTCCAGAGATCCTGAGTTCAATTCCCAGCAACCACGTGGGGGCTCACAACCATCTGGAATGGGATCTGATGCCCTATTCTGGTGTGTCTGAAGACAGCTAAAGTACTCACATACATTAAATAAATAAATCTTAAAAAAAAAAAAAAAGAACCAGCATCAGGCTAGCATGAATAGCTTTTGATATAGCAAATATTTCCTCTCCGTGAAAAAGAAACAGTCAGTGTAAGTAGTGAGTTTATCAAAGGAGAAAGACTTTCTAGTTGTGTGAGATTGTGACTGGTGGGTAAAACAATCAAAACATTATTGATCCAAACTTGGTTAAGGTAGGAAGAGGGATTAGGGACAAACATAAGAAAAGATAGATTACTACCTGCAACTCTGTGTGTAAATGTAGAATTACAATGATGTATACACCAGTACTCTAGAGAATTTGATATTTTCATCTACACCATAAAACAGGCTTATATTCTCTGCTCATGTAAGGGGAAAAAGAATGGAAGATTTTAAAATGGAAAATCATATAAATCATCTAACAAACCATTTGTAAATTGTTGAGGACAGTTGAGGATGTAGCTTAGTTGGTACAGAATTTGCCTGGCCTGCATGTTGCCCTGGGTTTCACCCCAGTTATACACAAACTGGACAAGTTGTTACACGCCTTTACTCTTAGAGCTCAGGGTGGAAGAAGCAGGGTCAGAAATGTAGGATTATTCTCAGATTTCCAGCAGACTTTAAAGCCATCTTGACTAGGCCACATGCAGAATTAGGACTCGTGCCTATATATATTCATGTACCCCACTAAAAGTGGAATTCCAAACACTTTTGTTGTTTCATACTTGACAAGATTAAGTTCTGGACTACTAGTAAACTATTTAAATCTGAGTAATTTCCCCCTACTTCACATTAAGGACAAATATTGGTTTAATGTTTTTTATACCCACTGTCAATCCAGAACAGCTGTAGTGGCTATTCCTGGTCTTCAACTTGTCAATAGCTGGACTGAACCATAATCCAGAATTGGAGGGCTCACCTGTGATCCTGATCTTGAGGCTCGAAGATACAAGTTTCTGACCTGGATCCTGAGGTCTGGATCAGGAGAAGGCTCTTCAACAAGTCCAGGCTGCTGTGTAGGCTGCTCTACCCCTTAGACCAGCAGACCCAATGGTACTTGAGGTGTCAGTAGCAGATACAGACACTGTTTGGAGCCTCTTCCAGGCCCCTGAAGGTGAGTCACAAAAGAAACCTTAGAGATTTTGAAGCGAAGCTCTACCATCATCTACAGACAAATATTCTCCATTTGAAAAACAACTCTTGGCCTGCTATTGGGCCTTAGTGGAAACTGAACATTTGGCAATAGGACACCAAGTTACCATGCTGTCTGAGCTGTCCATCATGAGCTGGGTGTTATCAGACCCTTTAAGTCATAAATAGGACAGTCACAGCAGCAAATTGTTATCAAATGGAAGTGGTATATTATTGGGCTCAGGCAGGTCCTGAAGGCACAAGCAAGTTACATGAAGTTGCTCAAATGCCTATGGTTTCTACTCCTGTTACAATGCCATCTGCTGCCAGGCATGTGCCTATAGCCTCACCGGGTGTTCCCTATGATCAGCTGACTGAAGAAGAGAAGACTAGGACCTGGTTTACTGATGACTCTGCACGTTATGCAGGTATCACCCGGAAGTGGACAGCGGCAGCATTATAACCCCTTTCAGAGACAACACTGAAAGGTACATGTGAAGGAAAATCTACACTTTGGGCAGAATTCCGGGCAGTACATATACTATTATAGATTGTTTGGAAGAAGAAATGGCCATATGTATGATTGTACAGTGGATTAGCTGGACAGCTAGGGACTTGGAAAGATTACAATTAGAAAATTGGTGAGAAAGACATCTGGGAAAGAAATATGTGGATAGATCTCTCCAAATAGGTAAAGGATGTGAAGACTTTTGTGTCTTGTGTAAATGCTCACGAAAATTTGACTTCAGTTGAGTTCAATAATCAATAAAATGACCCATTTTGTGGGCAGCAAGCCTTTTTCCCAGCCATCCCTGTCATTGCTCAATAGCCACATGAACAAAGTGGCCATGGTGGCAGAGATGGAGGTTATGCTTGGGCTCAACAACATGGACTTCTACTCTCCAGGGCTGACCCGGGTACAGCTGCTGCTCAATGTCAGATCTGCCAACAGCAGAGACCAACACTGAGCCCCAGATATGGCACCATTCCTCAAGGAGACCAGCCAGCAATCTGGTGGCAGGTTGACTACATTGGACCACTTCCTCCGTGGAATGGACAACATATTGTTCTTACTGGAGTAGATACTTTTCCTTTTCTGCACATAATGATTCTGCCAAAACCACCATCTGCGGACTTACAGAATGCCTTATCCATGGTCAAGGTATTCCATACAGTATTGCTTCTGACCAAGGAACGCATTTCACAGCCAGAGAAGTGCGACAGTGGGCCCACAATCATGGAATCCACTGATCCTACCATGTTCCCCATCATTCCAAAGCAGCTGGTCTGATAGAAAACTGGAATGCCCTTTTGAATACACAGTTATAGTGCCTATTAGGAGGCAGCAGCATGGAGGGCTGGGGCAGAGTTCTTCAGAAGGCAGTATGTGCTTTGAATCAGTGTCTGATATATGGTGCAGTTTCTCCCATAGCCAGGATCATGGGTCTCCCATGGTTCCAGGAATCAAAGGGTGGAAAGAGGAATAGTTCCACTCATTATCACTCCTAGTGACCCTCTAGGAAAATTTTTGCTTTCTGTACCCACAGCTCTAGGTTCTGCTGGCCTAGAAGTTTGGGTTCTAGGAGGGGAGTGCTCCTACTAGGAGCCACAACAAACTTTCCATTGAACTGGAAGCTCAGACTTCCACATGGTTAATTTGGTCTTCTAACACCCTTAAACCAACAGGCTAAGAAAGAAATAACAGGGGCTGGAGAGATGGCTCATCAGTTAAGAGTACTGACTGCTCTTCCAGAGGTCCTGAGTTCAATTCCCAGCAACAACACGGTGGCTCACAACCATAAATCTTAAAAGGAGAGGAAGGAATAACAGTGTTTGGAGGGGTTATAGATCCAGATTACCATGGGGAAATTGGATTGCCTCTCACAATGGAGGTAAGAAGGATTATATTTGGAGTACAGGAGAACCTTTAGGGTGTCTCTTACTACTACCATGTCCAGTGATTAAAGTCAATGGGAAACTACAAGAACTTGATCTAAGCAGGATGACAAAGAACAGGGAACCATCAGGAATGAAGGTATGGGTCACTACTCCAGGAAAAGAGCCAAGACCTGATGACGTTCTTGCAGAGGGTGGAGGAAATACAGAATCGGTAGTAGAGGAAGGTAGTTATAAATACCAGCTAAGGCTATGTAACCAGTTGCAGAAATGAGGATTATAAAGTAATATAAGTGCTTCTGTTTTGTTTTGTTAAGAACACATTTGTATTTAAGTTGAGATACTTAACTTGGTATTTAAGTTGAGATACTAAAAGAATGTTCCCAAGGGGCATTGCCCCATTGTAATTTACAAATGTGTTTGCAATTTATGAGGGATAGTTGTATCATGTTAGGAATATTCATGACTTTGTTATTATTTTACATGGACATGAGATACTATTTGTGTCAAGTTGACAAGGAGTAGGTTGTAGTGGCTATTCCTGGTTGTCAACTTGACTATATCTTAAACCTCAATCTAGAATTGGAAGCCTCACCTGTGATCCTGATAGTTTCTGACCTGGATCTTGGCATGGAGATCTTGAGGCATAGTGGCTATGAATCTTAGGACACTAAGGTAAGGAGATCTCTGAGATCAAGGTCATCTGAGACAAAGCAAATACCAGAGATCCAGGTGTGGTAGCACACATGTTTACTCTGGGACACACCTTCTGTTGAGACCTGCATAGGGACATTGGAAGAAGGAAGACTCTCTTCGCCTGCTTGCCTTGTGGGACTGAGCAACTGCTAGGTCCTTAGATTTCCATTCACAGCTGCTGCTGCCCATTGTTGGGGAGTTGGACCACAGACTGTGAGTCACCAACAAATTCCCTTACTAAATAGAAACCCATAAGTTCTGTGACTCTATAGAAGCCTGACTAATACAGCAGCACACATTCCTGTACCTTACTGCCATGCCTTTGAACCGCACTTGAACATCAGCTTGCAGGTTACTGCCATGCAGTCAGCCCATTCGCCTTTGCCTGCACAGTCTGCAGTCTGAGGGGAGGAAGATCTTGGCTGACTCCCTGTATGCCAGGCCCTAAGCTAAGTCCTCTACCTTAGTGAAACAGTGAAAACAGTTTTCGAGCTGTGTGTGCCAGCCTTAGTTCAGAGGGGATGGAGCTCGAAGCATGTCCTGCTCAGTGTCCCCCAGTTCTGGATCACTACTGAAATCCTTGTTCCACACAGCTCCCCACAGAGCTGGGCTAGCATTCTTAGCTGTATCCAAGACTTTAATTGACATTCTTTCTGTGTAAACTTGAGATTGGTTTTTGAATAGAGGTCGTGTTGGATTTGTGATATTTGGGAACTCTTATTTCTGCCACAGGGTCTCAGGTTGTCCTGGCTGCCCTCCAACTCTTTATGTAGCTAAGGATAACTTTGAACTTCCAATCCTCCTGATTCTATCTGGGTGTTAGGATTATTACAGGCATGAAGCTAAACACTCAGTTTATACAGTGCTGGTGACAAGAAGCCAGGGTCTTGTGCAAGCTAAGGCAAGCATTCTTCTAAGTAGGCTACAAACATCTCCAGCTGCTGTGCTTTAAGAAAGGGGTAGCTGTAAAATGACCATTTGATATTCTAAAGAGTAATCAAAATTATTAAGAAAATGCAATTGTTCTCCAATGTTTTGTTTAAATATCTGTACCCTTCTTTATATTTCAAATCAAGAGACTCCCATCCCCTGGAGCTCCTGTCTTTACATGGGATTGCTTAACATTCTACACTCTGCTTTGAGCTTTGCCACCTTCTCCTCCAATATCTTGGTAACATTTTAAATTTAGCAAATATCAAACTGTGCTCTCAACTCCTCTGGCACCTTTCTTTCAAATGTTCCCATTTTCTTGTTTTCACTTTTGCATGAATTTAGCTTCTCACGGGTAACTGAGTTTCCAGTGCCTTCAGTTTCTGTATTTCCCAGGCCTCTATCCCTGGTTATGAAGGACAGGACAGGTCAGGGAGCCTTACACTCATCCATACTTTCACCCCTCCCACAGAATTTGTATCCCCAGCCATGCCACTGTTGGGGTGATCTTCCCAAAACATTATTTTAATCAGTCCCTAGCTCAAAAGTATCCCAGTATCACCCCTTGCTGAATTCAAGGCAGTAATAATCTTTTATGTATAAATGTATATGCACATGAGGTCATATGCTCACAACCCCAATTCAGGATGTACCTTGTGCTTGAATCTTCCCCAGCGCACAACAGCACTCTGACCAATCAGAAGCCTCCCTTGCTATTCCATACTTAGTTAATGGTTTGGGGTGGGGGTGGGCACATGTTTTGGTTTTGGAATGTGTGTGTGTGTGTGTGTGTGTGTGTGTGTGTGTGTGTGTGCACATACATGTGAAGGCCAGAGGTTGACTTTGGTGTCATTCCTTGTACTGGCTGGTTTTGTGTCATCTTAACACAATCTGGAGTTATTACAGAAAAAGGAGCCTCCCTTGAGGAAATGCCTCCATGAGATCCAGCTGTAAGGCATTTTCTCAACTAGTGATCAAGGGGGGAGGACCCAGCCCATTTTGGGTGGTGCTATCCCTGGGCTGGTAGACCTGGGTTCTATAAGAAAGCAGGCTGAGCAAGCCAACAGAAGCAAGCCAGTAAGTGACATCCCTTCATGGCCTCAGCTCCTGCTTCCAGACCTGCTTGAGTTTCAGTCTTGACTTCCTATGGTAACAAACAGCAATGTAGACGTATAAGCTGAATAAACCCTTTGCTTCCTAACTTGCTTTTTTGATCATGATGTTTTGTGCAGGAATAGAAACCCTGACTGACATTCCTCAATTGCTCTCCATCATTATACCTTGATTCAGCCAGGACAGCTGGCCAATGAACTCCACAGATTTCCAGCCCTCCTGGTCCCCAGCACTCGGATTTCAGGATGCACTGCCTTATCCAGCTGCTTATGTGCGTTCTGGGGATCTGCATTCAGGTCTTCTTCCTTGCCAGGCAGTCTGTTTTCAGACTGAGCCTTTCCCCCAGCCCCCAGCATGTGATTTTACTCTTGCTTTTCCTACTGAGTTCGGCTGTGATTTTATCAGCTTCTGTTCACCCCATTCCTAGTTCAGATACAGTCCTTCATAAACCTCCTCCAGTTTCCCATCCAGTCATATTTGTGCAAACCTTATACAAATTTTCACTGTCTTTCTTAGAATCAAAGACTTTAAGCAGTGAAGACTACACACAGTGATTGGAACACTCGCTATATGCAAAAACAAAGAAAGAAACCTGCTGCATAGTACACAGACTGAAAGTGGCAGTCGGGACTGGAGGCGTCTGAAAGTGACCCGTCACCAAAGCGGCAACAGCAGGACTTAGGTGCATTTTGCCTCTGACTAAATAAGCAATTTACTATAAATATCTGACAGCTCTGTGATTTAGTGTTATTTGTGTGCAAGAGAGAGTTCATTGTTCCCTCTACTTTATTTCTGCATCCCCTGAGCAGCTAACACACTAACTTGCCTTGAGTAGACAGCTTTAAAAATATTATTACAGGAACAAAGAAATGAGTTTTAATAACGACAAAAGATCTCTATTTGGGGAGAAATGTGCAAAGTGTTTGGCTTGAAAACTACGGCAAGTGAGAGTTTCTCTAGACTCTTCATGGTGTAAGCAATATTACTCTCACATTACGTTCATAAGAATTTAAAAATTGAATTGAGTGTCTCAAATAGGTTGAAGGACAGTGGAATGAAAGCAGCCAGGGTTTGTGCAGAACTTCTTCATCTCCATGCTTTCCTGAGGCTGGAGACTTTTAACTCACACTGTAATTGTTTTTACTGTTATTGAACTATCCCTCAAGCTGTCTCCAAGATTTGGGGAGGAAGGGACAGAGTAAGTAATAAATAATTAACAACTAAATTTTTCACCTTTTGACTATCAGATGTACATACCCAGGTGCTTTTCTACCTTTGTTTCCACAGGTATGTGGTATGTACTCACACACACACACACACAAACACACACACACACACACACACACACACACTCATCTATGTACACCCACAAGTCACAACCCACACATCTGACATGCACCATGGCTCTCTTCTGAAAAGTATGTAAACTGTAACAGCAGAAGCATTCCACGACCCTGGTGACAGTTACAGTTCATTGCTATGACAATGGTAACTGGTGTTGCTATTTAAGGCTCAGATCTTGCACCTAGCTTTTTCGGAGGTAGAATAGGCGATCAAGCTACTGGCTTTGAAACATACCTAAATGTCTCTGCTTCTGGATAGTTCCCAGTGGAGGGGGTGTTGGTGGGAAACAATTGATCTCTCTCTCGGGGGTACAGGCAGCAAGATAAACATCTCTGTGTTATATGTATTAGTACAAGGTCTTCTATACCATTTGTCAGGGAAATAGACTGGCTTCAAACAACAGTTTACATCAAATTCATTCTCTAGACAAAGAAACTGAGGCTTGACAGAGTGAGGTATCTGCTTGGTGAGGCAGCATACCAAGCACCCGTAATTCACTTAGCCCCTGGGCTCCTGCACCCCTCATCCGTTTTCCTCTCGGTGTTTCAGGGCACTGTTGCTTCAGTTTGGTTGGAGGTAGGCACCATAGGTTTGATTGATACAGCAATTTGCATCTCAAGGCGGCACTCGATAAATACAGTGCCTTGAAAGGCTACTCTCTCACCAGCCACTTCCCCTCTGGGCTGACTTTAGAAGCTCATTGATGTCACTTCCTTCCCCAGCCAGCAAGTGAATTTTCTTTAATTCTCAAGACCAGCTGTCCATGCTGTCAACAGAAAGTTATTAAAATTCCTTTAAAGTGAATAAAAATAGCCTAAAAGCAAATGTACTTGGAAACAGGAAAGAATCAGTATGCAAAGTCCACAAACC
This sequence comes from Micromys minutus, assembly GCF_963924665.1. Lineage (NCBI taxonomy): Eukaryota > Metazoa > Chordata > Mammalia > Rodentia > Muridae > Micromys > Micromys minutus. The sequence goes on along the minus strand of NC_137977.1, from coordinate 3,750,352 downwards.
TCTGAGCGAAATAACGTTGATCCAACCAGAGATTTCAAGCACTGTGTATTCAAGACTCTAGGAAAAAAAAATAATTAAAGGATGCTAAACCACCCACTCCTTAATTTTTTATTAGTGAAGGTCTATACAGATATAATTTATCCCCCTACATCCCATTTCTCTTTTTCAAATAGCACTTGAATAAACTGGGAATGATTTAGCTTCCCTTTAAGTGGGATTTCCTTCCTGTGTTATTCTATGGGTCAAAGAACATTTAAACGTCCACCAGGCTGAAAAGATCCAGAGGAGAAGAAAATATTATCACCAGCAGCCATCAGAACCACTGGAGCCATGACATAATAATGCAATTATGCTTTTAATGTAGTAGGATTTCAACAGCTCAAAGACAGCAATCATTCATTTCATATACGAAGAGCGATAATAATTGGACTGGAGGGGTGGTTCGGTTGGGAAAATGTTTGCCCCGTAAGCATGAAAACCCAAGTTCAATCCCCAGAACCCATGTGAAAAATCACACAGCCTGGTGGCAATGCACTTACAGTCGCCGTGCTGGGAGGTGGACACCAACAAATCCCAGGCTCCATGACAACCAACTTCTCCTAATTAGAGTGGTCCAGGTAAAGCTAGAGAGCTAGGTCTCAAACAAGGTAGGAAGTATATGGAGAACACACCCAATGCAGAACATTGGCATCTACATGAACACACACACACACACAGAGAGAGAGAGAGAGAGAGAGAGAGAGAGAGAGAGAGAGAGAGAGAGAGAGAGAGAGAGAGAGAGAGAGAGAGTAAGATTAATGTACTTTAGCCAGATAGATTCCCGGCATACTGAGCTCCCTGGGATCTTTTGTCTAGGGAACCTACACTGACTATCACGGCAGCAGCCCAGGCTTTTGTTTCAGGCTCCTCCCATCACGTCTCTTACACGTTTCCTCCGTGGCCATCCAGGACTTTCTACCTATATATACCACATGTGCTGCACAGTGCATTTGCATCTTCACATTATGAAATCTTAGTAAGTTGCAGCAAAGTCCAGGAAAATGATAAGAATTTTGCTAAATTGAAAAAGTAAAATGTATTAGTTATCTTCGGGGAAAGTAAAAAACATATTCTAATTTATCTAGAATATGTTTTATCTTTATCTTTGGTTTTAGTTGCCAGAACTTGGAATGTGTGATACGGAACTGTCATATGAAAGATGGTAGATAAAATAGGGTTGTTAAAAGGAACTTCTAAGTTGGATCTGTTTTCTAAGGCACTTTCCACTATGTATAAACCCCAGGTTGACTTGCTTTTCAACCTCCGAAGTTCCAGGATTAAAGCTTGTGTCATTGTACCCAGCTTACAAAATGATGATGATGATGATGATGATGATGATGATGATGATAATGATGATGATGATACTTATTAACTGAATGTTTAAATGCTCATAACCTTTGTGACAAACTACCTGACAGAGGCAACTCAATAAAGGAATGGTTAATATGACTCAAGGTTTGAGGGGACACCATTAATTATGGTATAAAAGACACAGCAAGAAGACAAAGAGGCAGCTGGACACATAGAGTCAGGAAATACAGTCAAATGCCAATATTTAATGACTGTGCTCTCTCTCCCTCCCTCTGTTCCCCCTCCCCCTCTCACTTCCTCTCTCCCCCCCTCCCCACTCTCTCTCTCTCACTCTCTATCTTTTTCTCTTTCATTTTATCTGAGATACTAGCCCATATCTTAATAGTACCCACCTCAATAAAATTTATCTGGAAAAAATCTCACAGATATATCCAGAGTTATGAATTCTAGGTGACTTTAAATCAACTGAACCATGAAGCTTAAACATCACAACATCCCTTTGGTCATCCTGACGCTCAAAGAAATTAAAGCCTTTTCTGCTGCCTTAACTATAAGCTCATGACCATCACACGGAAAATCCATTCAGTCTACCTTCAAAAGTCCCCATATTAATAGTTTCTACAAAGTCCAAAGTTCTTTTTGTTTCCTGAGGCTTAAACCAGCCTGTCAGCGGTGAGACCCTTTTAAGAGCAAAAATCGTCATAAAGTTTCAATATTCAACAGCCCATAATAAGCTCATTTTTGAGTCCCCCAAACATAGCCCACTGCTGACACTTTCTACATATTTGAAATATTTTTGTGGAATAGTAGTCCATTTGGGAGAAGGTTAATTCTTTTTCTATTGACTTATTTATTTTATAAAATATTATTATAGCTCACAAAATTTGTTACATATTAATACATGACAAATATATATTTTTCCCTTTTTCTTTTTCTTTTTTTTTCTAAGAAGAACTGAGTCTTCCACATTTTGGCCTTTTTTTTTTTTTTTATCTTCATATGGACTGAGAGTTGTTTCTTGGGAATTCAGAGTTTTCTAGGACTAGTATCCAACTATCAGTGACGGCATATCATGTCTGTTCTTTCCTGACTGGGTTACCTCAGTCATGAGGTGATTCTTTAGTTTCTTCTATGTGCCCAGGAATTTCCAAAAGTCGTTGTTTTAATAGCTGAGTAGTACTCCATTATTTAAATATACCACATTTTCTGTATCAATTCCTCTACTGAAGGATATTTGGATTCTTTCTAGCTTTTGTCTATTATAAATAAGGCTGCTGTGAACATGGCGGAACATGTGTCCTTATTATATGTTGGAGCATCTTTGAGATATATTCCCAGAAGTGGAATAACTGGGTCTTCAGGTCTATGGCCAATTTTCTGAGAAACCGCCAGACTGATTTCTGAAGTGGTTATACCAGCTTACAACCCCAACAACAGTGGAGGAGTGTTCTTTATCTGCATCCTTGCTAGCATCTGCTGTCATTTGAGTTTTTTATCTTAGCCATTCTGACAGGTGTGAGGTGGAATCTCAGGGTTGTTTTGATTTGCATTTCTCTCATGACTAGGGATGTTGAGCATTTCCTTAGGTGCCTCGCAGCCATTTAATATTCCTCAGTTGACAATTCTTTGTTTAGCTCTGTACCCCATTTTTAATAGGATTGTTTGATTCTCTGGACTCTAACTTCTTTAGTTCTTTGTATATATTGGATATTAGACCTCTATCCAATGTGGGATTGGTAAAGATCCTTTCCCAGTATGTTGGCTGCCGTTCTGTTTTCCTGACAGAATCCTTAGCCTTACAGAAACTTTGCAATCTCATAAGGTCCCATTTATTGATTCTTGATCTTAGAGCACAAGCCGTTGATGTTCTGTTCAGGAAATTTTCCCCTGTGCCTATGTGTTCTAAGATTTTCCCCACATTCTCTTCTAGTAGTTTTAGTGTACTTGGTTTTATGTGAAGATCTTTGAGTCACTTGAGCTTTGTACAAGAAGATAAGGAAAGATTGATTTGCATTCTTCTGCATGCTGACTGCCAATTGAATCAATACCATTTGTAGAAGAAGCTGTCTTTTTACCATTGATTGTTTTTAGATCCTTTGTTAAAGATCAAGTGACCATAGGTTTGAGGGTTCATTTCTGGGTCATCAATTCTGTTCCATTGATCAGCCTACATATCTCTGTGCCAATATCATGCCATTTTTAACACAATTGCTTTGTAATGTAGCTTGAGGTCAGGGATGGTGATTCCTGCAGAAGTTTTCTTGTTGTTGAAAATGCAATCCCTTTTATATTAATTGCCAGAGTGGGACTAACCATGGCTCTTGCACGTCAACTCTAAGATCTTTCATTATACCTATAAATATATTCCATAATCTAAAATAAAACAAAAGTACATAACATCTTAGTCCCAAGTATTTTAGCAAAGAAACAAATCCTGTCCCTGCAGTCCAGGACTTCTGTGCTCCTTTTAGTCCCACACTATCACTGGCTTCCTTTGCTGTGTCCTCACCTCTGTGTCTTTTCATCAGTAATGGACGAAGCTTGAGGCTCCTTTTCAGGGTAGACAGGGAACTAGTTCACTGAATCAATGCACTACTATATTGGTCCTGTTTCTTAAATTCTTGAATCATTTGTAATATATTATCAGGGGGTTGGTCTTGTGATACCTAATATTTATCAGCTCGATGTTGCCAAATCTCTCCGTATATGCAGATTAATAATTGCATACTTGTACTCCAGGAAAGAGGAACTGATTTATTGCCTTGCCATTTCTCACCCCATACCCCACATACCTGAAGAAAGTGGTTTCATGGAATACTTTCGAATCAATTCATTTCTCCAGAAAGGATCATGTTAAATGTAAATTACAATATACATGTTAACATACGCACGGAAGAGGAAGGAATGAAGCCAAGTTCTTTGGAAGCAGGAAGCAAGATGTTTGGCATCTACTGTCTTGTTCACAGTCACCTCCTCAGAGCCCAGTCCTGATATATGACTTGAGGAAGCCGATCCAATGGGAACCATTGAATAAAGAAATAAGAAACACCAGATAGAATCCTCTCTGGCCTTGATTTCCTATAGCCATGTGTTACCAATTAGCCCCAACTTCTTCCACATGCTTTGATTGATTTTCCTCTTTATTTTCTTCCCTTGTCTAAGCCCCAAATCCTATCTCCTAGTGTTTGTACCCTTACAAAATCCCCCAACTATCCTCCAGCTTCTCCCCTTACTCTGTCCAATTTATTTACCATTCCATTTTTCCTTCGTATATTCGCCTTTCTGAAGAGCCCATATCAGCTTCCAAATTGTCGGATACCTCAACACGAGGCAACTGACTGGGGTTCAGGTAACCCAAACCTCCATAGGTAAGGATTCTTCCATCACAACTCTTTCATTTACCGCTTTTATAGTACTCCCTCACAGTCTGCCTTCTCAGAATTATGGTTCCTATAGGTCTAAGTCAGGTCCTATCTCTAAGCTTGGATTTATTGTCTTACATTTACAATATTACCAAGCGTTTGCTCAGCGTACCTTTTGCATTAGTTACTTTCATGCTGCTAGAATAAAAGATCATGACCAGCACAATTTAAGGAAGAAAGATTTTATTTGGGTCTCTGATTTCAAAGTGAGAGTCCATAGTGGCAGGGTGGCATGTGAGCAGGTGACTCGAACAGAAAGCTGAGACAGCACATCCTCAGCCATAAGCATGAAGCAAAGAAAGTGACCTAAAAGAGGAGTGAGTCTATGAAGCCATTTTCTTGAAGCCCACCTGCATGGGTGCACTTCCTCAAGTAAGGCGAAGGCACCCCATAACCTCACTATAGTGCATGGGTGCACTTCCTCAAGTAAGGCTAAGGCAACCCATAACCTCACTACAGTGTTCCCAACTAGGGCCCATGTTTTCAAATACATGAGCATACAGCAGACATTTCTTATTCAAAATACCACACTCATCCAAAAGATAAGGCTATCATAAAAAGTATTATAACCTTGAAAGGTTAATTTATAATGCCCCTAAACAAATACTGAGTCCTGAATTGTTGGTTATACATTTCTGAGTAAGTTATAAAAGGAATACAGTATTTTTAGTGGCACAATAGCCACGGAAAACCTAGATATTCTTCAATATTTGTAATATTTCCTGGTTTTTCTCTGTGTTTGCTGATTGTGCCGGTCATAATTCAATTGATTAAAAATATTTCTCAATGGTTCATATCTATCATCTCAGAACCAGGATATCCAAAGCAGAACTATTAATTTCACATCAGCATGAACTAAACAGTGAGTTCTATGCCATTCTGAGCTACATACCAAGATCCTGTCACCACCACCACCATCGTCATTGTCATCGTCATCATCAATTATGGCCTTTTACATTTTATAGTTTGTCTCTATTTCTCTTCCTTCTTCTTCTAGACCGTGATCTTGCTGATACTCTGCTGCATTTATCTTTGAATAGCCAGCATTTAGGAGGTGTCTGGCATAGTTAAGTTACAATAATTTCAAATTTAACATACTGTACTCCACAACATGGGGACAAATGCTTTCAGTTTATTAAATTACAGGAAACAGATGACATGTGATAAATCTGAAGTTTTGAGGGACTTGAAGTTATTAAAAGAGCTGGAATCTAAGAAGTTATTTCACATGGTATAAACTACCAAACAAAATATACTTAGAAACTGCAAGTTCTTGCAGTTCTGTGCCTGCATGCTAAAGGTCTAGAAGTCTTTGCCATTGCTTTATGTCAGCATTTTTCAGAGGAGCAGATTTGTAGTTGCTCTTAGATCCTCAAAGGGACCTGTTATCATAAACAGGTTGTAAATCACTGGTTTAAATTGTTTAGGCAGCAAAATAATATCCCTTGAAATTTTTGTCAGTTTGAAGTAATTAATCAACTGATATACAGTAGGAAAGATGTGTGGGTATCTATGAACTCGTAAGGATAGGATGTAGTTATTCAAGAATACTAAAATATGGAACAGTCAGTCCCCTAAAATATTGCTGGCAATGGATTGGAAATGTTGCTCCAACTTTTATTCCTGAAATTCATAAATGGACCATGGATCTCAACACATTCAACTTCGATGAGCCAGTGTGTCCACAGCCTCTTTCAGTAGCTCATTCTGCTCCATTTGTTAAAGACACCATGCAATCAAAAATAAATAGTCTAAGCAGATATTCCGGCATTTTATCAGATTTCCGTTCCAGCAACACTTTGAAAGATTCTTGTTCTCCTTGCCATGTATTCCATTTCACCAAAACCACATGAAACAAGGACCAAGCATGAAGCAAACAAGCCACTCCATCCAACCCATGTTGCTGGGTGTTTAGTAAAAATTATACATCCAAACAATGGATTTCAACCATAAACAATGTCAATATCACATGGTCTTCTACCCAATACAAACTAACTAACTAAAATGATTTCTACTTCTTGCAGCTGGTCCCAGGAGATAATGTATGAGAAGGAGAATCCATCACCCACGAGTAGTCACAGAGTTGGGTGTAATAATACCCATCTACTTCTCTGTGTGGCCCTAAATGCATGTCAGAATAGAATAAGAGAATTAACTGGGGCTTATTTCCTATTTCTGCTGTAATAAACCACAGTAATGTCTTTATCATCATCAATATTTAATAGGATATGGAGAGATACCTCAATGAGAATGAGCTGCTCTTCCAGAAGACCCAAGTTCTGTGCCCAACATTCTCAGAAAGCAGTCACCTGTAATTTCGGCTCCTGAGGATTTAGCCCCTTCTTCTAGCCTCTAAAGACTCTACATGCATACATGTCACACACACACACACACACACACACACACACACACACACTCACACACATACACCTTTAAGAATAATCACAATAATAAAACATTTTAAGGATGCATTGGAATCTCTCTCTCTCTCTCTCTCTCTCCCTCCCTCCCTCCCTCCCTCCCTCCCTCCCTCCCTCCCTCCCTCCCTCCTTCTCTCTCTCCCTCTTTCTCACTTTTATTCTTAACTTGGGAGAATTGTTCTCAGGACATCCAAAGTCTAAAGATGCTAACATTCCCTGCATAAAATGTGGCATTTGTATGAGGCAGCATACTTTTTTCCACACACCTTTAATCATGTCTAGTTTACATGACGTATCTAGCACTGCAAATGGTCCCTGCATGCATCATCTAAGGAACAGTAATACAAACAGTCTGTGGATTAGAAATCCAGATCCAGAGGCTGACAATACTATCATGTTAGTGACTTAGAAAAACAACAATACAAACGTGTCAGTCCCGTGGCTCTAGAGGTCAGAAGTTCCAGGACAGCTTCTACAACCAACAGCAAAGTATTGACCAGTTGCACTTGTGGGAAGCCCTAAGGGAGGAGCCATTTCTTTTTATCCTCCAGGTCCTAAAAGCCAATGCAGAGGCTTTCCCTCAAAGCATGTTGTCTCTTTTGAAAAAAATCTATCTGCATATAACCTGTTAAATCTCAGCAGTAAAACTTATCAAGACTGTCCAATGGAGATTTTAAAAACAATCTTACTTTATTATCTGGTTCCTCAAAGCTTGGCCCTGGCATTTCTTAGCAACAGCTTTAAACAGATAGCCTACAGTATTTCATTCCATTTTCTCTGCTTCTCACATCTCTGCTGTGCCCTGAATGATGCCTTGCCTGGTACTCAATTATTATACAAGTTCAATGTATACTTATAATTGGATGATAAAATGACTGTAGGGTTTTGCCTATGTATTATGTCCTTTAAAGAAACAGACTGCCAGATTCTTTTTATTACAACAATAACAATAATTTACAAGTGATGGAAATCATTTCTCTCCTTCTAGCATGTACAAATAAGGAATCAAATTCAGGTCACCAGGTTTGGTGACAAACACCTTCACCCAGGAAACTTATCTGGAGAGATGGCCCAGAGCTCAGCAGCTTCCTAAAAGATTGAACATGCAACTCACACTTATATCCCTCGGTATATGTTGCATAAAAATGAATATTTGTGTCCCATCCAAACCCCATCTGTTATATTTACAACAGCTACACTCTGTGTAGCCAAGCCCAGAAACCACACAATTAGCAGGATACATTCATACTGTGGTGTAGAACTCAGAAAGCAAAGGAAAACAACTGCTAACACACTCAGCCATGAAGATGTGATGCAGAAAGTTACACTTGTTGAAAGGATATCGATCTCCCGGTGTTATGTAGCATAAATGTTTCGATCCTATAAGTCTTAATTTTAAGATGTTTTCACTGGGGCAATGTCGATAAAGGATTGTAGGAATTTCCCTACATTATTTTTGTTTGGGTTGGGTTGATTTTAGTTTTGGTTTGTTTTTGAGACATAATTTCACTCTGTCGTCCAATCTGACCTCATGCTGGTAATCTTGTCTCATCCTGCCAAATACTGGGATTACAATCATACTCACATACGATATTGCTTTACCTCTGTATTATCTGCCTCTGTGACTACTTCAGTTAAAGTTTATTTTTTGAAGACATGCTTATAAAGTATTCAGCATAAAGCTATTTGCAAACAATAATTTTGGTGATACCAAACTTCTTATTTTTTTCCATCCTGAAACTTTATATGGTTGTTGCTTCATTGTTGCTGAGGATTTTAACTCCTGTGTAAGATATACATGATCCTGGCCGTGCTGGGGTGTCTTCACAGCTTTGCACTTTGTTGATCTTGGGCTCCTATTTTTCATGCTGACCTGCTGCCTTCTGTCCATTACTCTGAACGTTCCCGTCCTGACCAAGATATTGCCTGCGATATTGGTTTGGGTTTCAGTCTCCAGCGATACTAACAATAAAAAAGGTTTTCACTATTTCCCAGACAAAGATGTTTTGAAAGCAGCGATTCACAGCTCATGCCTATAACCTCCGAAGTGAGGATGCTAAAGTAAGAAGATCCTGAGTTTTAGATCAGCTAGAGCCTCCTGAGCTCAGAGCTTACCCTTCCAGGCATTGTCTTCATCTGGGACCAGTGACAGGCTCTGGTCTTTCACCTCTTCCTTGTTCCTCTGGCACAGTTGAGTACAACCTGCTGCTTACTGTCCTTAGTGAGTGTCTACTTCACTTAAGTTTTTTTTGTCTAGCACTTTCTTTTTAAGTTCTGATATCACACTCTCCCTCTTGCCATACCTGTACATATGGCGATTCAGATCCTTGTCCACAGAGCCATGACAGCTTAGGGTAATTTGGCCAAGGACCAAGCAGGATCACAAGTCCTACACTTTGTCTTAATGGGTGTGAATTCACATAAAATTTCTTTCTGCTTTCTTTTTCAGTGACTACCGGAAAAATCCAGAAACACTTCAGCAATCAGGTATTTCCCTGACTTCTCATAAACTATAATTCAAAATCATTTTATATGTGAATACTTAAGCATTAGTAAATGTTCAGACAACCTGTGCTCATCACTAGCTATGAGCAATATATACAACCTGGGTTCTGAGGACCAATATCTCATTCATCTGTGAATGGCTGTGTACTTTCTCATCTGTCTCAACCCCATTCCTTCCCTCTACCACATCCTACCAAAACTGAAGGATATACTCTGTCACACCTAAGTGTTCCTGTAACCATGATGTGAACAAATACCCTCATGACTCAGGTGATGCCCCTCTGTCCTCCCAAGTGTTAATCCAACCAACTTAACTGAATGGCTACCTGGGCCCACTAGAGCAGAAAGGCACCTCACGGTTCTTCTCAGCATTTCCATGTGCTCAACTTGGCTTGTGTCTTCTTATCTGTTCCCTATTCTCCATGCCAAGTCTCTATGATCTCGTGGCTATATGGCCAGGTATACACATTCTTTAAGAGACTTGTGACATGAGGCCCTCGCCCAGAGCTATGATGCCAAGCCCACTGACCCCTGCAGAGGCCATTTGAGCTGCAGGGCTTCCACATGCTACTTGCTCAAGAGACTCAGAAAAGTCTGACACTGGCCTGTGGCAAAACACTGCTCAAATTTCACTCACAGATACAAATCTCCATGGCTTCTTTCTTTCATTTTCTCTGGCATAAATTATAACTCATGGTTGCCAAGGAGAAAGGTGGCAAGTCTGCATTTATACCGGGCAAGGCACATGCTTCTTTTTCTGCTGTTCTGCTTTTTATTGTGGATGTTTCTTTTTATTATTTTGATTTTTAGTTAGCACACAAATAATAGGCTTCGGGAGACTTTGGCTCTGTTGGGAGACTGCTTGTCAGAGAGCATGAAGCCCTGCGTTGTCTTTCCAGCAGCACTTAAACTGGATGTGGTAGAATATGCTTGTGACAGCTCCTAGAGATGGAGCCTTGGGGAAGAGACTCAAAGTTCAGGATACCCTTGGGTACTGATGGAATTGAAGAGCCATTGGGGACACACAGGGTCACTGTAGCCTCTTCATGCTTGTGTGTTTTGTTTTGTGGTAACCCCTCCCATACTACCCTAGCTTCTCTCCCATCCTTCTCCTGTGGTCTCCCGAATACTATCCTCTCTGCTTGCATACAGGGTCTGAATTTGGCTGCAGCACCGCCCACCCCCAATATATACTCACGGAAATTAATGTCACAAACCACAGAAGTGCCTGCACATCTGCATTTCTATGGTTATACTCTCCTTTTTCTAGGTCACTAATAACTTCAAAAATAAACTCCAACTTTAGTTCTTATAGTCAATTTACCCAAATATAAAGACATGGCTTTGTCTGGTCACTTCCAGACACTGCTTAATTTATTAAACCTTGAACACTGAGAACTCAATTGGCTTACTATATCCCACACAAAAACAATAGGGAGAAACAAGCATCTATCAGGCACTTTTTTTTTTTTTTTTTTTGGTTTTGTTGTTGTTGTTGTTGTTTGCTTTTCTTTACATAGTAGCTGACCCAGTCCATGAGAGTGGATGCTTCCTGAGTTCCAGTCTGGTGCTAACAGCCTGGAGCATTCCTGGAAACCACTTAGCTTCAGCCCACATTGGCAAATCAAAGAAACAGAGTCCCTGTGTCAGCAAATGGCAAAAGGGGCAGCCATGGGCTAGATGAACTCACCAGAAAGGTCCTTATATTTGGACTGCTGCAGCTGGAAGGTGCTACCAGACCTCAGAGTGGACCTTTCTGCTTCAGTTAGTATAACCGAGAACATCCTTCCAGTGTGACCAGAGATACCTCTAATCTAGATGATCCCTAACTAGTATGAGCAAAAGTTTGCCTGGTGAGTGGATTTAGATTTTTTTCCAAGTTGACAATCAATATCAACCATCAGCAACATCAACTATAATAGTTATGGCTCTTACAATGCCATCCCGTGTGTGTGTGTGTGTGTGTGTGTGTGTACGCGCACACATGCACTAAAAATGTGTAGAAGCTTTAGTGACAAAGAGAGGGAATGTATGTAGATGTAAGAGAGATGGAGGGAGGGAGGAGGGAGGGAGGGCTGGGTCGAGGATCTCAGAAGATGAAAAGCATGAACGTAATTTCCCTTTTTGTGGACTATGGCCGAAAGGTTTCCCATTGCCTTCCCTCACCCACTTGCTTTTGAATAGACTTGTAAAGGTTGTGTTACTGGAGAAGAGCAGTATGGTCAGGGATTTGAGAATATAATTGTGTAACAATGGAGTCAGCCTGCCTCTGGCACAGTTCATTTACCTTCTTAGCTCTGTCTCTTTACGTTCTTTCTACAGACTCTAGTGGTTTTATAAGGCAGAGCCATAGTTAAGACCTGCAAAGTTTATTGTTGTTATATTTCTGCATTTAACACAGACTGAATGTTTTTCTCATGAAGAGGTCTGCTTTCCCCATTGATATAATGGACAAAAATAGTCCAAAAAATGTTTGAAAGTCTAGTCGATTGAGTTCTTTTCATTGTCAAGCCTCTGCCATGTGCGTGTATTTTGCCTTTTGAAACTATTCCTCTTTTTCTCTTTCCTTCTCCCTTCCATCTGTCCCTTTGTCTTCCTAGTCTACATCTACTTTTATATATAATTATGAAATATTATAATTTTATGCATCTCGATAAAATCTAGGAACCACAGGTATAAAGAAAGCATGGAATTGCCTTTCCGCAATGGGCTTAGCTCGTTTAATATGCTTATCTCCAGCTGCAGTGAGACAGGTCCTTACAGGAGAATTTTTGTTTCCTTTGTTACTTCTTTGTTCATTTGACTAAACAAATAGAATGTGTGGACACCAAAACAGAACACCAAATATTTACTCATGATCTTAAACATGGATCTGATGCCAGTCTCAATAAGCAACTGAATGTCTTTGAACTTTAACATAAGAGAGTAATGCTTTAATGTGTTTCTTACATGGTCCATCTCATTGTGCAATCTTTGTCCAACAGCTTATATTTCTAATACCCCAGTGGAATTTCTATTCATTGTTCTTCCAATAAGGGACATGCTTCCCATCCTCAAAAACACTGTTCAAAGAGTCATCTGACAACTATAATTCAACCAATTTCTGAAAGAAAAGCTAAGACACCCCCCTTTGGGTTTTGTTTTATGGGTTATTTTTTTCTTTTTTCCTCTGCTTTGTTTTATTTTTCTGAAATGAACTCGTATTATATAACCCAAACTGGCCAAGAACTCACTAATGTGGCCCAGGCAGCCTTCAAACTCCTGATAATTCTTCTGTCTCCCTCTTTGTGAAACCACTCTGCTACCAAAGGAATTTGGCGTTTGAGAAGCATCTGTTTTCATTGGTTGGGAGGGATGTATCTTGCTGTGTTCTCAAGAGCCTCCAGAGAGGCAGGTCTCTCCTACAATGGATTCCAGGGATGGAGGTGGAAAACACCATCCCTTAAGCCCCGGGTGAATCAGTTTTGCAAACTCACTATGGATAGTCAAAACAGAATTCCTATTAAGTCTGCAATGCAAAATGCAAAACTCTTGAGCATTAATCTTGCCCCTAAATTCTTCCTGCTGGACACTATAAATTGCATAATTAAACTGAAATTGAAAACTGAGCCTGACCTCTTGTCCTTTCTTTTTCCTATAGTGGGTAGACAGAGTTGAGAAACAACCTGAGAAGTCGAGGCTCAAATTGAAGCAGTGCTCAGGACCCACTGGCCAGTATCTAGTGTGTGGTTTTAGCCTCTAGCTCCTTTAGCACACCTGAGCTCTGAGGACAAACAAGTGTTTGAGTCCTCTGGAGAAAACCTTGAATTCTTTCCCATGTAACTCACTGGGGAAATCAGACTGCTTTTGAAAAGTAACTCGTTAATTCAACTTGTTTACGGGAAAGGACAAAAGTGAACAGCAAAGGACTTGGCAGCTCCTGTCGCAAATGTCATGAATGCATGACCCATTTTTGAGCTGTGTCTTTGGCAACTCACTGCTGTAGTAATCTCCTATCTGGAAAATGTTCCTCGCTGAGAAGAAGCTTCCTATGGGTCTGCTGAATAATTTTCATCATGATAGATTAAAGCGAAAACCTTAAAATACTTCCAAAAATATTTCAAAACCAAATAATTGTCATCATGAGGAGAGAGAGGAAAATAGAACCCAAAAGCCTTTTCCTTTTGCAACTGGAAACAGCCTCGTTATAGAGCCAACAATTGCAACCTCAGGTAAATGAACACCGGCTGTTTACGTTCTTTATAATGCCGGTCATCAAAGCCCTTAGTATATTAGGTCCTAAGGGCTTTGCAGCTAGGTGGCAAGGCAGGAGACTGCATGTGGGGGGATCCATGCTTTGTGAAGAGGTATTTCTGTTGTGGAAAACAGCCCTAGTTCAGGAACTAGCATCAAGACAGGTTTGCCCGCACTGATTGCCCAAGTCAGTGGGAGCCAAGTCTGTACCCAGGCTGTGAATGAGTCTTCTCGCATCACCATAACAGGTTAGTGCGAAGGATGGCTTTAAAACAAGATATCATCTTGCGCATTGTTAACAGATCTACCAACTGCACTACCATGAAACTCTGGACCTAGTGTTGAATACAGACTATGGGACAAGCTTAGGACAGCCATGTGTTTCACTGGCCTCCACCATGTGTTTGGCAAGGTTCTAAGTATCACAAGTCAGAAGAGTGCTCTCTCACTCCTTCAGAGAAGGCAAGCCATGCCTTTCTAGATCATTCCTACCCTATCTCTTCTTCTACTGTTTCCTCTTTACTTCTTTTTTTTTCTATGTCCTCTCCCTCCACTTTCTTCTTCCCCTTGTCTTTCTCATCTTTCATGACACCTTCTTTTCTCATGTCAATTTTAAACTTTGATAAGCCTTAGGAGGCTGTGGCAGGAGGATTATCATTACTTCAAGAATGACATGGGCTACAGAGGGGAACCTTGTCTCAATTCCACCAAATAAAACAAGTTTTATAACCAACAAGAACATCCAATGTATGAGCAAAATATAGACACGAAACTGAGCCTCTAGTCAGATGATGATGGGCCAAACAAGAGAACAGGAGTCACAGCCTATGCACTAGAGAAACAAACATAGCAGAATGTTTTAGCTTCTCCAAATATGCTCCATGTTCCCCAAATTGGAGGACATAGGGGCACATTGAACCCCTCAGTGTTCCCCTAATGAGTAGAGTGAGGTGGTGAATACCATTTGGAGTGGTACTTAGAACCCCCTAGAGATATGGAGTCAGGAAAGGTGTAAGGAAGAAGCTACTTTCCAGGTACCCTGAAGACCTTGCCAGAGATATTTCCCATCTTTGACTGGGGCAGGCACAGCGATCACCTAGGTCTTTTTAGCCACAGTCACCTTCCTGTCTGTCTTCACCCCAAATGTCCATGTTGCCATGTAGACTCCCAGTGGACAACCAGTCTTCAAGGTTAGAGGAACCTTAAGTGTCCCAGTTCCAGATTGGATCTTGTAAGTGTTCAGACAAACAATACCTGTAGCTCACTCATACCCTTGCTCTAGATATCACAAAGGTTAGAGGAACTCTGTTGATACCATTGCATGCAGTTTGTGTGATTTTTTGCTACCAAGTAAGGACTGAAAAAAATCCCTCTCTAGTGTACATGAGAAGGTCCTAACTTTGAGTATAAACTCCAAACACATATTCTCTTGTTCTTTTGAAATAATGTTCCCACCCCCTATAAGAATTTGCTGTTCTACTTTTGTATGCATTCTACTTAGTGACACTTGAAAAACCATCCCATCACTGCCCTGACTCTTACCTCTCTCTGTACATAGGACTGAACCGACATTAACGTCCAAATACTTTCTTTCTGTAATCCCATTTCTCAGAGCCTTTGTTGTAGACCTTTTCCTCTCTTTACCTTTATTATTTCTATCCCAGTATGATTTTTGTGATTGAATAGTATCTTTCCAAAGAGAAGGACTCAGGCCTAGATCATTTAGGTTTCATTCTCAGACCTTGTACATCTTAACAACCAAGCCAATTGCTAATAGTAATTCTTCTACTGACTGAACTGTAATCTTAGCAGCCACTGTTGCTGCTAAATTTGCAGTCTCCTTCCTGCACTAAGCTATGTTCACAGGTTTGGGTGGAAACCAAAGGCTAGGAGGACCAATGTCTTTATTTCACTTCTAAATCTATACTCCATGTAGCCTGCAGGATCTTAAAAAGTAAGCTTGCTTGGGTTGAAAGTTACCTGATTTCTTGCCTTAACCTGAACATGCCAGTGGTGTTTACTCATGCCTTTTCAGGGGAGCATAAACTTTAGAGCTTGCAAATTTAAAGTGGGTTCACATTCTTACTGAAATGGCCATGTACCTAAAGAGATTGTTTTGACTTTTATTTTGTCCTTAATGGAACTGGCAGGGCAGTCATCTTAAGCTCTCTTTCACGATTACATTCTTGACTCAAGCTGCACTTTTTTAAAGCTGTCCAGTTTGTGAGTCTTTTTTGCACAAATCTTTGGAAACAAAACTGAATTGGATCAAAAGATGGTGGCACTAGCTCTAGATGAAAAGAGATTTAGAAGTGACAGTCTTTATTAAAGGCCAGCTAAGCTACAAAGTTAGAACATGCTTACATACAAATATCAAGGCTGCTTTCTTAAGAAGAGCCAAGAAAATGAAATTATTATGTAAGGGCTTCCAGAAATAGTGTAAGGACAAGAAAGGTGGATTTAAAAAATGGCTCTGATGTGTTGTTTTTAATTAAATATTCATTTTTATTGATGTGTATATGTTTGTATGTGGGTGTACCCATGACACAAGTATGTGCAGGGTGTACCCATGACACAAGTATGTGCAGGCCTTTCAGATCCCCTGGAGCTTCAGTTATTGATGGCTCTGAGCTACTCAACTTGAACACTGGAAGCTAAACTCATATCCTCTCGAAGAGCATCAAACATTTAAAATGGCTGAGCCATCTCTCCAGCTGTCTCATGCGTTTGAAAAGGTACTAAGAGCTAAATATATGTTTGAAATAAACATGAAGAAAGTCATTAGCAATAAAACATACAGGTAGGCACATGGTACTTATGAATACCCACAGTTATGATTATGGCAGTCTCTATTACATGCTTGCACTCATTTGTCTGAACGATGTCATGTTAACACACATACAGACAGAAGATTAGGCCTGAAATTGGGCTTAGGTGACAGACATGTCCAACATTTTGATACCAGAGCATAACATTGTCATCTCCAACATTCACATTCCAGAACTATTCAGTCAAGTAAGTAAAAGCATAAAACAAAAATCTCATAATGTCTTAAGTAGGCGTACGAATTTGTGTTAGGCTGCACTCATTACTGTCCTTGACTTCATGTGACATATGGTCATACAGTGGCCTTGGTCGGAATTGTCTAGGTCTTGTCATAATTAGCATTAAATAAACAATAAGAAAGGTAGGTGGCGTTATTGTTTATGAACGTATGGAGATACAATGCTAGGTTTTATGCAGAATTGCCTCATTCAAACTCCGTAGCAGTAAAACCGTGAGGGAGGGGTTTAAAGTTAATGAGATGAAGTAGTCTACCCAAGATCTCAGGCTTGATCAGTAGCAAGATGAAAGTGTCACGCCAATGAACTGTACAGGTCAAGCCACAGCCTGTTCTGGGTCGCTCTGCTCACGTTATCAGAAGAGAATAGGCCCAGCTCTTGTCAGTCCAGGTGTGTTTTATTCTGAATCAGTCCCCTCGCCCTTACTCTGCCTTGGCTTCTGTGCTTGTCTCTCTAGCTCGGCTGCCACACTCGGGACCACATTCACTAGAACCCCAATTTTAACCCCAAGACTGAAGCAATCCTGGACAGCTTACAATGCCTTTTTGAAGATCATGTAGAGCATATGTTCGTTTCGATAGTCCCTGTTGTGTAGTAAATTACTTTTATAATTAAGTTTTCTTAATCATATGAATCTCTTCAAAGAAAAAAGTTTGTTACCTAAAAAGAGATTAAAAACTAGAAAGAAAGAAAGGAAGGAAGGAAGGAAGGAAGGAAGGAAGGAAGGAAGGAAGGAAGGAAGGAAGGAAGGAAGAAAGGAAAGAAGGAAGGAAGAAAAAAGTTAGGTGTTGGGATAATCTGGTGCCATAGGCAATTTTTCTCCATAAAGCCCACAGAGAGATTCTGTGAATGTAAAGTCAAAACTGAAGCAGAAAACTTTCACTCACCCAGCACAACACAGTTTCTTGTGCTTTACATCTTTCAGAAAAGCATGTGACTTTTTCAAAACCTCCGAAACCTTCTTCACTGTTGATATAACAGTGTTGTTATGTAGGTACTCATTTGAGAAGATTGGGGTATTGAAACTCAGGACTAAACCTGCTGCATCTATTAGAAAGACTAAAATCCTAATGCAAATGCATCTCATCACTTGGCGGTGTGCTCATGCACTGATTGATAGGATCTAACCCACAAGTCTCAATAATCTGAGTTCTTCCATTTCTTTCCTCTCTCTTTTCAAATTTTTATAATTATATACCTCTCTGTTTTCTAACATTTTTTCTGAAAGGTATGAAGGGAAACTGAAATGTTTTAGCTCGTTAACTTTTAGTAACAATATAATCAGCAGTATCCCTTGGAATGTTTGTATCAGTGCTTATCAACAAACCTCAGTGCCTGAGGTTCACTCACTCATGTAACCAAGGGAATCAAGGTTCTCCTCTTTGGATTCTTGATCTTACTAATAAAAGGAAATTAAGAACCAACTCAGAAGGAGGCTTGAGGCCAACTGTATTTAATTTTAACAAAAAAAAATGAGGCAGGCAAGATGAGACTACCTGCAGCTGTCAGAAGGAAGGAGATGCAGAAGAGAATGAGAGGAAGCCATAAGCTTTGAGATAGGTCAAAGGTCAGCATGCAGTCACATGTCAGACAAATATCTGTGTAGTGAGGGTAGAGAGATAAGAAGAAGGTAAAGGAAAGGTCATGCTTTTCTAAGATACGCAGAGAAGCAGACAGGCTCAGCTGAGCAGAAAGGACAACAGCTCAGCAGGTGGCCAAGTTGATGTCAGGTATGTGGGAAACTTGGGTGTATTATTTCATCAAGGGGGTAATTATAATAATTATTCCTCCAGTCTCATCAGCATGACTTAAGTGAGTCAGCATTCTTGGGGTGTGGTCTCCAGGCCAGGGGATTGACACACCCATCTGGAGAGTTAGAGAACCCTCCTTTCACTGGGGAAAGTAACCACAATTGTCATTCTATTATACACAAAGAAAAACAAATTTCCTTTGAGTTTTAGTTTGCAAACTAGCAATTATGGAAAAACAAAAGTCTGAAGAGGACAGAAAATATATACAAATAGTGAAAACTCATAGTGCCAGGAAGTAGCCAATGAAAGTGGCCTTGTCTTTATTAGCCTTAATGTGGAAAAAAAAAGTTATTAACCACAGAGGTGTAATGCTATATTCTGTGGTCAATCATCAAACAAAAATGAGAAAAATAAGACACTCTAGTATTTCATCACTGCTGTGCCCGTCTCAGAGTCTATTAAAAGAGAATATTTCATCATAGAATTACTGGATAATTCAATTAGGCCAATGTTCTGTGGATGTAGAATAATGCAATTTACTATGTTGAATGATTAGCCAATCAGATTTCTCCCATTTTCCAAAGCAATGGATTAAGCAAAATGTGACCATAAACAAAATAGATTTTATTAGGCATAATCTACTTTATAAACAAATGAAATTAATTATTTGCCTGACCTCGAGCTTTGAAAATGAAAGACCAAAATTGAACACATGCTTCCAATTCTGATTCTGTTACTAAGATGACATTTAATGTAAAAGTTACAATTTAACTTCCCCTCAAGTATTCCATACTTGAGACTAAATGACTCCTCCAAATATGTTCATCAGCAGATGGGAGCCACTTATGGCCTCATAA
Organism: Micromys minutus; assembly: GCF_963924665.1. Classification (NCBI taxonomy): domain Eukaryota; kingdom Metazoa; phylum Chordata; class Mammalia; order Rodentia; family Muridae; genus Micromys; species Micromys minutus. The sequence continues at coordinate 3,730,752 of NC_137977.1, read as the reverse complement.
ACTTCCAAAGCAAGTGAAATTATCCAGCAAAATAGAAAGAGATTACAATAAAGCCTCATCTGGTTATCTCGGGGATGATTAATGCCTTGTGTATTGCTTTAATGAAGCAATGAATATTGACAGATAATCACCCTCCTTCACACCAGGAAAACACTGGAGACAAATACCAGCAATGTATGCCTTCCATCAATCAATAAGCAATTTCTGCACACACCCTGTGTTTAGGGTTGTGTTGTGAAAGATGTGAGAGGGAGTGCCAATACCTGGTCTGTTCCAAGGAGCTGAAAATTCGACACATGTCACAGAACAACAGAGCTCATGTCATCTGATGTCACTACCTTTCTTCTTATATAAACAGTAGGAATTTAGAGAAATTGAAAATGAAGGTTGGGGGCAGGGTACTTTAAATGCCAAGATTATCCAGCTCTGAGGGTAGAATGTAGAAGCACTGGGTGTTTTTTAATCTGGAAAGAATCTTAAAGATTCTTAGGACAGTTAGTATGGAACTTCTTATAGTTCCTCTTGCTCTGGCTCTACTGTCACAAGCAGCCAGCCTGTCCCTAGGCTACTCTGGTTTCCTCCTCCTTCCATTCCTGCAACTACAAGTCTGCTTTACCATTGGCCTTGTAAATCATCTTATGATTCCCTGTGGCTTACATTACACCTCTATCGTTAAACATCACGTTGGCCTGGAGAGAGGCTGAATAAGTGTGAGGGCTGGAGTTCAAATCACCAGATCCTATGTGAGCCAGGAGGTATGGTAGCTACCTGGCATCCCAGCACTTGGTAGGCTTTAACAAGGAATGATGCAGGGCTAGCTAGGGTAGCCAAGCCACAGCTCTGAGATCAGCTGAGTGGCATTAGGTCACTAACTAAAGTGAAGAATGATGGAGGATGATATTGATGCCTGTGGCCTCCAAATGTACATATGCACACATATGTGCTACAGACATGTGAACACACATAAATGCACAGCATACTCACACACACACACACACACACACACACACACACACACACACACACACACACACACATGTGCATGAAAATCCCATAGTCTGGTATTCCTGCAGAGTTTGGTCATGCCTTCTTTCATTTTGTTGTGTAGCAGTAGACCATATCTGTTCCAAGAACAGGGACCTTCTCACATTCTCTCCCTTGTCTAAACTCACTCAATACAAGGTCTGCATGACCACTGCCTCCCATACCTGAAATGTCATGCTCCCAACTCTCATGTTTCTTTTTAGCTTAACTGAATCTGAAAATAGCTCTTCTCTGGGCATCTATTCAATGCAGCTTCACCTATCTCCCTTTGATACACTTGAATGCATCACTCTGATTTAGTGTCTGAATCCACTTAGCACCACCTAAAGGTTCCTATTAATTTACTAACTTGTCTTTCCTGTCTTCATTCACATAAACATCTGAACCACAGAGAATAGGAGCCTAGTCATATTTTTTACCCCTCTAGTCTCATACTGGAAAACAGTGGATATCTCAGGTGTTCAGGGAATACTTCTTGAATGAATGTACTGATTAATTAATTCTGTCAGTTGTGACAATGGTCTAAACAGAGAGAAGGTGTGGTGTAAGTAAAATATTGATAGTGGGGTCAAGAGTTTTAGGGAGAAGTGGATAGATTGGATTCTGAATACAGGCAAGAGCTAGTGGAGTTAATATGAACCAGCTTGAATATTGCTATAGAAAAAAAATTAATGTTATGCTTAACAAAAATGTCAAACATTCAATTTTGCCAATAAAGACTTGGGAGCCAGATTCTGTAATAGAAACCTGCTAGCTCAGAGAGGTGAGGAAAGCACTCCTAAGCAGACATTCCAAAGGGAAGCGCACCTCCATGTCCTCTCAGAAATCCTCAAACTGAATGTGCCTCCCTTCTACTTCATGTTTGTCTGTCTTCTTTCTGACTTTCTCTTACTTTCTCAGTGTGTTTTCCTTTGTTCATTCCTTTGTCAATTGGCTGTGTGCTTTGACTCTTGACCTATCGTTAATTTTATTTAATCCTGTTTACAATAAACAGAAAACTCTTGGATTGAAGGCATGCACTAAGCTTGAGCCCCCACCACAACAAGAAACAGGTTTTCCCAGTAAATAACACAATCTCAGGGTTCACAGTGTGATCGAATATCCTGCAACAGATTATCTTGACAAAACATATACAGTTTGTGGCCAAAACAACTTCAACAAATATCGACCACGGAGCTAATATAGACCACATGTCTTGATTTTTTTTTACAACCAATGAGGGTTGATTTAACCAGTCTAACTTAATCATCAAGACTCTAGTGAAAAGGGTGTGAGGGAGAGTGCTGACTTGGTCGGTATCAGATGCAGGTGAAGCAGAGCTGGGGATAAAGATCTTTATCAGATCTTTATCCCTTCCTCCCTTACACTGCACCAGCTCCTGGGCTGAAGATGCTGTGAATGTAGGTCTTCCAAACATCCTTGGCTCATACTGTGTTTTTGCTGATTGGTCTGTGCACCTGTGCAATTCCTAAGGTTGTCCTCCTCGACCTGAGGCAATGCAGATTTGACAGCTGGAAATGAAGAAGGTGCTGGAGAAAAAGGTGTCTGGATAAAGTGGATAAGAGAATGAAACCATCAACCTTGGAGGCAGACACCTGCAGAGAGAGGAAGCAGAAGCAAGCACTGAAGATAAGTAAGAGGTGAATCCTAGGGTAAGGAAGTAATGTGGACCCAGAGCTGGAGAATTTGTAAGAGCCAGAAGATGGGAAAAAGACAGGCACTGCATTACAAACATGAACTCACGGCATCCATGGATGCCTGCCCTCAGTCGGAAAAAGAAAGAACAAATCAAAGTTAGGCGCAGATGGAAGAGGAATACAGGGAGACCTATTTCTCACTGCTGGACTATTCCCTACCAACACATTCAGGAAGCAGAGAAATCATTGTCTTCAGTTATATACCTGCCTCAATGGATGCTTCCAATACAATGGTCACACAGATGGCCCTGGATCAACTAAATGGGTAATAGGAAATATAAAAATTCATGAACTTGAGAAAAACTAATGGGCAGGACAGAGGAATAAGCAAATATGTGCATCTACAAAATCATCTAACAACAAAATGAATTTGGAATTAAAACTAAAGCAATAGATTCTCAGAGAAATAAACCAAAACACAGAACATTAAAAAAAAAATGTGTTTCCTATCTCTCTGGCCATTCATAAAGATAGAAAGAAGACTTGATTAAAAATGAGTCTCATGCTAGGCACCCGAGAAAAAAACCTTGGTGGTAAAAATAGGAATTTAGAAGACTATTCACCCAGACGTCAGGTGGCCTCCTACTCTTTCAGAAGATAGACGTTTGCCTCAATATGCAAATAGTCATGGAAATGGCATCATAAAGCAAGTGTCCCTGTGATTACAAAGTCACAAATTCTCTAGACCCCAGAGTTTATCACTTCCTCTTTCTAAGTGCAGTTCAACTGCCCAACCACCAAACACTAGCACTGTCTCTTCCCAGATTTGTAGCTGTTGAACTGTCAAGTAACAAACTACACTGTTTTAAAAAGTCTACCCATGGATGAAGTGAAGACCACCTCACACTATAAACACCTTACTTGGATGTTTCTCCAGTAACCTAGGAGCTGAAGAAGCACTAAAGATGCATGAAATCAGAGGCTTTGATCTGAGGCTAGAGCAAAAGCTGAGCTAATGATCAGAACATCAGTGATCTCTGGGACTAATAGCTTCACACCTTGCCATACCAAAGCATTTGAGATTATTAGAGTATTTCTTGTTGATACCCTGTGGGACCTTTTGCCATGAATCCCACACAGCTTTCTGGCTGGGGAAAAGGCAGCCTCTGCCACCTCCATCTCTCACGAGCTCTGGCTTGGGCTTTTGAGACCAGTGTTCCACTGCTGGCCAAACTGAACAGAGCCAGCAAGAGGCTCAGGCACAGGATGCAAACTTTGGGAGAGAAAATCTCTTCCCAACTGGAGGTATTATCAGCTCTTTAGAACAAAGGAACTTAGGTGGAGGAATGATTCTTACACGCATCTCTTACTTTCACCCCAAGCTCCAATATAAAGACAGTTTTGAAATAAGGTCGAAGTCTAAGAACTACTTCCTATTGGCTTAGTCTGGGAACTTGGGAAGACCTTGTCTACATATTTGGGGGCAGTCCTGCTTTTGCCTAGAGCTTATGTGACCTGTGGTCACATCTACCTGCAGGGAGGGAGTTCAGTCATGGCCAGTCTGACTGAGATCTAAGTCACATCCTTCTATGGAAGTGAGACTTGGGGCATGGCCAATGCCCTGAGGGGCCATGTACTGTTTATGGCAGTGTGAAGATTCCTGATTCTTGAGAGTTTGGAAAGCATCCTGCCATCTCATTTACCATTCTCAGGGCTTCAACTGCATCAATCAAGAATCAGGGTACCTAACACGGCCTACCTGCCCCACAGTGCGCAGTGATTATATAATTTTTCTGGAAAGATACAAAAAAAATTACCTGTTCACCTCAGATATAGAAAGCAATGATAGAACAAAGAAAGCCTTGCTTCCAAACTCAGGTTGGTGAACCATGAGTTTATGGGGATTACAGAAAGGGTGTGAGTGAATCAGGCATCTACATCACCAACAAGCCCAGTCCTACATGGGTGAAGACTCTGAAAGGCTGAAGTGTCCATACTAAATGGAACTTGACTTGGACACATTTGACCATGCCAAGGTCATTCAGCAAATAGGAAGGAAGATGTGGGGGGTAACTAAGGAAAAAATATCTTTGCTACATAGTGAGAAACTCATTGTTAGAAGCCAGACAAGGCTGTATTTCAACCCCAAATCTCATAGTCACCCCTGACAGAGCTCAAAGAATTTAGGACCCTAAACATTATCCAGAGCTGAAGTATAGAATAAATCTATTGTCAGTGCAGTCCTCTGCACATCATGTCTTCACCCCAGATCTGTCAGTGTTCATGTTGAACATACTCTATACCACATCCTCTTCTGATAGCCATCACTGAGCAGCATAACTTTAAAGAAAATGGGGATTCCAGCAGGAAACAGGGTGTCAAAAACTATAGACTAGCACTGGGTATGTTCAGGAGCAAGCATAGTCTGGACCCAAGTTCACAAACGATGCATGAGCAACAAGGGATTTTCCCTTGTTCTGGTCAGCTGACCCAATAATGAATAGTACTCAGATCCATGTACTTTTATCCCAATAGAGTACTAGCTACAGAACAGTTAGCTACCAGTGACCCATTGTTGTAGTAAATATTAAAAAATAAAATCAGTTTATCTCTTTATCGGCCCTGAGGTCTCACTCCTCAGGCCAACCCTGATACAGAGCCACGTGCACCCCCATTGCTTGGCTAGAGCTACCCGGCTCAAGCCACCCCCATGACCCAACTTGCCTGTGCAACTCTCTTTCCTGGTGGTTTTCTACCACCTGTTGTTTATTTTGCTTTATAATAAATGTGTCTCTAACATTGACTTAGAATCTTTACTGTCAGTGTCTTGATATAAGGGCCGATTGTGATTGATGTCAGCAGCAGCCCCTGCTGGTGTCCAGCTACCTTGACAGCTGTCAGAGCTCTTGGCCGTGGGCATTTAGCATTGCTCAAGTAGATTTGGAGTAAGTAGAGGGTGGACATGAGGACGGGGTGAAGCTGTAAATTCAGAGTCTTGAACTCTGCCTGGGAGGCAGGGGAGAAAAGGTTAGCAAGAAAGCTCGAGGCTCCCTCCCCTCTGCCAATTGCACTCTGTAATTAGCAGAAGGCAGATACTCCCAGGCCTGGAGAGAGTCACCTTATACCAGCTCTGGGAAATAAAACTGATGACTCTTGCCTTGAGGCCAAAATCCAAGGATTGGTTTTGCAGAGAAAGCACAAAGAGAGACCATGGCCATGGTCAGAGCTGCTTCCTGTAGTCACTTAGTGTATACTTTGACTCAAGTGCAGTTGTCTTCAGGATATAATCTACCCTGAAAACCCTTAGAAACATTAACATATAGTTTATTAAAAAATTGACTAAAATCAAATTAATTAAATGTATCTGTGTGTGCATCTCTCTCTCTCTCTCTCTCTCTCTGTGTGTGTGTGTGTGTGTGTGTGTGTGTGTGTGTGTCTGTCTGTCTCTCTCTCTCTCTGTCTGTCTGTCTCTCTCTCTCTCTCTCTCTCTGTGTGTGTGTGTGTGTGTGTGTGTGTGTGTTTGTCTGTCTGTCTCTCTCTCTCTCTCTCTCTGTGTGTGTGTGTGTGTGTGTTTGTCTGTCTGTTTGTCTCTCTCTCTCTCTCTCTCTCTCTCTCTCTCTCTGTGTGTGTGTGTGTGTGTGTGTGTGTGTGTGTGTGTGTGTGCGCACGAATGCACATTTGTGTGAAGGGGTGCTTGCAAGTGCCCATTTGATCAGCACTCTTTTAAGTTCAGCGCACTTTGGCCCTTCATATGACATCCTCTACTAGTCCTTTCTTGCCCCTCTATTCCACTTTGACACTAGGTTTTTTTTCCTAAAATTTTCCCTCGCAGAATTCTCAGACTGAAATCCTGAAAAGAAATCCTCACAACAAACGATTAGGATCCCCGTGGCAGCTTCCAAGAGGCAGCGTTTTTCCTGGTTCAGAGTCCAGACAACCCAGAGTAGCACACCACACTGTGTGTGTGCTCCCTGCTCTCAGCTGTGTGCCTTAAGTAAAGCTGAGCTATCACATACGCAGGGGTGACACCAGACAGAGGGACATGTGTGTCACTCATAGGTGCTGACTCAGGAGAATCTGATCTGGGGCTAGTAGAGACTTAACCAAATCAGACCAATGTAATGTGTCCTTAATTCCTCTCCCTCTCTCCCTCCCTCCCTCCCTCTCTCCCCCTCGAGTCTCTTTCTCTCTCTCCTCATTTCCCTTATTCCCACAACTGGCCATGCCTACTCCTATTTTCTAGGCTATAGGAAGATGTTCTAATTAATCTAGTTACTTAGTAGCTCCAGCCCTCAGGGCCATGTCTTTTTCTGAGCCCCCTCATTGGTTCCCAGAGCTCTATGGATGACTCTCCTAGGTCAAGTGCTCACTCTGAATTTCGACCACCTCAGAAGCTGAATCTGTGCACAGAGACTATTGTCACAGCTGTGTCACTCCAACGCTGAGAAGGTAACATGATGGCCAGAGAAGAGGAGACCAGAGAAGAAAGGCATGGACACAGGACACACTGACATTTTGGATAACTTTATGTGTCCCACACTCTGCTCCGTAATTTCTGACTGAAACTATCTAATTCTTTGAAGGATTTCTTCATCTGCTACCAGGAGTGTCAATTAAAAGAGTAAAATTTTAGCATAGCCTCTGACAGTGTAGGCCAGGAGGCCTCTTGCTCAAAGTCAGTGACTTGAGGAAGTCCAGACTTATTTCTATGGGGAAGGCATTTTCACATATATACCTTGTTGGTCAGTATAATGTGACTATAGTCTACGTGGTGTGAGGTGTTGGTTTTTTTTTTAAACTGTGCCTCATACACACACACACACACACACACACACACACACACACACACACTTGCCACACGGCAAGCACTTCCAATAGGAGCGTAGCTACAGTAAGTCAGAACTGGAATTCTCTACAGACAGCCTGGGATCTGAAACTTCCACCAACACTATCACCACGATCGCATCACATCCAGGAATAGTCACGTGGTTCCATCTACCTTTAAAACTGGAACTCACAGAGTCAGAATATGTGCTAACTCCTTAACTGTGCCGGCGCTGTCTTCCACTGTTCTTTCATGACTTAGCATTCCCGTGCACTCTAGCCAGCTGTCAGCTAGGGCCACATGTGTATCACTGTCCTAGGGTATCTGCTTTGAGTGTCTGGAAGCAGCTGGAGCTGCCAGGTCTCTCCTCCAAGAGTCCTTCAAGTGCTGTGACTGTATTTGCTGGAGTGAATTTGGGATACGCATCATGTGTGTCCCGGGGGGGTTCCTCATAGGACTCGCGTCCTTGCATCCACTCAGCTACCTTGGGTGATGACTCACCCTGTATCTTCTGCTCGTGATTTATATGCTCACACTCCCGCCAGAGGCTTTAAAATCGTCTCTAAATTAATATCTTGCCCGGAATCCTTGACCCAGGTTCTGCTTTAGGGGAAAGAGAAATGAAAACTCTGTTTTAAGACCTTCCAGCTCTCAGGTGGAAGACTTGGTTGGGCAGTCTGGCCTTCAAACTTGGCTGATCAACTCAACCATAATACCTCCAAGCCTACAGCAGCTTTCTTCCCTTGTGCATCTCTGGGTTTCAACCTACAGGAATCCCCCCAGCTCCCTCCTAACGAGCTGACCCCTGCTTTGTTCCTCTTTAGCCCTCAGGTAGATCCCAGTCAGTCACCAGTTGCAGCGTTAGCTGAAGGCCTGTAATAACCTTTTGAAATTTCCTTATTTATGTTGATTTGTTTGTGTATATATGTGTACGATGTGTATGTCAATGCAGGTGCATGTGCTCCTTTGTGCCCATATGTAGGTCACATGACAACTTCCTAGAGTAATCAACCCTTTGTTTCCACTATAGATCAAAATTATGTCCGAGCCATCTTATCAGCCCAGGAATCAACCCCTATACTTTCACATACAGACACACACACACACACACACACACACACAGAGAGAGAGAGAGAGAGAGAGAGAGAGAGAAAGAGAGAGAGAGAGAGCTCACCCCACACACATGCAGAACCTAGAACCTTACACTTAGGCACCAGAACTCAGGGCACTGGGCTCATCACTCTGCACCAATGCCCTCATAAGAAGGACAATAACTCTGCCTTGCAGGTACACTTTTCAGAAAATGACTCTAGAGAAAAGCTGCCATTCCTCCATCTCCCACCTCTCAGACCTATTCATCATTGCTGACATTTATATTTTTCATTGTTTTTTTTAACTGGATATTGTATTTATTTTACATTTCGAATGTTATGACCTTTTCCGGTTTCCCCTCTGCAAGCCCCATATCCTATCCGCCCATTACTTTGCTTCTGTGAGGGTGTTCCTCCACTCCTGCCTCACTGCCCTAGCACTGCCATTCTCTACACTGGGGAATCAAGCCTTCACAGGACCAAGGACCTCCCCTTCCGTTGATATCAGATAAGGCCACTTCAGCTCCCCAGTCCTTCCCCTAACTCCTTCATTGGTATCCCTGTGATCAGCTGTTAAGGCTGGGAAAAGAGGCATTGGGTACTCAGTAACATTTAAAAAAAAAATAATCATTATGAGGTCATTTTTCGAATGTATTGTATATTTAAATTGTCAATAAATTTTTTAAATCCTCATAATCAAACGTGTACTTACCCTGCAGATCTCAGATCAAACATAGACTAAATTTATAGTCCCCAACTGCCTTTCGTGTATATATAGTCTAGTAGAAAAGGAGGACCTAATGTGTGGACTATCCTTTACTTTATCAAGTTGTCCTTTGGTGATCCGCTGCCCTGCATCAGTAAGAGTAACAGTGCAACAGTATCTCTATTCTGATTGACATTACAGAGCAACTGTGGGTGCATGATTGCACAGGTCTATCCTGGTAATCTGTGAACTTAAAACCGTCTCTAATATGGAATGCATCACTTTTCCAACAACAGTTAGAAAGACAATAGAATGAGGACTCCTTAAGGCAATTTAAGCTTGCTGGGAGGAGTGTACCTTCTTATCACTCTCAGGTTTTACGTTCATGGCGTCTGGGTAACGCAAAGAGCAGACCTCTTCCCAGTGTGGACTAAGCAATGATGTTCACCCTGGGTTCTAGGAGCACTCCTCATATTTTAATTTCACTCTGCTGCAAGAGACGGGTGGTGGGGGGAATTCAATCCCAAATAAATAATAGTAGCAAATAACATAATTTGCATTTTTGCTTCTAGAAATCACCATGCACTAGTTTGATGGATCAACTTGAAGATCCTTCCTAGGGAAACAACAAAGATTAACCCACTTATATTTTTGAAGCTTGGAGTATTTGCTCTACACCATCAACTGTTTGTGATTCTTCCATGGCCTATCCCAGTGCATTCTATCCTTCCTTCCCACACTTGCCTTTAGTTACTTCTACCATTCTCCTTTCTTCTTCCTCTCTTCACTGATGTGTGTGTGTGTGTGTTACAATGTAGTTCTTACCTGCTATGAAGGTGAGAGAGAAGGAAAAGGAAGGAGAGAAAATAGCAGAGAAAAATATTTACATTGAAAATGCTTGTCACCTTGAAGTTGCTCAATAAGTAAACATTTACTGCCTAAATCAATAAAAGTATGCGACATTTACAAAGAACAGACTTTATGTTAAGCAATCTCTGCCTTCGTTTCCTGTAATCCAACTACCCAACAAACTAGATGCCACCCAGCCATGTGGTACACACAAGGAAAATGAGGTTTAAAATACAAAATAGGTTACCCATGGTTACCCAGTTAGAAACAACACAACACACATGACTTCTGCCTGACTCTGAGAGCTCCATTCCTGATGTTTGTGTCTCTTTTAACAGCCTTCTGTCTGATGCTTTCTATACACCAGTTCACTTAATGAATATTGAACAAAGAAGAGATTGCTCGGTTTGTGGTAAGCTGAAAGCAAACCACACACAGTGAAATCCAGCTAAGGCACAGCTCCAGAAGTCTCGGTGTTCATTCAAGCAAGTTAGTTAAATTCTCAGTATCGGTCCTACATCTACCAAGAGTGGAAATACCTGGGCTTCCTCTTCAAATTGACACCATGATTAAATCATCTAGTTTCTGTTTCATGCTGTGAACTAGCTAAGCAAAATAGTGCTTGGGAGAGAAATAAAGCAGAAGACCGGAAACAGAAGTGACTCTGTATGAGACATGAATTCTCCAAGAATCCTTATCTTTCCTCCATACTGAAATTAACTGCCTCATGTTTTATCATTTTTACATGTTATTTCTTTGGTTGTGTGTACATGTGAATACACACACATGCCAAGGCACACAGGTAGAGGTCAGAGAGAAACATGCAAGAGTGCCCTTGCTCCTTCCAGAGTGCCAGGGATCAAACTCAGGTCATCAGGTTTTTCAGCAGGTGTGGTTCACACCGACCACTCTGTCCTGCTCAGATGCCTCTTTTCTGATTTCTAAGCTTTGTGCTCTTCCTCTGTCATCATATAAGCTGTCAGACCTATAGTAATTTTCTATACTTTACTATTAAAAGCAATTTTGGCTTTATTCTCCATCTCTTCCCTCCCATCTTCTGGACCAAGTCTATCTTAGAAGATGTGCAACCAGCATAGAGTCAGCACCTGGCACTTGCTTAGTTGGAAAACCTTTGCTCAATGGACGGGTAAGATAAAAATAATATTGAGTTAGGAGGGCTCTCTAATCACATGCTTCTGAACTGCCCCTATTGCTCAAAATTAGTTTACACTTCTTTTCTTGTGTAATTATATTTTCAACTTCTGAAGCCACAAAACCAAAGGAAAAGGAGCAGCAGGTATAAAGAGGTGAGACTTGGTCTGCATCCTCTACAGGGCTGGGTCCCTTGCATCCCACCCAGTCCTTTCAGTATCCTAATTACCATCTACAGGAATTTAAATCTACCTGTTAGTATGAGGAAGCATGACCATACCCATGTCTATAATCAAGATAAGTCACAGGATATCATTGGATTAAATGAATTAGATGCTAGGTGATACATGAAAGGGAGGAGGTGTTCATATGTTTATAAATTAGTATTCTCACCACCAAATTTATGTGTTGACCACCAAGCGCTTCTCCTCAACATGACTGTTGTACAGGATCTAAGAGACTCTTAAAATGGCGCCATAAACACAAGTTCATAATGAGCATGAAAGACACCTATTTACCACAAGTGCTAAATGTCAGTTTTATCAGAAACAACTCATAGCTAGAGAAGTGATCAATGGATAAAAACAGCTACTGCAGAATCATGATGGTCTGAGCTTGAATCTCCAGTATGCACAATGAAAGCTGGGCATGGCCACTCCCTTTGTAAGCCCAGTAGAGGCAGGTGGGTTACTAGAACTTGCTGGCCACCAGCTGCACACTATCTTCAGTCACACCTGTCTCAGGGGAAAAAGGAGAAGAACAGTAGAAAAAAAAATCCAATAATCTTCTCTAACCTCTGCAAGCATTTGGGCACACATAAGTACACTCACATATGTATGCATAACACACACACATGCACACACACACACACACACACACACACACACACACACACACACACACACATTAAAATAAACAAACAAAAAAAAACCCAGCATTTCCTAGTAAAAGAAGCAAATGAACCATCCCTAAAGAGAGCCATCGTTCTGTCACATACTGTATGGTAGGCACTTTTTAACAAATAGTCTGTTTATATTAACACAGTTAATACTCTCCACTTGGGACATAGTTATCAATATTATTCCATTCGTTAGACAGGAATATCCTAGGAAAGAAAAGAAGCCTATTCATGGTCCCAGGCAAGGTGCTGTGCTCTGTCTTCTGTCCAAAGATGCTGGAAGTCCCAATGTGTCCTTATTGCTATAGCCCCAAGTCCTATAGATGCTATGGGTTGCATTTGATACATTTTATGATGTTACATCTCAGTCCTTGAGAGTGGGATGGGCGTTAACACCACAGATACTTCTTATTGCATCTCTGCTATAAACTTGAGTTATGATGCTACCTGACACATTTAGCACAATCGTAGAGTCCTAGATCTCTTGAAGGAATTAAGCCAGAAAAGAAAACATTCATTTGCCTGCTAACCCACTTGTTTGCAGTCCAGCACACAAACACTCCTACCATTGACTCTACTCTGGGTGGAGTTCTTCTGCAGTGACTCTTCTACCCCCCCCACACACACACACATGTATTTACAATAGGAACAGGAAATCTCTATGCCTGAGGGGGGGGGGAAACAGGTTTGTGAACTGTCCCTTCTACTGAGCTATGTGTTTAGTAAAATTTCTATTTTTAAAATTCCATTCATTATTTCTTTAAATACATCTATTTATCTCTTTGAAAGTTTGCTCATTTTTATCGTGTGTATGTGTTTGAATGACTTCATGTGCGCCTGTGCACCCTATGAGTGTCTGGTGCTTCAGTGAGCACAAGAAGACAGTTGATCCCTTGAACAAGATTTGAAGACCATTGTGAGCTGTCATATGGGTGCTGGGAAATAAACCTAGGTTCTCTGCAAGAACAAGTGCTTCTAACCACTAAGGCAACCCTCCAGCCCCAAGGTGTTATCTCTTCACTTGCAAAATGAACACAAAAATATGCATGGTAGTATGCATTGGGGGGTATAGCACACAGCAGGAACTTAGGCAATATTGTGTTCCCTATCAGTCCTCAGTGCCCGAAACTCAGCTACCCTGTCCAACATCCAGCATCTCACGCCTGTATACTCAGGTTTCCTCCAGCTCCCACAGAGGCACCTTGCCTTCAAGAGATCTGAAGTTGTAGGTAAGGAGAATTCACTCTTGTGGCTTTGCATAAAACGTATACATGAATTTCTCTTCAGAGAAGTGGCAGTTGCTCTTCTCAGTTCTGATCCCTGCTCCTAAGTTTGCCCAACTACGTCCACTTTTCACTCCTCAGCTCACCAACTTATCTCTGTTAGACTCCAAGTAGATTATCACCATCTTCCTCCACCTCTTGATTCTTAGGGTTAGAGAGATGGTTCAGTGGTTAACAACACCTGCTACTCTTTTATAGGACCCAGGTTCAGTTTCCAGCATAAGAAGGTCGTCGTACCTGCAATCCTAAAGATGGCAAGATGGGAGGCAGAAGTAGATGGACCCCTGAAAGTTCATGGGCCAAGGAGTTTGGTTTACTTGTTAAAGTTCTGGGTCACTGAGAGACTGTTTCAAACAAAAGTGGAAGGATCCTGAGGAGCAACACCCAAGGTTTTCCTCTGAGCTCCACAAAAGTATCATGAAAATCACATGCACTCACAGGTATGAACACACACACACACACATGCAGGAAAATTAAAAAGAAAATTCCCACAGTATAAACTGTAAAATGCAGTCTGTTTGTTAGGCTCAAGGTGTCCCAGGCCGTTCACATGAGTGCAGTCTTTCTCAGGACATTTCTATTATTTCGAGTCCTGCCTGCTGGCTTCTCTCACCTGAATGTAAGCCTAGGTGGACTCTAGGTGTCAGCACACACATTTCTCCACACCTGGCCCCTGGTCTGTTGGCTTTCCAGTATTCATCTGTCATCAGAGCTATTGCTTTATTTGCCAAGTTTGCTCCCCGCCCACAATCTCTTCGGATACATTAAACTCTGTTTTTCACTGCTAAGCAAATGTCCAGTGCATCCTTTCACTGTGGCAATAAAAACACATTTTCTTAAACTATTCACTTCCAACCTAATTAAACCTTGGCTTCATCAAGGGGCCAGAGATTTTTATCCATTTCACGGTTGGCATTTAGCACACACTTGATGTTTGGAACACTTCCAATGACTCCAATGGGAGGAAAGAAGCACAGGTCCCCGAGGAAGGACCCTTCATTTAGTGACCTCAGACAAAACATAAGGATGGAAATTTCAAATTCAGTGTGAAGTTAATTAAGCTTCCAGGACTTTTACTAATTCGCTTATTTGAATACTAGTTGTTATTTTATGAAGTACTGTATCTTTTATATAGGTTTGCACTGTCTATTCATTGAAGACATTTCTGATGAGTGTAGCCATTGCTTACAGTTAATCTGTGGTTTAAAGAGCATTTAGAAAAGTCAAATGGTATAGACTGATTGCTAATGCCATTCTTGAAGGCAGAGGAGCCCCTTGCTAAAGGTTGCAGTGCTTTTCGAAAAGAAGCTAAGATTGGTGTATTACTCTAGAAGAGCTTGGACATCCCAGAGAGAGGCGTAGGATGGAGGAGATGCCAAAATTAAGGAGGAAGGAAAGTACAAGGAAAAGTCAGCATCAAGAGAATGTAAATAGCAGTAAAGAAGTGGCTGAGCTGATGCAATCTACAGATCTACCTGGGGATCAGAAAGTCAGATGGTATCTCCCAAAGCCAATCCAAGCCATCAACAAATGAAAAAGCAACCATTTGGTGAATACTAATTTGGTAGCCATTTGCAGCAAATCTGGTTGAAAATACAGTACAGAACACCCAATGGACAAGCATTAAGTCACCAGCTACAGAGTAAATCACATGATTAATCGGCATATAAAAAAGATGAAATACAGTTTTAAAGATGCAGACATGTGAAATAGTCATCTTACTTTCTGGTTGTTAAAATGATCTCAGATCCTATGAATGGGTGAACATAGAGCAACAGGACCATTTCACAAACAGGAAAGAACTTGGGAGAAACCATGTGGCTTTGTAGGGTTTTGCTTTAAAGACAATTCAAAGAAAGAAAAGACTTAAGATTTCATCCTTTTCTTATTCCTGTTGTTGGCATTGTTAGGAAGATGGAGTTGGGAAATCATCTATATAAGCCTCAGATATAGCATGCCATTCACTTTAAAATCAGTATTATATCAATGTGTATTATAATTCAATATTTATAACCCTCGGTCTCTGAAAGCTCTAAATAGAATGGGAAGGAATCAGATCTGGGTGGAATGGTAAGGAAGAAGGCCACCAGTCCCTGAGAGCAGCCTTTGTAGAATAAATAGTAATGTGAAGGATTCTGAAGAGGATATGAAGCCAGACAAGAGCTCGAGAGGTGTCTGTCCCATCACTTTAGAAAGTAACTTTTTTCCTATACCTCAATGTGGTCAAAGTCAGAGCAGTTGTCTTTCATGGAGATAAAATCGATCAGAAGTCAGAAGTATAGCCCTGAGTGCAGGGTGAGCCTTTTCCTCATGTTGTATCAATCACCTGAAAGCTGCTTGGGGACCATGAACATGACAAAGGAGAACATATAAACAGGAGGCATGGTATCTGTCCTCCTTGAAGACCAATGTGGCATCTGATCTTACATTTATTTGAGTTCTGTCTCTTCTTTAAATCAGTCAAGTCTACCACAGAGCATTCTTCCCCAAAAAGAGAGGAAATCCTCAGACTATATTCTTTATTTTATGAATTCCCTTTGTTACTGAAGCTGTGTGGTGGCCAATTGTCACCGCAGCCCATTGAACTCCAGGAGAGCTCCATTGATTATGGTTGAGAGTTTCACCAACAGAGACTGTACTTTACCATATCCACAGGAAAGCCTGAAGACCCAGAATGCTATGAAGTTTTCTGAGGCTTCAGAACAACTCTGAGTGACTCTGGACAATCTGATTAAAAGGCAGGCAAAACTCTGCACCCTGCCCCCAACATAGCACAAATGGCTCTTCCTGGTTTTCTTTGCTGCCATTTTTTGTGCACATATTTTCAGTGCCTTGTGAGGATCAGTTGATTATTTCTCTGAGTTAACCTACACCTTTTGATGAACAGTATGTTATTTTCTATAATACCATAAGATAATTATCTGGAAGTAATCATTAAGTCATCACCATATTTATTAATTTAGTAATTATCTCTTGACTAAACCACAGGCCTCTGTGGTAATATTTAATGGGTTGGGGAAGGATGGGATGAAAAGAGAAACCATAGAAGTAAGTCAAATCATTTCACATGGTTATTAGTGCTGTGCAGAAAAATAGTAGAGTTAAGTGAGAGGATCACCAGGAATAAGGCTTAGAAGGGGTGGCTAGGAAAACTGTCATTATAGAGAAACTGGATGAGAATTAAATGATGAAGAACCAGCTATGTCATATACCCGAAGCCTGAGAATGAAGTCAAAGTCACCAAAGTATTGCACAATAGCAAACAACGAGCCAGTTAGGCAGTGGTGGTCTGAGAAATAATGAGAAGGCTCTAACATGGTTGATGCAGGTGAATTAGAGAAGTCTTCTATTGAAAATGAGGTGGTTAAGGAGCTGAATTTACAGTATGTCAGCTGCTACATATAGAGATAAAGGTGAAACATCCAAATTAGGAATCAGTCCTCAAGACACAAAACAGAGACCAGTGGCAAGAGAAAGGTGAGGAAGCTCCACAGAGCACATTTCACAGGAGCAGAGAGCTCTCTGGGAGCTATCCTGGAAACAGAGTGGACGGCAGGACAATAGGTCGTGAACCAAGGGACACTTGGATCCAAACAATAGACTTTTATTTACTTGAGACAATGTGAAGTGTGCAGAATATTGGGGATCCAGTAAGAAAAATTATAAGAAATAAACATTCTAAGATTCCCTGAAGCAGAAAGGAAAATTTGTTGACCTCAGAGAAGGTCTAGAGGGCACAGCAGACACTCACTGGGGGGAAGCATTGGAAGATATTAATGAGGGAAAATTCTAACGGATTGGGTGGCATACAGAGACACACAAATCTTAGCATAAATCGTAATGAACAACTGAGGGAAATTAACATTCATTTTACCATGGAGATAAAGTAATGCTGTTACTTTTACTGAAATAACAATAGCTCTAACTTTAATTATAAACAATAATAATTTATTTATACTGATAATCGTAGCATTGGTAATCATGGCAGCTTGTTATGGTCCTATGTGAAATATTTCTCATGCACATCTGTCAATAACTCTGTGATCTTTCAAACCTACAGAAAAGTCATATATAATTTATGACAACTTTATGTACCATAAATCATTGATCAGAACAAAGAAGGATTTGGGGCTTTGAAGACTCCTGGCAGTCTCTGGATAAGAAAGCAGATAAATAGCTCTAGAGTTGAGACCTCAACTAGATGGCTTCACAATTCAGATGATTTGAGGCAGTTTTTTTTTTTTTTTTTTTTTTTTTTTTGTTTGTTTTTAATGAGGCTACACAAGCTGGTGTATGGTGATTGGGAATTACTCACAAAGCCCTCTGGATATCTTATATTTAGATTGGTGAAGGCCCACTATACTCAAAGGTGACCCCAGTACTTATTTTTCTGCTGTCACTCAACCAGTAGAAAAATCCTAATTATCTTTGAAGACCAAAGACTATTCATCCACAAAATTGAAGGTCAACTACTATCAATTATAGAGCATCCTAGATGCAAAGAACACAAAAAATACATATAAGAAACTCTTCCAATTTTCTCTACCTGTTCTCTTTCTCTGTGATTCCATACTGTATTCTTTCTGTGCATTATTTATTTGTTAAATTTCCCAATAACATGCTAAGAGACTAAATGTTTATCACCTAGCTTTTCCAAAAGTCTAAGTGAGTCAAGCCAGAGATCTCCAATAGCTTCTTAGCGGTCTCAGAGTAAAAACTAATCTCTTTAGTAGTTTTCTTATTATTGGAGATAGCACATATAAATTACAACTTCTGTGGCTTTTCTTTCCAAGCCAAGTCAAGAGCTGTAGGAAGGAAATAATAAAATGATAGCTTCTTGAAAGTGGGCTAGTGAGACAAGAGGAAAAATGACCTCAGTCTTTTTCCAATACATATTACACAACAATACATCAAAGATACTTTGTGTTCCTAACTCAAGTAGGGAAGGTGGACAGTTTCATACATGAAGAAAAGTATATGATATTGTGACTATAATTCTAACATCATTGTGATAAATAAATTGAAAATAAAATATTTTTCAAGTAAACAAATACATCACTCTTGGTAAATGCTTATGAAACTGTAATGATTGTTAGGCTGTGATAATTGGTCTTATTACAATTTTTAAGTTATAATTTATGAATTTGGACTGTTCTACATATTGAAAATGCTTGCTCCTAAAACAACAAAACTGCTGTCTAAATATAGCTCTGGATGGCATGTCCAGTCAGTAATGCTACTTGGAAATAACAGGCTCAATAATGCCTCAGAAATCACTAAGACATGAAATGATTGAGATCTATTTCATTGCATGCCTGCTAACATCAAGGCAGAGCCTTCTAATTTCTATTTTATAGATCCTATATCTTTGTTTTCTATCACTGGGTTTTCTGTGAAAAATCTTACCACAAAATGTATGTTCAACAAGCTGAAATTGTTTCTGCTACTCAGTGTGCTGTGTGCTCTCCTCAATAATACATGAAAACAAAGTCGCTAAGTTCCTGATCTACATGCCTGTGAATGTGCATCCAACATGTCTTCTTCCTATTTTAACAGAGCTCCGAGGTTCACAAGCCTGAAGATCCAAAGAAAAGAGGAAATCTGCTCAGCCTGGGGAGACCCACTAGGGTGTTAAGGAAGAGCAGCCATTCACAAAGGGAGGACCAAGCTCCCAGATCATCAACTGAAACACATCAAGGAGCTAGGATTCGAGTTTTTCAGAAACCCATCCAGATGGACTGGCGGCTGGTCACTTGGCCCTTAAACAAAAGTTCTGTCCAAGGCAACAAGTGGAAGAAAGCAGATGCGACCCAAGAGAAACGTAGGTCCTTCCTTCATGAGTTTTGCAAGAAATATGGTGGAGTAAATGATCCCAAATCCAATCTTTTTCACATAGTATCCAGGATATATGTAGAAGATAAACACAAAATCCTGTACTGTGAAGTACCAAAGGCTGGCTGCTCTAATTGGAAAAGAATTCTGATGGTCTTAAATGGACTGGCTTCCTCTGCATACAATATCTCCCATGATTCTGTGCACTATGGGAAGCATCTGAAAACACTGAATAGCTTTGACTTAAGAGGGGTACACATGCGTTTGAGTACCTATACCAAAGCTGTGTTTGTTCGAGATCCCATGGAAAGATTAGTGTCTGCATTTAGGGATAAATTTGAGCATCCCAATAGTTACTATCATCCAGTGTTTGGAAAGGAAATTATCAGGAAATACCGACCAAATGCTTCTGCAGAAGCATTAAATAATGGATCTGGAGTGAAATTCAAAGAATTTGCCTACTATTTGCTAGATGCTCACCGCCCAGTAGGAATGGATATTCACTGGGAAAGGGTCAGCAAACTGTGTTATCCATGTTTGATCAACTATGACTTTGTAGGGAAGTTCGAGACATTAGAAGAAGATGCCAATTACTTTCTGCAGTTGATTGGTGCTCCCAAAGAGTTGAAATTTCCGAACTTTAAGGATAGGCACTCATCTGATGAAAGAACCAGTGCCCACGTGGTGAGGCAGTATTTAAAGGACCTGAGTGCAGCCGAAAGACGGCTCATCTATGACTTTTATCGCTTGGACTATTTGATGTTTAATTACACTACTCCACATTTATAATTTGCATTCATTTTTAAAGCCCTGCGCAGACTTAATGATGATGGCCTCAAATCAGCTACTGTAATTGTCCTACAATTCTCTGTATAGAGGAAATTCAGCTAAGCGAAGTTGTCTTGATTGAATGGAGTTTCTTTTTTAACCAAAGAGTATGACAGAAATTGGCACAAAGTTACTGGAAAATCATCTCAAGGAGACATGGAAACAACTTGATGTGCTTTTAAATGTTGATACAAGAGCTGCTTTGGCATTGTGGCTTATACTGTGGGAGCAGTAACGTAGCCAGCTGTTACATTAACCAAGAAAGCCTCTTGCATGTAAAATAAAGGGGTCACAATGGTGATAATTGTGTGTCCAAATCTTGGCAAGTATCATCTGACATGCATGAAGCAGTGCTTACCAGTCTGTGGCATTTGCAGCCAATTATTGGATGGTTTTCTTATACCCTGAATCTTCCAGTCCTGTGATGATAAATCCCCTTTTAAACATTTGGGCATAGTCATTTTACTATTGATCTGGAGGCATTCTGTGATTTACAGAATGAGAACAGAGCAGACAACAGATGAAGCTGTGGCTTTTTAAAAAATTTAACAGCCAGTACAAATGCACAACATACTAAGATCAAAACAACAAAAGCCACCTTTCTCTTCCAGGCAAAACTTCAGGAGGATTGATTTTTCTTGGTTTTGAGCCCTCCGTGAAGACACAGAATGAGCAGGTTCTCATCTCTACACATCATCAGATAGAAATGTGCTCTTAATTCTGCTCTAATTGGGAAAGGGGCAATTGTTTCAGGATGGAATAATCATCAAAACCAAAAGTTGCCGTTCTGAACATAGACCTCTGGCAATAACAAGGTTTTATAAGAATATTATTTGAATCAAAGCACCATGTGTGTAGCTTTCTGTATGGAATACACTCTAAGAATAGCTTTTGTTTGCAGTCTAATTATTCAGCTCGGGAATGACTTTTTAAGAACTAATATACCACTTCAAAGACAGGTTATGTTCTAGAGAATCGACATAACAAGAGCCCCTAGAAATGTTTTTAATAGGCTTATGAATAAGCAAATTAAGGTATTTTCTTCTTAAGTTTAAATACTCTATACTAACAAAGTCAAATACCATTGCATTCAAATATTAAATCAAAGTCTTTGGAAAATAGGACCATGTGTCACCCTTATGAAAAGTTGTAATGTACTTTGGAAATTTTTTTCCAAGGGATCTTAAATTTAAAGACACATTCAGATGAGAAGTGCCTTTTAATTAGTTAACTATTACCCTGACTTAAGCAAACCACATGTCAGTCAAATCCTGTTGAAATGTGTTTCTTAAATATGTTTCTCTTCCTAAGCTATCTTATTTGATCAGTAAATATTCAGCTATGTCTTACAAAAAAAGTCTGTCTTAATATTTGAATATTAATAGACCAAGGTTATTATAGTCATACGTGTCTCGTTTGGATTTTCCATTTCATGGCTGAGTATCCATGAACTGCTTCTCTCTGCGAACACACCCGCCTTATCTCCTCCGTATCTCACTGTAGAGGGTAAACTGCAGTGAGCCAAGTCATCAAAAGGATTAAACTTTCCACCCTACCCTCTCACTACT
Organism: Micromys minutus; assembly: GCF_963924665.1. NCBI lineage: Eukaryota > Metazoa > Chordata > Mammalia > Rodentia > Muridae > Micromys > Micromys minutus. Next base: position 3,709,039 of record NC_137977.1, on the reverse strand, counting down.
TTTCCATCCCATTTCCTTATGCCTCTAGACCATGCATGTAAGCTGAGCAATCTAAATTATATAAATTAAGATGTTGCTGGGTTAGAGAGAGTGGATTCCTCATTACTTAGAGACCTTGAAATTATCTTTTTTCTGGAGAGAGAAAAGATAAACATTACAGAAACCTGAAAATTTATTCTTGTACTACGGAGAGCTCCTTTTATTCAGAACCTGCTACAAAGGCTGTTTCTCAAAGGCATTTCTAAATAAGAAACAATGGTAATGTGTGTGTGTGTGTGTGTGTGTGAGAGAGAGAGAGAGAGAGAGAGAGAGAGAGAGAGAGAGAGAGTCCCTCACTTTCATAGCTCTAGAAAGGAAAAATTAACATATTCTGTATTACCATTTTTCATGCCCTGGGGAAGGAGACATTTATATCCCCTATTTTAATAGTCACAGATCTTTGGCAGAGTGAGTGAGAGAGAAAGGCAGTGCACAGAGTTCTCTCCAATTGTTGTCCTGGAACTCTGCTGTGAGATAGTGTCACCTTACCTGTGGCTTTGCCTTTTGCAGTTCTAGCTACCTACCCTCTTCAACCACAGTACAAGAATATTACATGGAAACCTTTGGAAATAGACACCTCATAAGTTTTTAAATTGTGCACCAACCTAAGGTGAAATCCTAAGGACTCGCTCCTCCTTCTAATTGACCTGGACCTGAATCAGCCCTGTACCAGGTGCTGGTGGTGCTCCCTGCCTGCTAATAGCCATTACAGTTCTCAGATTGACTTTCCCAGGATTACAGTGTTTGAGTAACAGTCTGAGGCTGCATTGCAATGCCTGTATCATTGACCTCCCGTCCCTTTCCCCGATTTACCTGAGTATACGAAAGGCGAAAGCATTCCAACAAGAAGATTAAAGAAACAGTGACAAAACATCGCCACTAATTCTATAACTTGTTGTCATAAGAGTTCTCTTTTGTCAGTTCTTATTAACCTCTTACTGCATATAATTTATAATTTAAACTTCTCCATAGGTATTTGTGTATGAATAGGAAAACATTAACCTCTGCGGGGGAAGGGATTCCCTGAGCCTTAGATATCTCCTGGGAAACACAGAGCACACCTGCCATTGATAAAAACAGACAATGCCACTTATTCCTTTTCTGATGCTTCCTACCTATAAACCTTCATTCCTTTCTCAATAGAGCCTGTGTCTGACACCCTGCACGGCTGTGCGTTCAGCAGACCCGGTTTGACGTTTTCTCGCTGAATAGCAACCTGCTCTATAACTTCTCCTTTATATGGCTTTTTATCAAAACCAAAGAAACTAGTCACCATCCTAGATCTATTGTATTTAAGTATATAATTACCATCATATTGTAACAATCCATACTTATATAATGATATATATTCACATATGTACGTATATATGCACATACAGCAATTCATGCATCCACCCTGAGCTGTCCTCCTCTCTGAACCAGGTCAAGTTCACATTCATTGTATCTGCTCGTGTACACAAGCATGTCTGAACCACTGGAAAAACAAAAGGCCATGAATGCTAGGGCAAGCGGAGTAGTCCAGACTCGCTTTGCATATGTCCAACCTTCCCATTTTAATGTCAGTGCGCATGCGGTGTGATTGCACATCCTCTGATGAACCCTTTAGTACCTATTTGCTCGGATGCTGGGCAGTAGCTTCGTGCACAGACTCTTGGTTCGGCTACTTCTGTCTAGAATTCCTATTAAGATAGCAAGTTGACCGTGAATCTTCAACCACAGTTATTTAACCTGGAAGCCACCAATGCACAGGCATAATTGATGTGATCGCCCCAACGACTGGCACAAACTTTCACAGGCTGTGTCAGTACAAAACACCCAACTTTTATATGTCTGCATCTGTGTTTGGAAATATCCACCGAGTCAATGAAAATGTGAATCCATGTGCTGTCTTGTCTATTTTACAGCCTATTAAGTATTGCCCAGCAATTCCAGAGCTATTTGGCTGTCCTTCATAATTAGAAGGAGGGAGAAATCTTGCATATTTCTGAGAAGTTATTCTTCAAAATTTTCTATCTTTTAAAATACATAGTATTTAGCAAAGAGCCGTATATAAGCAGACACACAATTTTTTAAATTCTTTTTAAATTGGATAATTTATTTATTTACATTTCAAATGTTATCCCCTTTCCCTGTTTCTCCTCTGTAAGCCCCCTATCTGATCTTCCCTCCCTGCTTCTATGAGGGTGCTCCCCCACCCACCCATCTACTCCTGCCTTATGGCCCTTGCGGTCCTCTACACTGGGACATCAAGCCTGCACAGGACCAAGGGACTCCCCTCCTATTGATGCCAGATAAGTCCCCTTCAGCTCCTCAGTCCTTCCCCTAACTCCTCCATTGGGGCCCCTGGGATCAGTCCAATGATTGGCTTCCATCATCTGCATCTGTATTGGTCAGGATCTGGCAGAGCTTCTCAGGACACAGCTGTATCAAGCTCCTGTCAGCAAGCACTTGTTGTCATCAGCAATAGTGTCTGGGTTTGGTGTCTGCATGTGGGATGAATCCCCAGGTGGTGCAGTCCCTGAAAGGCCTTTCCTTCAGTCTCTGTTCTACTCTTTGTCCCTGTATTTCCTTTAGACAGGAGCAATTCTGCGTTAAAATTTTGAAGATGTGTGGGTGGCCCTATCCCTCAACCAGGGGCCATGCCTAAGCTCTGGATATGGTCTTAATCAGTACTGCCCCCTTTACGGGGTATTTCAGCTAATGTCCTCCCCATGGGAAACTGGGATGCTCTTGCTTTTCTGGCATCTGGGACTTTCTGATTGCTACTCCCAGTTCTCCATCTGCCATTGCTACACACCTCTGTTCAATTTCCTGACCCTCTATACATCTCCATCTCCTTCTATACCTGATTCTGCCCCTCTTTTCCCCTCCTCTCCTTTCTTCCTCCCAAGTACCTCCCACCCTCTACTTCCCTTGATTATTTCGTTCCCCCTTCTAAGTAGGACAGAAGCATTCATTATTTGATCTTCCTTCCTCTTGAGCTTCATGTGTTCCTTGAGTTTTATCACTGGCATTACAAGTTATTTGCCTAATAACCACTTATCAGTGAGTACATATCATGTGTGTTCTTTCATACACACAAAATTTTAAATATCAGCATAGCTTTAATACATTTCTGGAGGAGTTATAGAACTGGGGATAAATAGGCTGTGTAGTAAGCCTCCCTCTGCTGTGACCTCTCATTTGGTGTTTTGGGGCATCTTCTGTCCTGGGCCTCCCTAGCATGTGGAGAAGTAGAAGCCTTGCCCACAGCCATCCACAGTGTTTTCTACTATTTTAGAAAATAGAAATCAGTAAACTTTACCCACTAGAGACTTTAGACCAAATTCAACTCACTGTAATCCTACTTTTAGGGCAATTCCTCCTCGATTATAATTATCAACAATATCATTATCATACAGATCACTGTTTTATATTTACTGGGCACTGGGCACTCCTTAAAATCTTTCCATACACTTATCTGTTTATCCTCTCCAGACAATCTAGCTTCAGTTGTCCATATGAGCATCTCTCTTTATTCCCATGTATGATAAAAGAAATTGAAGTACACTGTGGGTAGTTGAGCTGCCAGAATAGGTAATGTGGGTAGGGAGCCAGCCAGTCCATGAACAAACCTATTTTTAGACAGAAATTTTCATTTTGTCCCTTGATATGCAAAATAACTAAAAGTAAAAAACATATAGTATAATCTTAAAGAAGTTTCTTGAGACAGGATTTTCCTATGTAATGATGTCCATCCTGACTCAATATGTAGCACAAACTGACCTCAAACTCACAGAGACTTGTCTGCCTCTGCCTACCAAGTGCTGTGAATAAAGGTATGCTTCACCGTACCCAGAAGAAAACATTTTTGATATAAATGTAAACAGCTATGTCTTTAGCTAGCATTGCAAGTCAGCTCATCCCTTTACCTTTGCTGAATTAAGCTGACAGGTTCCATCAGTTAGGAAGAAATGAGTCTTTAGCATCTGCTGCATTTTTTAAAGCTGTACTTGCTCAGAAAATATCATACTTCTGAAAAAAAAAAAAGATAAAATGGAACAGGTTTAATCTAATATAATCACTTTCATTTTTTTCATGAGAAATTCCAAATAAGCACTCTCAAGGTCAAAGAGGGCAGACAACTAATTGTCCTGTGTAATGGTAAGAATGACCTACAAGAGCTGTATTTTTGGTATTGCAGGAGGGAGTTTATAAAGTAAATAGCAAGCAAAAATAAGAGAGGAGGGTAGAAGAAAGAGGAGTGGGAGTACAAACATTACATTGGGTGCCCAGAGCATCCAGCAGAAAACAACTGAGAAGTCCCTTTAAGGCAGCCAGCTGGAGTTCCTGACCAAGAGAGTTCTGCTCAGAGCAGATGTCCTGTCAGGTGAATGACAAGACAATATAAAACTATAATATGGTCAAACTGAGCGTTCACAGCACTGCCTAGATCCTCAGTGGGAAAACTGAGGCAGCTGGTTGGAGTTCCCAGTTGAGCTGTCTCTCCATGACTGAACGTTCAGTTTCTCCTTCCCACTGCAGGCATTTTTGTATCATAGATGGATAAACAAATAGTAACAGTTATTGAGATGGTAAAACTTCTTCCTTCTTCTGCTGTTCTCTTCCTTGCCTAGAATAGATAAGAGTGGGCAGGGAACAGCCCATCCCCAGACAAGTGACTTTGGGGAGAGACTATGAGCCAAACTCACTTAGGGCAACCCCACTTCCAGAGTCAGCTTCTCTGTGAATCAAACAGCACATAAGCACTTATGATATAATACACATAATACTGAAGGTGGATCTGACTCAGTGTGACTCACACTGAAACCTCAGACTGCTGTGAGAAAAGAGGCAATGATTCTTTGTCCTCATTCATCCCCAGAAACAGTTTTGGCATCAGATAAACCTAGACTCAGGAAGATTATAGAAAAGAAATGCATACGAGAAAAGTTAGTGTGAATAATCACTGAGCTAGAGTGGGAGAGCGTCCCCTGGGAACACTCTGCCTGGATAAAGTGGAAGAAAGTTCAACAGAGCTCACCTCCCACCCCTCAAAACTGCTGCTTCGCGAATGCTGGCCTCTCACTATTCCCCCACCCCCGACATCCAGCCTCCCTTCCCATCTCTAAGCCGTAGTTCACATCACAGGTACCCACAATGCTCTCCTCTCTATGTAGCTGGAGATATGACAGCTATACACTACTGTCACCATAATTCCACCAGGAATATAGCTCACTTGAAAATCCCATCTTTTCATAGACAATTAATCAGATCTGTAAGAAAGGGCAAAATTATTCTTGCTTCAAGTGACAAGCATCAGATCCTTTATAGATATAGATATATATATAAATGCAAACGTCTCTTCTTTTCTTCTTTATAATCTCCTTGCTTGCCATTTGTATTACTTTATGCATATCCAACTTCTCGTGTCAGAGCAGGCAACATGGCTCAGCAACTAAGAGTGTTTGTTGGTCCTGCAGAGGACCTGGCTTTGAATCCTGGACACACATGACAACTCACAAGTGTAACCACAATTCCAGAAGATCCAATGGCAACTTTTATCCCCTTTGTGAACTTCACATATACAGTACATGTACGTGCAGTCCTAAAAATAAGCAAATATATTTTAAACTTTTTAAAAAATTTCTGATGTCATTGGGATGTATCATGGCTTTTAAAAATTTAAAGAAATGTGTTTTTTCCAAGTGAGAAAGATGTATGCACATTTGACATATTTCACACTGTGTGTACCAAGTAGGACATGGCCAGCCTCTATACTAAGTACTTCAGTGCTAAGGATAAGGGTTTTTCTCTTAGTGTATAGTTATACTTAGTTTACAGGTTCTTAAAAGACCAATTGGTCTAAAGAGACAAATTAAGTCAGAGTAACTGAAAAGAGACATTTGCTTTTCTTGAGTCTTTAAGATTGTTACATGAGTTACTTATACTAGCCCAAAGTTAAAAGCGGACCTCATTGGTTAGATTATATAAGTATTACAGTTTGAATGCTTGTGACAAGGCCCAGAAACGAAAATCTGCTCATTGCAAATAACTCACTGAACCTCCAGAAAGCCACAAGTACGTAATACCCTGGAACTGCATCCAGAGAAATGGCTCAGTGCATGAAGCACTTGCCACACAAAGGTTAGGACCAAAATACAGATCCTCAGCATGTGCATGAAAGCCAGTCTGCAATCTCAGCACTCAAGAAGTGGAGACAGGAGATCTCTAGGACAAGAGGGCTAGCTAGACTAGCTCTGTCCAAGAAACAGAAAATACGTGAGCTAAACAGACAAGCAATGCCAACCTCACACATGAAGACATGAATGCAACACACACATACATACACACACACACACACACACACACACAAACACACACACTCACGCACATATACATACTTCTTAAAAAGGGGTACTTTCCCTTTAGCCACTCTTGAGCTCTATGGGATCTGGCATGTGAGCCTGTAAGCAAACTTGCTGCCATTTCTCTATTGAAGTCTTATATGGATAAATCCTCCGTACCAGCAGAAAGCAGAACACTTTTACTTGCATCAGCTATTGAAATTGGGAAAAAAAAATGGAGACTGTGAGTAGCTGAAATGCCATGAGTCCTTTTCCCTGGTGGAATAACCTGGGGGAGTAAACAGTGCTGAGGAGGCCCAGGGGAGAATCAGAGCAACTTTTTTTTTTTAATTTGAAAAACAAAGATAAATGTACAGATTTTAAAAGCATTTTTGCATAACAGTATATGATTACATTTTTGTCAGTACTTGATTTTTTAAAGGTTTGATAGTGTGCATTAAAATCTTACTAGTTACAATGAGCATAAAGTACACGTAAAACAAGATGTAACCTAGAAATAGTCAAAGTTTTCTTGGTGAGTAAAGATTAAACATAATGGTTTTTCTTTTCCTTTTTTTTTTTTTTTGGCTTTCCTTTTTTTGAACTTCATATAATCTGTAAGTTGTTTCTGGGGTGTTCAGATCTTTCTGGGGTTAGTATCCAATTATCAGTGACTGCACAGTATGTCTGCTCTTTTGTGACTGGGTTACCTCATGATATACTCTAGATGCATCCATTTTAATAATTTTATAAAGTCATTGTTTCTGATGGCTGAATAGTACTCCAATGTGTAAATGTACCACAATTTTTGTATCCATTCATCTAATGAAGGACATCTGGGTTCTTTCCAGCTTTTGGCTATTATAAATAGAGCTGCTATGAACATTGTGGTGCATGTATCTTTGTTGTATATTGGAGTGTATCTGGGGTCTATGCCCAGAAGTGGAATAACTGGATCTTCAGGTAGTACTATGCCCAATTTTCTGAGGTATCGCCAGACTGATTTCCAGAGTGGTTGTACCAGTTTACAACCCCACCAACAGTGGAGAAGTGTTCCTCTTTCTCCACATCCTCGCCAGCATCTGCTGTCATCTGAGTTTTTTATCTTAGCCATTCTGGTTGGTGTGAGGTGGAATCTCAGGGTTGTTTTGATTTGCATTTACCTGATGGCTATGGATGTCGAACACTTCCTTAGATGTTTCTCCGTCATTCAATATTCCTCAATTGAAAACTTTTTTTTAGCTCTGTACCCCATTTTTAATAGGGTTGTTTGATTCTCTGGTGTCTAACTTCTTGAGTTCTTTGTATACCTTGGATATTAGGCCTCTATCAGATATGGGGTTGGTAAAGATCTTTTCCCAATCTGTTGGCTGCCATTTTGATTTCTTGACAGTGTCCTTAGCCTTACAGAAACTTTGCAATCTCATTAAGTCCCATTTGTCGATATTTGACCTTAGAGCACGAGCCATTGGTGTTCTGTTCAGAAAATTTTCCCTTGTACCTATGGGTTCTAAGCTCTTCCTCACTTTCTATTCTAATAGTTTCAGTTTACCTGGTTTAATGAGAAGAACTTTGATCCACTTGCACTTGAGCTTTGTACAAGGAGATAAGAAAGGGTCTATTTTCATTCTTCTGCATGCTGAGTGCCAGTTGAACCAATACCATTCGTTGAAGAGGCTGTCCTTTTTCGATTGAATGTTTAAAGCTCCTTTGTCAAAAATCAAGTAACCATTTCTGTATCAAGTAACTTATTTATGTATCTTCTGTTCTATTCCATTGATCCAAATGCCTATTTCTGTACCAGTACCATGCAGTTTTTAACACAATTGCCTTGTAATATAGCTAGAGGTCAGGGATAGTGATTCCCGCAGATGGTTTTTTTTTTTTTTTTTTTTTTTTTTTTGTTCAGGATGGATTTCTCTATTCTAGATCTTTTGTTATTCCATCTGAAATTACACATTGTTCTTTCCAACTCTATGAAAAATTGGGTTGGAATTTTGATGGGGATTGCAATGAATCTGTAGATTGCTTTTGGTAAGATGGCCATTTTTACAATATTGATCCTTCCAATCCATGAACATGGGAGATCTTTCCATTTTCTGAGATTGTCTTCAATTTCCTTCTTTAGAGGTTTGAAGTTCTTGTCATACAGGTCCTTCACTTGTTTAGTTAGAGTCACACCAAGGTATTTCATATTGTTTGTGACTATTGTGAAGGGTATTTTTTCCCTAATTTCTTTCTCCACATGTTTGTCCTTTGAGTAAAGGAAGGCTACTGATTTGTTTGAGTTAATTTTATATCCAGTCAATTTGCTGAATTTTTTATCAGTTATAGAAGTTCTCTGGTGGAATTTTTGGGGTCACTTAAATACACTATCATGTCATCTGCAAACAATGAAGTTTTTACTTCTTCCTTTCCATTTTGTATCCCTTTGATTTCCTTTTGCTGTCTAATTGCTCCGGCCTGGACTTCCAGTACTATGTTGAATAGGTAGGGGGAGAGTGGGCAGCCTTGACAAGTCCCTGATTTTAGTGAGATTGCTTCAAATTTCTCATGATTAAATTTGATGTTGGCTATTGGTTTGGTGTATATTGCTTTTATTATGTTTAGGTATGGACCTTGGATTCCTGTTCTCTCCAAGACTTTTAACATGAAGGGGTGTTGAATTTTGTCAAATACTTTCTCAGCATCTAGTGAGATGACCATATGTTTTTTTTTCTTTGAGTTTGTTTATATGGTGGATTATGTTGATGGATTTCTGTATATTAAACCATCCCTGCATTCCAGGGATTAGAAATATCTCCAACAGGTAAGCTCCTTTTGAACTGTGCTAGCCATATTCTCTTAATTAAAAAAAGAAAAAGAAAAGGCTCATCTGTAAATGTCTATGCATTTCCTTTGTCTACCCCAACTCTAATGCTACCTTCCACCCCATAATATCGAATGCTGGAGACGAACAGACTTTGTCCCTCCACACATGCCAATATTCCCATGCTGGTCTTGTGGCTTCTGTGCTGGAGCCATCACGGCATGAAGTGAACACTTTCATCTGTTTTCCCTAAGCAAAGGTGAGTTTCTTCTGTCATCTCAAGCATCCCTTCAGTCAGCTGTAAGTCATCCACCCAGAAGGAACATGTAGATTTCCTGATCTTCTATTCAACTGTATTTTGAATAAAATTGTGTGCTTTATTACTCCTGGAAGAAAATACAAAAAAAACAAACAATACAAACCAACAGATTTTGACCTGTAGAAGAACAATTCACTGGGTTCTTCTAAGTAACAGACAGTAGAAAAATATCCCATGCACATGTGATTGGTGACATAAACAGCATCCCTGGTTTCTTATGAAAATGGGATTTTTGTCTAGTCTACCCACCATAATAAAGGAGAAATCTGAGTATCAGGTTAATAACCTGTCCAAAGCCAGAGGTGAACTTAAGTCTGACTCCAAAGACCACACACAGCATTCCACAGCCAGATTTATAAAAAAGGTATTTGGCTTGGCCTACAATACATTTGGCTTAATATTTCTTACTTGCCAACATTACAACACTGGAACATTTTCATCAACAGTAACAGATTTGTTATCCCAAATCCATTTGAGAATAACTAAGGCAGGCTGGTCAGCTGGAGCTGCCTCTCTCTCCACTCAGCCATTCACCCCAGCTGCCTGCCCTCCCCCCCCAACTCGCTGTTCACCATGTGCTCCTTCTTCACTCACCAAGCTTGCAGAGAAGTGGCTACTGCACATGCTTCTTTATATTGTGCAGTAATGGTGACTGGCTCTGGGGATCTGCATCCTCTCTTGGGATGCTAATCTTTTTTTTTTTTTTTTCTGGTGCCATATTGACTAGGCTCTCCACACATATTCCCAGCGCTTGTAGGTGTTCGTTTGGCTTATAACAAAGATGGCAGGAAGGTCCAGTGTGATTCTCTGGCATCTTTTCATTTTAGTTGCTGGGCGCCCCTGACAATAGCACTCTTTGCAGCTCATTCACTCAACAGAAACAAGGCCCTGTCTGATATGCTTGGGGCCTTGAGGCCTAGGGACAGACCCTGGCTTCTGCTGCTCAGTCCAGATTGCTTTTCCACTTTGTTATGTGTGTGTGTGTGTGTGTGTGTGTGTGTGTGTGTGTTAGTATGCACTTCCACATCACATAGAGGTCAGAATAGAGGCTCTAATCCCCGGGGGATAAAGTTTTAGGTGAGTGAACTGACTCAACATGAATGCTGGCAAACAAACGTCACCCTTCTGCAGAAGCTGTATGTACACCCATCTCAGGCCTTCTTCCCAGATCCTCGGTCTGCTTTCCGTCAACTTTCATTCACAGCCTCTAGTCTTTGCTGTACTCTGAAATGACCAAGTTTCCTGATAACTTTGAAAACCCTACATTTGTGAACACCCTGTCCCCTGAGATATGCTGTCATTCTGTTGACCTCGCAATTCCCCGTGACATAACTATTTATGTCCCTTTACTGCAAGCTACGCCAGTTAGAGAGCTGGGGATGTGACAGTGCACATCTTGACGCCATGGCAGAGGACATACTGCCTTGTTTCATTTATTCACTTACCCAGAATATTTCCAAAGCTTAGAAATACATTCAGAAATGTATGTGGGAATGCCCTTGAGTGCTGGAATACCTATCAACCTAATTTGACGATATCATTACATTGACTAGTCCTTAGGTAATTCAAACACTTGTTAAATCTATTAATTTAAGTTTTTCGACTAAAAAGAAAAAATTCTAAAATCTATCCAAGATTCCCTGAATTAGGGTCATTATAGCACCCAGTTGGAAACTGATTAATTGTTTCCTGTACTGATTCTTACATGTATTACTGACCTTACAAATTCTGAAGGTCAGTGTGTGTGTGTGTGTGTGTGTGTGTGTGTGTGTGTGTGTGTGTGTGTGTGTGTGTGTGCTTATTTTTTAGATCCTGGTCAAATATGAGTGATAATAATGCCTAGTCTTTTCACTTTGTCGTTTGGTTAAGAAGCTAAAACTCGCCCGGCTCAGAGGCAGGTCAGTGATCCTTGGGACCAAAGTCCTCTAGGACACTGAGCTCTCAGAAGCAGAGTGCTGGCGCCTGGTGTCTGCCAAGTGGAGGAACTGGAGCTGAAATGATGAAGTGAGCTACGGGACAGCGAGGGGCACTGCCCAGACTTTGTGCAAGCTTTCAGAATGAAATGGGGAAATGGAAAGTTTCCCCAGTTTGAAACACAAAAGACAAATGGGCCTTTAAGGGGTTTTGGCAACTCAACTGCACAGTGAGCACAGTGAAGACAAAGCTGAGTTTCTCCAATAAAAAATAGAAAGCTGTTTTCAAATTGACCTAAGATGATGGAAAATGGAAAATATTTGCTATTTGGGTTATTAGTTTGAGAGTGAGAGCCCCAGGAAATATTTTGCAATTTAACTTAAATGACAAAAAACATACTTTTTCTTGGGCTTCATTAAAGGTTTGTCTCCCCTCACCTTTTGATTGAACCATACGACCTAAGACACACTGGACCAGTTCTGACTTACACACATATACAGCCTTTTATGTGGTTCCAATTACAGTTCCATAACATGAACTGCCACCTGAACTATGAGGCCGGGGAGCCTCGGAAAATAAACCTAATTTTCTTTTCTTCCTTTTTCATGGCATGGATGTGTGTGTGTGTGTGTGTGTGTGTGTGTGTGTGTGTGTGTGTGTGCGTGCGCATGTGGAAGCCAAAGCTCAACCTTGGTTGTCGTGTCTCAGAATTCTATCCATCTTGTGTTGTGTTTTTTTATTTTTAGGTAAGACTGTGCCTCCCTTAGGCTGGAGCTCACCCGTTAGCCTAGGATACATGGCCAGTGAACGTATTACTCGCCTGAATCTATCACACCAGTCTGGGATTACAAGTGTACACCAATTCCTAATGTAGATTTAGAGAATCAGATTCATGTCTTTCTTCTTGCATGGCAAGTACTTAACCTGCGTAGTTACCTCTCCAAACCCAGCCCTAAACTCTTTCTTTTTAATTTATTTTATTTTTAATTATGTGTGTCTGTCTGTCTGTCTGTCTGTCTGTCTGCCTGCCTGCCTGCCTGCCTGCCTGCCTGCCTGCCTGCCTGCCTGTGAGGATGTGAGCATGGATGCTGAGGCCCAAGGAAGCCAGAAAGAGGCATCATAACCCCTAGACCTGAAGTTACAGGTTGTTGTGAGTTGTCCAAATTGGATGTTCTTCAAGAGTAGCATGTACTCTTAGCCAATGTGTAGTAAAAATATTCTTTAATCCCGTGAGGAGTTTCTTCCCACCTCAATGTTTTTTGTTCCCAGATGAAAGATACACACCAGCTTTATATTGCTTTATATTGTTATGTATTGTTACGTGCCTTTAGTAGCACAATAGCTTGGCAGCTCCCTACCCTCCATGCTGTTAGCTTCTTCCTCCTTTCCATAACCCATTGTTACTTACTATGTTTCATCTGGGCTGCTCTTAGCTCCAATTAGGCAACCTTCTAAGCCATGTTTTCTTGGCCTCTATCCCATGGTGGCTCTCTTTTCTCCTCTCCTGCACCTCTTCTCTGTGCCATAGTGGCTTCTTTCTCCCTCCCTTCTCTTCATGGTCTCAAGTTCAGGAAGCCTAAACTTTGCCTATACTGCTGGCATCTTTATTTACCAATCAGAATTAAGTAGGGGCAGGGGTTCTCAGTGTCTTATGTGCAGACTTTCTTGCTTTTGGGGCTTAGCATCAAAATAAAAGCAGCATTAGGCCAACCCTCTACACCACTGAGCATCTCTTGAGCCCTTAGCACATCTTTGAGGATACAGTTAAGTGGCATTAAATACATCCCAGTTGTACAACCATCCACATCTGCAATCTGTGTGTTCCAGCTGCACAGTAATGTACCAAACAGGTGGAAGTAGTCAGAACACCAAAAGGAGATTATTTGAGCACTGAGTTTTTGATGTGCGACTAGCTACGAGTGTTGTTTGAGGGCCTATGACCAGACAGCCTACCAATATGGAGGTTCAAATATAGCTGAGATACAAAAGAAAAATGAAGAGGAGCAGCCTAGTACCCTGTATCCCCTTTAATGACAAGGCTTTCCTATTATGTCCCAATCTCTTAAATTTCTCATCTATCCTAATAGCACTGAGCTAGAGACTAAATCTTAAACATTAAGCCTTTGGGGGGGGCTTTAAGATCCAAACCGCAGCACCCCTGCAGTTTGAACAGAAAGTGTCCCTCACATGTTCCCATGTTGGAATATTGGTGGCATCTCCAGGAAGGTTGCTTAATCTTTAAGAAAACTCCACTTCCTGTCTGCTTCTTCCTGCTAATGACACGTGGTTAGCAGCCTTGTGCTCCTGCCTTCATTCCTCCCCCACCATAATGGACTAGATCACTCTATTCCTAAATTATTGGTCAAAATAAACTCCTTCTCCTTAAGTCATATTTGTGTGTGTGTGTGTGTGGATTTGGTTACAGCAATGAGAAAAGTAACTACCACAGGAGCCATCAACAGAAAGCATTCATCTTCAAAAACAGACACTCTACCCATCAAACAACTCTACTTCCCCCTCTTCAAAAACGGACACTCTACCCATCAAACAACTCTACTCTCCCTCCCCACAACCCTGGCCCATTACTCTTCTCTCTATGCCTAGGAATTTGTCTATGTTAAGTAGATTCTCAGGTAAGGAGAGTCATATAGTATCTGTTCTTCTCTCTGGCCTATTTCCCTTAGTTTAATGTCCACAAGGTTCATCTATGTGCTGTGAGTCAGAACGCCCATCTTCTCTAAGGCTGGGTAATATTCATTACATGTAAAATTCTCTCTTACAATCGACTCTACACATGCTCTCTACATATGGCATCAATATGCTCCTACCACAAGCATCTTACTAAGCTCTGTATTGCCCGGCCTCAGGGCTCACAAAACTGCAATATCTTTCCTGTTCAGCCAACTGCATCACGTCCACCTCTGTCCATCCAAGTCAAACCAGAACATTTCCTGAACACACCACTCGCTGGCTCCCCTGTTTTCTTACACTCTTTTTACAGTGCCATTTTCTCTTCCTTCTCTCAGGACATTCTCACGACTCCAAAAATATGATACTAACCAGTGTGACATCTTTTCTCCCACTCTGCCTAGGGAATCTGCCATTTTCCTTGCATCAATGCCATCCTTAGACTGATTATTGCAAATCATTTTTTGCAGCCTGAGTGTAAGTTGACTGTGTTTGTATGTAGGTACATGTGTGTGAATGGGTGCATGCACTTACATGTGTGGCAGAGGTCCAAAGATGACATTGGGTCCCATGATTCATCATTTATCACCACCTTTTAGCTTAAGAGAGGGCCTCTCAGTGAACCTAGAACTAGGCTAAAACCCAGAAGACCACAGCAATCATCCTGGCTCTGCCAAATTTCATTGCCCATCCCCCAAAAACTTTAATGACTAGTAATCTGTAACTGCAACAGTAAACAAACATTTTAATGGCCCTCTACTAATGAAAGTGATTTGATAAAACTTATAAAATATTCTCCAATTTCTACTTCCCACCCACAGAACATAAATGTGTGCTGCGTGTATTCTGTGCACTCATGTATGCTGCCTTCCCCTCCCATTTAGTTTCATTAATAGCTTGTCTCTAAATACTCCCCCAAATAGCAGCTTTGGTAGAAGAGGTAGGATGCTGGGCTAAATTCTCCCTTAGTCATCAAAAATTGTCCACCACTCAGGACCCCCTCTGGGCAGTGAACCCCACAGGCAGAGCCAATGCCAGGAGGTTGACTTGGCAGCATCTGGGCCACATTCCCAGAAGCCACTGCTGTGCCCTTTCCCAGTCCCACCAGGCCTACTGTATCTGGATGGCTGGCCCTCAAATTTATTTCTCACCTTCCTTTGCTCTCCTTCAAAGGACACTTATCGGCTACATTTCCTAGGCCAGCACAGTCTACTCCAGTGCATGGTGTACTGTTAAAGCCAGAGAGCTTTTGAAAGCTTTCAAGTAATTCCTAACTCCTGAAGTGACAGAAAAGATTGTGCTGGAAAATCAGAGTCGAACTAATCAGGACAGAGCTGAAAGCACAGCAATAGCTCTGCGACACCAAGGTCAAAGCCAAGGTCAAAACCCAGAAACCTAGAATGGGATCCCTTAGCTCAAATAATCTGTGAATCTTAAATATCAACCCTAGCAAAAGAAGCTAGTCTCAAACAAAGGAGCTTTACCTTCTGTGGAGACTACCCCAAAGACAGAAGGTAGTGATTTAGAAGATGGTTGTTTTACTTTAAAATCTCTAGTTTGGACTGAAGATGTGTCTCATTAGGTAAAAAGACCTGTCACTCAAGTATGAGGACCTGAGTTCAAAACCTGAGAGCCCATATAAAGACCCAATGCATAGCATCTGTAACCTCGCAGTCTCAAAGCACAAGAAGCAGAGACAATACAATCCTTGGAAGCTTGACAGCCGGCTACCCTGGCATACACAGTGGGAAAACAACTAAGACACTATCACAAACAAGCTAAAGGCAAAGAGCAATAGTCAAGCTTGTCCTCTAAACTATAGACACATGCTATGACACATGTGTACACCCATGCACAAGCACACACACATATTTGCACATGTACAGGTATACACATACACACACACACACACACACACCTCATCACACCACATCACACCACACCACACACCACATCACACCACACCACACACCATACCACACCAAGCAACATCACACCACACCACACCATACCACATCACACCACACCTCATCACACCACACCACACCACACACCACACTATATCACACCACATCACACCACATGGTAAAATGATCCTTTAGAATACAAGTATCAGCATAGGCCAAGGAAAGACACTCTGTGGGGAGATAGCCTGCTCACCTCAGGAACTGTAGGCTTCCCTAGTATATAGCAGCAAGAATCAAATGTGCATCTATGAAGGGAAATCTTAAAGGATTTAGATAAAATGAGAAACCTGGAAAGTGCAGAATACTATAGTACACAATTCATTGCCATGATAAGACTCACACATGCTCAAGGATTAAGTTCCAGAAAAGATCACCAAAGCTAGTCTTCACGGCTGTATTTTCTCTTAACACTTGCATGGAATCCTACAGAAGGCCTTGAAATAAAAAGACATTACAATGGGCTTAGAATGAAAAATCCAAGAGCCTTCCCCATGCTATGGTTCCCAGAATGAGCCAGAATAGTAGAAACAAAGTGTGCACTTGGCTTTCGGTAACTGGAGGAACGTGATTACCATGATGGGCCAGAAGGCAGGAGTGGACTTTTAGGGCTGTATAGCACTAGCTAAGAAATGATTTGTACCTAGGAGTGAGATTACTGACAGCTGACCAGCTGACCATGGGATTGTTCAATTGTGTGTTTCAAGCCCAAGAGAGTAAGACAGCAGATGGTGACCTCACCTGCCTAGGTAGGAGACTAACAGCTGTTCATGTCAACAATGTCCCTAGCTGATGTTGATTTATGTACAAAGTCCTTCCTTGAAGAGAAGGTCATACCTCCTTGAGCAAGACTTTCCCTACCAATACTAAGTCCCACGTATTCGACTCAATCTCTCAAAAAGAAGTCTGCCACCATAGTTAGTGAGACCACACAATGTGAGGATACACAGATTTTTCTATGAGGTAGAAGGTGTGAACTGTCATCAATATACCCAATGTGCCATTGGAATCTTCCTAATGATATTTAGATATATTAGTGGAGGCTCATGTGATGTGAAATCCCATGCCTGTGTCTGTTTCCCAATGAGTTTAAAGACTTCCTAGACCCTCTCTTTTCTCCTCTATGTTAGAGTTTATAACTAAGATAAATAGACCTAGAAATTGGTCTTCTTGGATGTGACACCAGGACCATGATGATACTAAAGCACATGTGGAATGCCTTGAAACCGATTCAGATCTTATCCCAGATGCAAGGTCAGAAACAATGCCATGTGCATACGTTTTAGGCTCCTTCTCAAAAGCCTCATTTGATTCCAGGATTATGTTCCCCATTGTGCCTTAGTTAATGGTTGCTGTGACCTGCCAAATATCTGCTCAGATAAGGTGATCTTGCACAATTCCATACAACCTGTGACATCTGGCTTATAGGATTTCTGCTTTGATAGAAAAGGTCATATTCAAGTCACTTTCACAGAGAGAGCAGAAATTCACGCTTTTGCTCCTGTACAGTGTAAACTCTGCTGCCTTCACTGTAGCCTGGTCCATAGGAACCTTGATTTTCTTGACATTAAGAAGGTCATCCCATTGACTGACTATATTGGTAACAATGGGTTCATTTGCCTTGCACCACAGGAAATGCCAAGTTCCCCAGATATCTGGAGATGATGAGAGAAAAATGGAATGAACATTTTGTAGTTGCCTCATCAGGGAAGGTTTTTGGACACACACATAACATAGGAGCCTAAATCATTCTCTTAGTAAATGGTAAGAGGTCCATGTACCTCTTATCTCAGTCAAACAAGAATGCAGTGCAAACCTTGGAGAACCTTTCTAGATTTTGTAAGGAGCAAACATGGTTAAGGCTCTTTGTTGAGTCTGAGCTGCCAAGTAAGCTTGGACTTCGGGTGTATCCGCTTTCTATCACAGTGGGACAGTCCCTGAGATAATCAACTTGACAAAAGAAATGGTTGGTTTGACACAGTTTTGAGAGGTGACACCTGGCTCTGCTGATTCTTTCCCTTTACATCTTTGGCAAAGAAGTGAGAAATGAAGAAACAAGATAGAATGAACTTTCTTCCTCATGACTGCTGAAACCAAGTTGCGAGGAGGCTATAGATCACAGACTCTCTTCTAACATCACAATACCACAACTTCTGAGGAGCTAACTCCTTCACATTAAGCTCCACCTCTTTTGTTTTATCTGT
The DNA here is from genome assembly GCF_963924665.1 of Micromys minutus. Lineage (NCBI taxonomy): Eukaryota > Metazoa > Chordata > Mammalia > Rodentia > Muridae > Micromys > Micromys minutus. Next base: position 3,690,776 of record NC_137977.1, on the reverse strand, counting down.
TTGATGATTTGTTATTGGACATTCTCTGTAATTACATTTCAAATGTTATCTCCTTTCCCCCCACTACTTCCCCCTCCTCCTCCACTTTCTTCCATGAAGGTGCTTCTTCTTCCAACCACCCTCTCCCACCTCAGCTCCCTGGTGCTCCCCTACATGGAAAACATGCCTTCACTGGACCAAAGGCCTCTTCTCCTATTGGCCAGACAATGCCATCTGCTGATACATATGCAACTGGAGCCAAGGGTCTCTCAATGTGTACTCAACAGTTGATGTTTTAGCCCCGAGGAGTTCAGTAGGGTTGGTTTGATTAGTTTATAATGTTGTTCTTCCCATGGGGTTGCAAACCCTTTCTGCTCCTTCAGTCCTTTCTCCAGCTCCTTCATTGGAATTCCCATGCTTAATCTGATGGTTAGCTGCAAACATCCTCAATTCTATCTGTATGACTCTGGCAGAGCCTCTGAGGAGGCATCCATATCAGGTTACTGCCAGTAAGCACTTCTTGGCATATAAATAGTACTTGGGTTTGGTGGCTGCATGTGGGGTGGATCCCCAGGTGAGGCAGTCTCTGGACTTTCGCTTCAATCCCTGCTCCTCTATCTGTCCTTATATTTTTCTCCCCTGAGTCCTGTGTTCTCCCTTCTAAGAAAGACTGAGGCATCCACATTCTGGCCTTCCTTCTTTGTGAGCTTCATAAGGTCTGTGAATTTTTTCTTGGGTATTCATAACTTTTGGGGGTTAGTATCTGCTTAGTAGTGAGTGCATACCATGTGTGTTCCTTTCTGACTGGGTCACCACACTGAGGATAATAACTTCTAGCTCCATTCATTTTCCTAGGAATTTCATAAAGTCATTGTTTCTAATAGCTGAGCAGTACTCCATTAAGGAGCTAAAAATATTCAATAAGAAATGAACAGCATCTTCAACACATGGTGCTGGTTCAACTGTCAGTCAGCATGCAGAAGAATGCAAATTGATCATTTCCTATCTCCTTGCACAAAACTCAAGTCCAAAAGGATCAAAGATCTTCACATAAAACCAGGTACACTGAAACTAATAGAAAGTGAAAGTGGGGAAGAGTTTAGAACACATAGGCACAAGGAAAATTTTCCTGAACAGAACTCCAGTGGCTAATGCTCTAAGATCAAGAATTGACAAATGTGACCTCATAAAATTACAAAGCTTCTGTAAAGCAAAGGACATTGTCAAAAGGACAAAATGACAACCAACAGATTGGAAAAAAATCTTTACCAATCCTACATCTGTTAGAGGACTAATATCCAATATATACAGAGAACTCAAGAAGGTAGACTCTAGAGAATTAAATAATATTTTTTTAAAAATGGGGTACAGTACTAAACAAAGAATTCTCAACTGAAGAATACCAAATGGCTGAGAAGCAACTAAAGAAATTTTCAGCATCCCTAGTTATCAGGGAAATGCAAAGCAAAATAACCCTCAGATTCTACTTCACACCGGTCAGAATGGCTAAGATAAAAAACTCAGATGACATCAGATGCTGTTGAGGATGTGGAGATAGAGAAACACTCATCCATTGTTGGTGGAATTGCAAGCTGGTACAACCACTCTGAAAATCAGTATTGCAGTTCCTCAGGAAATTGGACATAGTACTACCTGAAGATCCAGCTATACCACTTCTGGGCATATACCCCAGAGACACTTTAATACACAACAAAGATATATGCACCACAATGGTCATAGCAGCTCTATTTATAATAGCCAGAAGCTGGAAGGAACCCAGATGTCCTTCAACAGAGAAATGGATACAGAAAATGTGGTGCATTTACAAGCTCCACCTCTTAAAAGTTTTCACCACCTGCAGAGACACACTCTGGCTGGTGACAAAGCCTTGAAAATACTGACCTTTGGATGAGCACTTACCCAAGCTTGAACACTCAACTTATATGATGAGTCAAATGTCTGCCCTGGGATTTCTGAAAAGCCCCAGCAAGAGACCTGAAGCATATGCCTCTCACATTCGACACTAGAAGCTTGTCTTCAGTGCTACAGGACCGCTTTCGATTTAAAGAACATAGTGTTTAGTATCTGCAGTGGCTACTACTGATTGTCAGATTGGCAAGATCTACAACCACCTTCGAAACAACCCTCTGTGTGTGTGTCTCTGTGACAGTTTTGAGACTTGATCAAATTTGTAACTTTCTCCCCCTGAGTTGGGGTCCTGAACTAAATAAGGAGGAGAAAGCAAACTGAGTCTGAGCAGTCATTCCAGTCTACCTTCAAATGCAGTGTGGTCAACTGCTTCACAACCCAGCAGCCATGACTCCCCTACTATGGTGAACTATACCCTCAAAGAATGAGCCAAAATAAACACTCCTATCTTCAAGTTGCTTTTATTAGGTATACTGTGTCAGAACAAAGAGAAAAGTAATAAATATAATAGCCTTAAAATGCATCCAATCATAGGATATCAAGTACCTCTGTCATTAGAGCTTCCTATTGAAAAAGGGGCGGTCCTACACAATTCTAAGCTCAGGTGCTCATGAAAAACAAGAACATTATATTTATAATCAGATCTAGATGTCCCAGGGATTTTATATCACATAAATGGGTGACTGATAAGTGACCCATATTCCCATGTCACCTGCCTCTACTGCATGAATGCCTCGCCATCAACTTGAACATCTGGTTTGAAGGGTGTTTCCCTGTGAACATTCAAGGAAGTAAAAAATTACTTAGGCTTAGTTCACAGTTGAGTTAACGTGATATGTAGGCTGTAGACAAGCATACACCTATAACCTTACAGGAGTAGTTCTAAGAACTTGATAGCAGACACCAAAGAAGACAAGACATACCCCACTATCTGCTGAAGAGAGGGGCTCTGCAAGGTGCAAATGTGAAGGTCCCAGATAACGACCAATGGTTTAGTCCTTTTTAAAAGCATTTAATACTAAGCATAGACAATGTAAATAAAGCCTGTGGGAAAGGTATATCAATAAACTTATGATACACATTGTACATCTCACATTGTACATCTCATTATGTCTTAAGAGCATCTACTCCCTAAGACTCTCTCAACAACCACATGGGCAGAATAGCCTCTCGGCTATGCCTCCCTAATGCTGTGGCGGTGAACCTATGAAGTTATTAAGAGTGGAACTGGTTACATTTCTCTTACCAGAACATTGTTGTAGGTGTACAAGAGTACCTTAAAGGTCTGGGTTAAAGACTGTTTCCCTAGGATAGCACTAATGGCACAGGGAAGAGGGGCTGGTGGAAGGTTCTTGGATTACTGGAAGTTTACTTGTCAGTGTGACTACGGGACCCCAGCTTCTGTCATCCTTGTTTTCTCAGTTTATGAAGTCACACAGTTTGCCTGCCATGATATGCTTCACACAACAGAAACCCAAATAAACAGGACTTTCTGATCTTAGACTGGACCCTTCAAGACCATGACCGACATAAACTTTTGTTCTTAGTGAGTTCATTGCTATAGGGATTTTGGTATGGTGAAATAAAGCTGACTACCTCACAGACGTAGCTACATCTATTACTGAATGTCCTGCTTGCTTGCAACAAGGACCAGACATGAATTTAATATCAATTGATTACATTTGACCTCAGCCTAGATGGATCATCACCTGGCCCTATTAAAAATTTGTATCTACTTCACATATAGTTTCCTTTTACCCAATCTTCTTTCCTAATATTTTTTCACATAAAAAGCTTGTTTTACCAACATGCCTCACATCCAACACTGCCTCCACCAAAGGACTACTTGTATGGTGAAAATTTAAAATACATGTAGAACCATGGCGTCCAAACCACTGAAGGGATCAGGCATTGCTTGGCTTAAATACAGCTAACAAATAATAATAAAAAAAAAATGGTCAAGACTCTGGTACTACCCAGTTATGGGTGGGAGCATCCTCCTTCAATATGAAACAACACACTGAATGGCAATGTTATATCTGCAATACCTACAATTCAAGGCTTCGGGTAGAAGGGTACCTACCTCTTTCCATTACTTACAGTGTCTAAGTAACAAAGTATGTGTTTCCTCTGCTTAGTGACTTGGTCTTTCTTAGCTTGGATTTTATGGTTTCTCCAGGGAAAATGTTTACCTAGGAGATATTAAAAAGCCTCAGTAAGCCATTGTATGCTTTGAATTTATACCAGTGAGAGGACCTTTTCAGGAACTTGATTTTATATAATCAGGTGGGTCTTCTAAGATTATGAACAATTGTGCCCAGATGTCTACTGCAGGATGATACAGGCAGCTGGAAAGGAAATCTATACACAGAACAGCCAAGAAAAAGAATAAACTGTAATGTGGTGAGGTGGACTATGACCCCGGGAGAGATGGATGCCTGTCTTGTTCTCTAGCCACCTTTTAGCTTGCGGATTCTGTAATGTGCGTTTGTGAAAGTCAGAGAGCACAGAAAGTGAGGAAGCACATCTGGAGGACTGAAGATGCTGGTCTGGCTGCTCCCTTGGTGAATTTTTAAACACAATGGCTAAAGTGACAGACATGGGGCTACACAGAGGGGTTATACATGATAGTTATACATGGGGATTATACACAGGGGTTGCACATAGGACTATACATAGGGATTATACATGGTGGTTATACATTGGGTTATACATGAGGATTATACATTGGGGCTATACATAGAGTTAAGTTATATTATACATGGGATTATAGATTAGTATTATGTGGAACTTGAACTGCTCTCCAAGGAAGATCTAGTTCTTCTGCTGCATGAAAATGTGCCAAGAGGAGAAATAACAACCTATTCCACCCCTTCTCTGACCCTTGCTGCAACAGAGACCACTCTTTGTACCCCAGCACCATGGGGATGGCCACCTGATGGCACACTGTCCCATGGGGGTCACCCCAGTATTAAAGGTATGACATATCTACTAGCTCCTTTCAACGTGCTCAAACTTTATGGTCTTCCTGTGATCTGTACTCTCGTTAAATTCTACTTATTGTTGTTGAGTGTGTATTTGCATGCTACGTGGGTGTGTGCCACCGTTCACGTGCAGAAGTCAGAGCACAGCTATGTGCAGTTGTTCCATTCTCTTCACCTTCATGTGGGTTTCTGGGGTTGAATTCAGAATGTCAGGCTTGAGCAGCGAGCACAGTTACCAATGAACTATCTCAACAGCAGTAATCTCAGAGACGTGGGTCTCAGTAACATTCCTTACATATCTAGAGATAAATGGAAAACAAACTGCTCAACTGGGGTGAGAACACCTGCATTTACTAGCAGGGTCTCAGCACAATACAGGGTACTAAGAAGATCTTCCACTTCATACTAATATGCCTGTATCCGTCCACCACAACTTTTGTATGTCATTAGTTCCCCATTAAAGTCCCCAATGAATGTAAGTTATTCATTATATAACTTACTCATAGAATTGGGCTTTGGGTAGTTTCCTGAAATTTTAGCCTTGTGACTAAACTCTGTGAAGGACTTGTCACCTGCTTTGTTCATTTATTTTGGCTGGGTTTGGTCTTGTCTGGTTTGGTCTGATCTTGTCTAGTTTGGTTTGTAATGGAGAACTAGTACTCCTGGTAGTGGAAACTCCTGGTTCCCTTTGGTTCTTAAGCCGGGAATCCGAAGCACTGAATCCATTACTTTCGCCAGGCTTTCCTGCACACTCCTTCATAAGCTGTATTTCTTCTAAGATGGAGGCAAAGACTTGGCCATGTAAAACTGTGTGTTCTCTAGGCACTTGATTATAGAGGAAAATAAACATTTACCATGGACTGCTGAGTGGCTCTCATGGTAATGGTTACTAGTGATTTAATGTCTAATCAAGTTAAGAAGACAAGCTCACACAGCCTACCTTTAAGGTTCCTCCATGGCAAATGTAGGCTCCCTCAAGATCTGAGGCAGGAGTATCTAAGGAAACAGTTTAAGTAGCCTCTGCACAGCAACAGCTTTTGTGTTTGAAGTGGCCCTGAGGTAGTTGAGGGTTGGTAGCTGAGGGAGAAGACAAGCATTTCATTTGTCATCTCAAACATTCCCTCACAGGTTCATCTGATGGCTTGGTCCCAGCCTAGGAGATATTGGGTAAGGATGAAGCCTGTATGGGTTGGACCCAGTAGGAGAGACGTGTGTTGGAAGAAGGAGATACTGAGCTGGCAGTCTCTCCACTTCCCTGCTCTTTAAGGTGAGCAGGTGTGTTCTGTCACTCTCTCCTAGCCACAGGGGACAAGATGGATAAAGTGAACATGGGTTAGAATTTCTAAAACTGTTATCCAAAGTAAACCTTTTCTCCTTGTACGTTCATTGTTTCAGGTTCTTTGTCACAGCAATGAAAAACAGAGTAGCGTAGTAGACGTGTAGTAAAGAAGACAGCAAGAACACATTAGAACCTGAGCCTGTCTCTCACTTCTACAAACTTTGCTGTGATGTAACCCTCCTGCTGGAGCTACACATATACCGAGCCCGTGACACAGGGAGGCTTGACAGAGAACATACAAGAAAACCATCCTCTCAAGCTGCGTTCAAATCATACTAAAAGCATTAACACTGCTTTTCACCTTTCATATGAATACTTTAAGATCTAATGTCACCTAAGATTACAAACTAACATTGATTTTAGGAAAATCTTTCTAAAAGTGAATAATACAAGCAATTTTATAACACAATCTCAGAGGAAATAGATACTTATAGTCTACCCAGCATAATATATATTATTATTCTGATTTTTACATTTTCTACTATATTTAATTTCAAAAAGATAATTTAGTCCATCCTTTTATGCACAGACTATACAGGAGATGGGCCTATAAAAAAATATTCTCTGCTGAAGACATACTATGGAATGAAGACTACAAATTCCAAATGCTCCAGCTGTGATAAATGTCATAAAATAACATGAAAGAATATTTAAATTAATTTTAAATCAGTTTAAAGGACCAAGAGCAGCATCCACGCATGGAGAAGTTTAAGGGTAACGTGCTAAGGAAGGGCCATTCAAGCTGCATTTTGAAGCCAGGATTGAGTTCCTACTAAGAGCTAGGAAAAGATCCTTAAAAGCAAGAAAGAGCAATGCAATATAGGAAATGGTGTATGTCACAGCAAGCATAGGGCCACCGCAGCTGCAGCAGCTGTGGCATATTGGCCAGAATGTGAGTGGATTTAGGAAAAAAGAAAGCCAATTAAAGGGATTGGTTGGGAAACTGGTACTGGCTTAGGAACAGCTCTGTTTTCAGTGGTCTGTAGAGATGTGCTCACAGCTTTTTCTTTTTAAAGAAGTAACATTGATTTTCACATGTGTGCGTGATTTGCCTGCACATATGCTTGTGTATGTACCACACGTGTGCTTGGTGCCCTGGAAAGCCAGAAGAGGACATCAGATTTCCTCCATAAACAGATGATCGTGACCCACGCCATAAGACTGCTGAGAAACAAACCCAGTTCCTCTGCAAGAGCAAGTGCTTTTAGCCACTGACCACTGCTCCATCCACACTGGGAGAGTGTGAAGAAGACAATGACCTGGGCAAGCCAGTGTCCACAGACAGTCGCTTTGTTGGGTATATACAGAAGGAATTGTTAGGGGGGAGCTGGACAGATTACACTGTATCGGAGAAAGCTCTAGACTGCAAGGGGAGAAGCCCAGTGAGGGCTAACCTATATCTATTTTAGATAAGTCATTTCTCCTACCTATGTTCAAGATGGATGTATGGGTTTTTCCTAGGGAAGTATCACGATAAAGGAATTGTCTCTCAGTTTTCTCTCAGGCCTAGTCAAGCCTCCGTGTTGGTAGTGACGTGGGCACTGAGTGAACTGAACTAGTCAGGAAGGAAAGGGACCTATCCAGACTTCTGAGTAAAACGGCTGTGTCCGCTCTGGCGTGTCATTTAGGAATCAATCTAATTAAAGAACAAATAAACGGACATCCTATAATGTAGACGTTATTTCTAAACTTCAGTGTTCCCCAAGTCAGACCTAAAATTTAAGGTTTAGTAGACCAGACATTTTGTTTACTAATTCTAAATATTTTCTATTTTTGACTCTTAACTATACATACACCTAAACGATTTCCAAGCCTTAACTAGAAATAGCGTTAAACGTGGTTCTCCAAGACGACGTTCCCAAGCATCGTACTCTCCATGCTACTGAACTCATAGGATATTTGTGGCATACAAAAAGATTAAATGTTCAATCAAATGTTCCTATCTGTAGGCCGGGAAATCATTGTGCGATTGCAGTGTTGTAACTGTATTTCTTTACATCTAGAAAGCCCCATCTTCCTTTCTAAACAGGAAAACAAGGTGGCTCCCAACCATTCACTGCCTTTGTTGTAAATCTAACAGGGCTTTGCTTTCTACTCACTGCCACGGCCTGATTCTCTTTGTCTTGGATATGGTAGCCAAGGATTAGACAATTGAAATGTCCCAGAGGGTTTTCCTGGCTCTTCCTAAGGCCACTCCAAGGGTGCTGTCTCTTCTTCCTGGCAAGGGGTCTTGCCTTCCAGTGAGAAAACAACTCTGAGAACTTTCCAGGCCTTTTAGAACTCACCCATTGAAATGCAAACAGTCCTTTGGCGCCTTCAAAAATTCTGAGAAATTTTTGGGTTTGGGTGATGTTTCCAGGAAACCTGGCACTCTGGTCCTGATGGTGGCTGGTTTCAGTTCTTCTTTTTCCAGTAACATTCAAGTCCAGTCAGCCCATGACTGTCTCCTGAAGGGAAAAATCTCAATTTGAACACTAAACAAAAGAGTAACTTTTTTCTTTCCAAATTTGGAATGCTGACCACTAAACCTCAAAATCCCCCTTTTGTTACATCCTCTCTCCAAATGTGATTTAGCTTCCTGGTGCTCCCTTCTTAGCCTGGACTAGAACAGGCTTGTGGGTAGCCAGCAATAACCAGGCTGATGCCCTCAGGATGGGCACTTGGATGTGGTGAGGATGATTTGGACATCTCCATTGCCTGGCATCTCCAACGTGGCCATCCTGGCCTCTCCTCTCTGAATATCCACCCAGCTGTTAAGTTTGCTTCATAGAGTATATCTGTCCTGTGCTCTGTCCAAGTAAAATGAGGCCACCTGTCTTTTCTGTCTTTCCCAATAGGATAAGTCAGAAATTAGCTGCCCAAGACTCAGACTACTACAGCAACCTTAGTATCAGCTCCATTGTATTTTCCTTCTATATTGTGTTTCACGGGCTGTTTTCTTCCATGATCTCATCATATAGTAATGACAAAAACTGTCTCCTCATTTCTCTCACACACTTATCTCCAGGGATAGTCATGGCTGGCTTTTTTTTTTTTTTTTTTTTTTTTCTTTTTCACAGATTAAGCTCAGTAAACATTTATGTAACAGTGGAGGCTTAAAGAAAAGTTTGTCTCATGACTAACTTCATAGCAGGTTGAAGGAACAACAAGGCAAATTCTTGTCCCAGCAGTAGATAAGAAATTTCAGAAGGATGGCTGAATGGCCCTGAAGCCTGCGGAAGAGCAAGTGAAAACTAAGAAGGCAGGAGCTATTCTTTGTCAAAAGCTCCACATGGTTTGATATAGGAAACCAGGTACAACCCCAAATCACAAAACAGGATGAACTTAAATCCAGTAATGAACCCAAGTTAAAGGCACAGTTCTATATTTAACAATAAACTTCCGTGTGTGTGTGTGTGTGTGTGTGTGTGTGTGTGTGTGTGTGTGTGTATTCACTTGTGTGTATACAGGGATCTGTAAGGTCCAGAAGTAACATAGTGCATCTTCTTTCATGGGTCTCTCTATTCTTTGGAAACAGTCTTTGACTGGACCTGGAGCTTGCTGATTGAGCTGGAGGGACTGGCCAGAGAGTCCCGAGGAGTCCCCTTTCTCAGCCACCCAATGCCCCCAGTTCCTTCCTTACAGGATACCACACTGAGGTTTTGACCTGGTACTGGGTCTGAGAACTCAGGTCCCCAGCTTTCGTGACAAGCACTGTGCTCACGGAGCCATCTCCCCATTTCCTGAGAAGTAAGGAAACTGACCAGATGATGCTCGGATCTTATCATCTCTACAGCTCTATGTCATAGCTACGTAATCTTATGGTTCTGAGAGCCTTTGACCCTGACTACTTAGATATACAGGATATACAGTAATGGTTTTCTTGAAAAACTATTTTAAACGCAAATGAAGGCACAGATCAAAATATGAAACAACTGTTAGCCATGGCAGATACCTACAGTTTACACCTATATACTCTGAGGATTCAGGCACAATGCTGGCCATCGAGTTTTTTCCTGAAACAAACTTCATGAATGACTGTGCAAAGGCCCTGCAATATCCCAGAGAGCCAGGTCACTCATTCTGGGAGCCCTCTCTGGGAGCCGCTTGGCTGCCAGCATGCCTTCTGGCTTTCACAGGAACAGGGGCATGCATAGCCGTGCTGAACTCACTCTTGGGGCCAGGAAAGGCATCTCCAAGACAGGCTCCCCAGAGCCATCCATCCCCAACAATTCTCAAGTCCCCTCTATGGCTGGACAAAAGGCATACCTCTAGGTATCTGCCATACACTTTCATCTGTCTGTCTGTCTGGTAATGGCCAGAGATTGACCTAGAGTGCCACGTACACAGTTTTCCACTGAGCCAGGGCCCTTGGCCGTATTACATGGTTTTTGAGGTTTCAAGAAATAGGTTTGTCTTGGTATCAATGTGAGACTGGAATTAAAGATTACTAAATACAGATTATTTTAATGTATAATTTCAGGAAGTTACAAAATTGGGATCTTTTATAATTTTTGTTTGGAAACTAGCTATAGTGCAAAATAGATTTCCCTTTCATTACAGGTACAACACTTACACACAAACACACACACACACACACACACACCACAGTGAGCTGATAATTACAACCATAAAGACTATCAATGGCAGTCAGGTACCAACACTGAGTGTTGTTATTCTGGTAAATACAGAGAATTTAGTGTTTAACGCTAGAAGAAAGACTCCTTTTCCTTACAAATGAGAAATTGTAGAAAGAGTAGCATTAGCTTAAAAATAATTTAAATTGAGAAATAAGATAAGGTATCTACATATGTAACCTACCTATATATGTATATAAATAAAAGCGCCTTCAAAGCCTAGTTCTTAGATGCTTCCAACCAAGCAGACTAACAAGGCAGTTCGCATGAATGGTTTATGGTGAACATTTTAAGGGTTGGGAGGGGTGTCTCCCAGTTAAAGGATGGGACTGACCTTAGTGGTAGAGTGCTCATCTAGCATTCACAAAGCCCTGGGTTTGATCCCCTCCTCCACAAAATGAGGGAGAGAATGAATGAATGAATGAATGAATGAATGAATGAATGAGTGAGTGAGTGAGTGTAACCTTGTACCTGTGATTTGAGAACTCGGAAATCTGAGATAGAAGGATTGCTATCAGTTCAAGCCCAGACTGGACTACATAGTAAGTTCTAGGCTAGCATGAGTAAAGAATACAGTTCTATGTGAAAATATGAAATAGTAATGATTATTGCTATTATATTCAATTATTGATCTTCACTCTGTCACAGTCTATATTTGGGAGTGATTTTGGGGTTCTCACACAGGGCCTCGAAGCATGCAGAGAGTCACAGATTCCACCTTAAATGAGTCGGTGTGTAAAAAGGAGAAAGAGGCACCCTTGGTAACATACTCACTATAAAAGCAGCTTTTCCATCCAAGAGTAAACAGTGGTGTGTCCATTTGCAAAGAAACCAAATGAAAAACTGCTTTCAAAGGCTTGAGAATGGTCTCTGCTTTGAGGCATGGGGCAGAAATTGATTTCAGTAATTGAAAGAGAGTTTCACAGTGCATGAACAATCAGCTCCACAGGAGACCCCGCCTGCATGACAACCACCTTCCGGGACTTCTGAGTAAGGAACTGCTCCATACAGAAGCAGGTCAGGTGAGCTAAGACCCCAGGTTTAAGCATCTCTTCATAGGTGCTTTAAGCACGTCATCTCATTTTCATATCCTAACCAAATGCAATATCGTCTCACTCTGAACGAAGTCACCCTCCTCCTCTTCTCCCTCCTCCTCCTCCTCACCATCCCTTTCTTTCTTCTTGCTTCTCCTGTTTTTGTTCTCTTCTCTCCTCTTCCTCCTCTTCAGCCTCTTCCCCTTCCTACTGTGCTGTGACTGTTTGACTATGGTTAACTCATGGTATGCGGCACTATTAAAAGTGTTGTCTTACTGGAGAAAACACACCCATGTGGAGATGGCTTCCAGGTCCTGTGCTCACACTCTTCCCAGTGCAGAGGAGATGGTCCTTCTGACTGCCAGCAGAAGACAGCCTCCCCCATCCGCCTTCAGTTCGAGACGTAGAACTCTCGGCTCCTCCAGCACAATATCTGTCTGTACTCTGCCACGCTTCCTGCCATAGTGATAACGGACTGAACCTCGGAATCTGTAAGCCAGCCCCAATTAAATGCTGTGTTGGTCATGGTGTGTCTTCACAGCAATGAAACCCTAAGATAAGTGCCTTCTCTGCTGATAATGTAAACAACCTCACAGCCATCCAGAGCCGTCAACCACAAGCCAACTAGACAAATTAGTTTTGCTTAAAAGGGTATTTTTCAATTTTAAATAAGATGACTGGGACAAACTCACATACACATACACATACACACATACACACACACACACACACACACACACACAAACATGTATGCACACACATTTATATATAGTTTCTTATATGTGATGATAGGCATTATCTCTTTATTTCTTTTCTAGCATTACTATATTCAGTAGGTAGTATGACTAAAACAAAAAAGGCTTTATGTTAAATGTTATCTCATATCCCTAAAGATAGGAAAGATATATGTACTATTTTATTATAACCTCTTTCCAAACAAAATTACCTGCAAAATATTTTAAACTAATTTAGAGAATGTTCTAATGATCCTGAGAAAACATCACCAAACAGCACTTTCTCTGGCAGCTAGCACTGAGGGGGTAGAAGGAGACAGCCAATCAAAGAGAAGAATGGTTTCTCGTCTTACAGCCTTGGAGGTTTCAAAATGCATTACTGCTATGAGAAGCATTTGACTTAGATCCAGGACTGTTGGTACAGATTGCATGGGGATGAGAGATTTCTTTTAAAAAATGAAAAATCTGTAATTTCTTATCCTAGTACTTCCACTTCTGGATTACACAGACCTGAACCCTGTAGAATCAATTTCCATCATCTCTTTGACTCATAAAGGCATTAGGAAAACCAAATGAAGAAGCACAGGAGAAGGCTAGGATGTGTTTCCCTCCGAGACTGACCTACCTTATATAATCCCAGCCATCACACAGCCCAGATTCCAGGTCCTCATCTGTACCTGCCAAACGTCCCAGCCCATCCATTGTCTCTGGTTCACTCGGTTGCTCTCACTTGGCTAGATTCTGGGATCCTGGAGGCAAAGCATCTGCTTTATTTTGAGTCCTCTGATGCTCCAACACAAGGTATCAGAATAGGTGGCTTATGTGGCAGACGTTTGCTGCCGACAGCACTGGAGGCTAGAAGTCCAAGATCGAGGTCAAGCAAGCCAGTGTCTAGGGAAGCCCCTCTCCTCGGGATGCAGTAGCCAGACTTTCTCACAGTCCTCACGTGAAGGAGAAAGTGGGACAGGTAGCCTCTAGTGTCTTTTCCTTCTCTTATGAAAACTCTAGCTCTTGAATGAACATTAATCCTCCTCCTTTACAGTGTCACTTAAATGTGTTTCCAAAGTCACATCTAGGACTGTGGCCTTGACATATCAGTTAGGGAGGTTTATAAAGCACTCACCTTATTTTCTTTATGACTACACCAGCCAAATTAATAAAATGATGTACATGCACTAAAGAGTTTTGGCCAAAGACTTAACTAACCATGAAACTTTAAACAATTACAGAATCCCAGACCCTCTGGAACCAGGAGCCTTAGAGAGGGTTCCCAGAAAGCCCTGGTTGTCACCAGTGCTATCCCATGTGTATGGCTCACTGAGAACCTCTGAACTCCATAACCTGTGTTTGTCCTCAGCCTCTGCTCCACCTGTGTTTCACTTCTTACTCAGCTGCAGCAGATCTTTCAAATATCACTCAGAGGCTTCATGATAGCAAAGCTGCAGACCATTTGTTTATACTGTATGCGCTTTAGTATATCTACACCACCTGTAGCCTAGGGAGACAATCTAACATGCACACATATATATGCACATACATGCACACACACATACACACACAAGCATACACACATACACACACATACAGATACATACAGATACACAGACAGACACATGCATACATACACACACATCTACACACATACATGCACATACACACAGAGACACATCTACACACACATACACATACATAAACTCGCACACACAATCGTTCAGTGATATGTTTGCATGTTCATCCCTGTCTCTTGTTTTCCATTCTCTAAGGTATTTATCTGGCATGTCCTATTCTTTTCCCAAAGTATCTAACTCAGTCCAATAATTTCAATCATTCTTTTTTCTTTTTGACAGGTGAGTTTTTTAATAAGAAACACACACACACGCAACAGGAGCAACACACGCTCCATCAATCCTGACGGCTCTGAGTTTCAGTTCTTTGCATTGAGAGGGTAGCCTGTACACACCTACAACCATTGTGCAGTCTTGTTCACAAGACTATGGCATCAGCTGCTCCTGGTGCTTCATGTTCTCCTGATGGGTTCTCTTCACTTCAGATGCAAACACAGCTTCTACCGAGGCTGTGTAGTCAATGCAATTGGCTTTTGGCATTCAGGACCACAATCTGGTTTGGTCTGACTGGACCACATCGTCCAAGACCATGCTCAACATTGAGATAAGGATGCAGTGTTAGTGTGGATGCTGAGCATCTTCAATTACAGAAATAACGTTGGTACTAGACCATCGGGTGAACGGTATCAGAGACATGGAAGACAGCGGTGCCTGAGGCACCTTGGCTCTGGCTTCAAGGGGATCGGGTCTATGCCACCCAGGATTGCTGCGGCCAGCTTGGAGCGGAAGGGGTTCCAGGCTCGGTACTCAATCTTGTCATCTCCCTCTGAAATAGAGACTCTCTTCTTTCCACACACAGATTCTTTGTGACGAGGGAGTCCTCCTTTCGGTGTCAGGGAATGCCTGTGCGGCTACACCGTCACGTTCTTCTCTGATTCGTTTCCTTTTCTGTCTCCGCACCATCACCTCGAACTGATTCCCCTGAGACTGCCAGCCTCCAATTCGGCCGCTTCTTCCCTCACCTCCTCGCCCCTGAAGCCACTATTGCTGCCTCAACCTCGGCCTCCACCAAAGCTTTCTCCACCTCCTGCTTCTCCCCTTCTACTGCCTCTGTCACCAAAGCCGCCTCCAAAGGGGCCGAAACCTGGCTTCCTTGCTGCATTCGGGTCACAGAGCTCCAGCCATTACAGGTGTCCCCAACTTCACCTTCAAACATTATTTCTATAAAAATAATCCTAAAATCTTTAGACTACTTGAGTACACTTCCCATCAGTCTCTTAAAGACACATTTCTCAGGAATGTCCAGCTCACTTGTAAACTTACCATATTTGTGTATTCAGTAATGTTAGATAATGAGAATGTGCCAGGCACCAGGCCCTAGACTAGATTTTCAGGGTATACAGCAAAAATGGCATCATTGCAGCTTTTCAACATGCATAGTTTAATGAAGAAATGCAAACAGGTAACAACAATACGTGGTTCTAAAATTCTGAGCATTTAGGGGGTAGTGCTGACTACCCCTTATGGAAGTCAAAAGATCGAGTTCCGGAACTCAGTCCCAAACTATAAATAAGAGTTGGTGGGGGACGGGAAGTCTAAATGAAAGTGTCCACTTATCAATTCCTCTCTGTCTTCATCCCAGTCTGCCTTTATAGGGTGCCCTTGGATGCAAGCTTTGGGATACAATTTTAAGAAGCCAAAAGGTACAAGTTTGCCATGCTCCAACAATGCAAACCCAGGGTGTAGAAGACACTTGACTTGGGCATGGCCAGCTAAGTGATCTTCTTAAACACTGAATTTTGAGTTATGAACCATCTGTTTTTAATTTGTTTAGACTTTTAAAAATATTTTATAATAAATATAAGTGTTTTACCTGCAGGTTTTTATGGGCCACCAGATGTGTGCCTGGTACTTGCAGAAGACTGGATTCCCTACACTGACTGGCGAATGGTTATGAGCTACCACATGGCTATTGGGAAACAAACCTGGGTCCTCTACAAAAGCAACAAATGATCTTACCAGCTCAGCTATCTCCCTGGTCACTGAATAATGTTTTCATAAGACCAAAGAAGACTAAAAAGAAGCAACCAAATAAGTAAAGAATAAATCTGTATAATAAAAATAAGAGGAAGAGACACAAGGGTTTTTAGAAGGAATAGTTGTCGATTTTAACCATTAATAAATAAACCTACATGAAAAGCTCTGGAGTCATGTTTGTGCCGGGCTTTTGCCGGGCTTGTGCCGGGCAGTGGAGGGAAGAAACACACCAGGGCGATCGTATCCATGGGTCAGAAACAACAGGGGTGGTGGAGTGAAAGAGTGACAAGTGGTGTGGGGACCGAAAGTGTGTGCTCAGCTCTGCATTAGGGCACCGTCCTTGGAGTGAGACCACATCGGCTGATAAAAGGTTGAGGCAGAAGCAAAAGAAACTGTTGTAGATTCCAGACCAGCCTAGTTTGTCTACACAACCAGCTTCAAGCCAGACAGGGCTATGTGACAAGACTTTGCCTCAAAAAAAGTCTTTAAAATTAAAAAGTCAATGTGGGATCTACATATTGAATTATTATTATTAATGTTAGTAAAACTTGGAAATTACCTGTTTTCGTTCCTAACAAGGTATTCACATATGCAATTTGCATAAAAGCTCAATGCAATATTCAGTCATTTTCCACTGCCAAGAGCTCTTAATGAATGAATGAGAGAGTTTAGGTGTGTCTTCTTAATCTGTGGGTTGCAGACCCAACTGAGAATGGGAGAGGGCATGAAAAACATTGGGAGCAATAATTGGTTTCTGAATGTCCAATGACCAGAAAAAAAGAGCCAGTCAAAAATCAGCAGGTGAGGAATCTGCGGTGTTTTCTTTGGTAGCCAGTGTTTCACTGGGCAGAGTTGCTGTTACCCTTGCTCTAAAGAGCCAGCATGCGACCTTGCTCTGTGGGCTCTGTCACAGCACAGCAGCACACATTGCCTAAAGTCCTTGCCTCCGATGGAGGACTATTGTGTGTCGTGAATCTCAGTGTTCTTGACGCACAGCTCAACTTTTCTGCTCTTGTAGAAACTGAAGGCCTTAATTATAGGGAAAAAAGACTATCAGTATTTTCCTCAGAATATAAATATCAAAATAAATTGTCCTTGGCCTGTATTGTGTTAAAATGTTTAACTTTGAAAGTTATTGTTTGAATTATTGACAAGATTCATTTTTTAAAATTAAATGAATTTTGATTTAGGTTTAGGAAAAAATTTCCAACAACTTCTAAAACGGCCCTTGACATACCTCTGTAGTGTTATTTATGAGGACTAAGTTCTCAGCATTGGTAATTATGAGATAAAAACATCGACCCAGTCTGGAAAATGTTGAGATGCACTGTAATCTGAGTTGTCGTATATTATCCAGGGGTTATTTTTTTATATAAAAGTAAGTAAGCATCTCATCACTGTGCAAATTTGCTTTTGGTTCTAATAAGTTATATGTTACCAGTTTTGATATATAATATCATTAAATATTGGCATATACATCAAAATGATTTTAAAACTTGGGCCTCATTAGCAGCAACTCTTTGATTTGTATATTTTATATAAAAATTTCGCAGGTGAAGAAAAGTTAAATGAAAAAGTCTCAGGGGTTTGGAACAAAGAGTGTTACCTCAACTGGTTATCCAGTGCCAAGTGGGAGACCATAGAAAGCTACATACAAGTAACATTATACAGAGCAAACAGTTTGAAGGTAGGAATATATATGTATATGTGTGTAAGTGTGCACGTAACAACAATTAATAAAAAAAACAAGAGGCCATGAATTTAAATGAGTGCAAGGAGAGGCATATGAGGGTTTGGAGAGAGGATGGGCAAGTGCCATGAAGTATAGTATAATCTTAAAACATAATGGAAGCATAACAAAAGGAGAAGCAGCATGCTAAAGATGCTGCAAGAGAGTGGAAAGGGAAGGACCGAAAACAGTAGCAAAGCCAGTTGTGGTGGTGCACACCTTTGATCCCCGCACTCAGGAGGCAAAGGCAGGCAAATCTCTGTGAATATGAAGCCAGCCTGGCCTACAGAGTCAGTTCTAACCAATCAGGATACATAGTGAGACCCTGCCAAAAACTGAGAGAAAGAAGGAAGGAAAGAAAGAAAGGAAGGAAGGAAGGAAGGAAGGAAGGAAGGAAGGAAGGAGGGAGGGAGGGAAGGAAGGAAGGAAGGAAGGAAGGAAGGAAGGGAGGGAGGAAGAGAGGGAGAGAGAAAGAAAGAAAGAAAGAAAGAAAGAAAGAAAGAAGAGAGTGGGTGGAGGAAGGAAGAGAGGGAGGGAGAAAGAGAAGGAGGGAGGCAGGAAGAAAGGAAGGAAGGAAGGAAGGAAGGAAGGAAGAAGGCAGGAAGAATGAAAAAAGGGAGGGAAGAAGGAAGGAAAGGAGGAAGGAAGGAAGCAGGAGGCAGGAGGGATGGAAGAAGTGAGGGAGGAAGGCAGGCAGAATTTATCGGACAGTAGTAAAGGAAACAAGTGGAAATGAAGATAAAGAGATGCCTCCCATAGGAAACAGAGGAAGGGGTTAGGCCAATAGCAAAAAGCACTTTATGTTTTCACAAAGAATTTCCATATGAAGGCATGATTTTGTTTTGGTGACTTGGATTGATAGCAAGTTGGTTTGAGGATCTTAACATAGAACAACTGTTTAAAAAAAAAAAAAAAAAAAAAAAAAAAAAAAAAAAAAAAAACAGAATCACCTGGCCGGAACCACAGAGGGAAGACTGGGCACTTGAGGACTCCAAGATATGGTAGGATCTGTCCCAAAATTCCTGAAGATACCTGAAACCAAGAACACCATTGCACCACCCCCCTTCTCTCTCTCTCTCTCTCTCTCTCTCTCTCTCTCTCTCTCTCTCTCTGTGTGTGTGTGTGTGTGTGTGTGTATACTGGCTTTCTTTTTAATGTAAATGAATCTATAATAGAATTGTATCTTTAAATAGGAATAGTAGATTAACAATAACAGTAAAAGAAATCATCATAAGATACCATAATAAGGTTATTTGGATATAACATCTAAACATTTTAGTTGGTTACACTCACTCCTGTTGGAATGATGGAATGATGTGAGGTACCACAATGTGTGTATCCATAAATGAGCTGAGGTGAATGACAGAGCCCTTGTGATGTGGCCACTAGGCTACTATGATGCTATGACAATGTGCTAGGAGAGTCTTTGTCTTCATGTAAGAGCACACTCTGAAGTGATTTTATTTGCCCACTCAAGCACAATCTGACCAGGAGTCATCCCTGGGATTTCCCGTGTAACACTTTGGCTATGGTTGACCTTCAGTACCTGAGACTGAGGAAAGCAAAGTCACAGAGAGGTGGGCCTCCATGTCCCTGAACCAAGGATGTCCCTTGTCTTCTCAGAAGCTAAAGGCACTGAACATCAATACTGATCATGTCCACCAGCTGACTTTTCCCTCACATGTGCTCCCTTCAGGAATAGGCTGTTGTCTCAAACCCTTTCTGCCTGCTTCCAACATATCAACAAGCTTATTACTTTGACAAGGTAACACAAACTAAAAGTTTAAACTAATTTATATCTAGACACTGTAAAATAGTTTTAATCACTCGATGAGTTTCTTAGTCCAGAGGTTGTTTTCGTTTGTTTCTTTTTGTTTGCTTGTTTTTTTTATAAATAAACAATTTTTAAATCCATCTTCTTTAGTTGACCTTGAGTCTAACTTCGATAAGATTTGAGTCTTGACAAGCTTTCCATATCGGATTAACTGCATGGGTCTGACAATTTCCCACAGAAAATGGTTGAATAGAGTTGTGTTTGTTCTCCATTTTAAAAAGTGTACCGTGGCCTGATGACTCATTGTATTAAATAATGAATAAATCCTAACACAATAAAAAATTTCCGTTTAGCATTCTTAACTCAGGTGAACAAAGTCAGTGGTGAGGCCTACATGTTCAAAACCCAAACTCTGGGGTTGGCTCTTGTCCTCTACTATGTAATTTTGACAAATGACTAACAATTAGAACATTAATCCTGCCAACACTGAAATCACCAGAATAAAAGCTTTTTATTCACACAATATCTGCACAATATCTTGAACAATGTGAGCTGAGTCCTTATGTTGGTCTGCAGTTGTGTGTAATGCTCTCAGCTTAGACAAGGTACTGAGCCAGTCATGCATACAGGCACCACACACCTCAGTTTGCTTTCCCAATAGTTGATGAGCCACGAGCGACCTGGATGGCACTTTATTTAGCATTCAGTGTTAGAACACGGCTGAGCCATTCATCCATTCTACAGAATAACTTCTCATTGAAACCACAGCATTGGGGGTAGTGGAGCACATGCTAAGCATGCATGAGGCAGTTTGCAATCCCCAGTACCGTGTGAATAACAAAAATTAAAAATATAACCAATAGCAACTGCATTTCTCTGAGTTTGTAAAATCAATATCACATGCCCTGTGGAGGAGTGTATAAACTATTTCAACAAAAAAATACAAAGATGGTACTGAAGTTATTAGTAAATCCTTAAGGTTTTGTTAAAATATTTAGTTGTTCAAACCACTCTTAGATTGCAGCATGAATCATAATTCAGTGACTTCCACTGGGTCACTCACCTGTTTTTGCATAGATCTCATCCTTCAAACTAAAATTTTTACTTAAAAAAGAAACTAGATCCTGTTTGTTGAAAGACAAGTTATACCAAAAGCACTCCATTCCAAACAACTATTGGGAGTTAACTAAACAAACAACCATCAGCTGTACAGACAGATCAAGTCACCGGTGTTCGCTTTGTGTGGTGTTTGGATAATTGAGGAGATACCAATAAAGGTGCATTTTTCCTGTGGAATAATTAGTGTGCTTACAAGACCACCAGGGGGAATCTCCACAACAGGAACACAGACAAGTGTACAACAAAATGTACAAACGTGGAAAGAGAAACCACTGGTAAGAAGACTTGATACTTCTGGAGCCTGGTGAAGGTCGTCAAATGTGCCTCTGTAACTGCAGCCATGTGGATAGAAGGATGTGCAAAGGCAGAGCAAAGGGAGGAAGATCTGTCCAGTGTATGTCAAGCTCATCCCTGCCTCATCCCTTGAACGGTTGCAGATCAGTTACATTGAAGGAGTCATAGATTATCTTTTCCTGCAATGGAAAACAGCCTGATTCTAGCATTATTTTTGCAAAAAGAAAAAAGGTTATTATTTTTTATCTGCTTGGCCTGCCCTATCTTGGTGTGCACAGAATTTTAAGTGTCTGCTTTGCTCTTGTATAGCAGGGGAAGGGCATTGGTGTGTGTGTGTGTGTGTGTGTATGTGTGTGTGTGTGTGTGTGTGTGTGTGTGTGTGGCCAGAGGTCAACATCAGGCAGATTCCACACTAGTTCTATACCTTGTTTTCTTTTGGAATACAGTCTCTCACTGAACCAGCAGCTCACTAACAGGCTGAGCTGACTGTGAACAACCCCCTGGGATCCACCTGTCCCCTGCTAACCAGCACTGGGATTCGGGTACACTGCCACGCCCAGTTGTTACATGAGTGTTGCGGATCCAAACTCAGGCCCACATGCTTGCACAGCACCGCTTTGGGTACTGGACCCCCTCCTCAGCCCATGTTCTAGTCTTGAAACTAGAACTATATCTGTTAGTCAGTTAAATTTATAGGGACACTATTACAGGTGACGGTAACCACACAAGTGATGCTTTAACTCCAATATAAACAAATTAACTCCAAGCCGCATTTTGGGTGATTAGCTAATTTATTAAACCTAGTACAGTTCAGTAGATTGCAGAGTTCTTGGCTTCCCAGCAAACCAGTTACCCTCTGCCATGTCTAAGCTGCTTCTAAAGCACTAGCCATACTCTGAACTGTCATATTAGCCGGGTAGGAGATAAGGGGCAAGAAAAGCATCCAGTCACCCAGCCACATTTCTGCTTTTTTTTTTTTGTACAAGCTGCAGATGAAACAGAGTCACTCAATAAAGTCCTTCTGTTTCTCTTTCCCTCCCTCCTGTCTGCTCTCTCTACTTGCCTGGACAGGGGAACTCTAGACCTGTTGGAGGTCTGCCAGCCACGCCAAAAGAATCTCTTGACCATTTTCCCAGGGAATTCCTGCCTTAAATGTCAGCAGAGCACAGCTCCGGAGGCAGAGGTGGCTTGTGGGGCTGAATCAAGGCAAATGTACTTGTGCTATCAACTGGGAAACCCAGCTCCATCCATGGGGTGTGGGGGGAAAAGGGGGTTAATTTTTAAAAGCAGCTGGGCTGCAGTTTACTGGGAAGCAGCTCTGCTCCCCTCCACTCCAGCAAGCTGAGCTGAACAATCAAACCCTTGCTGTTGTTTAATCTCTGGTTTTATCTGGCTCTGTAAACAGGGACCGGAAATTACCCTGAATTATGACCATAAAACAACACCTCTGATGGGAACTCGAAGCTTCCCTCCCCCCTTTGCTGTGTTGTTTCAATGGCTGTAAAAGCTACTGTTGTTGATGTGTTTGCTTCTAGTGACTGTACTGATACGTAAGACCTCCAGCGACCTTTGACACCAGGACTTCTGAAAAAAGAAAACTAGATTCATTAGCTGACACTGAATCGTGTCCACCAGGCTGACATTTCCCAAGAGCATTACTGGCTTGTATATGTGAGAGAGCATGTGTATTTGTGTGTGTGTGTGTGTGTGTGTGTGTGTGTGTGTGTGTATGTGTGTGTGTGTGTCTGTGTGTGTGTGTGTTCTGTGAGTGAGAGTAGAGAAAGAGTCCAGAAGTCTCTGCACCAAAAAAAAAAAAAAAAAAAAAAAAGTGTCATGGTTAATTAAGGCAAGGTGAGTCCATGGGTCAGGCTTTGTGAAGTTCCTTGTGTGTTTTTAAATTTTCCTTGTGTGTTACTATCCTAATATCACAAGGCTTGTCAACTAAAATTGTAGGCTAGCATAATAGACTGATTTTAACATGTTGGCCATGTAGATATACATTTAATATTTTCTCATGTGTTCTGAGATTAAAGACCAAGACAAAAATGTGTACATGTGTGCACATGTGCACACAAGCACATAAACAAACACACACACACACACACACACACACACTGTCCTCAAAGAGATCACAGCCTGTATAAAACAAATGTTAATATTTAATTGATAAGTGGTTCACTCTGTATGTGTGTCTGTGTATGTGTGTCTTTGTGTATGTGTTTGTATTGTGTCCTTTGATTTCTGTATATATGTGTCTGTGTGTATGTGTATCTGTATGTGTCTCTATTGTGTCTTTTGATTTCTGTGTATATGTGTGTCTGTGTGTACGTATCTCTGTGTGTCTCTGTATATCTGTGTGTATCTCTGTATATGTGTGTGCATCTATGTGTGCATGCACATGTGTGAGTCTGTTGAAGACAGATGTTCACATGAGTTGTCTTCATGTTACTCTTCAAATTATTTCGGAGACAGGTCTCCCAAGGAACCTGGAGAGCACAGGTACGCTGGCTGGCCAGAAAGCTCCAGAGATTCTTCTGCCGCTGCCTCCCCAGGGCTGAGACAGTAGGCACAGCATGTGCCACTGTGCCTAGCTCTGATGTGAGTTGGGAGGATCAAGCTCCGTTCCTCATGCTTACATATTCACATTAGCAACTAAGCCACCCCTGTTATTCTACCTTTAAAACATTTAGGCTCTAAACACCCAATGTGAGAAAATAAATTAATTCCAACTGTCTTTACCTCTAAATCCAAATTCAAACAGCTGAGTGTATAAGCTGTTGTTTCCTGCCTTGAGCCTTTCATTCTTCACTTTTCTACATCCTCGTCCACAGGCAAACCCACAGGAAATGCCTGTTCATATCCAGGCAAGTGGCTTGCTTATTGGACCAACCTGAAACTGGGGCGATCAGAAAAGTCAACTCAGTTACAAATGGGATGATCATGCCCAATATAAACTACCTCTGGTGGACAAAGAGTTAACCCCTGTTCCATCTGAGGTCGCTATGCAGAGTACCAATGAGTATGGGAGATGGTGCCAAATAGGGGGGCCCCATCCCTGGATGGGAACAGTCAACCCTTAGGAACTGGACTGTCAACACATCAGCCAGCCAGAGAAAAAGGAAACCGTGGCAACCAAGTGTTGCTGGCACTTGGGGAGTTGGTAAGAGGAACTACAGGAGCCCTGCAGAGCATGCTAATGTGCCCAGGCAAAAATGTCCCCCAGCACCTACAACCTACAGCCCCAAGAAGCCTCTGGCTCTGCAGAGGCCTTGACCTCAGTGCAGGGTGTGTTCACAAGGCACAGACCTCACCCAGCCTCCGAGAGTTCCTATACCTCATAAACACCCTGGCTCCATTTTCCCAAGGTCAAGGTGGTTATATTTAGCATATCTGCCCAATGAGTCAAGGCTTGTAATCAGGGAGAAAATACACACTTAAAAAAAAAAAAAACTAAACAGTAAACTTCAGGAGTCAGGATGAAATGCTTCAAATGTTCCTTGTGGGTTTTCAAACCCTCCCTCCCCTCTCAATCACGACGTTCTGACTACAGGAAGCATTTTGGAAAGGTTTCACAACAATCACTGAGCAACAGGACTCTGGAGGAGGTCCATGCAAGTGTTGTTGTTACCTGAGGATTACTGAGAAAATCCTCAAGTGTGCCTCTGAAAATGGAGCTGCTTCTCCTGACAAGAGCTAAGAATGCTGAGCACTGCCTTCTCACAGTACACAACTCAGATGAAAAAGTGTGAGCGCATACGACTTCTACATGTCTTCTAACCATGCCGCACACTGAGACGTGTGTGTGTGTGTGTGTGTGTGTATACATGTGCGTGTGTGTGCAAATCACAGTTTTAGTTGTTAAGTCGAGCAATGAATTCCTGATCCTCATTATCTTGATTAGAATTCATTGATCTATTACTAAGAAACAATCATAAGCCAGGGGTTAAGATTATTCCTTTGCTATGCACCTGCAATCTAAGGAAAAAAATCACATTGGTGATCTGGTGGGACCCACAACTATTTCCGACCTCCTCTGCAGCTCACCGGATGGGGACAGCTTCATGGACATGCAGCCATGCATTTGGAGGGGTCACACCCTGCTCCAGCTCCAAGTGTGACAGTCTTGAGTAACTATGAGGACTGGGTCCTGCACTCATTCTAAACAGAGAACAGCAAAGTATATATATAGTCCTGGCCCCAGGTTTCCGAATAGTGCATTTTATCTGTCCCTGTCTAACCTCTGTGTTTTTAAAAGTTGTTGCTTTATATTAAAAATCATTATAATAACAATAATTATTATTATTGAACTCAGAGAGTAAATAGTATGAGTGGAGTTACAGCTATATGTTATAATTAACTTCTAAGCTCACGTATTTCAAATATTGAAAGTCAATGCTGAGCTCACAACCATTTTCTAATGGTTGTTCAGTTTCAATAAGGAGCCAACCTGGCAAAGTTTTCCCAATCCTCAGTGACTGGAATAATCCAAACACTTAGGGAAGTCTTCCCTTGGAAAGACAAGCAGCTAAAGAAATACGCCCTCAAGCGCTTTGCATTTTGATATGCCGTGTGTCTGTAGTGATCAGGTACGGGGAAGATTTCTAGTTCAAATATAACCTAGTGATTGCCACATGGTGCAGAATCTTTCCACCCCTACACTCCAAAACCCAATCAGACAAGTGCCCGTAATCTGATTCCCGCGTACTGGAGCCCAGGAACAGGCAATGAGAGCTGCACTCTGGCCAGGGGAGGCATGAGTGGCAGAGCGGCTGCTGCAGGGCGGTGGGGGTAAGTCCTTCTTTGCCTTCAGGAAACAATGCTCAGCATTTAACAAATGAGACTCTTTCATTACAGATACCACTTCTTCGCCGGCAGAATCTAGAAGGTAACAACAGGACAGGTGAGGGCTTCTTTTAAGCCTGGGGACTAAGTTTTATGCAGAGGAGACACAGAGGAAGGAAGGAGAGGGGCGATGCTTTTTAGCCTGGGAAATTACTCCATCGTTTTCATTAGAAAAATTACTCACCCGGGAACTTAGCTGTCCAGGAGTGGATGAAACGGTGTGTTCACTAGGAAGTAATGTGTCCAGTTTTCTGCAGCCTAGTCATGTCAACAAATCCAGCTTTGTTCTGGGGGAGAAAAACAGCAAAAGCAAATTATGTTGGTCTATTTCCTAAGAATGTAAACACATCAGGGCACATTGATGGTGATCTTGGGGGCTGTGAGCAATGCTGGGGAGACCCTCACTGAGGCAAAGGGGTACATACATGCTAGAAGTTTTGGGGGTTCACAGATAGCTGGGGCTGTTTGGGAGATCATATTTTTTGTGGATTTTTAAAGAAAAGCAGGGAGCTAAAGTCATTTGAAAGTTTCTGTTAATACTTCACAGGTTTGGGTGCTTTTTTTTTGTTTTTTTTTTTTTTTTTAATTTCTCTGATGAAAAAAAAAAAAAAAAGAAGTCCAAAGAGCAACTGAGTTTCTTGATTAGGTCTCTGGAGAGGGGGACAGGTGTGTGAATGAGCAGGTGACAAAGAGTGCTGGAGGGAGGCTGGCCTTTTCCAGAACCGCCTCCCCTGGGTGCTCTGCTACTGAGCAGGAACTGTTTCCTGCCCACCAAGCTCCCTTCACTTCCTGCTTGGTCCCTCTGCTTTCCTCTATCCTGAGCCCCAGAAGACAGCACCTGTAATAGCACCTTGCCCCTCTGCCATCTGGCTACAACCCTGGACTGCTGGTGAGTTCCCAAGTGACTGTCCTTTTTCAATGTGAGTTCTCAGAATCTCTGTCTCTTGGAGACTTTCCTAATGCCTCCCCAGGGTACTGTCTTTACCTCATCCCAACTACTGTTCCATTGTGCTTTTTTAAAAATCTCTATTATGTTCCTCTAAGGAATACATCAACACTGCCCCAACTGAGGTCTCTCATAGTTATACGATTCGCTTAGAGGAGCTCATGGACAGGGCGTATTTAGTTATAGCTGGCAGGCCCTGGGTGGGTGATTATGAGTACAGAGTGAAGGAAAGCCCCTCTGTCAAACTAACAGCACAGCAGAATGCTTCAAGATGAAGGAAAACTTCCCCAGCCAGGTCAGACAGGGTCTCCTCGCTGCCCGCACAGAAGCCACAGAAGCCGGGCTCCCTGGGCCAGTGAGGGATGTGCAAAAGATAAGAACCCCACAGTATATTTGGGAAGTTACAACAATTCTACCCACCCTGAGCCTTCGGTTTTCTAGGCCGGCCACCACAAAGTCATCTATGCTAAACATTGCCTGTCTGTCTCATTACAAAATGAAAGTCTTAGGTGAGGGGGTCACCGGGGAGGGGTGACCCTTTCTAAAGGAGAATTTAGGAATTTCTGTCCAGAGTAAGCAGCTGCATTAGTGTCTTCAAACCCCACCCTCTTCAGATGCAAGGATCTTAAAGACAGTAAAGAAGGAACCATGGGCGCTAAGTGACTCCTCCGTTCCCAAAGGCTGCCTTAGAATCTAGTATTTCTGGACCACATTCCAAGCCCCTCTCTCTCCTCTCTCTTCTTCACTTCCACAGCTCCTCAAGAGGGTGTGTACAGTGCTCCAGGACCAAGCCCATGGGAGAGCAGTCCCCCGAGCCCCCCTCCCCCGCGCTGCTTTCTGCCACGCCCCCTCTTTCTCATAATCTTCCTAGCTCTGTACCCTGTGGATAGGAAGAGTGCTTGGGGCTGGCTAACACACTCCACACTCCAGGATTTGGGAAGTGGATGTTGGAGGGCAACACCCCCCACCCCCCCACCCCTCTTGTTGTTGCTTGAGGGACAATGGAGCCTTTGGAGGCATTACCCTGCCTCCCAGTTTGGAAACATCCCTCATTCCAGTCTCTCCTCTCTGGTGCCTGCCCCCTCTGATGCCTACTTCTCTGTGTTTACCTGGCCACTGCCTGCAAGCCTGGCACCAGTGTGCAGTGCCCATGGCCCCGCCCTTCCAGAGCCTCTCAGGCTTCCCCCTGGGGATTGAGATTGTCACGTCCCAGTGCTACAAGCCCAGATCTGCCCAGGGCAGGGGCTGGACACAGATGCCCCTCTGGCTCCAAAGCTACTCCCTCCTACAGCTTGCCTTCTCCTTGCCCAGGGCAACAGTGGGGAGTGTCCCTGTCCTAACTGAGTCCCTGCCTGTCCCTAAGGTCCACACCAAGTAGGAGAAGCAAGTCTGCCCCCAATAATTTACCTTCCCAAAAGACAATTCCACAATCCCAGCTTCCTAACAAATCTCTTCCAAATCTACACGTCCTTGCTATGTAGAATGGGCACAGGCTTCTACAAAGCCTTTTTGCAAAATGCCATTTTGAAGCTAAAAGACACAAAACTGGAAAAGATCTGCCTTTTTAAAAGATACGTTTTTCTTTCTTCTTCTGAAATTATTATGTGTGTTTGCATAATGAAATATGATCATATCTACTTAAATTGCCCCCCTGTCCAACTCTCTCCATTTCTCCCACCCCAATCCCTGGGCTACCTGCAACCTTGATCAAAGATGTTTCTTCCTTCAGTGGGCACCAGACAGTGTGGAGAGATGTGTAACAGATGCTGGGAACGAGTCAGATACTTTTTTAATTGACTTTTTTTTTCATCTTATTTTATGAGCGTGATGACTCTTTTGCCAGCATGTGTGGCTGGGCGCCACCTGGGCACAGTGCCCATAGATGGCGGGAAAGGGCTTTGCATCCTCTAGAACCAGCTTCAGGGGTGGAATGCAGCCACCATGTGTATGCGGGGAGCAAGCTCTGGTCCTCTGGAAGAACAGCCATGACAGTTAACTGCTGAGCCAGATCTCTAGCACCCCTCACCCCAAATGACTTCTGCCCAAAACTACACATGAAAAATAAAAATTTTAAGGCTTGCCCAAGGGAACTAACTTTC
The DNA here is from genome assembly GCF_963924665.1 of Micromys minutus. Classification (NCBI taxonomy): domain Eukaryota; kingdom Metazoa; phylum Chordata; class Mammalia; order Rodentia; family Muridae; genus Micromys; species Micromys minutus. Next base: position 3,661,756 of record NC_137977.1, on the reverse strand, counting down.
AGTTAAATACATATTAGCCTTATTTCTTAAGGAACTTAGTTGAGATAGTTTCTTCCCTAGGAACAGTTCAGATTGCTGTCCAGTGAATAGGAAATCACAGGAGATTGGAATAACAACTTCTTGTCTACTAATTAAGGAGACTTTAGAAGCAGCCTTTCTTGGATTGCAAAGAGTGTTCATCAAACCATCCCCAGCCTATACGACTGCAGACCTGACGCCCTCCCCCAAATGTCAATGTCCCTTCCAGCTGGAAAGCTAGGTTAGTGGCTTCTGATCCTCACTGTGTTCTTCTTTCCAGTAAGTGTGGACATTCCTGCAACAAAGAGAGCATCATGGTGGCATTCAAAGGGGTCTGGACTCAGGCTTTCTGGAAGGCAGTCTCGGCAGAATTTCTGGCCATGCTTATCTTCGTTTTGCTCGGCGTGGGATCCACCATAAACTGGGGTGGCTCGGAAAACCCTCTACCTGTGGACATGGTCCTCATCTCCCTTTGCTTTGGACTCAGCATTGCAACCATGGTGCAGTGTTTTGGCCACATTAGTGGTGGCCACATCAATCCCGCTGTGACAGTGGCCATGGTGTGCACGCGGAAGATCAGCATTTCCAAGTCCATCTTCTACATCATTGCGCAGTGCCTGGGGGCTATCATTGGAGCTGGTATCCTCTACCTGGTCACGCCTCCCAGCGTGGTTGGAGGATTGGGAGTCACTACGGTGAGAACTCAGTCTTTATGTCTGTGCTGATACTTTATGTGCTCAGTGGCCTGAGAGGCATTCATTACATAACTAGATTATGGAGCTAGGGATATAGCTCACTTGGTAGACCATGCACCACTTGCCTGCGTGCATGGGATCCTGAGTTATATTTCTGACACACATATATAAGGTGTGGTGGCACATATCTACACTAGCAGAACTTGAGAAGTAAAGGCAGAAGTTCAAGGTCATCCTTAGATGTATATTGAGTTCAAAGCCAGTCTCTACTACCCAGTAACTAGTCTCAAAAAGAAAACTTCACATAAGAGCCAGCCATGGGGTTGCCTATAATCCCAGCAGGAGACTCAGGAGTCAAGGCCAGCAGAGACTACAGAGTGAAACCCTGTTTCCCTGGATAAAACACATCAAGAGAACATCGTTATTTACTCTTGAGTGACTTGAACAGGATTAATCTTTCCCACTCCAGTAACACTGAGTTTGTTTTTTTGAGGCAGGTTCTCACAACCATTGTCTAGCTCATGCTGGTCTTCAACTTGCAGCAATCCTCCTGTCTCAGCCTCCTATGTGCTGGGACTACAGGTATAAATCAGCATGGCTGCCCTGACTATATTTTTATCTTAAGAGTTTACCTTTTGTATTTGATAGCAAGGCCAGGATTCATTGTTCATCATATGTAGAGGGCTTTGAATGACCCACATAAAAGGTCATGCCTTCAGTCCTACACCCAGTAAACAGAAGCAATTTGAAGCCACCCTGCTCTACAAAACAAGTTCCAGGACAGCCAGGGCTACACAGAGAAACCCCAACAAAAAAGTAAAGCCATATTTGTTTGCTCTGACTTCACTGACTTCACTCTGTCAACTGGCAGTGTTACTTGTTAGCTCGGCACCAGGGCTGGCTTAAGGCACTTGACTTACACTTTAGTTGAGATACCTATGAACTAACCTAAACCTAATCGGTGGGTCTGATAACTGCCTTGTAACGTTACAAATCTCCTAAGAACATCTTTTACAAGTTAAGGGCCACACTAACGAATTTTGCTGTTTGGCTAAAAACAACATTCATTGAAAACTCAGTCACTGTAAAAGTAATTATCTGTAATGGCCCAAAATGAGTGTGAATTGATTCCTTCTTTTTAGGAGGTGGAAGGGATGGAAATCTCAACATGGGGTTGGTAGAAGACTCAAGTCAACCATGGCTTTCTCTGCGCATAAAATATACTGTTCTCTCTCTCTCTCTCTCTCTCTCTCTCTCTCTCTCTCTCTCTCTCTCTCTCTCTCTCTCTCTCTCTCTAGGTTCATGGAAACCTCACCGCTGGCCATGGGCTCCTGGTGGAGTTAATAATCACTTTCCAGTTGGTGTTCACGATTTTTGCCAGCTGTGATTCCAAACGAACTGACGTTACTGGTTCAATAGCTTTAGCAATTGGACTTTCCGTCGCAATTGGACATTTGTTTGCGGTAAGTTTTAAGTCTATTTGACTAATTGATTGATCTCATTTATCCTCACCCTGAAGCTGCCCAAAGACGCTGGTTCACAGCTCACACTTACTCTGGTTCCAGTAGCCGGGCCAGTACCAATTACTACAACATTTAGAATATTTCAGGACCGTTGTTTACTTCAGTGTTAACTTTTTGACAAGTAGATACATAATAAAAAGTAGTCTTCCCACGTATCCATGCAGATTTTGCCCATAAAACACACTGCTCGCTCAGATCCAGCCATATCTGTTGACACTTGAGTTATCATTTTGCCAACTACAAAGTGGCTAAATTTCAATGTTCCTCTGAGGAAACTATAGCAAGTTACAGCAAGTGATACCTGCTAAGAGCCCTGTTACCAAAATGTCTCAAGTTTTGTTCTTTTTCCATCTGTAGATAAATTATACTGGAGCCAGCATGAACCCAGCTCGATCCTTTGGCCCTGCAGTTATCATGGGAAACTGGGAAAACCACTGGGTAACTACTAAGTTAATATGCCCCACCTTTCTGAGGTTGGGAACGATTATCCAAATGCCTCTTTTTTATAGCATAATCTAGCTCACGAGTTTCTGTTGCTCTTCCCCCAACTCTGACTCTCGACTTGTTATTGCATGTCATCGGGAGTAGAGAAAGTCCAGCAGAGGCCTGCTGTAAAAGATCTTCTCTAGGTGTTCACTAAGAGTCAAGTTCTCAAAATGTCTAATATATGTCTGACAGAGTAAGGCAGAATTCTTATGGGTTTCCTATGTAGAACAAATTTAAATCATAAATGTATGCTGTATATTAAATCATTGAAAGAAAGCCTTCTTGGCAACAATAGGAAATAAAGTTATTCTTAAAAAAAGAGAAAAGAAATATGTAAAAGTATTACCTGTAAAAAGGGTATATACCATCTTAATTTGCTTAAGCAAAAGGCATTTATTATTACAGTTCGTACTGGAGCTGGAAGCTTGTAAACTGCATGCAGATGGTACCAAATAAATGATGTCAATGTGTCTACCATTGTCACCACAGCAATAACTAGAAAAATAAATGACTCCCAAGAAGGTGTACTTTCCAATCTCAGGACTAACCTTCTTGTTAACCTGGGCCCAGAGTAGTGTGAGGCGAACGATCCTATTTCAATTGTTTCTGTCAACAAAAGGATTTCTATTCTTTAAATCACAGGCATTTGTGAAAGTCACCATATATTAATTTAAATAATCTACAAAATACAAGAAAAATACATATGGCAAATTGCGAACAGAACAAACTTTTATTGCCATTCATATATTGTGAATGTGATTTTACATTTTTTAAAGTTATGTACATACTAATTTGTCATTTATGCGTTGGTCTTATGCATGTGGCTGCAATGGATCCAGCCACAGCTACTCAAGGATGGCATAGCCTAGGGAAGGAGGAAAATATTATACTGTGACTGAATGAATTTCCTTACACAAAACATATACTCATTTGTTAAGACCTAATTTGGACACAGACATGCAAAGTCTTGATCCCCAATGTCATTCATTTTTGCCACTGATATTTCTGAAACGACTTACTACACTTTAAAAAAATGGAATTTACTTTCTTTGTGTAGGTTGTATGGTGTGTGTGTGTGTGTGTGTGTGTGTGTGTGTGTGTGTGTGCAAGGTACACATGGATCATAGCATCGTGGCATGAGGAGGTCGGAGGACAACCTTGGGTAACCTTAGGACAGTTCTCACGTTCTGCCCTGTTTGTATCAGAGTGATTTGTTCACTGATCACCAGTTTAGCTGGCCCACGAGTCCCTGGGGATTTTCCTATTGCTGCCTGCTAGTTTCCGTCCTCCTGTAGGAAGCACTGGAAATACAGATATGCATTATTTTGTCTGACTTTTATATTTGTTTCAGGGACTCAAATTTAGGTCCTCCCAATTGCATGGTGACACTTTATACATGGAACCATTTCTCCAGCCACCAAATGGAAAAAAATGCAATGAGAAGTTTATAGATATTACAATAAATGGACAGGTTTATGTTTGGCAACGTAAGGTTTAGGAGGTTTTATTTTTTAAAAACACTTTTATGTAGTTTATGTAGTTTTCTATTTTCAGCAATAAAATTCTTTATAAAAATTTAAAGATACTTTAAAGTACACAGAACTCAGTTTGGGAATAGCAATTTGGCACCAACATTCATTTTTGAGATCATGGAGCTGCCGTCTCCTGCCGACTGTTATGGAAAGGGTGGAGATTGTTTGACAGTGGCTGTTCTCTCTTGTGGGACATGAAGCCCGTGAAGTAAAACCAATCTAATGAGACCTTACCAAGAGGACAAAGAGCAAAGGCAGTTAGAGGCGGGCTCTTGTTTCTCCTTTGAAAGGGCACAGAGAAGATAAAGTCTCCTTTGAGCTCTTTCATGTTTAAGATAAGGGGCTTGATTAGTCCAGTGACTCTCCTGGATATTTCCCTGCTAAGTATATGTGCTCAGTTTCAGCAGGAAGCTCTGCTTCCCTTTATGTTTGACAGTGAAGATGCTAAGTGCAGGTAATTTCCAGATGGAGTTTTAAGGAAGACATAGTCGCTTTTGGTTTGGGGTGTTTTGTTTTTTTTTCAAATAAGAAAGCAAACAGTACATTAGTAAAAGGGAGCAAAGCTGACATTTCAACACAATCACTTGCCAAGTATGCTATCTAAACTAAGCTTGTAGCCTCTCAAAGTTTCAGCTTTACAAGGCAGAAGAATGTATATTTTAGTAATACCTACCTCAAAGGTAGATATATAAAAGAAGAAATGTGCTCAGTACAGCCAGTTAGAGTGCTGTACACACTAAATAGGGGGTTTCGTCCCAGGTGAATCTATTGAATGAACGCTAACACTCAATAGCATTCGTGTGCTCTGAAGTGTATGAGTACCTAACACTCTATAGGGTGCATGTACTATAAAGTATATGTTGCATTCTAATCAGACTGAAAGCTTAGTTCGTTCTGAATGCATCTCTGATGCAATAGAAACATGTCCTTTACTGAGCCCTTGAAAAATCACTCACTAATCCTTGTCCAGTTGCTAAAGTCAGGCCAGGTTTTTACTAAAGCAATATGTAAATGGAGAGAGAGAGAGAGAGAGAGAGAGAGAGAGAGAGAGAGAGAGAGAGAGAGAAATAACCAATAGCGTTTCTCCACATTTTAAAGAGGAAAAGCAGATAATAGAAGGAAACTAACTGACAGGTTAGCCACATTGTTCGGGACATGTGAACTAAACTGCTTTTCAGGAGCCACAAACTACCAAGTCCCTCAAGGTGCTTTTTCATTTAGTGTTCAGAGCCTGAGAGATACGTAAAAGCCTCTGCTTCAGATAAAGAGGATCAAACACAGAAGTGAAGTCACGTATGATTATAGTGGTATAACTTAGTTGGCAAAGGGCTTGACCAGCATGCAGGAAGGCCCGAGTTCTCTCTACACCATACACGGGCATGCTAGCTCTGTCGTCCCAGCACTCTGGAGGGAGAGATTGGGAGATGAGCAGCTCAAGGCCATCAGCTCCAAGGTAAATTCAAAGCAACCCGGGATACAAGAGGCCTTGTCTCAAAATGGAAGCACTCACAGAGCTACTAAGTGGCAAGGCTGGGACTGTGTTCATCATGAATAGTGAAAAACTAACACTTTAAATTATAAAACTCCACCATGACCCTGGTTATACAGAAAATCAGGGTACAGGGCTAATGTGGAACACAGAAGAGAAACATGCACCAAAAATTCATTATTTTGTTTCTATTTTAAAGAATTTCTACTGTCTGTTTAACTTGTGCAGCCAGAGAATAGCTATTTTACATTAAGATTTATCATAAAATTAATAAGACAGATGTGACAGAACCTACTAATATCACCTCATGAACCCGAGAGGGAAGAAATAGGAGTTGAAGGCTGCCCGAGGCTATGTAATGGGTCTTGAGAGTAGCCTGAGCTAGACCTTGTCTCAAATAACTTCTTTAAAAATCAGAACATTGAAAAATATAAGATAAAAAGAAAATTAGAAGAACTTTATTCTTTCTTATTTTATGTTCAAATGTTCTTTAATAATGTGCAAATCTTGTGAATCTTGGCATATTTTCTCATTTACTTTAAAATCTATACGTGTGTGTAGGTGCATGTCACAGTTGCTGCCTTAAATTCTATATGCATGGGTTGTCCACTGAGACTACTTTTCTCTCCTCTATCTTCCCCCCAGATATATTGGGTTGGACCAATCATAGGCGCTGTGCTGGCAGGTGCCCTTTACGAATATGTCTTCTGTCCTGATGTGGAGCTCAAACGTCGCCTTAAGGAAGCCTTCAGCAAAGCTGCTCAGCAGACGAAAGGGAGCTACATGGAGGTAGAGGACAACCGCAGCCAAGTGGAGACAGAAGACTTGATCCTGAAGCCCGGCATGGTGCATGTGATTGACATTGACCGTGGAGACGAGAAGAAGGGGAAAGACTCGTCTGGAGAGGTATTGTCTTCCGTATGACTAGAGGGCCGCACTGAAAACGGAAGAGACTCCCTAGAACTGGCCTCAGACTTCCTGCCACCCATTAAGGAAACAGATTTGTTATAAATTAGACACGTGCAGGTTTCTTGTTTCACATCTTGTTACACAGTTTAAATAACACATATTTTACTGTTATCAGTGGGGGAGGGGGAGAAGAAGCCTATAATGGATATAAAATTTTAAAACAGAACTCTCTTTTAATGTATCCCCAAAGCAAATATGCAACAAGTGTATTGACCTTCCTTTCATTAATAATAACTGAAAATGTGAGCCAAAATTTGGTCAAGTCTTACGTCACAGAGCTTATGGACATCTCTGTGAAGAAGCTGGCATTGCCCATTCTCGCTTGAATATTGACTTCATTGAATTGATTTAAAAATAACAAAATGTAATACATCACAGAATCATGTGCATTTAGGTGAAGAAATGCAGCAAGCTTTTCCCAAGCTATCCCTTGTTTATAAACTACCTCGGAGGGGAACACATAGCAAGGGTTATTGTTAACATGTCATTTGTATTTTTATATATGACTGTCAGATCCCAGGCCCGATTCTCTGTAATCCTTCTTCCCCCTCAGAATCCAAGAAACCATTGGGCTAAAAGTCAAAAAAAAAAAAAAAAAATGAAAAGAATGTTAGCTTCTGTCCATGTGTACACGGTACACCCACTGAGGTTCAGGACAGCCAGACCTGGGGAGTCTGGTGGGACGTGGTTGTTACTGTCTTACAACCATCACAGGGAGAGGGGAAGACTCTGTTAGCAAATGATCGGTCTGTTTTCAGTGCACACTCTTAAATCACAAACGTTTAACCGCCTAATCTTTTAACTACTTCACTTACTTTTTAAAGCTTATTTGCAAAACTAGGGAATTTGTTTGCCATTTTTGTCCCTATATTGAAATGCTAGCTGAGACATTTTAGACCAGAACTTGACTACTCGAGTCCAGCCTTTCTGTCGGAGTCTAGATCCCGCTTGCTCTAGGTGGTATGAACCAGTCCTACCCCATGCCAACTGCTGATGCCGTCTTGCTTCCCATGATATCTGTGGCTGGTCAGCATTGTGAGTGTAATAATACCCATTTGTGTGGGTTAAAATATGTGGCAGACACAGCACAATGTGGTTGCCAAATAAAGGGGTGAGCAGAAAGCTTCTGTACAGAGTTCCTAGGTGCCCCGTTTGTATACAGCTTACTTACTGAGCTTCTAAGGAAGGTGTTTACCTCCTGCCTGGTTTATTTGTTAGGACTGAGTTGTTCCCATAATGCTTTGCCTTCTACCCAAATGCTCTGTGGAAACCCCAGTTTCTATGATCATAATAGTCTAGCCTAACATTTATCTTAGACAAAGTGCTGCAAATGTCAATTTTACTAAACAAAAGTTAGTAGTGGGAGAAGAGCCATCTCTTCAAGAACTAGCTTGTAAGTAGCTGATAATGGAGGGCTGTCTTCTCCCAAGCATGATTCCAACTGTGTGTGACTTCTTATTGTTAGTGGCAGTTTTGTGTCTGTCGCAGCGAGATAATGGACCACTGTTAAACCTGATTCTCTCCGGTGCTAGGACACTGATGTGTAAGTTTTCAGACAGCCATGAGGGCAGCATATGCCTCTCAGTGCCACCAGCGTATTCTGGGGTAGATGCTGGAAGCATAGGCCCCATTTCAGGGCTTTGAATATACTACACTAGACATAAGCTTCCTCTCTGAACAGAACCTGCAGAACCAGGGTGTAGACCTCCCAGGGGTGGTTTCTGCCCATTCTTGCTCATATTTTCAATATAACACACAGGCTTAAGATTGGGGGTGCTTCAGATTGGAAGGCGATAACTATCCACACACATGTCAGGTCAAAAATAAATGTAGTTAGAAGAAATAGTTAAGCACATTTCTGGTTACTCTTTCAAAATCCTGGCCTGTGATTATTTTTATTATGCCGAACAGCTTGCTTCGTGTGTGCTCACTTTACCTGTCGCTTCCAGCGACAGCATTCAAGACGGTAGGAACTGAAAAACAGTGAATCGTGGCTTGGTGAGTTGTTTTCCAGCAGCTGGCAAAGTGCCAGGCACACAGTAGGCAATCAAAACAAGTCATATAAACATTTGGAATTTAAGAACACCGATATTCTCTTCTAATTTTTATTTTGCCCAGTTTTTAGTGTCATCAAAGGAAGGCAGTGTGGATGTGGGAACAAAGCACATTTTCACATTCTACTGTGTATGGGCAGAGAGTGACACCTCCGACACTCTTCGTCCTGCATTTCACTTACAGCTCTGCCAGTTACAAAAGTAATGAAGTTGTCCCTTTCTAATGACATCTATGCAGCAGGGGTCTATTGCCTTGTGGAGGGCACCAAATTATCCAGTGCATTAGGAGATCAGGGCTTTTCCCTTTAATGTCTTCTTATAAAAGAAATGCATAGTACCATTCCCAAGAGACAGCTACTGACGGATACACAACAGAGAGATCAGAGAGGAAATACCAGGAAGACATAAAAGATGTATGCAAGCCATGAACAACACCAACTGTCTGTTCCCTCAGGAGGGGGAGAGAGACACCCCCCAAGTTGCAAGGTGGTCTATACCCTGGAAAAATACATAGCCTGTCAAAACACAACAGAGAGACATTCTTTTAAGATTTTGAGGATTCTTTGTTTTCAAATGTAGGACTCTGGCTTCTACATGTGTGTTTCTATTTTCTTCCAAGTGTTCTACCCTTTTACACTACAAGAGAATGTTTTCTGTAGCCCAAGTCACTGGTCACCTTACAACCTGCTTTTGTGATTTGACTCTACTTCCCAATCCTCTCCCTTTAAGTCATGAGAGGAGTGTCCTTCCACATCTCACAGACACTTCCGGTCACAGCGCCTCTCTGATGAAGATTTCATAAGGAGATTAGAAATGTCTGGAAAGTGTGCATGATAGAAATGAGCGGATTTATTAGAGATCAGTCTCAAAAGGCACAACACTTCTCCTATGAGGACCCAGGCTCACAAAATCGGGGAACTAATTAATGATAGCATCAGTCCTTGCCGGGCCCTTTGTTGTGTGAGGTTGACACATTCCTCACACGTGAGAAATCTGATAGACACTGCCTCTGTGACAGAGATCCAAGTAGAAAATCTTATAAAACTATGAGAAGTTCTCATCATTATTAAACTACAGAATATATGAATTTGGGATCCCTTGGACCTGAAAGTAATCACATCTTTCCCCAGTAAACTCATGGAGTAAAAATGATTAGGAAAACATGGTTTACTATTTGAAAGTGTTCTATAATAAACCTCACTTCCTTTGCCTCAACTTTCCCTAGTTCATGTCTAGCTGTTCATGCTTTTTGCTAAACAACTTAATTAAACCTTTCAAACCCATAACTCTCAGAAAAAAATGTTAGACACTTAACTTCCAAAATTGAGAACTGTGGATACTCACTTTTGGCACATAACTTCCCTGAAAACACACACCAAACAAATATTAAACAACACATACCATGAACACTAAATTTAAAAGTAATTACATTGTCACTGTTTTAAGTCAAAATTCAAAGGTAAAAAAATATATACCTACCATATATTCTATTGCAATATATTCCTGGATTGTTTTCAGGTTTAATCAAATAAACATTCGATTTATGGAAATATGTAAACAATTATTTATCATTTTATCACCCAGATCACAATAAACTTGCAACTTATAAGGAATTAAGAAAAATAAAATGAATGCCTGGTTATATTTGCAATTATTTATTAACTTAGTACTATTTCAACATTAGAGTTAATATTAAATGGATTTAAACTGTAATGACTATATTTGGAAAAATCTATTAAAAGTGTTAGCAGTATGTCCGGGTTCTATTTTCTGTGTTGCATACTATACTACTAAGATCATACAAATAAATCTCCAAATGTTTTTTTAAAGTTAATTACTTATTTGATGGTGTTTAAAATTTAGTTGGAGTTTTTGCGCTTTCATTAGAATGAATGGAAGATCTGGGTATTTGAGTAAAATCTACACCAAATGGTGGAAGAGTCCATAAATTCATTCATACGTAGTTAAAGCCTAGAGAGTATATACTGGGGTCAGCCCTGAAACGGACAGTGAAAACTGGGTTTGCACACACATCATTCATGGTGTTCACATCTACAAAGTAAACTAAAGAATGTCAGCTACCATCGCATGAGACTAAATTCGAAGACTCCACCAGCTGACTGGAAGTGCTAAATGAATGGTCTATCCTCGGGGCGTTCTGCAAATCTGTCCACCAAGATGGATGGGTGCTGAGTACTTAGCTCAATGAGTGCTTATTTGTACCTTCTGGGTTCTTGGTTTAAGGTCTTCTCCAGTTTTGTGGCTGTACACCTTCAGTGCAAGGCTGGGAGTAGTTATTTATGGAATGTGGTGAGTGAATAATCTTTGGGAGCTAAATCAATGTGCATCTTTCACAGGATTTGTCATATTATGGTGAAACAAAGTGCCTGTCGCCTCCTCTACATTCCCAGTTCCTTAATAGCTGTGAATATGTCTTATCTCTCCTGTGTACTTCCCTTTCCTGGTGATCTCAACCCTGTGCTCTAAGGGTCTTGGCATCCCATTGTGCATGCATTACAAGGACAAAGCAATTAAAGAGTATCTTAGGATCATAAGGAAATGCTATAAAGCTGTGTTCTCCAATCTGGCTGCTTTGTGCTGCTGAAATGCATGTGCTAAACACTTAAATTCTTATAATTCCAGGTAGGAGCTCAAAATTAATTGAAACAGAAAAGAAAAAGTGCACACAAAGAATGTAACACTAATTGGATTGCTAAAATTATACCCAATGTGGAGGCAACAAGACATGTTTTCATTGCTGTGTTTCAATGGCCAGATGTTAGATGAAATTTAGCTCAGTTGAATACTTCAGCAAGCCAAGTATTTTAACAAGCACAAAAACTTTGAGGTAGAAATGTCAGCCTGCTTTTATGTTGAATTCTCAGTTTGGGCAATGTCCAAAGCAATGTCATCGGAACTAATTCTTACCATTTGGGGGGTTTCCCACTGATTTCTTGTCTGGGTTCTAAGAAGACACTAAAGACTTAAAATGCTGAGTTGGGTTCTTCTACCTCCACGAGTTCTGAAATCTCTGAGAAACCATAGTATTCACACTAATTATATTTTTGTGTCTCATGGAGATAACAAATGGTCAGTACCCATGAACTATGTATAAATACATGAGCAGATGCACCTGTGTGTGGGCGCAGCATGGATAGATAGAGAAACACTCTGATCCTTAGGTTTCAGAGTGAAGAAATGGACAGTGTCCTGCTTTCCTTAGTCCTGTTTGAAGGACCACTTGTCACAGAAGAGGATGACATCTTGAAAGTATTACCCAACGGTAAGGAAGAAAGAGAAACACATGAATTAGAATAACTAGCAACTGTAAAAACATATATATGTGGCTATAGAATTTATATGTTATTTTCAATCATTTCTCCTCAAAGACCATTACAATGTGAGTACCACTATTAATTTCATCTCCAAAGATGAAGAAAAGAAGTGTTTAGTGAAATAAGCAAATTAACTCACTTTATACATAGTAGAAAAGCAAAATGTGAAACCAGTTTTTCAATTTTGGCCATCTGTATGATTCTCAAGCATCTAATACAGACAGCCCTACCTACCCAGTTTTTCATCAGCCATATTTGTCCTTAATGACATTCATGCTCAAGTGCATCTACAAACATATACATGTATGCATGCATGTACTATATATGTACATATTATAAGTGCAAGGGAAATTCTCATTTCGCCATACCACCATGAAGCAATAAATTAAATACTGAGAACCAGGAAAATTATAGACCTTAGAAAATGATTTACAAAAGGGAATGAGATGAACATCTACAGAAAATATACTTATACTTTTGATAATTTAGGAAACTAGAGTTCTTTTTCCTTGAGAAAATATTACTAGTATCACTATTTAAGATACAGCTTGGTTGGTACTGAAAAGGCTACCGATGAAGATTAACAGAAGCTTCTGTTAAAGGCTTCATTGGTTCAATAAAGACAACTGAATACTCAGCCAGTACATGGGTTCTCGTCGCTGGTAGAGACCTTACAAGGTAGCCGTTTCCATTATGCAGATATCAAAGGAACTAAAGTCTAAAAAAGCAATCAGTGTGTTCAGAGACATAGGACTAGGAAGGGACAGAAGTGAGCTTTTAACCCAGCAGCTGTCCACACCTCTCTGCTCCCAGCCATGCTCCTCTGGGGGACTTTTAGCTAAGCACTCCCAGGTTCCACTAGCTCCAACCTTCACTATCTCTCTTTGCAAGCCTTTGATCTTTCATATCAACTGAGATTACAGTATACTGGACATTTTGGTTGTTCCCGACCTAATCTCTCATTATTGCTTCAATGTCCGTTGCTAGAAGATTAAAGCGTCAACTGCAAATTCCACAAAGATAAACTACCTAAACTTACAAAGTGTTTTTGAAGGGGACTTTGAGTGGTCAGAAGAACTTTCTTTGGTGAGCAAGAGTAAACTAAAAACTTTCTTCCACAATGTATCATCTATATGTTTGCTCAAAATTACCAGCTCTTTGTGCAGACACCCATAGAAAAATTTGGTGAATTTACTGGTTAAATAACTATAAATAAAATATTAAGAAAGGTATTTGATTTGTAAATAGTGTTTGGAAATAAGCAACATTTTGGAAAATGTTAGAGTCTTAGCCAGAGTTTTATTGCTGTAAAGAGACACCATGACCAAGGCAATTCTTATAAGGTACATTAACTGGGGCTGGCTTACACTTTCAGAGGATTAGTCCATTATCATCAGGAAGAGTGGTAGCATCCAGAGAGACATGGTACTGGAAATGGAGTTGACAGTTCAGCAAGAAAAGATTATGTGTCACACTGGGCAGAACTTGAGCATAGGAGACCTCAAAGCCCACCCCCACAAAGACACACTTCCTCCAACAAGGCCACACCTACTTGAACAAGGCCACCTCTCCATGGCCCAAATATTCAAACACATGAGTTTATGGGAAAGATACTAATTGAAACCACCACAGTTAGTGATACTTTTGAATAAATCAAATTGTAACACAGCCACAGTAGCAACAACTTCTGGGACTAATTGGCATAATATGTTCTGCCAATATTATCTCATTCAGTATAAAGAAAATAGTTTGTGCATAAGACTAAAAACTGTCTTGTTTTCAAACTAAACTATGTTAGCAAATGTGGACCTATGTAAGATGAAATACAAACTCACAACAAACAAATGGGTCTTTGAATAGCCACTGTGGAGAATAGTTTTAAGAGATAGGAAGGAAGAGGAAAGATAGCATTAAACTCTCATCAATAAAAATGAGAAATGAGGTTACAAGCTCTTCTATACCCCCCTCACCTCAAGCACGACTAAAATTGTCACTGTCTCTACAAAGAGAAAAGTTCACACGCAGCCACCCAGCCCAGCGATGCATGCCTACATCCCTGTAACGGGCAGGCTGATCTGAGAGGATGGTAAGTTGCAGATCAGTCTGAGCTACCAAGGTAAACCTTGTCTGGAATTTTTGTTTTAAGGGGAAATTAGGAGAAACAGCTCAGCCAGTAAAGGGTTTGCCTTGCAAACAAAGGTGAAATCCCACCAAAACCACACATAAAAATCCCCACATATGCCGAGGTATAACAGCATATGCTTTTAACACCAGCAACAGTAGAAGATGCAGAAGCTCACTGGTCAGTTGGCCTTCCTGACTGGAAATTTCAAACCAATGAAAGGCCCTGTCTCAAAGCAAAAGTAAAAGGTGCCTGAGGAATGGCACTCAAGTTTGTCCTTTGAACAATGCAGGCAGACACACAGACGACACGCACCCCCGTTCAAAATGATCTCATACTAAGTCAATATCATAAGTTTTCTAATTCTGTGTTGGAATTAATGTCTCAGAGAGAATCAGACTGTGTAATATCTGAGGCAGACCAAAGGCCTAACTTTAATTATCAAAACCTCATGTTAAAAGGGAAGAGCTTCCCAAAGGATGAGAAAAGGATTTCTTTCTACATCCTGTCATTCAACAAGGAGTGTTGGGTAAAAGCAAGACATGTTCATTTCTCTTAGGAAATTCTAAAAATTGTGTGTGTGTGTGTGTGTGTGTGTGTGTGTGTGTGTGTGTGCAAAAAAAATAAATATATAAGGGGTTGGGGAGATAACTCTGTTTAGGAGCACTGCTATTTTTCAGAATACCAGAGTTCAGTTCCCAGCATCATTGTGGCTCACAACCATATGTAACTCCAGCTCCAGGGAATTGATACTCTCTTGTGGTCTCACAGAGCACACATGCATAAGCCCACAGACAAACATGTATTGACATCATTGAAAATAAAATATCTGTGAGCTAGTAATGAAACTAGAACATTAGCCTAGACATCAGACTATGCTTTTTGGAAAGCTACTCCAGGATTTTAATGTCAAAACTTATCACGGAGGAGTTGATTTATAGCCCAATGTTTCCGGAGAGCTGGTGACGTGGAAAAGTCAAACTGAGAAAGAGGAGGTCTGAGATTTCCTCAGTTCCTTCTGAGGCCTGCAAGAAGGAAGAGTTGAGAAACACTGATGGAGATTATTCAGCCCTGTGGTGCTGGTGCATTGTGGTTAAATCATTCATATTCTTTGAACTCTAATAAATCCTCATCAAACAATGATGATAGTTTCATCTCATCAAAGTTTAATCACAAGAGTATTGTAATTCTGATTTTCTTCACCTCGGTTCAAATTGAAAGTAAATGTCAGATGCTATTTTAATTCTCACCCTTACACTCATTCTAACATGTCTCCTTGTGTTATTATTATGGCCCATTTCATTGTCTTGGAGGCATGACACATTTTCTATTATTCAAGCCATCTTAAAACTTTGTCCGGTACTTACCGATATTACATGTAAAGCTCACCTTAAAACACGTTCAGATACATTAACATGAACAAATATTTTTTGTTAAAACATGGAGAAGCATGAGTGTCTAACTCATTCGTTTATTGAATCATTTAACAGGGAAGACTTTCTAATTGACTGAACTCTTGATTACTTCGAAGAAATTGTGACCAGCCGCAGAATGATGAGGCTTACCATGCGCAAAAGCACAAAGTGGAATACACCTTTCTTTCATTGTGCTGATACTTGAAAAATTGTTTCTCCTAAGGAACAGGAGCAGGGTTTACCCCACTGAAACAGACAGATCCATCCTTTATTGATTGTGCACACATGGGTGTGTGCTTGCGAGCGTGCGGGCATCGCTGTGTGCTTATGATTTTGTTCCTGTGTGTATGTCGGCCAGAGGTAAAACTCAATTATTGTTCTACAGGCATTGTCAATGTTGGTTTTCAAAATTCTAATTTCTCACTGACCTAAAACTTGCAAATTCAGTTACAGTGGCTGGTCAGTCAGTGAGACCCAAGGATCTGTTGCCTGGTCTTCCCCTGGGTTGGCATCAGGAGTACAAGCAGCCATTAGAATGTTTTTTTAACCTGGGTTCTGAGCATTGAAATTATGTCCCCACACTTGCATGACAACTATTTTACTAATTGAGTTATTGCTCCCGAGCCCCTGCATAGGGGAGTCCAAATCACAGCATCTAAAGATGTACAGAAAACTAACAACAAAATCCAATAAGAGTATAGGATTTGAGATAATCTGCTACATTTTTGTGTGCTTGTATTTTCTGTTTCTTTCCATGAAGAGTGGGAGGAAGATAATTTAAAGAAATTTAAGAGGTCTGAGTTAAATGTTTTTACTGGAGAGGGAAATAGGGAATATTATGGGACAGAAGGTGCAACCAGAGCAGGGGCCTTAGGCTTAAAATTGCACAGACAAGAAATTTAGGAAGTCAAGAAGTCTCTGGGGAACCTGGGCCACGCTGAACAAACTCATTTCTGTAGATCTATGCTATCTGAGTACTTAGATACAAAATCTTTGATTTTTCAGACAAACTTAACATTGTATATAAAGTCTCCAGTTCTTACCTATTCAGTAGTCTGTCAAATGAAAGGTCTCTTACATCCCTATTGCTTCCACTCATATTTTTTCTACTTGACTCAAGCCAGCAGATAGATAATTGTACATACACACACACACACACACAGAGAGAGAGAGAGAGAGAGAGAGAGAGAGAGAGAGAGAGAGTCACAAGAGTGACTTTGCCATCCAGGAAGTAACTAGCAGTCTAGATTCTTTTGAGGTCATCATAACCAGTAGTGAGATCTTTGAATCTAGTGGCTAGATATCATGGCTGATTCTAAACATCCTACAGTGAATGCAACAACGTTCCACTGCTCACCAATAAAGATTTAGCTCAGTATGTCAGTGGTACTAAGGTCAAGGTTCGTACAACTGGGCGACCTCCATCAGTCTTATTTCCCTCTAATTCTTCTCCACACTGCAGCCAGACTCTTCTAAAAGCAAAAATACAGTCCAGATACAATATCTCACAACTGTAACACAGTGTCCAGGAGGTTGGGGTAGTAAAGTGATCAGCCTGGATACAGTATTCAAGACTCCGGATTAAAGGAACCAGATGAAAAATAGATATGTATCTTTCAGTAAAGTCTGAGAAGTGTGGCTCATTTTTTTATTCATGCCTGTTTGCAAACTGGACAATTTTATATTGGAATTAAATTACAGTGCTCCTTCCATTTCCTCTTGGGTGGTTTCAGGACTTGAAGCTGAGAATTAATATTCATGTCTCCTACATAAAGCAACATAGTATGTGCAAGCAATATATATGTATCCCTCCACATACTGTAAATTATCTCTAGATTTACTATGTGACCTCATACAATGAAATGTTCTTTAATTATCTTCTACTCAATTTACAGGAAATAATGGCAGAGAGAGCCTTTGCATGCTCAATACAGAGATCGTTTCTAAAATGTGTTGAATCTGTGCTTCTTTGAGTCCCCAGATAAAGAATTATGGTCACAATAGAAACTGTAATTTCATTTACCTCCTTAATGATTGGTTTAGGAAAGAACATGAGAATTATTCGATAACTGTTATTTGAGAAAATATTACATTTAAAGGGTAGGTCTCATAGGTTTATTATAAAATGGCAATAGTAATAATACTTAACATTGCTTTGCTGCTTTTCTCATTATCGAGTTGTGTCCATCTCTATGTTCTCAAATTTGAACTACCCTGACTTTCTTTGAATGATATGACAAAGTCACATAACTTCTGCAGAGCAAGAAGCTATACCTCACAATGTTTCCTAACTTCAGCAGTAACCACCAGGAAAAACAACCATGAAATTGTCAATTGAAGAAGCCCCACCTTGTCAGTCTAGAATGAGGTCATGTGATCATAGCAGACAGTCACTCAGACATCCAGCCCCACTGTTGGAGGAAAGTCTTGTTCTCTGTGTATTCAGATCTGTGCCCTGAGATCTAGTTACAGACCAGACACAGGCATTGTCATGAATATTGAATAATCTCCTGCATGCGATATAAAGAATGTTCCCCAGTTATCTTTGATTGGTCAATAAAAGGCTGAAAAGCCAATTACCAGTCAAAGAAAATAGAAAGGTTGGACTTCTGATCCCAGTGAAGGATCTGAGGGAGAAGAACCAGGAAAAAATAGGCAGGTGAGGGTCCCAGAAAAAAAAAATGACCACAAAAAAAGAAAGAGAGGTGGCCACAAAGCAGAACTTCCAAGAGTAGTCATAAGGACCAACCAGGTCACTCACCAATTCGCCATAGAACACACATGTAGCAGAGCAAGCCAGGGCAAGACACAAACTACAAGTAACATGGGGCCTGTGGTTGGAAGGTAAATGGCTCAGAACCTGCTCAGGCTTATATCTTGTTAATAAAAATACCATGACTCTGTGTCTATTATTTAGGAGCCAGAATGCACCAAAGAGGGCATAGAAACACCTTAACATATTTGAGAGCAAAAGGGGCATAGCAAACCGCCCCCCAAAAATTTTACTATACTCCACAAGAGAGTTCACTTGACTGACTGATTCTCAGTGAGGGAATACTCAGAGTAAAGCGGCACAGACCTGTCCAGCTGAACCAAAGTCCCAACACTGACCTGTGGAGTCATGATCAAGTCAGAGAGCAGTCCTTCCTTTCAGTGAGGAATGTCAGCAGGTATAGTCATACATAACCGATGCACACTGGTCTACCCTGTGGGTGCTCTTGCAGCATGAGAAGAGACTATCTGGCTTTGCCTCTATTCAGATTTACTCCTGGCATCTAAGACAAGCAGAGCAGAAAGACAAAATGAATTTGATATGTCATGCTGACTGTGCACATAACCCCCACTCCCTGTCCAAATGTCTCATTATGTGACAGGACATGGTAAAATACTCTATGGTTTTCACTGTTTTTGAGTTTTGATTTACCTGAAAGTCAAAGTGTCTTTTGTTGGCTTTCCTTCCATCTTAGGAAGAAATTAGAGCTTATTCATGATCTGTTGGTATTGGTTCACCATCAGCCTTCATATCCCAAAGCCTTTCCCCACACATCTCAGTTTCATTTGTTTTAATTTTGTTTATTTGCATTTATGTATTTGTGGTACACCTTCTTCTTGTTTTTTTGTTTGTTTGTTTGTTTGGGTTTTTGTGGGTGCAGCAAACTTTATAATTTGTATTCAAGAGAGTAGGGAGGGTTCCCTAGGCTCCTCCTATTATTATAAGGGTCTGGGATAAAGATTGTAAGGAAGATGCTCAGTTTGGGGAACCAAGTTGGGATGGGACTCCTCAGCAACTGATGGCCTCTCTCTTGCTCTCAGTGTCCTTGCTGGGGTGTAAGGTAGTCCAGGGTTTCTTACTCCTTTGAGGCCATGTAGGCCATGAGGTCCACCACCCTGTTGCTGTAACCATATTCATGGTCATACCAGGAAATGAGCTCTACAAAGTTGTCATTGAGAGCAATGCCAGCTTTGGCACCAAAGGTGGAAAAGTGGGAGTTGCTGTTGAAGTCGCAGGAGACAACACTGTCCTTGGTGTAGCTCAGGATGCCCTTTAGTGAACTCTCAGCTGCCTTTTTCACCACATTCTTGATGTCATCATACACGGCAGGCTTCTTCAGGTGTTATGTCAGATCCATAACAGATACATTAAGGGTAGGAACACAGAAGACCAGACCAGTGAGCTTCCCATTCAGCTCTGGGATGACCTTGCCCACAGCCTTAGCAGAAAAGTGAATGCAGGGATGATGTTCTGGGCTGCCCCATGGCCATCACACCACAGCTTTCCAGAGGGGCCATTTACTGTCTTCTGAGTGGCAATGATGGCATGAAGTGTGGTCATGAGCCCTTCCATGATGCCAAAGTTGTCATGGATGACCTTAGCCAGCATGGCTAAACAGTTAGTGGTACAGGATGCATTACTGACAATCTTGATCGAGTTGTCATATTTCTCATGGTTCACACCCATCACAAACATGGGGGCATCAGCCAAAGGGGCAGAGATCATGACGCTTTTTGGCTTGTGGTATACTTTCTTGCTTGAACATATACCACATGCATTTGGGTGCCTGAGGAAACCACACAAGGGCCTCAGATCCCCTTGTATTGGAATTCCTAATGGTGGTGAACTGCTAGACAAGAGCGCTGGAAACTGGACCTGGGTCTTCTGTTAAAACAGAAAAGGCTCTGAAAGGTTGCAGCCCCTCTCCAGCACCCGTACTCACTTTGAACTTTGTTTCTGTGTCTTCTCTACTCACCAAACCTGCATCTTGACATGCCCTAATTTCTTCTGCCTGAAGTTCTCTGTTAAAGCAATTTCCACAGGTTCAACTCAACTACTGCCTTTCAAAACCACAGGAGCTTCATCTGGAGGCGCACCACGCTCAGCGCATGCTTATCTCCTACAGGGCCTTGACTGGTCCTCAATCACAGGGAGAAATGTATTAAACAACAGGATTGTTTTAATTGTTCTATAGCTTTGTGCTACTTAAAGATCATAAGCTATGATCTCCACCCATTTCCCTTCTTCCCCTAAAGCCAATCAGCCCCACCTATTCGAATAAATATTTTAGAAATTCTACATGTCTGAAAAACAGATTCATGCGGCCACTGCTGATTTTGCTAGTGCTTAGGTTTAGATATTTGCCTACTGACCCGATGCTAGTAAGAAGACATACTGTCCCTACTTGCATCCTGAACTATAGTTAATGTTGATGGCTTTGGTTCCCTTACATGTGGTTTCATTTGCTCGTAAGTCAGATATCTTGGTTAGTTCAACCTCCAGTTTCTTGAACAAGTCTCTCACCTTCTTCCTGAGAAAACTCTCATACATGAAGCCCTTTCAACTTCTTAGATCTAAGGAGCCACTCAGTGAGTCTACAGCAATATGAGTAGGGAGATGCTTGTATGCAGACCTTCTTCATCACCTTGAGGCTTCTGCCTTTTGTCCCACCCTCCCTCTCCCCTTCTTAGCTTTTGTTTATTCTGGAAATCTTACTTTTGCTGATTATGAAGACCTAGAGGCTACTCTTCATTTTAGCTAACAAAAATCTACTACAGTTCATCTTCCTTCTCTATCTTATTTGTCCTGTAGGTCTTTCCAGTCGTTTTTGTTTAGTGCATTGAAACTGCACAATAATACGTCTTATTCCTTTTTCATTCAGTCAGTCTTAGTAGACACAATGAGAATCTTCATTTAAAGCCTTATCCCTTCCCTTGTTAAATGGTCAATTCTTTCTTTCCATACCAATTCAATTACCAATTGCAGGTGCAATTTTAAACAGAAAGAGCACAAATGCAAGCAGAAATAAATTATGACTGAAAGACTCAAAACTCTTCTAAAAATGTTTGATGTGAGATACATATCCTTCTATCTGAAAGAGTTTCCATTATTATCCTATCTTAGGAATCAAATGAAGCATCCAAATGAGGGGGAATATCTGAACTTCATAAACTCTGTGAAGACACAAACCCTCTCTCTCATTTCTAAAGAAAAACTGAAACCAGATGAACATGAAATTAAGCTTGTTAGATCTCTCTTTATTGTTCAAGCCAAACAACAGAAAAGTAAGTAAATCATACCCTATTCTAAAACTCTATGCTGTGAACAATACAAAATAGATTAGATTTCTCCGATACTTTCTGCAATAATTTTTGCAATTTCCAGTTGTGAATATTTACAATAAACAATATTAAAATCTCCTTGCTGAGCCACTTCCACAGTAATAGTGAATTCAGTCAAACAGCTGTGATGCCATTCATGAAAAGTTAGAAAAGATGATTTCAGATAACACACATTTTGCCTGAAGTAAATATCACTTTGCTGTATAACCTGCTGTTATAGAGTTCAGGAATTTGTCATATTTAACTTCACATGTCTCACGAAAGCGTTTGAGATGGATTTGGGGGCTTGAGAAGGTACTAGATTTATACAACAAAGGTAAGAAATAATAGATTACAGGGACAGAATGGGGGTTGCCTGTGTTCAGTCAGAAACGGGATACTTGCTACCCTTAAATCTAACATTTCTGATGTCAAGTTATAATGCTTGTATTTAATCTCCTCTGATGTCACAGAGCATTATTTTGTGCATAAATTGGTGCTTCTCTCAACACCTGCCAGAGAAGCATCTCACCAAAGTGGTCAGCAGTTGATTCACACTTGCAACCTGCAAAGGCATTGGCAATAATGCTAAGGTGACAATCGTGTTTAGGGTGCTAAGCCCTAAGTGTAACAATTTTTCAAAAGTTGACATTTTACTTGTATACTGGATTTCAGAAATAAGTTAGCCTATGGATCTTTATGAAGAGATAACTACCATATATTCATAGCTTGTTGTGCATTAAGAACTCTGTTTCACATGTATCAGTAATTGAATTCTCATAACACTGTAGCAAGGCTGGCTGCTACTCTGATTTACAAACTAAAACATAAAGGCACAGAAACATTGCCCACAATCGCTCATATTGGAGAAGCAGTAGCTATCACCCAATACACGTGGTCTCCTTACACAGCTCACCTTCAGCCTTCCCCACGGAAGGAAAAAATCTTCATCAGTGGATGGCCAGGGTCAACATTCCATCAAAGCCAGACCCACAAGCCCTGATGTCCTTGAATAAGAACCAGTGAACTAAGTCATCCTCAGACTGTGGCTTTAACATTTTCAAAGCCGATTTGTATGATGGGTCTTAAACAATTTAACCTCTTTTCTACACCATTGCCCACCAGAGTTAGTGGAAAAGAAAGGTTACAGAGAAAGTGGACCTGTTTAGAAATGGTTCTTTGGGGGGGGGGGGGCAAATCCCATCTGCATTGTCAGGAAATCAGCAGTTCGGTTCAGAGGTCAGCAGCAGCAGCTCAATCCACTCGCAAACACTTCACAGACATATGAGCTGTCCTGTTCAGTAGTGTTGGGACAGCAGCAGCGGCACAACCTAGCAGGAACAGCCAGGCCTCATCAGGAGGAATTAGAACCAGCAGGAACACCAGGAGAAGTCTACAGCTATGTCTCTCTTGACAAAGTGAAAAATCAGCAAAGACAGGAGACTACAAAGCATTTAGCTATGCAAGCAAGCCAAGCTCTCTCACAGTCTGTTGATTCCTATTTATACCCCCTCCAAACATCACGTGTCTTCCACAGGTCTTGCCTCAGCATGTGAGTCTTTCTCAGCTGACGAAGATCAATCATCCCGAGTCCAAAGAATGGGCAAGAAGGCACCATCACACCACCAGAAGTTTTAGGAGACGTTTCTCTCTATGGAGTCGGAGCAAAAGCAGCTCAACTACACAGTGTAAAGCAGACCAATACATGTGTGTCGCTAGCAAAGAATCCTCCATCCCATGTCCTTTCAAGTGTCTGCTTTAGCAAAACATCCTTTTACTTGTGACCACTTCCAAAAAACACTCCTTCATGTGTTTGCCTCAGCAAAGCACCAACCAACACAAATGACTTTCCAAAGAACCCTTAAGTTTCCACTTCATCTTCTCCAAGCATAGAGACCCATCCAGCTGGATCTCTGTAAGGACAGCATCACAGAGAGGAGAGAGGCTATAAACAGTACAAAAGATGTCCTGTCTAATATCCAGAGCACAGAGATCACCAAGGCTGCCAGTAGGGTGCCTCTCCTATGGGGTATATTGATCAATAAAATATAATCCTGTAAAGTTTTAATTAATTAAAAATTAATTGCATTGACCCTCTGGCAATAGACAAAGAGACACCTTTTTGGTGGTGTTCTTACATTAGTCAGGGGCAGTGCAGGTGGCAGTCTTTCATTCTAGCTTGATACCTGGCTGGGTGACCAAACTGGGATTCACAAAAATCAAATCAAATCCAGGCAGCACGGTAAGGGTGGAAGAAGACAGACAGAGACCTGCGGGTCCCTATGCTACCCACAGACCTAACCACCAGCATGCAGCACACAGGGGGCATAGACACTGGAAACCACACCATGCAGTGCAGATAGAGACCCAGCTGCCTGTCAACTGCATGGCTAGCCTGCAACGGGAGCCACCACAGTGTGCACCAAGTATGTGGTAGACTGAAGGAACAGAAAGAGAAGTAGAGCATTATGAAGAAGGTGGAACTGGAAACCCAAGAGTAGAGAGAAGTAGCCAATTGTGAGTGGCCAACCCCACCACCTGAGTCCATGATAAAGTCCCAGCCAGAGCTTCAGCTGAGGACCAGGCCATGTGCGAGTCCATTGCTATCTATCGATAGGGGTTGTTGAATATCTGAATATCTATGGCTCCTATTACTGCTAAAGAACATGGCATTGTCCCTGGTTGGAGCATCCCTGGTTGGGAGTCCAGGGGCTATGCCCAGTTGGCCCTAGTGACAGGGCTGTAGGTAAGCTAGTTGTGGGCATGAGTGTGGGAGAGCTGAAGTTATGACCCTCCCTGTCCCTGGCCACCTCCCACAGACAGGAAAGCTTTGCACAGGATCATTAGCTCTGGAGAGCCATCCCTGCACCTCACACCTCATGTGGACAGCACAGTAGAGCTGACCCTGGTGGAAGCGGTGCAGGTGAGCTGCCGCAGGTTGAGAGAAAGGAGCTGTCTTCTCCACTCACCTCATCAACAGTGAGGTGACATGGTGACGTCCACTCCCCCTACCCCACACCCCTTACCACCTTAGGTAGTCAGAAGAGCTGACGGGGGGGGGGTGAGCTGGCCCCCAGGATGTGAGTGAGGAAGAGCTAGCTGATCCTGCCACTCTGAAGTTTTATAATGCAGAGGCAGGAGGTGCCTTAACAATCCCATGCTGAGGCATCTCCCCACCACACACACTCACACACACACACACACACACACTCCTAAAATGAAGTTTATTTGAAACATAGGAAGAGGGTGTGAGGAAGGGAGTAGAGGCAGAGAAAGAAAGGAGACAGAAAAGGACAGAAAGAGAAAAGAGAGAGAAAGAAGGGTAGAGGCTGGCTAGAAACATGTTGGGAGAGAAGGGGAGAGGGACGGAAGGACGGAAGGACAGAGAAAGAAGAGAGAGACTGTAAACAATCTTTTTACAGAAAGCCAGGTTGCTACCTAGCTGTTGCCCAACAATTGTTGGACAGAGCCTAGAGGAAATGCCAACACACTCCTCTGCCAAGACAAGCCCTGGGCAGGGAGTTGGGGAGATGCCCTCCTCCCCCTCACCCCTTGCCAACACAGGCAGAGCTGACTCTGGGGTCACGAGAGCAGGTGAGCAGGCCCCAAACCTTGGGCTGTACAGTGGAGCTGAACCTGGCAGTTGCCTGAGAGGCAGCCCGGAGAGTAAGAAAGCAAGAGAGAAGCCCAGCCCTTCACAGACTGCAGAACGTTGGACAGTGTGTCCTGGCCTTGATGAGGCCACTCTGGGAAGCAGGCTCTGGAGATGGAGACTTGGGTGAGGGTGAGCCAGCCCAAAAAGCAGGTGAGCGGACCCTGCCTCCTGCTGGTAGCATAAGGGACAGCAGGTAAGGCTGACCAGCTCAGCTACAACTCAGGCCCAGATCTGAGGCTCTGAGGTGGCCCAGCCCCAACATCTGGATCACTGTGGGACACTGTGACATACTACAGCTTCCACGAAGAGCTGGTTTCTATGCTTTGTTTTGTTGTTGTTGTTGTTGTTGTTGTTGTTGTTGTTGTGAGAGAGGATGCAAGGGTGAAGGAAGGAAAATGGGGGGACAGGGAGATGAGCAGGACTGGAGTGCATGATGTGAAACTCACAAAGAATCGATTGAAAGTTTTTAAAAATAATTGCATTAATATTCAGTTCTCTGAGTATATGAAGTAGGAAAATGACGACTTACTGAAATTCTGCCATAACAGTAGCCATGATCCGGTGAAAGTATGGTCCAAACAGATGTTTGGGGAGGCTGTTCCCTATCCTGAAATCTTCCATGGATCCCCCCAAATCCCCAAAGTATTCAATAGCATAGAAGCTGTGGAAACTATACCAAGGTAGCTGGGTTCAGGTAAACAGAGAACTAGATATAAGTAGATCTAAACACTCACGGCATCCTGGGTGCTCCTGTGTAATCCCAGAAGAGACCTATCGTCTCTCAGCCTCGAGCTTAGAAGTTTGGCAGCAGGTATGACAAAGGCTGTAAGGAAGAGCATTCTACTGAACTCAGTCCTAAACAACTAGAGAACTTTTCCTTAATGATATGAAGAGACTGTAGCTAGGTGATTCCAGACAGAAAGCAGGGGGTGAGGATGCTCCCTTTACAGAGGCAGAAATGACAGTGGATACCTTGGTATCACACTAATTAATTCTGGAAGGATTACAATGATTTGGTGAAAACCAACTTTAAGGGGAAAAAAATGAACCCAATAATTATGGTAATTATGTTCCTTTTTCTTTCTTTCATTTTTTCTCTTCAATCATTTTGAAAAGACATTCCCCAAAGACCAGATGTTTAGGATCAGGACATGACTAACTGATAGTCAGAATGATGTTGTTAACAGCAAGCAACAATAGTAAACAAAAGAAATGACCTCCATGATAGTAACAGTATCAGTACTGAAGGAGGCATCAGAGCCCACGTTGCTATGGAAACTGAAGAGGGGGTAAAAAGCATGGGTGGAATGTAGTGTTTCTGAAGAGCATGGGCATGTTGCATTGTATTCTGAATATGATTCAGATAAGTAGCAATCTTTTGTGATAAGCCCAGCAGAGTGAGGAGAAATGGCTCGCAGGATGGAAGGCAGGGCAGGGCTAAGGACCTGGGGACTTGCCTCTAGGCTGTGTCTCTGACTAACAGCACCCAACATCCTTTCAGGAAAGAATCAGAGAAGCTTCTTCGTACCAAATGAATATAGCAAAATAAAAACTTCCTGGGCATGGTGGTCCTTTTCCATCTCTGTCACTGTGCGGAGCAGCTCAAGTCTAATGTCAGCACAAACCCTTCTTTAAGATGTGACATAACAACTTTCTGAATCCCTTGTTTGAAGGGTGAAGGCTGATGAAAAGCCTCTCTGGTGATTTTCGAAGAAAAAAAGGAAAGATTTGTAAAGAAAGAAGTCAGATACCCCATCTGGATGGCTTTTAAGCTCAGTGGCGCTAACCATGGGGCAAGTCTTTTGTTCGTAAGATTCTATCACGATGTTCTGCAGTTGAGTGTGTACTCATTCCTTGTGGTAGTCTGCACACCAACAGACACTTGTGAGGAAATCACTCTTATCGCATGACCCACCTGCTGAAAGAGGCATGGGGCACTGTGGAACAAAGCTTGCATCTCAGAAGTGGCCAACAGCTGCTAGGCAGGGTGTCCACCTCAAGGTCACCAGAAAATGACCTTTATCAAGTATAGCTTGGCACAAAGATCCAGAGTTTGACATCTGGGGTAACAAGGGTGAACCCAACAGTGACTGTCTGAACCTGGAGCTGCTCAGTCCGTGAGGCTGGGGGTCCTCCTCTGTACCCAAAAGTCTAGCGAATTCTTAGAGAATCCATGACCTTCAGAGTGTGTCAGGTGACGGAAGAGACTGGGTTCTGAGAGTGTAACAGCATGGTGCCAGCAGGAGAAACAAAATCAGCAAAGGCAAGCAGCATGAAAAACTTCATTTTCCTCAGACTCCTTTATATCTGGGCTCTTCTTACTTCAAGTAATCCTTCCTGGAAGGACTTACAGTCGCAAAGGTATCTTTTACTTGTATCCAAACCCAATCAAGATGACAGTCAAGAAAGAGCCTCCCAGATACTTTCACCCACTGCTTCCTGAGGCACCTGATAAGAAGGAGCAGCCATGGTTTCTACTCAGAAGCCTTAGATCCCAGACATGGCTCCCAGCCTTCTAATGCCTCGCTGTTGGGATTCTATAAACCCCACCTCTCAATTACCTGGCAGTAGCCAGGTATGCTCTGCCCCAGTGACCTGAAACTATAAAAGGAGCTGCTTGCCCCCTCCTCTCTCTCTTGGCCTCTCTTGCCTCCTGGCTCTCTTGCTCTCCCAACCCTACCCCTCCTCTTCCCATTCCCTTCCCTCCTCTCTCCAAGTGTTCATGGCCGGCCTCTACTCCTCTCTCTCTCTCTCTCTCTCTCTCTCTCTCTCTCTCTCTCTCTCTCTCTCTCTCTCTCAATCTCTGCCTCTACCACCCTCATTAACTCTCCCATAACCTGAATAAACTCTATTCTGTACTATACTGTCGTGTGGCTAGTCCCTCAGGGGGAAGGGATTCCCAACATGGGCCCCTCAGAGGCATCGCCCTTACCCCCAGGCCTCGGCCACACCTTCATGGGCCATATGCCCCCCACTCTCTTTATCCTTTCCCTAACATTGGTGCCAAAACCTGGGAACATCATCTTTTCACAACATTGGTGCCCCGTGACATTTTCTTTCAGTGACTTTTCCTTTCATTGGTTCCCCGTCATTTTTTCCTTACACTTGCTAACCTGTCACCTCAACTGAGCACCTTCCCACTGATCATTTAGGATTCTGCAAACAGTCTAGAGCGAAGACCTCTGGCTTTTCATCTCTAAAGATTCACTTCTCCTAACACCATCAATTGCAAAAAGAGCTCATAAAGTGGTATAAAGCACAGGCTGCATTAACAAAGTCTTAGGGCCTATAGTCCTCTTTGATTTCACTAAAAGCAATCACTCGACGGACATGGTATCCCAAACAAGCAGACTAGTGTGAAGCTGGAGCTAGTGATTTGAATTCTAAGAGGTTTTCCCTTGAAAAAAGCTTTGTAGTGGTACTGTGATACCCAGAAAAGAGATAGGAGAGCAGAGATGCAGAGAGATCTCAGGATGACATGAAAATCAAATGGCATCTCCACATTTTAGGAGGTAGATGAAATTCGAGCTGATATCAGAAAGTGGGCAAGTACAGAGTATATACACCCCTGGCCCCTACCCCCGTCCTGCCTCCAGCCCTACCCTCACCCATCCCAGGAAGACTTGGAGGGCTTCTGATCATGTTTGGCTCTATCATTAGTCAGAACAAGCAGTAGCCTCACGCTGCAAAATATGAGGAACAATGAAAACAGTGGCCGCAGGTCCTGTGACTGACAGTAGGTCCTGTGACTGACAGTAGGTCCTGTGACTGACAGCAGGCCCTGTGACTGACAGTAGGTCCTGTGACTGACTGCAGGTCCTGTGACTGACTGCAGGCCCTGTGACTGACAGCAGGTCCTGTGACTGACAGCAGGTCCTGTGACTGACTGCAGGCCCTGTGACTAACAGCAGGTCCTGTGACTGAATGCAGGCCCTGTGACTGACAGCAGGTCCTGTGACTGACTGCAGGCCCTGTGACTAACAGCAGGTCCTGTGACTGAATGCAGGTCCTGTGACTGACAGTAGGTCCTGTGACTGACTGCAGGTCCTGTGACTGACTGCAGGCCCTGTGACTGACAGCAGGTCCTGTGACTGACAGCAGGCCCTGTGACTGACAGCAGGCCCTGTGACCGACAGTAGGTCCTGTGACTGACTGCAGGTCCTGTGACTGACTGCAGGCCCTGTGACTGACTGCAGGTCCTGTGACTGACTGACTGCAGGTCCTGTGACTGACTGCAGGTCCTGTGACTGACTGCAGGCCCTGTGACTGACTGCAGGTCCTGTGACTGACTGACTGCAGGTCCTGTGACTGACTGCAGGTCCTGTGACTGACTGACTGCAGGTCCTGTGACTGACTGCAGGTCCTGTGACTGACAGTAGGTCATGTGACTGACTGCAGGTCCTGTGACTGACTGACTGCAGGCCCTGTGACTGACTGCAGGCCCTGTGACTGACTGACTGCAGGTCCTGTGACTGACAGCAGGTCCTGTGACTGACAGCAGGCCCTGTGACTGACTGCAGGTCCTGTGACTGACTGCAGGTCCTGTGACTGACAGCAGGTCCTGTGACTGACTGCAGGTTCTGTGACTGACTGACTGCAGGTCCTGTGACTGACTGCAGGTCCTGTGACTGACAGTAGGTCATGTGACTGACTGCAGGTCCTGTGACTGACTGACTGCAGGTCCTGTGACTGACAGCAGGCCCTGTGACTGACTGACTGCAGGTCCTGTGACTGACAGCAGGTCCTGTGACTGACAGCAGGCCCTGTGACTGACTGACTGCAGGTCCTGTGACTGACAGCAGGTCCTGTGACTGACAGCAGGCCCTGTGACTGACTGCAGGTCCTGTGACTGACTGCAGGTCCTGTGACTGACAGCAGGTTCTGTGACTGACTGCAAGCCCTGTGACTGACTGACTGCAGGTCCTGTGACTGACTGACTGCAGGCCCTGTGACTGACTGCAGGTCCTGTGACTGACTGCAGGTCCTGTGACTGACTGCAGGTCCTGTGACTGACTGCAGGCCCTGTGACTGACTGCAGGCCCTGTGACTGACAGCAGGTCCTGTGACTGACTGCAGGTCCTGTGACTGACTGCAGGCCCTGTGACTGACTGCAGGCCCTATGACTGACTGCAGGTCCTGTGACTGACTGCAGGCCCTGTGACTGACAGTAGGTCCTGTGACTGACTGCAGGTCCTGTGACTGACTGCAAGCCCTGTGACTGACTGACTGCAGGTCCTGTGACTGACTGCAGGCCCTGTGACTGACTGCAGGCAAGCGCCAACACTTGTCAGTCCACTTGAAGCAATGAGAGGCTTTATCTCCATCTTCCAATTTTGTCAGAACCATAGCAGTGTTGGATCTCAACATGAAATTAGACAGAGAGTTCTTTGACTATTGTGGCTGCATGTCTATATTTCTGGTTGATACATACATGCATACATACAGTCATACTAAAAGAAAGGGGAAATTTTGAAGGAGTTAGACAATTTGATAGACTGTATTTTCAAACCTTTTAAGATGAACATTGCATTGATTTATATAATATCTTTACTACCTGAACCCCTATAATAAGGTGAAATTTTAAAGAACTTTTAACTGGATTTGTTTAAATACAAGATGCATTGCAAAACGCTGTCATTCTGTTTAATGATTTCAAACTCTCCCAAATAGAAGGCCACCCACTAGTACACAAATCTAGCAGTGGTCTCTGTACCACATGCTTAGCAACAGGCAGAGTAGACCTGTTTCTAAGCCTAGTGACCCCACATGCACTCCAATTATGTGATATAATTAAATACTATTTTAAAATAATGTATATCAAAAACTAGAGAAACAGCTCAGAGATTAAGAGAGCCCACTGTTCTTTCAGGGGACCTGAATTTGGTCCCCATACCTACATCTGGTGGCTCCCAACCACCTGTAACTCCAGATCCAGGGGATCCAATGCCCTCTTCTGCTTTCCACAGGAAATACACCCAATTGCACATATTCACATAGGCGCAGAGACATAAATAAAGATAAATTGTAGAAGAAGAAGGAGGAGGAGGAGGAGGAGGAGGAGGAGAAGTAATAGACACAGAGAGTAGACTGTGCAGTTTTTGTTTAAAAAAAAGTCTCAGGAAGAAGCTGTGCAAAGTCACCTAAAACCTCCATTCAAGCCAAGGAGCAAGCAGAGGACTGAGAGGTAAATAGCAGGGAGATTAACCAGCTCCTTACACCTCCTTCCACTTCAGAAACTAGAACTGGATGCCATCATAAATGTGCCATGGAAGTCACTTGTGACAGGAGTCAGTGACAAGCACTAATCACAGTGTCACACTCAGCAGCAAGGTGACCTGACTGGAATACAGTTGTTGGTGTTTCAATAAAATACGCAAGAGCCACGTAAAGTGTTTATTGTGATTCCAATGTGAACATCTTTTCCCCTTGAAAGGGGGCTCAAAATTCACGAAAAAGCAAAATAAAACCAATTTGTAGTCGCATCTCATTCCGGTCATAAAGAAGACTCCATTGTCAAGAAAGCAAGTGACAACGCAAGTGACAACGGAAGCTAGCGAAGACGCAGCGGGAACGTGATGAATCCCCAGACACCGCTGGAAGGAATGGAGCCCGGTACGGCCATTATGAAAACTAGTGCAGAGCTCTCTCAAAAATGCTAGAAGGAGAACTATCGTGTGGCCCAGCTCTCCACTCTCAGATATATGTAGCCAAGGGATTACGGTCAGCATATCAGAGCGATACAGGCAGATCAGAGGGACACGGGGACAGCCATGCTCACAGCTGCATCCTCCACAGCAGCCAAGTTATGCACCTCACATGGATGTCTGTCAACAGATGGCTGGGCTTTAAAACAGGGGTCACACATAAGACAAGGGAATTTTATTCATCCTGAAAAATAAGATAATACGAAAAGATGGGTTGAACGTGGAGATCATTATATTGTGCAAATAACCCAGGAAGACGGGCATGGCATGTTTTCTGTCCCATTTAGAGTCCGTATTTGAATGTGTGCATGTGGGCATATGCATATGTGCACACAATTATGTGAAGAGACGGTGATGGAATGTATGGGTCGTGAGAGCAGACAGGCTGCTGTTGGGGAGAAAATGGTCAGTGGGAGGAGGAATAGCCCATAACAGGATATAATGCCATACACTATGAAAATGTCACAGTGAAACACATAACTTTATGTTCCAATTTAATGATTAAAGTAAAATAAACATGTAAGTACACTTGATCTCTATCTTGAAAAAAAAGAAGGGATCTAATAAGAAAGCTTATTTGCCACACAAGCAATAGAAACCTGAGTTCAGACCACAGGACCCACAAAAGCCACATGTGACCACAGGCATGGCAGCTCCCCTTCTGTGAGATAGGAGGCAGACAGGATTTTCAGAAGTCACTGGGGCAGCTAGTTCCTGTCTCAAACAAAGAAGGCCAAGATTAGCACTGGAAATTGTCCACCTTTACACGTGCGCTCTCACACAGTTACGCAGATACTCATAGACACACATTGACATTTTTAATTAAATGTTAAAAAGCATATGTTCTTTTAACTGGAGAGTTGTCTCGGGCATCAAGAGAGCTTACTGTGCATGAGAATCTGAGTTCCAGTCCATAGCGCCCAAGTTAAAAAGCTGGGATGGTCACGTGCACCTGCAACCCCAGCACTCTGAGCTGCCACAGGAGGAACACTGAAGATGGCTTCCAGGTTCAGTCATCTCAGGGAAATAAGGCAGCGTGCTCGAATGGGACACTCAATACCCTCCTCTGGCTTCCACCAATAAACACACTCACATGTGCGCGCGCGCTCGCGCACACACACACACACACACACACACACACACACACAAAGAATATGATCTCACTTAAAATGATGTTTTTTTAATGTTTCTACAAATGTCCTGTTGTAGGATGCATGCAGGCAGAGCAACTGCAGGACAACAGGTTTATTTATCCTTGTAGGCTGTCTCGCAGGAAACTTCCGTCATAAGCCTTGATACAATTTCTGCATTACCAAATATCTGGACAGAATAAGCTGACTTTATCTACATGCGGTATGTCATTTATTCAATTAAAAAAAAATCCAGAGGGCTTACCTACTATATCCCAGAAACTCTGACCTGTGAGAACTCTTTGTAAAGTAGAAGGTGCTGTGCAAGTATCAGTGGCTGTTTTAACATCTCCCAGATACTGGCTTTCCTTTGGTGGTTCTTGGCTGCTCTTAAGAAAGAAAGACTTGATAAGTTTCACAGAGGTAACAGAATTCTCAACCACGTCCACCTTTTGTACTGAATTGGAGGATGCTTTCCTGTAGCCCACACTAAAGGCAGGCGGCAGAATTCAGCGAGGTGGCCTCACAGAGGACAGAACGTTGGGTAGGCAGCACCACCTAATGGCTGCTGGACAGAGCCTGGATCACACCTTGTGAATACACGGGCTGCGACTTTTTTCAGATGGATGAGTTTGATTTATTAAAAAAACAGGTATCTGTGCTGCTGTTTTTAAACCAAAATCCAAAAAAAGTGCTGCCTGGACCACCTCCTCAGATGCTGGCAGAAATGGGGCTGAACAGTGCAAAGATTCCTGGAGCTAATAGCAACCACTTGGTATTTGCTGATGGACTCAAAGCCCCACCATGGTCTATCATGTGTCTGTTCAAGTAACCTTTTATAATTTTTTACTGCAGAAAACAGAAATAAACACCTTCACATCTGTCCAAAGACAGACCTCAAGGGCAATCTACATTATACTGTCTTTCTAAAATGTAACTTAACAGAAGCAGCTGATAAAGACAAGAGTGGGGTCTCCTCATTGCTAACCATGGACCTGAGGAAATGCTGCTTTTAGCTTTTTCCACCCTCACCATGAATTGACATAATTTGAAATAATCCAGACCCTGGTGTACCCAAAGAAACAAATCCTTTTGTTTTACTGGGCTAATTCATTAAAGCATTCAATTTCACTACTTGCACTAAATTTTCTAAAAGAACCTTACCAGCACCATCCTCTCCTACTACTGTTGAATCTGGATTTTGTCTTTGGGGTTCAACTCCTTGGTTTTTCCTCTCACCACCTCTCTACCTACTCATCCATGCTATATCAGCTTCCTGATATTCTGGGCTTATGTTTGCACCTCTACATTCTCCCTTTTAATGCTTACTCTTACATTATCCCAGCCAGGCATCTTGGGTTATATTTGCTTTGTGATTTCATTACACAGACTCTCAGTACACAGCCTAGGCTGATGACTTATGTGTGATCCTCTTGCCAAAGCCTCTTTTAATGGTGAGATTACAAGTGTGTGCCACCACATCTGGATGCCATTTTGGTTTTGATCCATGTTTGAACAGTGAGCATTGCTAGGTATCAAAGCTGTATCATATACCTATAGATCTGTCTGTAGATATCTACAGCAGGTCATGCCATTTAAGCCCATTTTACCTGGGTCCGCTGAGAAATCTTATTCCTTTTCTCTACTGACTTCTGTTAAGTTTCCACTTTCAGCTCTCCCATCTCTTTCCTGCCCTTGTCAAGCCCTAAGCAAACCACAGCTAGAGAGCATCATGGATCTAGCTTCACTGACTTCATAGATGACTTTCATCTCAACTCTCTTGATTGTCCATTTGTAAATGTCAAAGCTTCCCTCCTCCCCATTGCTTCTGCCTTTCTCTGGCATTACTAGATATTTCTTTCACAGCTCTCCTCTTCTCCCTAGATGTTCAACATACACATCTGCTCATCTCTACATCTTCCATCTCTCCCTCTCTCTAAAACCTCACTTCTTTGGTCGAAATCCCGACTTTTAGCCTGGGCACAACATAATTCAAGCACTTCGGAGGCTAAGAGCAAGATAGCAATTTCAGAGTGAGCATGATCAGCATAACAGGACTCAAAATAATAATAACAACAACAGCAGCAGAACCTTCTGTCAATCAGGCAAAGTTTCATCCTGCTCGTCTCTTTGCTCAACTCCTAGAGCTAACAGTTTTAAGATTGACACTATGTCGTTCCATCTTTTTAATTCCCTAATGACTACCAGATTTTCCTGTCACCACTGATGGCCTTGTGGCTCTTGAAGCCCTAATATACTATATATCTAATGCAAAGAACTGTTCTAGGACTTCCTTTTTACCATCTCTCCACAGTAACCAGCCTCACTACCAGTACCATGAAAGCCTTCCTAAGGTTTGTGTCTACATTAGCCTTCTGCCTCAGCTCCAGTCATTCCTTCTTCTCTCCCTATTTTCCTTTGATTTGGCATAACGTCTATCATAATCACATGCCCAATGCATGGGATACATAAAAGAATGACTTGTATAGCTCTGACTGTCAACTTGATGTACCCCAGAGTAACCAGAGGAAGAAGTTGTAACTGGGGGTTATTGGCCCGTGGTCCAGCCTGGCGAGGATTATGTTGATTGTTAGTTGATATAAGAGGGCCCAGCCATTCCTTGGGCTGTATACAAAAGCTGGTCTCTGAGCCAGCAGGCAGCACTTCTCCATGGCTTCTGCTTCCTGTGTGATTTCCTGTCCTGACTTCCTACAGTGATGACTATGACCTGGAAGTGTAAGTCAGATAAATTCTTTCCTCCTTGAAGTTGCTTTTAGCCAGAGTGTTTGATCATAGCCACAAGAAAGAGGCATAGAACAGAAAACCAGGCATTGCTTCTCTGAAGCTAAAATTCCACAGGGAAACAGAAAGTAATAAATTATTTAGTATGTGAAAATGAAGCAAATGTGACAATTATTTATTCCACAAAGGAGATGGTAGAGGCCTAAGGAGTAAAGACTTTCCACAAATACTTATGATCTACATTGAAACTCTTCCAAGTCAGAGTTCTGATTGAAATCTGCTCTTAGACACTGCGTCACACAACACCACCAACATCAGAGCAAATTCCTTTTGAAAACCAATTGTCAGGTGGAAAGGGTTCTTTACAGCTCACTTCACTCTTCCTGAAGTTTTACTTTCCTTAGTGCCTGCTCTGCTGTTAGGTCCCTGACCACAGTGATTAATCTGCAACAGGCCACTCTCCAAACACGGTCCCAGACACAGAGGGGAAGCAGACCACGGAAACTGTCTCTGCTGTCTTCCAGTCACCTGGTACAGTGAGGCGGGCAGCTTGGAATTTTGAAGAATGTCGACTTCCGCTGTGATTTGAAGATAAAATGCTCCCCATAGACTCATGAATTTGAACCCTTGGTCACCAGGTGATGCCACTGCTTGGGACCATGTGGAACGTTTAGGAGGTAGAACCTTCCAGTAGGAAGGGGGAGGGGTGGCTGGGAGGCTTTGATGTTTTGTAGCCTGAGCCTACTTTTTGTCTCTCTTTCTTTCTCTCTGTCTCTGTCTATATGTGTGTCTGTGTGTCTGTCTCTTTCTCTGTCTCTCTCTGTCTCTCTCTATCTCTCTGTCTCTGTCTCTCTCTGTCTCTCTCTCTCTGTCTCTCTCTCTCTCTCTCTCTCTCTCTCTCTCTCTCTCTCTTTATCTCTCTCTCTCTTTCTCTCCCTCCCTCCCTCCCTTTATGTGTGAAAGGCTTGTGACCAGTGTGCTCTCTGACTACTAGGCTGGCCTCAGGTTTATGGTGCCCTGTCTTCCCACCATCATGGGCAGTATCCTGCTCTGGAATCATATGCCAAAGTAAACCTTTCTTCTCTAAATTGCTTCTTTTTTTTATTATTTAATACTTATTTAATCTTTTTTAACTTTATTTAAAAAACAAAGATAAATGTACAGATTTTTAAGCATTTTTGCATAAAAGTATACAAATACATTTTATAAGGTTGTAATTAAATATTTGTGGGTACATATACATACACATATGTATATATGTAATAATAATAAAGGAAAAGAGGTTATTAATTTGAGAAGATAGGAGAGAAACTGGGAGGGGCTTTAGAAAAAAATGGAGATGTGATACAGTTCTATTTTAATTAAAATATTTTTTTCTTGATCTTCCCACAGGCTGTGGGTTGTTTCTGGGGTGTTCAGAGCTTTCTGTGGTTAGTATCACATTATCAGTGACTGCATATTATGTCTGTTCTTTTGTGACTGGGTTATCTCACTCAGGATGATATTCTCTAGATGCAACCATTTTCTTAAGAATTTGGTTAAGTCATTGTTTCTGATGGCTGAGTAGTATTCCATTGTGTAAATGTACCACAATTTTTGTATCCATTCATCTACTGAAGGACATCTGGGTTCTTTCCAGCTTCTGGCTATTATAAATAGAGCTGCTATGAACATTGTGGTGCATATATCTTTGTTGTGTATTAAAGTGTCTCTGGGGTATATGCCCAGAAGTGGAATAGCTGGGTTTTCAGGTAGTACTATATCCAATTTTCTGAGGTATCGCCAGACTGATTTCCAGAGTGGTTGTATCAGTTTACAACTCCACCAGCAGTGGAGAAGTTTCCTCTTTCTCCACATCCTCACCAGTATCTATTGTCATCTGAGTTTTGGATCTTGGCCAATCTGACTGGTGTGAGGTGGAATCTCAGGGTTCTTTTGATTTGCATTTCCCTGATAGCTAAGGATGTTGAGCACTTCCTTAGATGTTTCTCAGCCATTCGATATTCCTCAATTGAGAAATTTTTGTTTAAGTCTGTACCCCATTTTTAATAGGGTTGTTTGATTCCCTGGTGTCTAGCTTTTTGAGTTCTTTGTATACCTTGAATATTAGGCCTCTATCTGATGTGGGGTTGGTAAATATCTTTTCCCACTCTGTTGGCTGCCCTTTGTTTTCATGATAGTGTCCTTAGCCTTACAGAAACTTTGCAGTCTCATTAAGTCCCATTTGTCAATCTTTGACCTTAGAGCTCGGGCTATTGGTGTTCTGTTTAGGAAATTTTCTCCTGTGCCTATGAGTTCTAAGGTTTTCCCTACTTTCTCATCTAATAGTTTCAGTGTACCTGGTTTAATGTGGAGATCTTTGATCCACTTGCACTTGAGCTTTGTATAAGGAGATAAGAAAGGGTCTATTTTCATTCTTCTGCATGCTGAGAGCCATTTGGACTAACACCATTTGTTGAATAGGCTGTCCTTTTTCCATTGAATGTTTACAGCTCCTTTGTAAAAAATCAGGTGACCATATATGTGAGGGCTCATTTCTGAATCTTCTATTGTATTCCATTGATCCACGTGCCTATTTCTGTAACAGTACCATGCAGTTTTCAGCACAATTGCCTTGTAATATAGCTTGAGGTCAGGGATAGTGATTCCCGCAGATGTTTTCTTGTTGAGGATGGATTTCACTATTCTAGGTCTTTTGTTATTCCAGATGAAATTGCACATTGCTCTTTCCAACTCAGTGAAAAACTAGGTTTTGAAATTTTGATGGGGATTGTGTTGAATCTATGGATTGCTTTTGGTAAGATGGCCATTTTACAATGTTGCTCCTTCCATACCATGAGCATGGGAAATCTTTCCATTTTCTGAGATCTTCCTCGATTTCCTTCTTTAGAGGTTTGAAGTTCTTGTCATACAGGTCCTTCACTTGCTTAGTTAGAGTCACACCAAGGTATTTCATAGTTTTTGTGACTATTGTGAAGGGTATCTTTTCCCTAATTTTTTTCTCCACATGTTTGTCCTTTGAATATAGGAAGGCTACTGATTTGTTTGAGTTAATTTCATATTCTACCACTTTTCTGAACTAGTTTATCAGCTGTAGGAGTTCTCTGGTGAAATTTGTGGGGTGGCTTAAGTACACTATCATGTCATCTGCAAATAGTGATGTTTTTACTTTTTCCTTTCCAATTTGTATCCCTTTGATTTCCTTTTGCTGTCTAATTGCTCCGGCCAGGACTTCTAGTACTATGTTGAATAGGTAGGGGAGAGTGGGCAGCCTTGTCAAGTCCCTGATTTTAGTGGGATTGCTTCAAGTTTCCCACCTTTAAGTTTGATGTTGGCTGTTGGTTTGCTGTATATTGCTTTTATTATGTTTAGGTATGAGCATTGGATTTCTGTTCTTTCCAAGACTTTTAACATGAAGGGGTGTTGAATTTTGTCAAATGCTTTCTCAGCATCTAGTGAGATGACCATGTGATTTTTTCTTTGAGTTTATATGGTGGATTACATTGATGGATTTCCATATGTTAAACCATTCCTGCATGCCAGGGATGAAGCCTACTTGATAATGGTGAATGATCGTTTTGACATGTTCTTGGATTCGGTTTGCAAGGATTTTGTTGAGTATTTTTGCATCAATGTTCATAAGTGAGATTGGTCTGAGGTTCTCTTTCCTTGTAGGGTCTCTGTGTGGTTTAGGAATGAGGGTTATTGTAGCCTCAAAAAAATGAGTTAGGTAGTTTTCCATCTGATTCTATCTTGTGGAATAGTTTGGAGAGTATTGGTATTATGTCGTCAATAAATGTCTGATAAAATTCTGCACTAAACCCATCTGGACCTGGGCTTTTTTGGTTGGGAGACTTTTGATGACTGCCTCTATTTCTTTAGGTGTTATGGGATTATTTAGATGGTTTACCTGGTCCTGATTTAACTTTAGTACCTTGTATCTGTCTAGGAATTCATCCATTTCCTCCAGATTTTCCAGCTTTGTTGAGTATAGACTTTTGTAGTATGATCTGATGATTTCTTGAATTTCCTCAGTTTCAGTTGTTATTTCTTCACTTTCCTTTCTGATTTTGTTTAATTTGGATACTCTTTCTTTGCCCTCTAGTTAGTCTGGCTAAGGGGTTATCAATCTTGATGATTTTCTCAAAGAACCAGCTCTTGGTTTTGTTGATTCTTTCGATGGTTCTTTTTGTTTTTATTTGGTCAATTTCTGCCCTAAGTTTGATTATTTCTTGCCGTCTACTCCTCTTAGGTGTATCTGCTTCCTTTTGTTCTATAGCTTTCAACTGTCCTGTCAAGTTGCTGACGTATGCTCTCTCCAGTTTCTTTTTGGAAGCACTCAGAGCTATGAGTTTCCTCTCAGTTCTGCTTCCATTGTATCCCATAGGTTTGGGTATGTTGTGTTTTTGTTTTCATTGACTTCTAGAAAATCCTTGATTTCTTTCTTTATTTCTTCTTTGACCCTGCTATCGTTTTACAGAGCGTTGTTTAGTTTCCATGTGTATGTGGGCTTTTTGTTGTCTTTGTTGTTGTTAAAGACCAGCCTTAGACCATGGTGATCTGAGAGGATTCATGGGAGTATTTCAATCTTCTTATATCTATTGAGGCTTGTTTTGTGACCAATTATGTAGTCAATGTTTGAGAAGGTGCCATGAGGTGCTGAGAAGAAGGTGTATTCTTTTTTTTTTTTTTTTTTTTTTTTAGGATGATATTTTCTGTAGATATCTATTAATTCCAGTTGGTTTATAACCTCTGCTAGTTTTACAGTATCCTTATTCAGTTTTTGTTTCCCTGATCTGTCCATTGGTGAGAGTAGGGTATTGAGGTCTCCCACTTTTATTGTGTGGGGCGCAGTGTATTTTTTGAGCTTTAGTAGGGCTTCTTTTATGAATATCGGTGCTTTTGTATTTGGCGCATATATGTTAAGAATTGAGAGTTCCTCCTGCCAAATTTCCCCTGTAATGAGTAAAAAGTGTCCTTCCTTATCTTTTTTGATAACTTTCGGTTGAAAATCCACTTTATTTGATATTAGAATGGCCACTCCAGCTTGCTTCTTGGTGCCATTTGCTTGGAAGGTTTTCTCCCACCCTTTTACTCTAAGATAGTGTCTGTCTTTGTCTCTGAGATGAGTTTCTTGTATGCCACAAATTGCTGGGTTTTGTTTATGTATCCAGTCTGATAGCTTATGTCTTTTTTGAGGGAAGTTTCATCCACTGGGACGCTGGATTGGATGGCTCCATAGCCCCCTCCCTGTACCTTCCCAATGGGCAACTCAATGTCTCAAAACAGGTCACCAGGCTCCCCACTGGGATGTCTCCTGGAAAATTCCAAATCTCTAAAACTGACACCTCAGCTAAAGACATCT
Organism: Micromys minutus; assembly: GCF_963924665.1. Classification (NCBI taxonomy): domain Eukaryota; kingdom Metazoa; phylum Chordata; class Mammalia; order Rodentia; family Muridae; genus Micromys; species Micromys minutus. Next base: position 3,620,429 of record NC_137977.1, on the reverse strand, counting down.
AAATTGGTACACCTCTACAACAATGTTTGGACTCAGTATCCACTAGATAATGACTCAAAATGGCACCCTAGACTCATTAATTTTATGAGACCTTCACTCATACTGCCAGAGATCTGGTAAATGGAAAGAGGTTCCCTGTGTACAGGCATTTATCTATCTCTGCTCTAATCCTTCTCTGTGTTCTTGTAACCCACCCACCTCCTTTTAGCAATGAGGCAATAAGGCAGATGACACCACAGCTCTCAATCCAGCCAATGAGCCATCGCCGCAAAATCCAAACCTCTACCTCAGCTTCTACTCATGTTATTCTAAGCTTTTCAAAACTCCCCTCTACAGCCAGACTCACATGTAGACGTGGACATGTCATCCGGCCTCAAGCACCACTGCCGGTGCCCCTTTCCTCCCTTTCTGTCCTCTTCTGCGCCGCAATCTTATAGTCTGATGTTCCATGCTTTACTAAGAGTCTCACTAATAATTTACTTCCTGAGGAAAGCCAGCGAGTTTGGGAGCAGAAAAAGTGCATGCAGACGAGATCCATCAAACAGATAGACACTAACTTAGATCCTAAAAATCCAAAAGGTAAACAACTTCTAATGACCTATTTCTTTTCCCAGAGCTACCCCGACATAAGAGACTAGCCTAAAAGCTTGAGGGGGGACCCCTAACTCCACGGGCAGAAGTCTTGGTGCTGGCCTTTAAAGTGTACCATGGGAAAGGTAAAAAGGCTCACAAATACCATATGCTGGCAAAGGCTTCCCGACCAGCCCCAGCAACAGCTACACCACCGGGCCCCTGCTACAGATGTGGTCAATAGGTCATTAGGGGAAAGCTTGCTCCAGCCCTCACAAGCCAAGAGGCCGTGTCCTAAGTATGATCCAGAGGAACATTGGCTGTTGATTGCCCTGTGTCACGCAAGACAGAGGGACATCACGCCCTAATAACCCTCCAGCCTTCTAGACTTGGCTATGGACAACTGAAGAGGCCCAGGCTCCCTTGACCTGACCACTGTCATCACGAACAGGGAGCCAGGGTAGCTATCATGGTATGTGAGCAGCCCATTTCCTTCCCCTTGGACACTGGGGCCACTTACTCGATTCTGACGGAGTTTTGGGGACCTACTTCTCCCTCTCATTTTCCTATTGTCGGGTAAGAAGACACCTTACCTTCCTCACCAGATTCCAGCACTCACTTATATTTTTAGGGGTGTACCTCTCAGTCATTCCTTTTGGTAGTTTAGTGCCAACATGTCCTGTCCCTTCATTGGAGAAGAGATCTAGCTAAGTTGGGAGCCTCTATTTCCTTTGCTCCTCCCCCCATTTGCTTGAACCCAAGCTCGCTAGCAACCCCTCTGCTTCTTCTATCCAGTCAACCTACTAACACAAACATGTTTCCTTTACCAGCTTCTCAGGTAGACCCCTGAGTCTGTTACTAAACACTCTTCTGTTGTCATCCAATTACTAGACCCTACCAGGACCCTTTTAAGGTGATTCTCAAGATGCCTGCAGCTCTTTTACCACATACAAGATCCATGAGATCCCAGGTGGGAGACAGGAGTTGTTGGTAAGCTCTACTGTAAAAAACCAGCCAGAGTCCCTCCTGTAAGTACTATCAACATTCAGCTGCCCTGACTCTGACGTTGCCATGACTCCACACCTTTCCCCTATCCCTCTTCATGGTATGGCAAGCCATTTTAAAATATCCAGGACACATTATAGTAATTTGCTCCAAACCTTATCAATCTTCTGTCTACTTCAACGACAGACAAAAAATTTCTAACCAAACTATTAATTAGTTCCTGTTACAGGATTACCAGCCACTGTCCATAGAGGAGCCTGATGTGAACATCTGCCAGGTGGATCCCGATGGTGAAAGCCAGCTGCACCCCCTTACGACGCCCCAAGACAGCAGGAAGTAGCCAATGAGACTCGACGCCCCTATTTCCCTTTCACCATCGGCCTCCCCCTCCCGTTTTGTCTCCTTTTTATAATGAGAAAAGGGGAGGAATGGCAGCATTAGGACTGCTTGTGAAAAATCTTTCATTCTTCCAAACCAAATGTACTTAATCTCTACCTATAATGTATGCATATGTGTGTTCCAGCATCTTGTCAAGTCCAGGTGCTTATTACATCTAGAACAGCTCCAGAGAAGCAACCTACAGATGCTTCAGCCTTCTCTCACAGACACAGGTGCTTCCACTGGACCTGTTCCTTCTGACCTATCCTCAGATGGTTCCACAGACCCTGGACAACAAGGAAACAGCCAACTCTTAAGACTGGACAAACATCCCTACCCCCACTTTTCTGGACTCTCTAAAAACATCGCCCCAAACAAGCATGAAGCAGTTAAGAGATCACAACGACCCTATTCCTGGTCCACCATCGCCTCTAATTTTTCTTTTTTAATTAAACAAAAATGGGGGAATGTTGGGATTCTGTAAACCCCACCCCTCAGTTACCTAGCAACAGCCAGGTATACCCCACCCCTCAATTACCCAGCAGTGGCCAGGTATGCTCCACCCCAGTGACCTGACACTATAAAGGAGCTGCTTGACCCCTCCTCTCTCTCTTGGCCTCTCCTGCCCTTGAGCTCTTGCAGCCTTGCTCTCCCATTTCCCTTCCCCCCTCTCTCCCACGTGCTCATGGCCGGCCTCTACTCCTCTACTTCTCTCTCTCTGCCTCTACCACCCTCTTAACTCTCCCATGACCTGAATAAACTCTATTCCGTACTATACTGTTGTGTGGCTGGTCCCTCAGGGAAGGGATTCCCAACATGGACCCCTCAGAGGCATCTCCCTTGCCCTCAGGCCTCGCCGCACCTCCATGGGCCATATGCCCCCCACTCTCTTCATCCTTCCCCTAACATTGGTGCCGTGACTCAGATCGTTATCCTCTCACAACATTGGTGCCCTGTGACTCTTCCTTTCAGTGACTTTTCCTTTCATTGGTGTCCCGTCATCTTTTCCTTACACTGGTGTTGCCAGGTTGTCTGGGTTTCCCTGGGGTATGTTCTTTCCCTTTCCTCTTGCTATCTTGTTGTCAGTCCTGTGTCCTTAGATCACTGCTGGATCACCACTGGCTCACTGCTGTTCCTGGTTGAGGGTGGTCTGAGTGCGCATTCCTCACACTCTGTTGTCCTGCTGGGAATAGCTGGATGCAGGGTTACTGGTTCCCTGGAGCAAGCTGGGGCGGGGAGGGGGAAGCAGGGGTGGGGGGGGAGGACACAGGCTGGCTCACCACTGGCTCACTGCTGTTCCTGGTGGCAGGTGGTCTGAGTAAGGTTCCTCACTCCGTGTTGTCTGGCTGGGAATAGCCCAATGCAGGGTTACTGGTTCCCTGGAGCAAGCTGAGGCAGGGAGGTGGAACAGGGGGACTACAAGCTGGCTCACTGCTGGCTCACTGCTGATCCTGGTGGTGGGTGGTCTGAGTGTGGTCTCTAAATTGCTTCTTGTCAGAGCATTTTCTCACAGCAAAAGAAAAGTAATTAATTGGACATCTAAGAAAACTTTAAAAAAAATGAAATGTACAAAACTGAAGAACAAATATAGAAAAATGCTATGAAGTCCAGGTTTAAGTTTTAAGTATACATATGTAGTGACTTAAGTGAAAATGACCCTGTGGGTTCATATATTTGAATACTCGGTCTCCAGTTGGTGAAACTTTGAGAGAAGGATTAGGATGTGTGGCCTTGTTGAAGGAGGTATATTATTAGGAAGTGCCTTGTGATTTCTAAAGTCTGGAGCCATTATCTTCCTCTCTCTGCCTCCTACTCATGGATCAAGATGCAAGCTCTCAGCTGTTCCCACTGCCATGCCCTTTATCCACCATCATGGACTCTAAGCCTCTGAAAATATAAGTCCAAATTAAACATCATTTTATGTGTTGCCTTGTTCATGGTATACACCACAGCAATAAAAAGTAACTAAGACAAAACACATGTGACAAGCCCAACTCATTTATTTCATCTCTCCCCAGATTCTGAAAAATGTCTACACATAAGATCTTCTAGACAAAGGGATGAAGGACCCAGCAGAAGGCGCTGTGGATGCCCATTGTGCCCCATGGCTCATTATTGCAAACAGAGATTATTTGTTCTTCTCTTTCTTTCATGGTTCCGCCCCTTCAGCCCATCTCCAGTACACTGACAGTCATAAGAAAGTCAATTGGGTGTCCTTTTAGTCGAAATGCATAAAAATTAACTTATTTTATTATAAAAAATAAAAGACAACAATGACTTCTGAGCTCCTGCTTTTAGCCAAGCTCTGTATCTGGTATAAACTAAAGGACTAATCAATATTGGTTGAATATTTGCTGAGTAAAGGTGCAGGCCGAATCTGAATTTGATTCCAGCATCCCACAAGGTGGCAGGAGAGAACAGACTCCCGAGAGCCAGTCCCACTGACCCCTACACGTGTACAGATGGACCCATATGCCCATACTCACATACGTATATCCATGTAAGTGCACATGCACAAACACACATCCACACAGTAAATTAAACAATTAATTAAGAAATATTAGTTAAAATAAATAAGTAGCTAAATCTGTGTTTTGCCACTTGCTGAAGCTACATAGGTAACCAAGGCACATCCCATCCCTCAAGGGATACCATATTTAAATATTAAAGGCAACCTTGTTCTCCTTTTCTTCCTTCACATTCCTAATCTCATTTAACCCCAGAATCGATGTATCATGTTCCCTGTGGGCTTCCTGTCTACCAAGGTCAAGGCTCAGTTCCCTCCGCACTACTAATGTCAACAGCCATGGCTTTATCAGCTCTCTCCTGAATGGCTGCAGCAGCTGATAAGCCAGCTCTGGTCTGCCCTGGCCCCATGTGTTGGATGCTCTGGTGATGTCTGTCACTGAGAGAGAATATCTGGAAAAAAGGAACTTAAGGGATGCAGGATCCAGATGAGTCATTCAGTCCTGCACATGTGTGGTGGTAAAAACAGCAGAATCTTTCTCTCCCTTCATGGGGGTGGGGGAGACAGGGAGAGAGAGACAGACACAGAGACACAGTGAAACAGAGAGACACAGTGACACAAAGAGAGAGAGAATGAACATTCATGCTTTCTCCTTTGCTATTTCCTATTCCATCTTAGTATGTGGGATGCTGTTACCGTCATTCTTTCTGGAAACCCTCTTACAGACATACTCAGAAGTGTGCTAAACTAAACTTCTAGGCACTTCTCAATCCAACTAGCCTAGCTTCATGCCACCCTGTCCTTCCTGGGTCCAGAATTTCTTCTGAAATTCTTAGACGATTATCACACCAACTTCCTATTTCAAAACCCTGCGTTTGGTTCTCCACTTCTTCTTCTCTGTCCGTCACTGTCATTTGCAATGAAGCCCTAATCCTCGGGTCCACTTCTACCTAAGACAGCCTCTCTGCCTTACCAGGCCTCTATGTTCCTCCATTCTGCCCTGTGGGGTAGAGGGGTTCCTAAAGCAGCACTCTCCAACCTCACCTCCCTCTGCCTAAAACACCCATGGTCTCCACTCCCCCAGGGTCTGACTCAAATCCCTTCTATCTGTCATAAGTTATTAGGGTCAGAACCATGTGTTTCCTGGAATCTTGCTTCTCAATGGAATAGGGGCAGCCAGGTGCCATCTGTTACCAAGCCTGACAAACTGAGTTTGACTTCAGGACTCACATGGTAGAGGAAAAGAACCAACTTCTTCAGGCTCTCCTCTGACTTCCATACATATGCCATGGCACAAATGCACATACTCACAGACGTTCATACACACACACACACACACACACACACACACACACACACACTTGCACAGACATACACATTTAATGAATTAACATACATACTAACTTATTAAATGAATTTTAAAAGAACAGAAATAAAGGTGCACAGAAGATTTATTCTGTGCAAAGGACACAACACAACAGCAAGGACACTTTAGTCAAGAGCAGTATCACAGCAAAGATCAGACACAATAACCCCATCAAGATTGAGAGTTGATCACTTCCGTGAAAACTCAAGAACACTAGCAATCACTGAGGTGTTAGTTACATTTATGGGGTTCACAAGAGAGAGTGTGGCTAGTAAGAGTATAGTTTATGTGGTTCTTTATTTTGATTGACAGATTAAATTACATACCCTCTTTTCTGCTATGCATCAGAATTTAATCATATACATATTTAATTATATATATATGATAATAAATAAGATTTTCCCTAAAACTTTTCTTTCAGGACAATTATTGCTCATATGCAAAACTAGTTCAGGCCAGACTGGACTTCCTGCTCTCATACCCTACCCAGTCATAAAGCAGGTGTGGAGTGAACAGAATCTTTAATGGCTGTTAAGTAAAAAAAACCAATTCCATTGTTCAGAGACAGACGTGTGCAGCTTGGTGAGTGTGTGTGGAGGGGTTGCTTACATAGTGCTAGTTAATGTAGGAGTGAGGTGTGTACACACAGGACATACAGGTAAGGCTCTCAGGCTGCCAGGTGCAGAGTTAGAAGATGAATGTATGCACATCCCAAGTCAAGTTTAGTTCCAACTTACTAAACTGTCCCCTGTGCTTTCATGGCTCTTAATTCACCTGACAAATCTTTTTCGTCCCTCGATTCTTAGTGGCACCACCCACACTTTCACTGAGGAACTTTTTACTGTCCTCACATTTGGGTCATCCTTGTCTTCCTCCCTGCAAAGCTCTAAACCCTGGGAACGTTGAGCTTCTTCAAAGCCAACTATAAAACACTCAACCTCCTTAGAGCTGAATCGGCTTGGCAATTAGGTCTATTACTAACATGAAATGGCACCAATTCAGAGTAACTGGGGTTTAAAGATGATATTTTTTAAAGAAAAGAAAGAAAGAGTTTGCTTTTCATGAAGAAAAATCCTAAATGCAGACTAATGACAGTTTTCATCAGTTCTTCAGTAAGAACATTGTCTTCCCCAAAACCCCAGGATTTTTTCCCCCACAAACACAAAGCCATACTCACAGGGGAGACTTGTGAGCGTTTTACTAACTCAAGCTTAATTCATCATCACTACAATAAATACAGCTCAAAGTCCGTGCCCTGCAGACATTAGGTCAATAACTTCAGCACTCTCATGAAGGATGGCCTGGGCAGAGGACAAGCTAGGCTGGCGAGTGTGTGTGCGTGCAGGGGGGGTGGGAGGAGACAGACAGAGAGAGAGAGAGACAGAGAGACAGAGAGAGACAGAGACAGACAGAGGAGACAGAGAAAGAGACAGAGAGAGATGAGAGAGACAAAGAGAGACAGAGGAGACAGAGAGAGACAGAGACAGAGAGAGACAGAGACAGACAGACAGAGACAGAGGAGAGAGAGAGAGACAGAGACAGACAGACAGAGACAGAGGAGACAGAGAGAGATGAGAGAGACAGAGAGAGACAGAGACACACACAGAGAGGTATTGTTTTCTCTTGCTAGTGTCCAAACCACCCCAGAAGAGGCCCTCTTAATGACTAAAATGCACCAGGAGAGCAGGAGGAAAGGGGACTGCAATGTAAGCTCAAGCATCTTGTCCATCAAGTGAGTCCTAATCCTCGAAATCCATTCTCTGCACCCTGATACGTGTTTGCTTTCTAGACACTAATGAGATCTCTTCATATCCTCCCAGCATGCCAAGCAATTCTCTCTCACACTTGTCCACACATGTTAGTGCCTAGCCTTCCATTTCTTGTACTACTCTGTGAGGTGTGGTATCGTTCACTGATCCTTGACCTTGACTAGTCATGTCTCCAACCAGCATGGTGGAACATGGGTCTCTCTAGCAAATGCCTCCATTTACTTATAATTAATCCATGGCATATTACAGTAGTGGTGAGAAATGAGCTTGCTCATCTTTAGATGAGAGTGGCTTAGACGATATGCATTCTCCTGTTGTGCCCCTTCTGCCTCACCTTCTTCCTAGCACAGCAATGAGGAAGCAGAGCTGATACCCAACATTGACACACACCTCGATCCTTAAAGTCAGTCTCTCTGACTTATACAAGCAAAAATTGTGTCATCTCCTATGACGGTCCTCATGCCAATACCAGATCCTTTCCTCCCAGTTTAGCTCCATACAGTAGTCCAAATGTTCATGCCTTCCCAAAATTCATACAGAAACCCAATTCCCTTTACTGTGGTATCAAGAGGTAAGGTCATGTTTTGGTTACTTTGGCATAGCTGTAGCCAAATACCTGAGTGAAACAGCTTAAGGCAAGAGTGGTTTATTTTGGCTCTGCATTTCAGAGAGTTGAAAGTCCCATCATGGAAGACACGGTATGTCAGGTAAGAAGATTCCATCTGTAAAAGCAGAAACCCAAAGCTGCTGTTTCTCTGGGTATAAAGACCGGAAACAAAGGCAGGGACTTGAACCATCAAGACCTGACCCCATGGTCTACAGCCCCTCAAAATAACTTCAGATAAGTGGTCCTGGGTCTGTGGAGGGCATTGAACATTCAAGGTGTGGTACACCAAGAAGAGATCACTTAGTCCTAAGAGTGACATGGGTATCCTTAGATCCATGGGAACCTGGGTGTCCTTCCAGCATGTGTAGCGATTCATTTTTGAAGCACTGTAAGCCATCACTATGCACTGGATTTGCTAGTGCACTGGCCATGGCCCCAGAGTTATAAGAAAGCATTTGTTGCAGTTTACAGTGATCTAGATTGCATAGTGAGATGGTCCAGGCACTTGTCACTAAACCTAGTCACCTGAATGTGAACTCTGGAACCCACGTGTTGGAAAGAAAGAACTGACTTCAGCAAGTTGTCCTCTGACTTCCAGGCGTCTGCCATAGCATCAACATCACATCAACACACACACAAATATTTTAAATCATTTTAGTTACCTAGTTTTAAGATAAGCTAAAATGGTTGAAAACTTTTCATTTTAACTATTTTACTGTGTAAACACTAATGTCAATTTTTCAATGATTTGTATTTTAAGAGCAAAACTCCTTAACCAAAATCTGGCTGATCAAAATTTTGATTAACATTTTGCATAAAAATCAATTAAGAAAACTCAAAAGATAATGAAAGCAAAAAGGTATTAAGGATTTCATAAAAATAAATTCCTAGATGTCCTACCATCAATTTCCTACAGTTCTTCCATGTAAAACATTGTCCAATAAGAATTTAGTCAGACTGTAGCCCTCGGGCCCTTTAAAATTCTTAATAATCAAAAATGCAATTATGCTCGCTATACTGTGATTACTAAAAAGAGTGCACTCAGACATTTTACAACCATTTTCTAAAGAGAGATAATGTCGGTGGGGGTGGAATTCCTAATTAACTTTCAATTAATCAAAAATTCATGTTTAACTAGGAAGCTCACTTCTGAAACGTGGTAGGTGCCACACCCTGGATTCCTAGTACTTAGGTGAACTCTAAGCAAGCTAGTTTCCTATCTGGCAGAAGAGACCCTGTCTGGAAACCAGTTTAACAAAAGACTCCCCCCTCTATGACATTTGCATATCAAAGAAGGCCACAAGGATATCAGGCCTTGGAAGATTTAGATATTTCAGACATGCAACTCCAAATGAGAAACACATGCCTTGAATTGTATCGTACAAATCCAGAAATGTTCCTTCCTGACACAGGAATCTGTTCTAGCTGTAACATGAGGCTGCAGTGGGGACCCTGTATGGTACACATGACGAGAAGGAGCCACTGAGACAGATTAGAGGAAGGGATTTTGTTAGTTGTGGCTGCAAGCCTGAAGGAAGCTGCAGGGAAGTTCCATTCTGCAGTTGGAAAGACAGAGTTCTCTTTCTCCCTGGCACTAAATTCTAAAGTTGGAACATTCTGGAAAACATCCTCCTCCAGAAGGATGAGAAGGCTCATCCAATAGCATTGTGGAAAAGATCTACTCATTTTCCAGAAACCCCAGCACAGTTGTCATTGGGTCTTTTTGGTGCTAATATGTTTAATCATCCACCAGTGAACCAATCACAGAGCCAGGAGAGTTGGACAGTTCTGTAAGAGGTTCCAGGGGTCACCTGGAAACCAACAGTAGGTTTATCCCATCCCACATAGCTTAGAATAAGAGAAAGTGGTCTCCCCAAGTGGAAACTGATATGTAACAAGAAAAAGGAGAGGAGACTGAAGTTAAAATATTAGCAAGTGCATAAATGGTAACTAGATCAGTAAACAGAAGCAGATTGGGAGACCAGGTTCTTATCATTAGCTGTGTAATGTACTTAAAAGAACCCTGCGTGTGTTCTATATGTGTACACATGTGTTCGTGAACATGAGTGTAGAGGCACAGGTTAATATTGGATATCTTCTTCAATTACTCTTTGCCTTATTTTTGGAGATAAATCTCTTACTAAACCAGGAGCTCACTTATTGGAGTTATAGTAGCCAGCAAACCCCAAGAGCCCAACTAATTCCATCCCTTATCCTCCATCCTAGCTTTGGAATTGCAAGCACAGGTCACAGGGCTTGACACTGTATGTCTGCACTGAAGATGTAACCTCATGACCTTGGGTTTATGCACCAAACTTGTCCTCAGCTCCTCCAAGGAACTTTCTTTGGATGTGTGTATCCCTGTGTGCGTGTGTGTGTGTATGTGTGTGTATGCATCTGTGAAGATGTATGTGATTATGTCTGTGCATGTAGGGGCCTTACAGAATGGGATCCTCCTGTCTCTGCCCATCAATAGAGTTACAGGGACACAAGGTCATGCCCAGCTTTCTATGTGCATTCTGGGATTCTAACAGATCTTCATACCCACTGAGCCACCTTCCCAGACTTTCTTAACCAATCATATAAAAAGAGACACCAGCTTGATATTACCCACACCCCCCACCCCCCCAGAATTCTAGCATACTAGAGCAAAACACCAGAAACCCTGAGCATGAAGTCTCAACGGGCTTTTTGGAAATAATAAGAACTAGTGGTCGGTCGGCTGGCTATATGGGCTGGAGCTATAACTGCTGACATTAGTTGTTTACTCATTATGAGGTATTAGAAGCCTAGTCCATGCCTTAAACTGAGCAACCTGTTGTTACATCCATGACTGGCTGAAGAATGACACCCTGACTCAAATAGTATGTAAATGCAGTGTCTTTTTATTCTGCAGAAGTCCTGCATGCTGGGGTCTCCCATTACCAAGATAGGGAGACACCCACGTGAGCTTGCAGGCCTGATTTAAAGCACATTAGGGAATCCCAGAGTAGGCGACCTCTGTTAATCTGTTGGGTCCATCTCTACGGACATTCCATTACCTGGGTGTGGGGACTGGAAATGTGCTGGGGAAGTATCCAAGGAAGTCTGGAAACTGTTGCTGACCCATTGTCCTTGCCTCAGGCCAGGTGAGGGGTAGCTTCTGAGGCCTGGGCTTGCTTGGAAATTCTTGAAAACTGCAATCTAGGCCTAGTCTCATCAACTGCCAATTTGAAGCCTGTCATAGAATCAGCCTAGCCTTCTCACTATGGGTACCATGATGACCCTGTACTGCTGTGAGAAAACACATAAAGGTTGACTAACTTACCCAAGGCCACGCTACTCATAAAGTGAGGAAAACCTAGTATCTGAAGCCCATGTGCCTAGAGGACAAATATACCAGGAGTCCAGGACTTTCGCTTGTGTTAAGTTTCAAACCTGTGGGAAATGGCTTAGGTTACCAGGTTCTCCCAGCATCCCTAAGTTCCTACCTGCTACAGGCTATGGATGGCGTACCCCATCCTCTACCCAGAATTCTCCAGCCTTTGTATATATATGTATATGTATATGTATATGCTACACTACCTTTCCCCCAGAGGGCCTTCTCTATATAACACAGATATTTTGTTTACCAACCCTTTTTGTACCTTTGGCCACCTGCTTGCTGCTCTAAGCTCCCTTCCTCCCTTCGCCACCTCCTCTTCCCAGTCTTTTCACATGGCCCAGGGTCATGACTACTTTGGCTACTTCCAGATGTGTCTGCCTCTGGCTGTGCTCTCCTTCTATCTACAGTAAACCTTCTTCTCCACCTAAGAAGCACTCAGGTCCTTTCCTTTTGATTTTCTTTTCTTTCTTGCTTTTTGTTTTTTTGTTTTTTTTTTTTTTTTTTTTTTTTCAGCCTAATGGTGATGAAGAACGTCTTTGTCACCCTTTGCTTCCCCTTAAACCTCCTCCTACTTGGCTTCCAGAGAGTGTTTCCAGCATTCTGAGATGAGAAAAAAATTATATGTGTCTCTCTCTCTCTCTCTCTGTGTGTGTGTGTGTGTGTGTGCATAGAGCACACAGAACACAGGGGCAATGGAGAGAACACAGATGCCTCTTTGAGAAATAAGCAAAAGGAACCAGGTAGAAAGAAGAGTCTTAGCTGCCTCTAGCAGCCAAGAGGAGCTGAAAGCTTCGGAGCTCTGCACCCGTAGATTCTGTCCGCAGAGAACCCAGGGCCAGAGACTATTTTGTCATTGTTAACTGTGCTTTGCGATTTGTCCCTCTAGCCAATGTGACCTGCAAAGTCAAGGTTACACATTATGGGCCATGATTAAAGGGAAAGCATTACATTGGCGATAGGGAAATTCTGATAATTACCATGATTTCATCTTTTAACTAATCTTCTCTGCCTTTTTGCCCAAACATGGGAAGACATCGACAGAAAAATAGTTGTTACAAAAGCCATCAACCCATTAGATGCATTCTCTCATCTCACTGAAAATGTACTCGTACAGAAAAATAGGTACTTCGGCCCAAATTCAGTGCACGGTAGATAAGTACATCAGAGCTCAAAAGGGAGGAGGTGGGGGGTGGGAGGCAGCCAGCTTCCAAACCTCAGGAGGGACAACCGAATTAGGATCAGCAGTCTTTGTAGCCAAGACCAAGTGTTGAGACAATGAGGAGCAGGGGTCAGTAACCCCACCCCCTGCTGCCTTCTTACCCAGGCACTGTTGCAGTCTTAAGTATTGGAGGGAGAGGTCAAGAATTTCTCTCCTTTGCTTTCCTTCTATTGAGTCTAACAGATAACTGCAGGCTCACCTCGATGCTTGAGTGGCTAGTGACATGTTTCAAGAACCTGATTTTGCCTCCTCACTGTAAACGAAAAGATAAAGTCTAGAAACTGTTTTGTTAGCAGCTCTCAACAGTAGCCATGCCTGAAATGATTTTCATGGCTATTATGAGGATCTTAAGTAGGCTTTAAATATTACATGTTAGATTAATCATCAGCTAGATGTAATGACAGTTTTTAAAGAAGTACACGTGTGCCGAGGGACTTAATGAACAAAGCTGAGAAAGCTTCAGCCAAATGTATAGCATTTCTTCAAATCAAAATCTGAAATTTCAGGCTGTTTCCTGAAACCTCCCCTTACCCCCTCCCCACCCACCCGCCTATCACTTTTTAAGTGAAATGGTGGCCCTGCGCCGCATTTTAAAACCCAGCCTGTTAAAGCTAACCATCCTTCTCCCGAGACACACATTTTCTGCACCACAAGTTCCTCTGGACCTTTATTTCTGCCTTCATTTTATGCACAGGACCTCAAGACCTGCTTTTGAGGGATCGAACACCCCACCTGCACACTCAGAGCCGGGATAAAACTGCCTGCAGGAGGCAGGCCACTGAGAAGCCAACACAAAGGAAAATTCATACACAGGAAGGCTGCCTAAGCCTTGGGGGGAGGGGGGTCTCCTGATGCCACAGGAGAAAAACAAAAATACAGAACAACAAGCACCAGGGGTCCGAGGTGCTCTACAGCTCCCAAGCTCCTTGACCTGGGTTGAAGTCTGTGTTTCGGCCTTTGCATATTCCTTTGTTTTGTTTTCTCTGGCTTTTCTTCTCTTTTTCCTCGGTGAAGGATGGCACAGAGGACCTCACACATGCTCACCAGGCACACTACCATTAAGTTGCCACTCCCCAGCCCCAAGTGCCAATGATCTGTGCATGAGTGACCTTCTGGTTCAATTCTGAGTAAGACATGTGAATGCATGAGTGTTAACATCTGGTGGGAATGGTCACTTGCCTGACTGTATCTAGTGAGTATGATTATGCCAAAACATCATGTCCTGTACCTTAATTATATATAATAAAAATTACACAAACGTTTTGGGAAAAGTTAAGTTTGGAGAGATGGGTGAAAATGAGAATTCTGGGGCTGAGTCTCAGCAAGAGATCGTTGCTGGAGAATTATGATCAGACCTTTTCATCATCTGACGTCCTATACAAAGACTTTAGCAACAACTTCAACAGCAGTACATGTGATACCACATAGTGGCAAATTGGTGAGCTTAAACTGCAGTGTGTGTGCACGTGCGTGTGCATGTGTACACAATCAATCAGTGTTGGTTCTTTGCTTCCACCACGTGCATCCTGAGCACCAAATTCATCACCAAGTATTGTGGTAAGCAGTTTTACCCGCTAAACCATCTATCCGATGCCAACATGGTGACCCTAAAGAGCACAAAATTCCATCAATGTATGGCTATAAGCTTGATTTTTATCCTTGTCCTATCTGTTTTCTCTTACCACATTGGTAAAGATTAAACGCCCAATCACAGCAGATCAACGTTTAGATGTTTTGAAACCTAAGCAAATCATCCAAAAAAAAAAAAAAAAAAAAAAAAAAAAAAAATCCAAGAGGCGTAGTGACCTCACACAGTGATCTCATTAGCATTCTTTAGAGGATATTCTAGAAACAGAAAAAAAGCATTTGAGAAAATATGCCTTTATTGAAAATAATAATTGGTGTTGCCAATAAATAAATGAAGTGGAAGTGGTGGACAGGACGCTTTCTGTGCACAACTGTGAGTTAGCGCATGCCAAGTTGTTATTGGATCTCCAGAGGATGTCAGGCTTCCGGTGCTGTCGTGAGTTGAGTAGGCTGCACAAGGACCTGCTGAGGTCAGCCAGCACCCCACACGTGCTTCTCCAGACCAGCGTTCATTTTCCTGTCTTCCAGGTCCAGAAACTAAGGTGACCCTTCTATGAAATCCCACCATCTCATCTGTGGCTCTTGACTTCAGGGTTGTCAACTGCTTCAAAGGTCGCTCTGTGACTTGGCTTGGAATTATTTCTTTCAACGCAGTTTGTTTTTTTAACTTAAATATCAAAACGTGTGTGTCTTTAGCAGACTTATTATTATAATCTAGTCTGTAGAAGACTTACATAATAAAGAAGAGAGAGTTGCAATTCTAAGAGATTGTCGAGTGGGATGTAGAAAACCCAGATAATGGGTAAGAAAGTTTGGAGACTGTTCCTGCTTCAGACTACTGTGCCTCTCTATCTGGGAGACCCACACCTTCCTAGTCATATAAAAAAGGCCAGGTCTGTTCCCAGCTGAGACATTCTGATGCTGGTTGTTAAAGACAGGACCCAACATTAGTATTTTTTAAATCACTCCAGACATGCAAGCAGGCAGACAGTATCAAAGCAGTCCCCTTTAAACGACCAGACCTGACTTACCCTTTGAGCCTGCTGTGTACCATCAGTGGTGGGCTCCCTCAACTCACCTCCATGTGGTCTCCTGGGTTACAAGAGGCTGGCAGAAAAAAAAAAAAAATTGACGTTCTTGAATTGTCAGATGCCTAGAGGCACAGGACTGCCTCCTCCCTGCTTCTGTGAGATTTGCTCTATTTTTTTAATTAAGACAGATCATTAGGAGGATATTTTTGTTATTGTTCAGACTCTGTGCTACATCCTGGTTCCTCTCGCTCATCTCAGAAGTAAAGGAAAGGCTAAGCAGCATCACAATCCTTCCCCAGAGGCCTTTTCGGATGAAAGCAATGGCTCCTACTGACAAAATAAAAGGAAAAAATCATCCTGTGTTAAAAATAGTGATGACAATAAGTTAAGTTTCATGAATGTCCTAATAATAACAGAGAATTCCTCACAAGATCAGCCTTCCATGCTACTAAACTCTCCTGAAGGAATATTTTGAGAGAGGAGCCATTACAAGAGGGTCTTGAGGTGCTTGCTTTGTATCTCCAGCCAACAGATCAACAGAGCTAAGAGTAATCCGCAGAATGAACTTGGTCCACAAACTCGGTTTCCTTCCCTGCTTTCACCTGTCAGTCCCACTGAACTTGCAGCTGTTGTGTGGAACGAGCTGATCCTGACCGGGTGGCTCTAAGAAGGTGTCATTACAAGTGATGCCCTTCAGAGATGAAACGCTTTAGGCTGAGACTGTAAGAAACAGCATCAATGGCAGCAGCAGGGAACCGTGGTAGCAGAGGCTCTGCTACCTTCCTGCTATGGTGACAGACTTCCTGAGACAATCATCTTAATGGGGAAGGGGTTAATTGAGGCCATTGTTTTAAGATTTCAGTCTATGGTCACTTGGCCCCATTGTTTTTGGGCTAGTGATGACATGGGACATCATGGAAAAGCATGGGGACAGGAGAAGCCTGTTCATCTCATAGGAGCTAGGAATCAGAGAGGAGAAGGGGTCAGAGTCACAATATTACAATCCAGACCACACCCTAAAAGACCCCAAATGACTCCCACTTAAGTGGTCTTGTATTTTAAATAGCAACACCACAATGGTGACCTCGCATCATTGAGCGACATGACAGCTGTAAACTCCTGAGAAAGCTGGGTAAGGAACTGTCATTCTTGCCCCTTTCACAAAGTTTTTATAAACTGCTATGAATCCATTCCTTAAAAATAATATCTAGTCTCTCTGCTCCTCCCTGTTCCACAGACAGTCGAATCTTCTCGAGCAGTGCCAGCCTTGTCCCTAGACAAGATGGTGAAGGTCGGTGTGAATGGATTTGGCCATATTGGGCGCCTGGTTACCAGGGCTGCCTTCTGTTCAGGATCTGAAAAAGTGGAAATTGTTGCCATACACGGTTCCTTCATTGACCTGGTCTACATGGCCTACATGTTCCAGTATGACTCTACCCATGGCAAATTCAATGGCACAGTCAAGGCTGAGAATGGGAAGCTTGTCATCAATGGGAAGCCCATCACCTTCTTCCAGGAGCGAGATCCTGGTAACATCATATTGGGTGGTGCTGATGCTGAGTATGTCATGAAATCTACTGGTGTCTTTACCACAATGGACTCACATGAAGGGTGGGGCCAAACAGGTCATCATCTCTCCCCCTTTGGCCGATGCCCCCATGTTTCTGATGGGTGTGAGCCATGAGAAATATGACAGCTCCCTCAAGATTGTTAGCAATGCATCCTGCACCACCAACTGCTTAACTAAGGTCATCCATGACAACGTTGGCATCATGGAAGGGCTCATGACCACAATTCATGCCATCATTGACACTCAGAAGACTGTGGATGGCCCCTCTGGAAAACTGTTGCATGATGGCAATGGGGCAGCCCAGAACATCATTCCTGCATCCACTGGTACTGCCAAGACTGTGGGTAAGTTCATTCCGGAGCTGAATGGGAAGCTCACTGACATGGCTTTCTGTGTTCCTACCTACGATGTATCTGTTGTGGCTCTGACATGCTGCCTGGAGAAGCCTGTCAAATATGATGACATCAAGAAGGTGGTGAAGCAGCAGCTGAGGGCCCTCTAAAGGGCATCCTGGGCTACACTGAGGACCAGGTTGTCTCCTGTGACTTCAACAGCAACTCCCACTCTTCCATCTTTGATGCCAGAGCTGCCATTGCTCTCAATGACAACTTTGTGAAGCTCATTTCCTGGTATGACAATGAATACAGCTACAGCAACAGGGCGGTGGACCTTATGGCCCACATGACCTCTAAGGAGTAAGAAACCCTGGACCACCCACACCCCAGCAAGGACACTGAGAGCAAGAGAGAAGCCATCAGTTGCTGAGGAGTCCCATCCCAACTTGGCCCCCAACAATGAACATATCCCTTACAATTTCCATCTCAGACCCCCATAATAAAAGGGGCCTAGGGAGCCCTCCCTACTCTCTTGAATACCATCAATAAAGTTCTGCTGCACCCACCCACCCAAAAAAAATCATCTCTAAGCCTGTGTCTTAAACTTGGGGTCTCTGTCCCATATGAGACATCTGGTAGCAGCCTTTCTGAATGTTTAATCATCAAAAATGAATTTAAAATCAAATGTGTAGTGAACCTGAGGCGTTACTGGCATGCCTCGCCACGATGCATCATGGGACCCCACTACAGCTTGGGTTCTAACACACAAACATGCTCCCTTTGCATTGTACATGCCAGCACACGATGCTGATGAATGCTGCCTGGAACAATGGCTCCGATTCAAGACCATAGTGTGTTTTTACCATACAAATGCCGTTCGTGGATCTTGTTGAAACACAAGGTCCGTACACATGATGTCTATGGCTCTTGTGAAAACATAATGCTTTAATTATGATAAGCAAAGATCCTCAATATTCTCCTAATCTTTCTTCAGCATGTGAGTATCAAATTAGACTACCTTTGAATTATGTTACTAGGATGTTTGATTTTTAGACATGTATGTTTTAGTGGCTGGCTTGAATTCTGTCAAAAACCCTAAAGTGTGTCTTGGTTTGAGATTAAGACATAATTTTCAGGTTTCTGCCATTTCCCTAAACATAATTTGGCTACTTTGTACTGTGTAGTTAGATACTGCGTGAGTGACCAGAAAACCAAAATATCAAGTATCAATTAACCTGAAAAATAAGGAAGATCACCTTTATCTGACAATATCATATTCAGCCAAGCCTCATTTTCTTGAGATGCAATGCCAACTATGCAAAAACAAACAAGCACCAACTTAACAATAAAGCAAACTTGCAACAATCTTTGATAAGAGTTAAAATTACATATATGCTAAACACTGTTTTAACATGAGATTTTTTTATAGTTTGTTCTTAGTAAATGTTATCATTATTTACATTCGTATATATATATAGATATATAATAAATGAATATATAAAAGCAAAAAGTAGAATTGTGGTTTCTGGGGCAAAGAAGAGCAGGCATAGGGTTAGGCGGGGAGTCTGAAGATGCAGGCCTAGTGGAACAAAGATGCAACTGTCCAGTATGAGGAAACCTGGGGAGGCCGTGTACAATGTGACTACTACAGGGAGAAAATTATGTTAGGAACTTGACAACTATTGAAAGATCAGATTTTCCATGTTCTTACCAGAAAAAGAGAAAACACCCTTCATGAATGATTTCATACCCTAATTTTCTGAATTATAATCAGCTATAGGTATATATAGATTAAACTATCATACTAAGCAAGGTGGCACATTCCTGTGATCTCAGCAATTGGACGGCAGAGAAAGGAAGATTGCTGTGATTTTTAGGCAGCCCAGGATAGACAGTAAGCTCTAAGACTGCCTGGGCAAAGAGTAGAGTGATCTCAGAAAACCAAATAAATCAGTTCTCACGTTAAGCTCATCAAAGGTCACATCCATATAATCTCAGAACTGTCCAGTGTAAAGCCAAGGCTACCCAGGAAGATATTTTATTAAAGAAAAAAGAGTAAATAAATACTTGTCTTCCAAATAATACAAAATAATTATTTATAAAAAACATGATGATATTCAAAAATGTGCAGAGATCTTTATATTTTATCAGTTAAACACTTATATAATAAATGGTTGATTACTAAATCACTTGTGATACCACACATGTAAAATCAATCAAGAGGTCAATATTACATAAATCATTATGTTTATGATATATCTAAGGTATATAAATATATATACAATAATGGAAATAATGCTTTGAAGAATAGAGAAGCTTTGGGACAATGCCCACAAGATAATGGATAGAAGGTCACCATACTAAGTGAAACAAATACACAAAAATGTCAGTCTTGTTTGCAAGCCTGTGATTGAACTCCAGATGTTCCTAGTGTTCCTGTGTGATTAGCTCTCTGTAAACACACCACAAATTGGAAGCTGGGAAGGAGAAACCACATTTGCTACATCAAGTCTTGAGAACAGCAGCCATTAGCAGCACAGCTCACTCTGCAGTTTCGGCTGCTTCCCCTTTCGAGTCCAGATCTGGTGAGGACCTATAGACACTGCACAGCAAGGTAAGACAACTCTCCAGCTTATGGCCAGAGCCGGAGAAAGAACAAAATCCAAAGAGCACAGCTCAGTCTCTACTGAATGCTTCCCATTCTGCTGGGAGAAATGTTACATTGAATCATTGTTAAGTCAGGGACCCTGTGTATTTGTACAAAAAAAAATCTTTAATTGTTTCACTCTGGGTGGGTTATTTTTAATTCTGTCTCATACTTTCTGCATTTCCCCATTTTCTACACTAAGCATGTATCTCTGCATAATCCCCAAATGAACAATAACATTTTTCTAAAATACAACTCATAATGCTGAACAGGTCGTGAGTTGCTGTTACTATTAGCCGGATGTAAGGTTGCACTAACACGCTGGGTTGGCATTTTCCCACACTGTTTCTAAGTTGCATTCACTTAGAAAATCCTCTGTGTTTAAGACACATCTTTATAAAATTAGACATTTCTTTATATGCTTAAAGCTCTTAGAGCCAGACTACATTCTAAGTTGAAGGTCTTCTGGTTGCTATGACAATTGGCTTCCTGTCTCTGCTACCCTGTGATCCCATCACTCCAGCATTTGACAGCATCTTGTTTGAGTTGTTTGTGTAATGATGCAGAGAATCTTTGAGCACTCTCGCCTTTATGTAATATTCTCTAGTAAAGAACTATTTCTTTCGAGATGTGCCTTTTGAAGGAAGTTCAGAGGAGGGAGGATAAATAATTAATAAGAAATAACAAGAGGATCATCAAACCCAAGTAGTTCTGCGTACAGACTCACTCGCAAAAGCTGAGTTGTAAATAGAATTTGAGTAGCAGAGTCAGGGCATACCTTAGCTTGCCAGCACCCCTACGTTTGTCTTTTAAATGCATACAAAATGAAACTACTTCCTGTTGTTGATAGTCTGATCTACTTACTGAATAACTAAAGCACTCACATTCTACATAAACCCTGTCCTACAGAATGGAAGATACAGAGATGAGCAAATAGTTGTCACCCCCAAGCCCAGAAGACACTAACTCCGGGTACAGGATGGAAATAGTTAAAAATAGCTGGAGAGTATATTTTCCAGCTACCCTTTGAATCTTGAGGTGGTTGCATATCATTTATAAATGCAATGAGGGTGAATGTGGTGTAAGATTTTCACGGTATATCTGCTTAAGGCTAAGAAACTCAGACCCAAAGAGTAGCCAAAGCAATCTACAATGTAGGAACCATGGAAGGCCCTGTGGTATGGACCTTTGATCCTCTTGAACATGCTTCACTTGGGGGGTTATTGATATTCTCATGTTGGAAGGTAGAGCTTAATTTCTACCTTCTGGCATGTGAGCTAGACTTCGTGAGTAGTTTCCAGTACACAGGTTTCAGAAATGACAATACCTGATGCCCACACACAGAGGCAGCTCATGCCAGACAGGTACACAGGCTGTTTCTCGGGCCTTCTTTCTCTGCTGCTGTCTCACGAGAAAATGTGGTGTCATCCAGCAAGTTGGTCTGCTGATCCAGCCAGGCCTTCACATGACCCATCCTCATGAGAAGCGTTAGCAACAACCTAAATGAAACAGAGCCACATAGCTAACCTGTTCTCCAACCCGTCCTCTATGGAAATAGCAATTACTTTTGTGAGCCAGGAAGTTTAGATGTTAATGCAGCAATAGATAAGTGTTTGATAAAATAAGTAGAAAGAGACTGAAAGAGATAGATAAAACAAATGAATTTTTGGATTAACATCTGGAGAAGAGCCTCTGGCTACTGAATTCCACCAAATTGGATTTCTATGTGAAATCACTGAAGGTTGGGGATTTGTCAGATATGCTAGCATAACCTTATAGTTCCAGGAGGTAATATACATTGATATCAGACCTTTCATGGATCACGTGTTTAGCACATTTAGATATGAATAACATGTGCTATAAAAGATGGATGACTAAGATTATATGAGAATGGTCCCCACAGGTCCCCAAAGAGACAAAACCAAAGAAGAGTCATGGACCCATAACAACGGTTCAGCCAGTCACAGTACACAGACAACAGTGGTCACCACATAAGTGTACCCTTGTAGAATGTGTTCTTCCTGGGATTCTTATTACTTCAGTGAATACCTACGATAACACCTGGCTCACCTATTGGGGAGATTCCAGCCATGGCTTTGTCCCTTCGGCTTGGGGTCCTATGTGAAACACCATGCTAGTGAAGACCAGAAAATGCTCATGGCCACCACACAAAAGAGAGGAAGAAACTCGCTGCCCACAATCTCCTTGGACAATATTCTCCCAGTAGCCATTAGACCTCCCAGGAGCGCATGCCTTTCTAAGTTCTACCAGCTGGAGAGCATGAATTTAGAGCAACATTCTAGATCCAATTTAGCCCATTATCAGTGCATTTGTCATGATGCTGGTGCCGTCAACCATATGTCACTGCCAACGGTACAGAGCAAAGATATGCAGTGCATGGTACCTGATAACAGAAATAACCAGTCATGTTGCTGGAGTGTGGGTTGCTAGCTGCAATCCCTCTGCAGCAGATGCATGCCCAGCGCACTGACCACTTGTGCGGATTGTACAATGTTTCATCCAGCGATGACTTCACCTAAAGACAGCACTCAGAAAACACAGAGTTCATTTTTATCTCAGAGAACAGAACTTTTTCTGATGATGTTGTTACCAGGCCACGGAAGGGAGGATGCTGAAAGGCAGAATTAATTAAGAAGGCTCCAGGAAGAAGTCACATCAGAAAACAAGACGTTGGGGGAAGAAAAAATATTAACGAGAGCTAAGGTAACTTGATTGTAGTAGTAACATGGAGGAGAAACGAGTCCAGTTTGGAAGCAAAACTAAGGATCAGCTGTAGGAGAATTTAAATAGAAAGGAAGTGAGATTTACTTCTCAGCTATTAATGAAACTGCCTGTACATTATAGACGCAACTGTACCAGTGTGGAAAATACTAGAAGCCTGGCAATGTAAGCTCTGAGAGGTCACAATCTCCTCCCAGAACAGGAAGGAAGTCAAGAAGAGGAAACATAGGAATATCCTGGGCCCTGGAATATTTAGGATCCCAGACACACTAGTGGTTCATGTTAGGCAGCCCATGCTAGTCCACTTTCTGAGTAATGTTTGTGAACAAAGGGTTTTTGTTTGTTTGTTTGTTTTGTTCTCTGTAGTGACAATTCTGAAATTCTGTTTTGTTTGTTTTTTTTTTTTTGTTTTTTTAAAACACACAGAAATATTATAAAGCTCTGTTGTGGTTTTGCCAGCTGCAGACAGTTTCTGAAACTATGTTACTTTGGAATTCTGGGAAATTTTCAGAGGGTATATAAACGTCTCTCAATAGATGGGGCTGGTGGTCATTCAAGTGAGTGGGTTGCAGTTTGTTAATAGTAGCGGTCCTCAATTTTTAAAAAAGTAGGAACTTATAATCACAGATCTCTTTTTCTACCCTCCCCCATACTTTCTCTCCTATGTTGCAATAGGGAATTTGACTGTGATGGTAAAGGGTAGAAAAAGGAAGAACCGGCAAAATAGCTAAGTCCAGCTACACATCTAGTTACACTGGAGTTTCCGGGAGGCCCAGGAACCGTCCTTAGCAGTGTGTTCTAACTTAGCTAACACAGCTTCCTGAAAGACCACACCTGTGCCTTGTGCATGTCTAAAGAAAACAAGTCAGAGTCAACCAGCCACTTTTGTTCAGTGTTCAGCCCCGCAGCACGAATTGTTCCTTTGAAGCAGAACTTTGGGCACAGGGAGTGGAAACTGGGGAGGTGGAGTATCTCATGTTGTTCCCAAAACTCTCATCCTGCATTTGGGCCATGCAGAAATGGTCAGTTCCGCTCAAACGCATTAATTTGCACAGGAAAATGAGAGGCCAACAGGTGCCACTAAGACAACCAGTCCAGAGTTCAAAGGAATCCTCACATCTCTTCAAATACCGCCCCCAAACAGGTATCTGCCTCTTTCTTCCAGTGCCGGCTCTCACCTGTGGGACCTTCTGCCTAGTCTTAAACTGACTTCTCAGGCTGAAACTCTTCCAAAGCAGATGGACACATCACATCCAAGGATGCTGCCTTCCTGTTCTGGTTTCTGTTAGAAAGAACTCTCGTCCCTGCCCCTTTCATCTCTCTTTGGGGGCAGGAGCCACACCGCTCCACACTCACAGATCCTCTGCAACACTCAGAAGATGAGAAACTTGCTGCTGTTTCAGCTTGCTTCATTAAAAACAACTCTAGGCACTACAAAGTGTGTGTTATTAATATGCATATGTGGTATCTCAGAGGCAGCATTGCCTTTAAGGTGTCTTTTCAGCAGGACATTTTCCCATGTGAGGCGGGGAACAGTGAATCATATGTGTGGGAGGGAAAGGCCCGTGGGCTATGTGCAGTACTCATTCCCTTTGACCACACTTCCCTCTCCCCTGCGCCCCCTCCCACCCACTTTATTAATGGCTTCTGCAATTACTGGTAACAGTGCCTTGCCAGCAAAGGAAAATCAGCGACTGTCTGACAGCTTGTCGGAAGGAGGGCCAAGAGGGGCTGTGAAAGGTATGAGATTGCTGGACAAAATGGAGTTTCTTAAGGCAGTGGACTCCAGGATGTGTGGAGGTCAGATGCCAGATTGGATCAGATTGGATAGATTCTCTATGCTCTGGCATCTGACATTTTATAAATAAAAAAAGGATTCTCAAGGGAGGAAAGGTCACCCTAGAGCACACCCCATATTAACTAATGATGCTTCTCAGGAGATCCCAGGGAGGTAGGAGTGCCCAGCAAACTAGGTAGAGTGTATTTTATGTCCAGAGGAGGGTAAAAGAGACACCTTTTATGTGGTTCAAACACCCAATGAATACATGTGGTCTTTTTTTTCTTTTTTGAGTTATTGCTTACTTCATAAGGGAAAGAACTCATATTAAGGCCAGAATAGACAGTGTTTATTTGAAAGAAACATCATATCAAATAGATAAATAATAAAGTTTCTTGGGAGAATA
This sequence comes from Micromys minutus, assembly GCF_963924665.1. Classification (NCBI taxonomy): domain Eukaryota; kingdom Metazoa; phylum Chordata; class Mammalia; order Rodentia; family Muridae; genus Micromys; species Micromys minutus. The sequence continues at coordinate 3,595,589 of NC_137977.1, read as the reverse complement.
TAGAGAAATACCTTTAACATTTTGGTTTGGGCTATTAGATTTTACAATGCACAGGTTGGGCTGGTTAAGGACATTTGGTTTCTTACTCCCTTGGTGGAACAGAATTCTAAAATTATCCACAGCTTAGATCAGGCTAAAATTATTTTGCCTGTCAGAATAACCAAACTGCGCTTAAGTCTACACTATTAAGAGTCTTTCTGAGAATATTTCTGTTTATTTGTCTTCTATAAACTTACAAGCCATGTGTGTGCAGTAGATATTATGGTATGATGTATTTGAGATGACCCAATAGAGAAGAGTTTTGCAAAAATAGAAATTACTATGCCTGCAGTATAAAATCTCCTCTGTCATTGGTCTGAATGGTATTTATGGCATGTGTAACTATATTTAAATAAAATATGTGATAATATAGCACCACAACATGATTAGCTTTTCAAATTACTGTTGGTAAAGATTTTAGAAATATGTAAATATACATACTAGAATTGTATGGACTCAGTTTGCTGTTATTACGAAGTTGTGTGAAACTAAAGAGAGCATGAATAGGTTTCTAATCAGCTTTTAATGGCGGCTCAGACCTTACATTTCATGTCTTGGTGAACTACAAAAGAGCATCTAGAAGTACAGCTCATGCATTAGTTGCTTTTCCGGTTGCTGTGTCCAAATGCCTGACAAGCATCCCCTGGAGAAAGGAAGAGATAACCTGCCTGAGGGTTTGAGGATCCGGACCCTCATGGGAGGGAGGGAACAAGAGGAGTATGAGGTAGCTGGTCACAACCTGTTAACACTCAGGGAGTAGAGGAGAAAATGCTTTTCTTCATGGGCCCTTGAGCTGGACTCACAGTCAGCACGGGTCTTTCTTCTTCATTTGAACCTCTGTGGAAACATTCTCACAGACGTGCGCATCTGTAACATCAGCAGTGGCCAGGTATCTCAGATGATGGTGATGTGCGGATCTTTGCTTCCTCTTCAGTTCTGCACAAGTCTGTGATTAGAAACTTCTCATACCATTTGCCATTCAGAGATCTCTGTCTCTGTCTCTCTATCTATCTATCTCTCTCTCTCTCACATACACACACACATACCTCATAACATATATCTCCATATATATTGTCCCTTTCTCAGAGCAGTTACTTTCAGGACTTTCCATGGGGGGAAAATACAACAGCCTGCATAGCACTCATAGATTCCTTCTGTCACTTGCAGAGGACTGGGTTAATATCTTCATGGCAGATTCTCTATAACACACAATTACACACATCCATATATGTGTGTGTGTGTGTGTGTGTGTGTGTGTGTGTGTGTATACATACATATAAATAGTTATACTAAATTATATAGACCGTATACAAATACAATATGGCATATATACTGTAAAATATACTATATTGTATACCTACACATGCCTGTATATGCATATATATATATATGTGTGTGTGTGTTTGTGTGTGTGTGTGTGTGTGTGTATGTGTGTAAATTCACAGACAGATACAGAAAACCATGGGAAATTAGGATTGCTCACAGCCCTCTGTGCTACTCTCTGAACTTCTCAGACAACTCAATCTGTCTTATTTCTTTTAACTCTGAGAATATGTTGATTCAAGTTCCTCGAGTCTCTAATAAACTTGGATCATCAAGTGTTTCCACATCAGGTATTGAACTGAACCCAGGAGTGAATGAAATGAAGTCCCTCTCTCTACTGAGCACTCACAGATGAATGTAACTGAGAGGAATTAGCATTCCAGAGTGCAGAGACAGAATATTATCTGCTAGCTTTGGGGGACTTTACCCACAGAAAGGGCTAATCATAGGCCTTATAAAACAAAATACTCAAATCCTGACCTCTGTTTCTGATCAATAGAGAACTTCTTGTCCTCCAATCTGTCTTCATCCCTGACCTTGACATTTGGAGCCTAAATATTTCGAATGGCCCCACAGAGTCACCTTCCTCTTCAGTGCCTGACTTTGTTCATAAACACTAAGGATGTTGTAGAGATTCCCTGCTCACAGTGTCTTTAAAAAGGTACACAGCTATGTCCTCCCTGAAAGGAATATCCCCCTGTCACAACACAAGGCCACCTGCTTCTTCAGGACTGTCTCTGTAGCAAATCTTCTCTTGAGTATGTAAACAAGACCAGTAGCTTTCAGAACATGCCTCTGCTCTCCCTCGGCCACTCAGGTTCTAGTCCTTGTACCTAGACTCAAGCTTTCGGAAGTAACCATAGCATTCATCAGTGTCACCCCAAAGTGACTCCCCCTTGTCCCTCATCCTCTGTGAGTACACCACTAAGAAGATAATAGGAAGAATCACAAGGAAAAATAGCCAAGAAAAGCGGAAACACTAAATGTTCTTTGGGAATCCAAAGACAGAGTGTCCACCTTTGAAAGAAAGGCTTGGTAGAAAAAAAGAATAGTATTGGAACTAGCCTTTGTAAAATGTCTCTCGTGAGCCAGTTTAGTCTACAGGTAAAGATTCTACAAGTCTCCCTCCAAAGACCATGAGTCTTTGACAAAGTCAGGGACAGGAAGGACAATAGAGAGATTAAAGGACAAAGACTGATTTTCTTACTATTTCCCAAAACCTAAGCTCTTTGCTCTTCAAACTCACTCACCTTTCTTCCTGTCCACGGTTACCCAGTCCACACGCCTTCTGTTAACAGCAGCTTTTCCTTGGTTCTCTCAATTCTCACCCTGCCCAGTATCCCAGCATCTGAATACCTGTCTCTACTAAGCTGTATTTTCATTAAAATGATAGAAAGGGCTTCAACAAAAGCGTAGGGCATGTGGAACTTTGTATTGTCTTTGATACCATGAACTGATCTAAATTACAGAAGAAACACCACCAGGTCGACTCAGTGTTAGCACAGCACCTGAAAAGCATGTCAAGAATCATTTATACATCAAACTTCTACCATGAATGGACAAAAACACCCTGCTAAGAAAGCCAAGAGGGACAGTCATTAACTAGACTGCCAAAGAAGCTGCAAAGGGACAAATAATTAGTTGCTAACGGACCTGGTAAGCAGGGCCCAAGTGCAACCCACCAGATCATCATCAGCCAAGCGATGCTCACTGAACTGCCGGTCAGCATGTGGCGTGAAAGTAGACTTGTTAGGGTGCAGAGAATGATGTCTCCATTTTGACTTTACTTCGTCACACTATCTTCAGACGTATATAAGAGGACGCAAGAAATAATATCCTGAAAACTTCTGTGGGGGAATAAAATATCCTATGTGTCTCATTTGCACGTTTCTTAGTTATTATGGATGAAAATAACAATATTTATTCCCTGGGGGACAAAAGTAACAACTGAAAACAGGAAACCAAATGTTCCCAGGACTCTAAAGAACCCAGAAAAAATTAAAAAAGAAAGCTAAGCACAAAATGCTAAGTTTAGGAACTTCTGCTGCTGTCTCATAAAGGAGTCGGCCTTAAATCCTGGTCCAACTTGTCTGTTGCTCACTCTATATTTTTTCCTTTTGTATTATCTGTTCCCAAAAGAGGTGTTTCAAATACTGTCTAGACTTGAATTGACCTGTTGTTGCAAATATGTACTGCAGAGTTCAAACTCACCTCTTGGAAAAAGAAATTATTAAAAGATGTTTGGTCTGGAAGGTAGCTCAGGAGATATGTTGCTTCATTTTCCTGTTGTCATGATTTAAAATAAAAATCAACAAAAGCAAGGTAGAAAGAGATTACTTCGGCTCATGGGTTAAGAGTGTGGCTCATCGTGATGGGGATGTTGGGATAGCAAGAGCTTAAATCAGCATAGACAGTGATGAAGACTACTAAGGGCCTTTTCTCTACTTACTAGTCAAGAACTCCAATCAGCGATGGGTACCATCCACAGGGAGCCAGTCTTCCCGCCTCAGTTAGTGCACTAACATCATCTTCTACAGATGAACTGAGGCCCACTCCCCAAAAGGTTCTATATTCTGTGCAGTTGACAATTAACACTATCATTGTTCCTTTACACACAAACATATGTGTACACTCACACTTAAGCACACACACTTATTTAAATGTACACACACATGTGCATCATAGAAATGCAAAACAAAACAAAGCGAAGATGGTCTTATTTCATAGAAAAATAAATGCATCCAAAGCTTGTCAGGAAAAGAAGTTCAGAGAGAACCTACTAAAGAAGAGCCCACTCAAATGGGCACATTTGCAGTTGTCACAGGGCTCTGCCACACTGAAAATGTACAATAGTCCCTTCTTCAGATTGCTAAAAATTAGGCTCTGAGCTTTGGACACAAAGGAACCTCTGGAAGTGACAGACATCTGATTTTCCAATGGTATAGATGTCCCTCCATTCATTATTAGAACATGTGATGGTTTCACTTGCACAACATAGACTGGCCCCACTCAGGAAGAAAATTCCCTGAGCAGAAGGGCATTGGTGTGCACTATACAGACCACTTAAGTCAGGGAATCCACTAAGAAACAGCCAAGACATTGTTGGGGCTAGTGAGAAAATGAGATGAGCTATGTTGTGGCTTCAGAGATTTCTTAAAACAACGCATTCTCCGCTTGAACCTAGATATTGTATATCACACAGCAGAAAGTGTTTACTGTTTTCATACCCATCAATGAACATGAAAATGTCAGCAATAGAACATAAACTCAATAATGAACAGAGCTTGAAGAGAATAGTAAAGGGAGGAAAATCTAGGCCCAGGTACAAGATTAATGTTACAGAAAGAATTCAACACAGGAGGGTACCTCCCTGAAGATTAGAAAGCTTCAAGATCAGAATGTCTCCCCTAGTTTGTGAGTGAGAGAAGTATCCTCTCTCAGGTTAGAAGCACTCATCCCAGATGCTGTGGCAGCATCCCTGTGCTGGAGGGAGGTGGTCCAGAAGATGTGGGGATGCCATTCTATGCTCTACTAGCCATCAGAAACATAGGTACCCATGTCTGGAGCAGCATGGCTATGTGAATAATGGAAACATATCAAGCCATTTTTCCAGAAAGAATGCTAACATATACTCTGGAGATTAGTGAATAATAAATTAAAAAACTTCTTTTCTGTTGGTAAAATCTGTCTCTGTTTGTTGACTCTCTTTAACTGGAGGAGATCCTGGGAGGCATAATACTACTGGGTATTCCCACTGAGGAGCAGAGCTACTGAACAGCTTGAAGCATTCTGTCTGCAAATCCTAAGTGGAATCATGGTTCTTTTCCCTTTTTCTATCTCCTTCCCTTTCAGTCTCCTGATCTGTAGAACAGATGTGATATGTATGTATGTAATGCATATATAGCTCACTGCACATTGCTATCCACTTACAAATGACTTAGACAACAGGAACAAAATGAACTATGTATTTATTCATTTCTTTATTTTTCTTTTTTTCTTTCTTTTTTGTTTTTGTTTTTTGTTTTTTTGTTTTTTTTTTTTGTTTTTGTTTTTTTTTTTGTTGACAGGGTTTCTCTTTGTAGAGCCTTGGTGGTCCTGGAACAGGCTGTGTAGACCAAGTGGGCCTGGGATTCACAGAGACCTGCCTGGGTATGCCAGGTACAGGGATTAAAGGTGTTCACTACCACCACAAGAAGTGTCCTTGTTTGGGGAATATTTCTTTTATATTTTCAAGGTCATGTTATGGAATGTCGGTTTTCCCCCCATTGGCTTTGCTTGAATACTGTTTATCAGAAGCGCATTTGACCCTGACCTTGATTGATCATTGATCTGCAGGAATGAAATAGACTTTTTCTTCTTTTTCACTATGTCTGTTCTGTGTTTCAAGACATGCAGGATGACTGAGCGCCAGAACTGGAGAGCCATCTAATCCAGAAAATGAGTTCACTGTAACTTCCTTCCCATCCATTCATTCCCGACCTGAGGCCTGCCACCACCCACACAACATTCTTCAGTGAGCATCCCATCTTGTAGACAAGCTGCACTGCCAAGGACCTCAGTTCGCCCTCACCTGGCAGCCCACTGACAGTCTTGTGGTGGTAACACCTTCTCTATAAAGTCTTTCTGTGCCTCAGGATGAGTACAACCTTTTAGTCTTTAAGGCCAATCTTGCCTCGTCTGTTGGCTTCAGATTATCTCTTCTAGACAGAACTTTCTCCTGATCTCTTCGTATTCTTTCTTGCCCTTGATTTTTTAGGGATTTTATTTTTAATGTGTATTTAATGTGTGTAAATCATAAGTCTTTGGGTGTATGTGTGTGTGCTGTGTGCACAGCTAGTGCTGGTAGAGGTCAGAAGAAGCCAGGTTCCCTGGAAATAGAGTTACAGACGATTGTGAGCCACCATGAGGGTTCTAGAACCAAACTTAGGTCCTCGGTAAGAGTATTAAGTGCTCATAGCCACTGAACCATCTCTCCAGCCCCTCACCTTTAAATCGTAATGCTTGGTTGAATATATTTGCTTTAGAACTAAGCATGATGTCACTTGGCTTCAGTCCAAACACTCGGGAGACAGAGGCAGGCAGATTGACAGATTTCTGAGTCCAAGGCCAGTTTGGTCTACAGTTCCAGGACAGCCAGGGCTACTTCAGGGGCAGAAATGTGTGTGTGTGTGTGTGTGTGTGTGTGTGTGTGTGTTCCACATATATATATATATATATATATATTCCCCCATCAATATTTTCACTAACACACACACATTACTCCGTGATCTCTGTCCTCAGGATCTTGGTTTTTAGTAGCGTCTATATGTTCCCACCTGGACTTCATTCTGACCTTAGAAAAATGGTAGCGCATCTGCTCATCCTGCTTCCGTCTTAGCTCAGTTCCCTCTACAGTTTTCTCAACGAGAGACAAAGTTTAATCAAATTAAATAACCAAGTTATTTCCTGAGTTGTCAAACATGAAATCCATCCCCTTCTCTCTTTGATAAGGTTGGGGGCGGAGCTGACGAGGAATGTACTCAGGAAAAAATGCACAGGGTTGGTTCACAGCACTGCATACATTGTGTGCAGTCGCACAGGCCCGTAATGCTATCCCTTGGAAGGTAGACACAGCGGGATCAGATGTTCAAAGTCAAGCACAGCAGGTCTGAGCCCAACCTTAACTACTGCATACAACGCTGTCTCCAAAAAGAAGGGTTGTTGGGTTTTTGCTGTTGTTGTTTTGGTTTGGTTTTTGTTTTTCTTAGCATCTCTCTGCCTGATTTCTCATCACAACTGGGGAATCTCCGGTCTAGCTGAAACACAGGAACCTAACAGGGACAAAGCTCCACCCCCAAGGCAGGCTCTCCTCACCCCTGTGTTTCATGCTGGCACTGACAGACTGCTCCACGCTCAGGTAACCGGCCCTCCGTGTTCCCAGCTCAGCCTCACGCACTCCTCCATCACTTGCCATTATCCCGGCTGCTTGGCCCCTCACACGTTCCCAGGCCTTTCCTAAATACGCCCGGACAATAGGCCTCTTCTCAACCCAACCAACATCAGCCTCTTGGACGTTCTTAGAGGCTCTTTGCCCTGCAAGTCCTTAACCTTGGAGGCACACTGAGTCCCCGGAAAGCTTTTCTAACCCCCGCCCCCAGCGTCTGGTCTTTATCCCAGACCAATTAAGTGAGAACCCCCGGGGAGCAGCCCGGTGCGGCGTTTTTCATAGCTCTCCAGGTGATTCCAATCTTCGGTCAAGGTCGATAACCGCTGCCTGCCGCCATTTATCACTCTCTCCCTTTTGGTTGTAATTACACTGTATTTGTCTTATTCCCAGGACTAAATTCGAAACTCCTTGAGGGCAGAGACCATCTAGCACATCTGCTTATCCCCTGCAGTTCTCGGGGACTCGGAGTTGCAATAAATATTGTTGAACTTAATTTGAAATTCGAAATTAACCATAAGCTTCCATTTTAGATCTTGCATATAATCTTATTAAAAGAATCAAATTAGTAGATGTCTAATATAAGGAATTTTTAAAGTAAGATTCTATATTCCATTACCAAAAATATTCTGATATACCTTTTAAGTCAAATGAGCTCGTGTTAAAAATTCTACCTGTATGTGTGTGTGTGTGTGTGTGTGTGTGTGTGTGTGTGGCTGATGCTGTCCTTGGCCTTTACACCTTCAGTTTTGAACTCTGCACAAACACAGTATATTCTATTTCATTGGAGAAGCCTTTGCAAAGTGTGACTGGGTGTGTGCTCATTTCTAAGCGAAATAAACAAAGGTGGTCAGGACAGCACACAGTGCCTACCCGGTGCCGGTGTAGGAAGTACCTCACGCAAAACCACAGTGTGAACTTAGCGCAGAGCACCTGACCTCCTTTCTCGAGCTGGGGGGAAAAAATAAAAGAAACGAAAAAGAAATGAAAAATGAGCCAACGAAGATTCTCCAGCCCTTTGTACGGCTACAGTTGCTAAGGAAACTGGTTCCTTAGCCTCAACCTGTCCACGCAGCCCGTTACAGGCATTCTCCTGGTCTTTTTGAAAATAAGGATATCAAAGAGGGGAGAGATAATAGAGAATAAAAGTCAAGGTTGCAAGTGGCGCAAACGGAGCCTCACGCTTTCTCCTTTCTACACCGCTGCTCTCTGAGTCACCTAGAATGTTCGCCACCTGGCAAAACGCTCCTGGAACTAAAATCTTAGAATTAGCCAATAGGGTAAACAAAACAATAGGAAGCCCTATTTGACATGCAGCAGTAGCTAAAAAACTGCTTTCTCGCCCCAACCTGCTCTTTTCTTTCCCGCTGGGAAAGGAGGAGGCAACCTTTAACGCAGCAGGGGAGGTGCCTTCGCCTTCTCTCGCCCCACATCTCGGGAGAAAGTGCTCCAAGTTTTTCCAGCACAGTGGTTGCAACCTGGGGCTCCTGAAGTTCCAGTGAACCCAAACCTTGCACTGTTCAGTGGAAGGGGGCAGGCAGACAATGCCAGGCTCCCAGGGAAGTGAGGGGCTGGGGACAGCAAAAAGGGACGCCAGACTTGAGGAGTCTCAGCTCAGCCTCATTCCAGTTCACCAGAGGTAAGGAAGGGAGGAGTTGCCCCAGCAACAGCCCAGTGAGCTCAGAGAATCCTCCACCATCCAATGAGGAAGCAATGTGCTGGCCAGTGGGTGACATTGTGTGGATCTGAGAGAGTGACTTGACCATAGTATTACAACAATTCTCTTTAGAAGAATTCTCTGTTCTTCCTCCAGGTTCCATTAATTAACTTAGTCGGTGACTTCAGTGAAAACAGCCTATTTCCTTCACCAATTCAGATGAGATGTACCAATCAGAAACGTTCTGTACATAAGAAATTCACAATCAGTCCCATGCAGCAACTCCACATGGATTGAGGTAGGAAAGTTGGGATCCCTGGAAAACAGGGAGAAGATCCCACTGTTAGCAGTTGGTTTTTGCAGCATGGGACTGTACCAGTGCCTACCACGATGGGCTCGTGCATGCTCTACACTGTTACCGCCAAACATGGGAATTTCTGAGCAGGGAATTACATAAATGTGATAGTTTAAACTGATGTGTGTATATTATTTTTAGATATATGAAGGGAAATACATATTGGCTGATTTTTGTCCAACTTGCATAGAATCTATATGACATACAAAATATATTGTTATCTACTTAGAAATCCCAATGAGGGCAACTATAAATAGTTTATTATATATTATACATCATATATATCTTTAAATTGAGGTGTGTGTGTGTGTGTGTGTGTGTGTGTGTAGTTTGTGCAGATGCAACCATGCAGGCATGTGTGGAAACCAAAGATTTCACATTACAATATTTTCTTCAATCACTTCTTCATCTTACTTATTTAAAGATGTGGTTAATTTTTAATTGTATGTAAAGGATTATGGGCACATGAGTTTCTCCAAAGGTCAGGGGCATTCCCCTGACTCTGGAGTCATATGCAGTTATGAGCTGCTGGTGTCGGTGCTGGGCACCAACCTCGGGTCCTTTTATACCACTAGCCACTTCTCCAGCCTTCCCACATTGCTTTGAGCCAGGGTCTCTCACTAATACTGAAACTCGTTTACCAACTGACTAGGCTAGCTAGCCAATGGGCCCCAGGGAACCCCTGCCTCCTCCTCCAGTTTCGGATTTACAGGCACACCAGCGTCTTACACAGGAGTGGAGGATGGACATGTGGGTCCCGAGGCTCTACACCACACATTTACCAACTGAGCCACCCCGGCTCACATACACTTCTGAGTATAGGTTCTTATTTTCTTTCTTTTCTTCTTTCTGTCTGTATTTGGTTCACTGTGTGGAGAATTGAATCCAGAGCCTTGTGCATTCTAGGCAAACTTGCAAGCACTGTGAGCCACTAGCAGCACCTCACATCCACTGTGACTTATACATTTTGTTTTGTTTATTTAGATAGAACTCTTCATGTTGGCTCTTCTGGCTTTGGTCCCCTGCCTACATATCCTATGTGACAACGCTCCAGGTGTATGCCACCATTTCTAGCCCCATACCGTTTTAAAACATGGACTAATGCTATGTTATGCAATGAGTGTACTATTCAGATGTCCAGAATATTACAAATGAGTCAGGTAATAAGGCTTTAGCTCTAACGACGGTTTTATTTCTGTCCTTAAGTCAAAAAGCTTTTTTTTCCTTGTGTTTCAACAGATGGCCCATTAGGTAGACAACCTCTGTGTCTAGAAAGTAAGAACTAACAGTCCTAACTAGGTAATTCTGGTCAAGCTACCCAAATTATTCCACTTGGACAAAGCAGGAAGCACAACGTAATTACAGCAATGCAAAAAGACTAATTAATGACCAGTGGGATTCTCTCAGAGAATGCATGAAACCCATCCAAGCAGTGATTAAGGTTTTCTCCCCTTAATTTTACAGGTGGATGAAAATATGCCCGTGTGTTTTCTCAGATGCATGTCTCCAGATGGGGGGGTTTCCTGCAGAGGTCACAGCCAGAGGCTAGTCTATTCTGCTAAGCTGCAAGATTACCATGCCAGTCATGCAGGACTCGCCACTTCTGGAGACATGCTCTGTGAAATCAATAGGTCAAAAGTGAGTCCTGTATCTAAAATGCACAGCATCGAAAAACACACACAAAAAAAAAAATCACTCAAAATACACTGTAGAAGCAAATAATCTGCTGTATCCTCCAAGTCTTACTGCTCAGTCATCGGGTCACCTCTTCAAGGCAGAGGATGCTACTTAAAACGGGTGAGAAAAACAGTGGACAGTCCTTCCCCCAAAGGACACAGGGGCCCCAGTCCTGGATGCCTAGTAGAACCATGTGAGGAGCAAGTAAAATACATTCAAGCCTGGGACTTCCAAGAACAACTGAGTCAAAATCTCTATGGATGGGGCCCTGGTGCTTTCCAATCTAAGAATCACAATCACTAATTGTTTATATGAAGAGTAATTTCAAACTGTCATTAGTCAAAAGTAAAGTGATTTCCTAATTTAAGAGACATCATAAAGGGTATTAAGATATTTGTTGTTGGGCTGTGATCTGGGATAAAATGGTGTGTGTGTGTGTGTGTGTGTGTGTGTGTGTGCATTATGCTTGGGTATCTATGCTACACCAAAGTGTGTTTTCATAGTATTCTTCCTTTTCTTTAGTTTGTTTTCTGTGTTTTGGTTTGCTTGTTTGTTTGTTTTGTGATGTTGGGATTCAAACTGAAGGCTCCATGCAGGATAAGCATGTATTCTATTACTGAGCCTTAGTCCCCTGTTCATTTGTTTTTACAAACTGCCCTAGCTAATAAAAGCTCAGAGTAAACTGGCCTTCAAAAGGCATATCAAGGAAGTAAAGATGTGACTTCCCACCAGGAAATGGACTTCTACAGAGGAACCAATACTTTGTCTTCCCTGAAAAATGCAAATTGCCACATTAAATCCTGGTCACATCTTCCCAAACAATCTGAGGCACAAGACATTCTGTGTTACCGTCAGTGTTGGCCTCAACATCCTCTATCACATGAAGTTCTTCTCTCACAGATCCCAAGGAATATTTTGGGACATGCCTAGACAAACTTTTTTGATGGCTTCCTTATTTCCAAAAGATGTGCATGCATGCTCCACTCCCCCATGTGTTCTGACAAGGAACAGACATTCTTTAGGATTTCATTAAAGGGTTTAGTGTGTGTGTGTGTGTGTGTGTGTGTGTGTGTGTGTGTGTTTATATAAGCACATATCTATGTGTGTGCATGGAAGTGCACTTGTAGGTAGGGGTGTATACATGCACATATGCACATGCATGTAAAGATCAGAGGTCAACCCCAACTGTCATTCCACAGAAACTATCCATCCTGATATTTGAAACAAGTCCCTCACTGGTCTGAAACTCACCTAAATAGATTAGTAATACTCTAGGATTTTACCTGTCTGACTCTCCAGAGCTGAGATCAAAATCCCATCATCAAATTAGGCTTTATTTATTCTTCTTCTGAGTTCTGGAGAACTCTGCAAATCCACATGTTAGTGTGATTAAAGAAACCCAGCCATCACTGAAGCTCTGGGGGTTGCAATGACTTCAGGCACAACACAAACAGCCTGAGAACAGCACTATCTGCAGTTCCTGTGCTTTCCCCACACCCAGCTTAGCATCATTGAGTCTGAGGAGAAGAAGGTGGGAGAACTGAGGAATGTCTCCATTTCCTTCGCTGTCATTAAGCCCAGGCACTGTCAGCTCCAGGCAGACTCCCATCTCTGATGTGAGGCCAGGCTTCTTTGATTTCGCTTCGTTTGGGATCTAGCTCACCTCGTTATATGCCAAATGCCCTCCAGGGTGTCCTACTTCTTCGGATCTTCTCCTGTGTCAGGGCTTCTGAAACATCTCTCTGTCCTTTATGAAAGCCTCACTTCCCTACCCCCACTCTTCCCAGACCCTTTGGCTTACAGTTTTTAAATACTATGCAAAAAGTGTTTTGTGATCTTGAGCAAACATCATGAAAACTTGAATCGCTATAAGAGGAGCTATGGCAGGCAGGTTTGAAAATAAATGGGCACCTCTGAATTTGATTGAAAGAAAGAAAAGAATTTTACATCATCCGAAAATTGGGCTAGGGAATAAGTTCTCCTTTCTCCCCTGCCCAGGTTTCTTAGTCCTTTGCTTGTTTTCTACCCAACACTAAGTTAATTCCATTCCAAGGATTTCTCAAGTCTAAAACTCTGCTACAAATGGGCATTGACTGGTTTTGAGGAAACAACTGTTTTTCAGATGAATCAGGCTCCCCGTGAGACTTACACCCCAGCATCCCATGGACTCTACAGTAACTGGGATTTTGGTTAAGCTCTTGATCTAACAAGTGACAGACAAATGCCTTAAACGATCCTTTTAATCCATATGAGCCTTGGTTTTTCTCATTAATAAATGAAAATGTGAGACTATTAAATGAAATAATGACTTATTGGTGTTCACTAAATATCATCTTTAGAACATGTTGGTTGGAAGAGGGACAGTGTCGGGCTGAAGGCATGCATGGCAGGCTTGTAAGCATCCCACAAAGAAAACGATAGGGAGACAGATGGATAGACGACAAATAAGTATTTAAATAGAGAGAGTTGATACATAAATGACTGATAGATAGATAGATTGATTGATTGATAATAGAAAGATGGATGCATGAAAGATAAGTAGAAAAGATCGATGGTAGATGGAAAGATGATAGATAGATAGATAGATAGATAGATAGACAGACAGACAGACAGACAGACATAACCAATTGGTGAAGGATAAAATCTTCACCTATGGTTGTACAGTCTTGGAAAAAAGTACTTAGCTTTCCCCCTCCACTCCCACTCCCTCACCCCCCACCCCAGCTCCACCCACCCACGGCTTTGTCAAATACTAGGTAGGAATTAAAGTTTTAGTATTCTAACTGCTCAGGATGTCAGACTATTAGCAAAGTGTTATTTAAACTAATTCCAGGCCTACTATATAATAATGATGGTTGTCTCTTATATAAACTAGGTCTGTCTCAAATGCATGCTTTACTGAATAGCATGGTTATATGCTCACATACTGAATGTGTGTGCTTAGTTATACTGTTACTTACTATATGCACTGCTTGTTTTGGGCAATTGAAACAAATATAATTCCTGTCCCAAAGTAGAGCAGCATTGAGCTGTTGATAATCAGCTGCTTTATTGTGGATTAGGAACTGAGTGAGCATCCTAAGAGTTAAACCTTAAGAAGAAAAAGTTCCCATTGTAACAAGGAATTTGGGTGCGCCAGTGGGAATACCTGCATAATCTTACAGACAGGAGTCTAAGGAGTGTGCAGACTGAAGGGAAAGGCAGACATTTAGGAATTAGATCTGAGAGTGGACCATTACAGTTAGGGCCAGCTGCCAGCCCAGAGACAGCCCTAAGACTCAGGCTGTCCCTGTGACTTTCTGTTAAATACCGATGAAGCATGTTATGTTTATGTTTATGTTTATGTTAAATAGGATAAAATAACGATGAAGCATGATCCAGCTTTGCCTGTCCATCAGACATTTCCAGTCCAAGAAGGCATGTGCTACAGCTGTGAGAAATCCATCCTGGGGACAGAACTGAGACCGGGAACTGCTAGTAACAGTTACTACTTCTGTTTGTTCATCTGGCATTAAGATTGCTTTTGGTGGACACACATGGATGGATGGGATGGACAACTGTGACATTATACGTCTGGGTGCAATCATGAATCCCGTGGGACTTTAAATAGCTTTGGATTCTGCAGAATAGAAATTTCTATGCTATTGTTTTAATGGATGGAACAGCAACTGAAGCTTGGGGACTATCCCAAACTCAAGAGTGGCCAGTACTCTCCTCCTCAGCCGTGTTCCCTTGGCCACCCATGGAACCCATACAGACACACTCGCCCCGGAATGCATGCACACTCTCACACCCAGGAATGCTCAAGACCCAACAGCTTAGCAACTTCAGCTTGGCCTTTTTTGTCAGTCAAGTGGTCTATCTCTCTTCTCCTAAGCCATGAGAAACAGTCACAGCTCAAGGCTCTGTGAGATATATATTAAAGTGGGAACCTAAAATAAATAAGCAGAGAAATTTAAGTAAGAGCTTGCTGCCCAGCCTGACCACTGAGCTCAACTCCAGAATCCATATGGTAGAAGGAGAGAATTTATTGCTGCAAGTTTTCCTGTTACCTACCTAAACACAGAGAGAGAGAGAGACAAAAACATACTTCTTGCCATTTAATTATCACTAACATGCCCCAACTTTCTTCATGTTTGCTCTAAATCCAAGATTTCAGGGGGTAAGATTGATTTGAAAAATTAAGAAATGAAAAATGTTTACTGCTCAAAAAAGGCTTATGGGTGTAAAAGAAGATGCCATGTTAGCTATATGCATATGACTCATAAAAGTTGAAACTGTTCAAATTCTACCACGAGGAAATGCTCATATAGATATAATACCTCTACACAGAAAATGGCTACCTTTAAAAGCAGTGACTAGGGGACTAGAGAGATAACTCAGCAGTGAAGCGCTTCTACTATTCTTGCAAAGGACCTGAGTTCAATTCCTAGCACACACACCTCCCACTGAGTGGCTCAAAACCACATGTAACTATAACCTCAAATCTATCCTCTTCTGGACTCCAAGGGAACATGTACTCATTCATGTACACACACACACACACACACACACACACACACACACACACACACAATTTTAAAACTATAAGTGTTCAGAATATTTAATCACATAGAGAAATTCTTACAAAATTCTTTATTAATCAATATTGTTGTTGTGTATGTATGGGGAATGGATGTTGTTACAGGTGACTGTGGAGGTCAAAGACAATCTTGTGACATCAGTCCTATTCCTTCACCTTTACATGGGTTCCAGGGACAGAACTTGAACACCAGAATCAATCAGCAAGTGTCTTTACTCCATGAACTCCTGATGAAATACTCTGAAGATGAAAGACGTGTGTTTTGCAGCAAAATATATAGATCATCCAATCAGGGCAGGGGGGCATACACGCACACACACACACACACACACACACACACACACACAGACAGGTATCAACAAGACTGCTACACATGGTTTGTATGTAATCCTTACACTTTTATATATCCTCATTCAGAATTTGAATATATTGACTTTATTGCCAAGTGTGAGTCATTATGAGGAAGCAAAAGCCATATGAATACTAACTAGCAGAGAAATGACATGGGAACGCCTCTTCATGCAAGTTTAGGTCCCCAAACTATGATAGTTTTAGCCAGGTGTCATGGAGTAAGGAGGGTTATTTCAGTAATTACCTCCCAGATGGAGGTTCCGAGAGTCTCCTTTGGTGTGTTATTTGCTCAATATTTTGGACAAAAACCCAGCCTCTTACTTTCCCTGCCCATTTCCCACAGGATTGATCTTGTATCTGAGGAGTAGATGCGACGACATACTCTGCTGCCTTGAAACACCAAAGCT
This sequence comes from Micromys minutus, assembly GCF_963924665.1. Lineage (NCBI taxonomy): Eukaryota > Metazoa > Chordata > Mammalia > Rodentia > Muridae > Micromys > Micromys minutus. The sequence goes on along the minus strand of NC_137977.1, from coordinate 3,579,275 downwards.
AATGCTGCTATTGTGTGGGGCTTTGTTCATGTGTGAGGCTGGACCAACACTGACCACACACCGGCTGGAAGTCCTAAATGGCAACCTCACCGGTTTGGAACCTCGGGAAGATGCATCTCTGTGTGTAGCATGGTAACATCTGCTTCTAATTGAAATGATTTATCAAAGTGCCCACCAGCGGGAACGGGTCAGCAACTGCATAAAGCTAGCACAAACACTTTGAGCTCAGAGCCTGGTCTTGTGTCTGACTGAGCCAGTGGAGATCTCCCCCAATCACCACTGACTCAGTCTCCCCATCTGCATAGTGCAATGGAAAGGAGATGCTGATGAATGAATAGTTCTGATTACAAGGATGCTTCTCCATCACTCCTGCGTCCTTCTCATTGTCACATCCTCCAGTTTACACCAGACCCAGTGCCATTCTTCTCAGTGACAGGCTGTGGGAAGATGGTTGCAGACCCCACTATCACTCAGCAGGAGGGGTCCCCAGCGAGAGGAGAGAAGGCTCATTCTTCCTGGGAACTGAGAGGCAGAGTACAGCTAGGAGCTAAACCGGCGGCTCCCTGTGGCCCGATACCTCTCAGAACCCTGGCAAAAAGAAAAGAACAGAAATCAATTCCGTTATCTTTATAACAGCACTTGGCTGCCAGATGCACTCGGACTACACACAGTCAGAACAGAGTAGACAGGCAGGAAGCTGACACCCATTCAATGGGCACAGAGTGGAGGCAGCTGTATTTCCAGGGTGCAGATGAGTCAGGCAGATGTGCCTGGTCTGCAGCTTGTCTCTTCTTTCACCTTTTCCTTTTTGAGCAAATCTAACCTAGACAGGCAATTTTCAGGCTCTTTTTAAAAACCACAAAGGGCTCTTCTCAACTATTTCCCCAAATGAAAGGGACTGGAACCGAACGGAACCTGCAACGCTGTCATGTGTCACATGTCATGAACATGAGATTGCCCCCAGAGCATAAAAGAACTCATTGATGTGTGCAAAGGAGCATGAAGCACACATGTCCCACAACAGTTTGTGGTATTTCTGATCCTTACATGAAGGTGTCAACTCTGACAGCCACAAGACCACAATAACAATAGTCTATGCTATTGTTTAAAATACTTCTGTGTGCAAGCTGGACTTTTACTATGCCAAGATGCCTGAGCACACTAAGCCATCTGCGTTGAGGATTCCAAAGGTCTCTGTGCTGTGGCAGGAAGGCTGTGTCCGGGCAGAGCAAGCAGAAGAGAATGCCTGAACTGGTGGGATTTCTTCCCTCCTCTGTGTAGTTAGTCTGCCTGCCTCACTGACAGGTGCTTACTAGTCTCCAGTCAAGTTGGCCATCAAGATTAGCCATCAAAACTAACTCTTGTCAGAGGAAATCTCTCAGGGTGCCCTCTAAGAAAAGGATGAAAAGCAACTCTTGAATGCTGGGAGAAGAAAATTGGTTCTCGCAGGGATGAGCTGCCTTATTGGTTATCCAAAACAGAGTGGTCAGGGCTGAAACCATGTACACCCAAACAGTAAAAACAGACTCAAGGTGCTCTGCATATATACACACACATATGAGTGTATGTAACCAATAGAATCAAAGAAATGGAGACTATCTTTGAGAACAGGAGTAAGAGAGGAGACTAAAGGAAGCTAATTAGAAGGGGTTAAAAAAAAATACCCCTTACCAGAAGACAGCCAGACATATCTCCTTAAACTTTCAAATGTCTCCTGTTAACTTAAACATTGGACATTTAATGTGCTCCATCCATCTCTCAGAGTCCCCACAGTCTTAACAGTTCCAATGTTGTTTGAAAAAACCAAGGTGCAAAAATCTCTAAGACTCAAAACTGACTTATCTATAGTCCTTTGTAAAACAAAACAAAACAAAAACCAAAAGAAAACTTCATACTTCTAAGATACAATGACACAGCTCCCAAATTCCCATTAGTAAAGGGAGGAGGGGCTGCTCAGAAAGAGGAATGGATGCAGGGTGGGGCAAACACTAAAGTCTCCAGAGCAGGGGTCCTCAACCTTCCCAATGCTGTGACCCTTTAATACAGTTCCTCATGTTGTGGTGACCCAGCCATGAAATTATTATATTTGCTAATTTATTTTTTAAGATTTATTTATTTATTATATATAAGTACACCATAGCTGTCTTCAGACACACCAGAAGAGGGCATCAGATCCCATTACAGATGGTTGTGAGCCACCATGTGGTTGTTGGGATTTGAACTCAGGACCTTTGGAAGAGTAGTCAGTGCTCTTAACCACTGAGCCATCTCCCTAGCCCTCTTTGCTAATTTATAACTAGAAATTTGCCACGGTTATGAACCATAATTTAAAATATCTATGTTTTCTAATGCTCTTAAGCAACCCTACCAGAAAGGTTGTTCATCCCAATAGGGGTCACGACTCACAGGTTGGGAACCACTATTCTCAGGCCATGATCTGTATCTGGAGTATATAGTCTATTAGTTCAAATCGACATGAGGCAAGCCCCATCCTAATGGTGGCAGTGGCCCACATGGCCTCTCTGTGGTGCTGACTCAGACCACTTCCTGTAGTCTTCATGGGAGGAGGACCACATCCCCAGCAGCTCTCACTTTATAATTTATGTGCTCTGATGGTTTATATTGTCTGTCAGCTTGATGGGATCTAGGATCATCTAGGAGACAAGCCGCCAGTTACGGCTGTGAGGGACCATCCAATCAAGTTGACTCGGTAGGAGGGTCCACCCTAACAGTGGGCAACAGACACCATCCCATAGACTGGGGTGGGTCCCGGAGGAATAAAAAGGAGAAAGCTAGCAGAGCACCAGCATCCATCTCTCGATTCCTGACTGTGGCTGCAATGGCCTGCTACCCCACAGCTGCCACTATGCCTTCCCCACCAGAGTGGACTATACCCTGAAACCGTGAGATATAATAAACCCTCTCCTGACACTGATTTTCCTCTCCATCGTATTTCATCATACCAATAAGATGAGTAACTAATTAACATATGTAATAAACATGTGATTTTTACCAAAAAGTAAAAGAAACCATATTCTTGGGATTTTTTTTAAGCTTTAAGTTGGAGTAATGATCTGTGATGATTTGTAATGTAGAAGAACAATGACAACTGACCTCATACATGTCACCCTAATGACAATGTATGTTTTTCATCCATCTACACTGTAAGATTACCGTCTGGATGTCCAGCATGAGGTGTAAAATCTAGTTCTAAATTTTAAAAGTGTGTTCTTTTCTTCTGAAGACTTAGAATCTCCATATACACATGAATGCCAAATACTGATGCCCACTGTCTTCTACCACATACTAGTATTTGGGTTGTTCATCATCATCAGCAAGTAGCATTATTGTTGAGTGACCATGGAACACAAAAGAGCAGCTAAGTCACAGTGCAAATGACATGGATCTAAGAAACCCAGGCTCTACCTTCAAACACTCAGCAAAGGACATGTAACCACTAGATACATGTGAAGTTATTAATACCCATGACAGAAAACGCTTGTATTCATGATAGGGAGTGTTCACTGAATCCCTCATGTGCAGAGAACTCTCACACACCTTCCATATAAACCATCTCCTAAGCTGTGTATAAGAACCTTGTAATTCTCATTATTCCAGCATCACAGAAAGGGAAATGGACTTTTTTTTGACAAGATGAGACAAGACTGAGGTCTTGCTGAGATCAGTCTAAGTCAGGTACTCTTAAATCTCACTCTCTGTTCAACATACAGTATCATGGTAGATCTTCAATTTTGTTATCCTTACAGCGTGACTATGCTTTGCCACTTAGCAATAGCAAAATACAAACTATTTGGAATGACTGGTGCCTGGGCATGTGATCTATGTCAAGCATGTGGGGCAAACAATGCTTGGTTCTGAAAACTCAGGCACATATGGGCAAAAGGCAGACAAGAAAAATCCCAGGCTATGGTTTTGTAGCACAGAGTGACAATTAGCATTCTGAGAATCACCCATGCACTAATTAATCATGGATGTCACTGATCGCTTTAGGACACACGGGTAAGAAACTGCTTTTAATATCCAGTTTCATATTAGGAAGAGTCCTTTTCAGGATCCTAGTGGGAAAGGCAGGCATTAGAACATCTTCACAATGGTACCAATTAATAATCTCACATGGAGTAGTCTTAAGACTTGAAAGTCTGAATGCTACCCAGAAACTGGTCACTCAGTTTTGTGAGAATATTTTTGGGAAGCAGGGGTTGCCCACATTAAATAGTTAACTTTTCACTTGAGACCATCAGGGAGGGCCTCTGCAGTACACCATTTGGGGTGTATTTTAACAATGAACATGAGCTTGTGTGACCATGTTCTTGTGCCAACTCAAACACAGACTTGCCATCCAGATGCCCCACTGGCAAAGCCCACGAGCTTCATTAGCTCTCTTCCCCAGCCATCCGGGAATTTCCTCCCCTCTTTCCTGATCCGCCAGCTGCAAACAAGAACCTATCCAAGAAATAAACAAGCTCTCCAGAATGTGTCGGCAACCCTGCTCAGAAGAACACACAGAAGGTTCTGCGTGGTTTAGATTCAGTATGGGAGGAAAGGTTCCTTTTCTTAGGCAGGCTAAGGGCAGGGTAGGAAGGTCAAGGGCACACAGGGAAGGGAGAAAATAAAGCGACCCTGGCTGCTGAGGAGCAGCCATTTATCTACATCTGTCTCAGATCTTCCTTTTGTACTCATTGGCTTTTAGCACCATGTTCCAAATAGCTTTCACTGCTGCAGCACCAGAAGGAAGCTCTTAGGCGGCCAGACCGCTGTCTTTCTGCTCAAGCGACCAAAGAAATGATGCAATCAGAAATTTTGAGGCCATGTGTGCGGGATCACTTTAAATCAAGAATATCTTGTTTTAACTTCCCCCAGAGTCTTTGAAATCAGTTACTGTTTGGGGCGAGGGAGAAATTACCCGCAGCTTGGTGAGAACAGAGGGTTTTCCGGGTCTCTTATCAGATAGAAGAGGCTCTGTGCCCCAAAAGTACAAAGACAGGCGGAAACAGGAACAGGTGTAGCCCGTGAGCTGCGTCTACATGGCCATTTGTGTTTTATAGCAGAAGCAGGAATGTGTTCGTCCATGAACCAGTTCTGCATGATCGTGGTTCTGCATCTATGGCATGGTGGGACATGCTCGCAGAGCTGTCCTGTGCAGCAGAAATGCTCTCCCTTACTTCAGTTCCCATCCCTGACAAATAACCCTGTGGATGAAGACAGCTCAGGGCTTAAACCTTACACAAAACATCTTCTCTGTGTTTTGTGTTCAAGGTTTGTGAGTCACTATTCTTTTTAATCTGTTTAAGATTAAGCACAACCCATAGGTTCAAAGTTATGAAGACCAAGAACTCATGGTCCCAAGTGAAAAACCTACTATTTCTCTGCTAAATAGGCAGAATATTAAACCAACTCCTAGTGGCTTGTGATTCTACAGATCTCAATGCATCTGTCAAGCATCCTCAGAGAAACCTCATTTTGTTGTAGGTGGTGATTACCATAAGGACATACAACTGGCTTTGGTGAAGACGATGAGAGACTACAGCAATCTCTGCCCTAGAAGGGACAAAATATAACAACTATCAATATAACAGCCCTCAGGGAAACCACTACAGAGGGGGGCAGAAAACTACAAGAGCCAGGGACAGTGGGTGACTCTTTTCCAGACATGGTAAGATGGCTGCACATGTGAATTCACAGTAGTAGTATAAGTATGCACAAACCAGACAAAACCCCATCATGGAGAGGGTAGACAGGCACACAAATCCCATCCCTAGTTAAGGAGCTATTGGTAACTGACAGATGCTAGAAGAGAGAAAATCAGCTTTTTAAGGGTGTAGTCCCTGCCCAACACATTACCTACATTCCAGTCGAAGGCCACACATGCAATAGGATATGGCCATACAGACTGGGCAGGTTATATTTATATTTAATAAATATAAATGTGTTTGTGTGTATAGTTACATGTCTATATTAGTATATATTATTATTACATATGTTATATAATGTATGTTAACAATTAAAGAAAAAAGAGATCGTGTAAGGGGTGTGAGACATGGAATGGGTTGGGGAAAAAAGGCAGTGGAAGATAATGTAATTATATTATTATAGTGTATATTATTTAATAATGTGATTATATAACTATACAATTATATAATATATATTGACAATTAAAGAAAAGGAGACTGTGTAAGGGGTGGGAAACATGAAAAGGGTTGAGTGGAGAAAAGGGAGTGGGAGATAATGTAATTATATTATTATTTTAAAAATAAAATGTTATATATTAAAATCACATATGGGCAGCACAAATTTTTATTTGGTGAGGGAAAAGAACAGAAAGCTGAGTGGGTAGAGAAGAAAGAGTGGTTCTGTGGGAGAACTGGGTGAGAGAAATATGATTAAAATACATGGTACAAAATCCCCAAAGAACTGATAAAATGATAAACGTTAAGATGAAATAAAATGAAATAACCAGGGCCATGTTGCTCACCTTCATCCTCAACATCACCACCGAGAGCCCTGCCTTCCCTGGCCTCGCCCCTCACACCCTCTCTTCTTTCACAACTACTGTTTCCCCTGTGCCTGCCCTGGGGATTTGTATTATCTGCTTCTTCTCCATCACCACCTTCACGATTTTCTTTGCCTCCCTTTTACTATCCTTCAGAGCTCATCTCTTCAGAGGTTGTTCTGGTCCGTCTACATAAGCAAATTATCTCCACTTACCTCTATGACAAAGTCACTCTCCAGCACCCCGCCCACTCCATTGCCCGTCTATAAAACTTACTCTCCACAGGACCACTACAGTCATGTGCCACAGTGCAGCTTGCTACCTCCCTCCCCACAACATAAGCTTTCAGGGAACCAGACTCAGGTGTGGCCAGTTTTCCCAAAGTCTGGGGAAGGATCTGGCATCTAGCAGGTGTTCGGTAACTATCTGTTAAGTGAAGACTGAGGCCTCTCTTTGGGCTACCTTCATTATGCCAAGAATTATAACTTATGGTTCCCAGCCCTGCGTGCACTCAAGAGAAAGACTCACTGAAAATATGATGGTTTGCTGTTGGTTCAGCCTGAAACCAAAGTGGTGACATCATTCTCATAGAGACATCAATCGAAATGCCTGAGCAGCCTCTTCCACAAGCTCCTCCCAGACAGCATCCCCTTTCTGTATTTATGACTGTGAACAACAGGCAGGGGCCCTGAGTCTTCCCCAACCCATGCCTACTGCCATTGCAATGGAAAATAACAACAGTACAGCCACCAAGCACAGGAAGTCCCCAAGGCTCTGCATAAACCTGCCTCCTTTGCCCACTGGCTTTAAAGCCTTTAATTAGCTCTTCCATTTCCCGAAGTGGGACTGTTAAATGTCCTACCCTGTTTGGAGGTTCAACATCTTTGCTAAACAATACCTTCTTGCCTTGTGTGTTTCAGGGACCATTTCCAAGTGCACCTAGGCTTCAAAACTCAGCTCCCCTCCCCCATCACCTGCTTTTCTCATCACTGTAACCAAACAATTAACAAAGAGCAACAGATAAGAATGCACCAGTTGCTTTTCTGCTGCTGTGATGAAATGCCATGACCAAGAAAAAAAAAAATTGTAGAAGAAAGAGTCTACTTAGGCTTATGTCTCCAGAGGAAGCAATCAAACGGTGGGGAAAGCACGGGCGCACAGGACAGAGCAGGAAGCTGAGCGATCACATCTACAGCAGCAAATAATGGCAGAAAAAAAAAAAACGGACAGGAAGTGGGGTGAACAACACACACCCCCCAGTGTTGGACTTTTTCCAGCAAGGTCATGCCTCCCCCAGACAGTACTTCCAACTGGGACCAAGGGTTCAAGTGAGTGAGCCAATGTAGGGTATTTCTCCTTCAAATCACTATAGGAAAGAGGAACCTATTTTGGTTCAGTTGGAGGGAATGCAGCCCTTTGTAGCAGGAAAGGCCTGAAAGCAGGGGCAAGAAATATCTGGTCTCAACCCATCCTCAAGTGGAAGCTGAGCTAGGAAAATGCTGGTGTTCCTGTTCTCTTTCCTGTTCAGTCAAAGATCCCAGCCTACAGGAGGGTAGGGCTTAGAGTGAGTTTTCCTATCTAGCCTAAGAATTCTTTCAGGGACACACCCAAAGGGTTGTTTTCAATGAGATTCCGAATATCATTAATCATCAAACCTATTGTCTAGGAGAGAAACAGAGAGAGAAACAGAGACAGACACAGAGATAGACAGAGACAGACACACACACACACACACACAGAGAGAGAGAGAGAGAGAGAGAGAGAGAGAGAGAGAGAGAGAGAGAGAGAGAGAGAGAGAGAGAGAGAGCTGTGTTACCATCCAAGGCCACGTGGGTGCCTGTGCTCTGTGCTGATACCTGAACCCAAGCTGATGTCCATGGCTTGTGCTGCTGCTGAAGGCCTTGATGTCTTTTTGATGTCTTTGATCTGAACTGCTCTGAAGATCATGCTAAGGTCTGTAGCACAGGCTGACACTGGAGGGCATATGGATGGTCATGGTTCATGCTGTCGAAAGAAACTGTGGCAACCCATGATCCATGCTTTCCACTGACTGTTAAGGGCAAGGACGCTACTTTTGCAGTGATGTTGATTAATGGCAGCATAGTTGAGAAAGAGGGACAAGAAAGGCTTCTGTGACAACCCCTCACCCCACCCCATTCCACCCTCCAAAAAAGTAACAGCTTAGACCGAAAGTCGTCAAAGAGAAATCTTAAAAGTTGTGGTAAGGATGCTAAAGTGTAGCTCTTCACAATGGATGGCTTGTGGCAGGCAGTGAGGTTGGGGAAGGATTTGGTTTTCCTTAAAGGGATGGGCAATGGGAGTGTGGCCATGCTCCAGTGAGTATATGGGCAACAACTTGTGAAATTTATGCTTTTATTCTTCTTCCTCTTTCTCCTCCTCCTCTTCCTTTTCTTTGCCTCCTTCTCCCCCTCCTCCTTTTCTGGGGGTTGGAAGTCACAAGGGTTGGGGGAGTGGACCTGGGAGAATTGGGAAGTGAGTGTGATCAGGGCAGATTATGTGAAATCCTCAGAAAATCAATAAAAACATTGTGTTGGGGGAAAAAAAGAGAGAAATTCTTTCTCCTCATATTGCTCCTTCTGGTAGGTATTTTGTCACAGCTACAAGAAAAATAACTAAAGTGTTACTCAAACTCAGCAGGATTAAAAGTTCCACTCATCAGAAGGCACGAATCTGAATCACATTTTAAAAATATGGAGCAAAATAACTTTTTATTCATGAATTCATCAACATTTATTTAGTAGACATTTATTTTATGCACTGAACACTTTGAAGGAGATGCCAAGGTACATAAGAAAGTATCTCTCCTACAGAATGAAGACATTGTGTATGACCACACAAAGGCATTGTATATGACCACACAAAGGCATTGTATATGACCTCACAGAAATATTAAGTTGGCAATTATGTTAATTATCTTCTTCTCCCTTACAGATTACTGCAGAGTTAGTTGCCTAAGGCAACACACATTTTGTTGTTGTTGTTGTTTTGAAGTTTCCATGGGTCATGAATCTGAACACAATTTATCTGTGCTTTCTGTCTCACCTTCCCAAGCCATAGTCTTGGCTGTATTTGTCTCATCTGAAAGCTCACCTGGGAAGATCTGCACTTAGGCCTGCTTGCTGTGGTTGCTGGCAGAACTCCCTTCCTTTGGGGTCGAGTAAACAAAATCTATTTCTAGTCAGCAATTAGCTGAAAATGTGCATGGGTTCTGCAGCATGGGCTTCACAACTGCAACTAGGTTTATCAAACCACTGGAAAACATCTTCCAGTGAGACAGATGCCGTGGTTTCCTGTCATATAATGCAACTGCAGTCTCCAGATTGAAAGATGCTACTCCTCAGCCAGATACTCAAGAGGTGGAGATTATACAAAGGCACAGAGATCATCTCATACCACTGCAATGTTTATGTTGAAAATCCATAGAAGACATAAATATTGACAACATGACATCGATTTGAGTTCAGGAAACAATTTGTCTTAATTATACAAGATACTTAAAGCAGGAGAAATGGGGGGCTGAAGTTATGGCTCAGTTGGTAAAATGTTTGCTGTGGGAATACAAAGGTTGAAATTCTGATCCCAGCACCCATGAAACAAGTTGGTAGCCCAGGAACACCAGTAACTCCACTTCTGAAAGATGCCAACACAGGAGGCTGTAGGAGTGTACTCACTTCTAGTTCAGCTACCTAAGAAAATACAAGTCTCAGGTCCAGGGAGAGAATCTGCCTCAAATGCGTAAGTGGAAAGTGATTGGGAGTGACACCCACTTCCCTCCTCTGGCCTCTTCCCTCTGCACGCACACATGGGTACATAATACACTCACATAGACAGATAAACACAAAATAAATATGTGAATAAACAAATAAAATTGGAGATTACCTTAGTCAGTGTTTTTATTCCTGCACAAAACATCATGACCAAGTTGAGGAGGAAAGGGTTTATTCAGCTTACACTTCCATATCGATGTTCATCACCAGAGGAAGTCAGGACTGGAACCCAAGCAGGTCAGGAAGCAGGAGCTGATGCAGAGGCCATGGAGGGATGTTACTTACTGGCTTGCTTTCCCTGGCTTGCTCAGCCTGCTCTCTTATAGAACCCAGGACTACCAGCCCAGGGATGGCACCACCCACAATGGGCTGGGCCCTCCCCCCTTGATCATTAGTTGAGAAAATGCCTTACAGCTGGATCTCACTGAGGCATTTCCTCAACTGATGCTCCTTTCTCTGTGATAGCTCCAGCTTGTGTCAATTTAACACAAAATCAGCCAGTACAGAGATTGATTGAGGCAAGTCACTCAAAATTTACCTCTGGTCTTTACATGTATGAATACACACCCACAGCAACAAGTATACACACACATACAGTATTATATACATGTATAAAACACTACATAAAAGATACTTTTAATGAAAAAATGGAAGAAATATGTTAATATTTGAGGTAATCTGCTTATAAATAAAATCGAGCTGTTTGGGTTCATTATTACAGAGGTCATGTTCTAGTCCATGGTCAGTCAGATCCACTACTTTGGGGTCTGTGGTAAGACTTCGTAGTGGTGAGGAGCACAGTGTGGAACAGAGCTGTCTATCATACAGAGGTCAGAAAAAGGACTGGGCCAATTTCCCAACATGCCTTTCAAATTTTGCCATGCTGATGTCAAGTCTTTCCAACTGGAGCCTTTTGGGAATATTACTGATCCAGATTACCACACAAGGGAAGCTAGCATTATCCTTGTTGACCTATTGTATTGAAAGGGTAAGATTTATAATTCTCCTATATGTGTTCTCACACGGAAAGAAACTAGCAAGGAAATGATGGAGAGATGAAGGAAAAGGCAAGAACACAGTACTACTCAGACAAGCAGTCAAAAGGACACTGACGGGAGCAGTCTCCTGATATCAGTACAGAAAGCACAAACCACAGTAAGAAAGGGGCGGTACTGCAATAATAAAAATGGCCAGATTCAAGACTCATCCCATGTCATCAAATAATAAAAACCTCTTGTGGTGGTTTGACCAGGGAGTGGCACTATTAGGAGGTATAGTCTTGTTGAAATAGGTGTGGCTTTGTTGGAGGAAGTCTGTCACTAGTGGGGTGGGCTTTGGAGACGGTCTCTGTCTTCCTATCTGCCTTTGGAACAAGACCTAGAATTCTAAGCTCCTCCAGCACCTGTTCACTGCCACGCTTCCTGCCATGAAGATAATAAACTGAACTTCAGAACATGTAAGCCAGAACCAGTTAAATGTTGTCCTTACAGTAGTTACCTTGGTCATGGTGTCTCTTTATTCTTTGAACCATACACTTTGAATTTTTCCTTGCTATGCTTGATCAAAAGACTTTTTATGAGAGTAAACCACAGGACAAAGTCTCTGCTGAATTTTTAGAGACTCTCTTTGTAAATGAAATTAATTGAAATCTCTTTGCCTTAAAGCCAGGTACTTTCCTCAGACAAGGGCAAAAAAAGCAGCTATATTCTCCAAAATATTACAAGAACAGTCTCTAAGCCACATATTAAATTCTTCTCCGCTGAAACATTTTGGGCCAAGTCTGCACAGTTCAAATCACTCTTAGTACCAACGTCTTTCATATTCCTACTAGAATGGTCCATTAAACCACACTTAAAGCATTCCACTGCTTTACAAATCCAAAGTCTCCAAATCTACATTCCTCCAAACAAAATCATGGTCAGGCCTATCACACCAAAACTCCTGGTACCATCTTCTGTCTTAGTTAGGGTTTCTATTTCTGTAAAAAACACCATGACCAAGACAACTCTTAAAAGGACAACATTTAATTGGTCCTGGCTTACATGTTCTGAGGTTCAGTCCATTACCATCATGGCAAGAAGCATGGCAGAGTTCAGGCAAACATGGTGCTGAAAGAGCTGAGAGTTCTACTGAAGGAAGTGAGAAATTCTCAATCCCTTATCTGTGAGATAACAATGTCCCAGTGGCCCACCCTGCCTTGGCTTAAGGGATTCCCTGAGTAAATTCTCAGGAGAATCGTAACACGTGCTGACTGATAGCCATCTGACCCTCTAGAAAGTCCCAGTTAGGGTCCTGACACATATGCTCACTAACCAATAGATTTAAAGGTCAGTATGCTTAGCCAATGAATTAAAATTATAACCTTGCTGATGCAACTTGTACCCTTAAAAAGTATTTAAAAAATGTTTGTAACAGTTTTTCGGGGTCATCTCTCTGGATGTAGGCCACCCCAGTGCACTGGACTAATAAACCTCTTGCTTTTGCATCAATCCCCAACCTCTCAACTCATTCATGGGAACCTCAAATAGATAAGACTCAATTTGGGTCTTATACTACATATTGTTACAAAGCTAAAGCTGTCTTTCAGGAACCAGGAGGAAGATTTCAAAGCCCACCCCCTCAGTGACACACTTTTGTCACACCTCCTAATAGTGCCACTGCCTAAGCCAAGCATATTCAAACCACCACACCCTTCCTCAAGCCTGGAACAGTAAGCTTCCCTAAAAAAGTGTGGATCCTGCCATCATTATTTAACTATCAAGACCCATGTGTTCTCATCTTGTTCTTAATGGTATCATCAAGTGAACCTTAAAAAACAAAACAAAACAAAAAACCCTGTGATAATACCTTTAATATCATAGGAGAATCACTATGAGTTCAAGGCCAGCCTGAGTTATACAAAGAAACTCTGTTTACAAAAAAGAAACAAACAAACAAAAAGCAAACAAACAAAAACCCAACAAAAACAAAAGCAGGATATCACAGTGGTTACGAACACCCATGGCTCTAGTGTAGGATCAGGGACTGGTTCCCAGCACCCACACTGGACAGCTCACAACCCTCTATTAACTACAGCTCTAGAGAATCTGGAATCGCCTCCTAGCTTTTGCAGCACCTGAAAGCACGTGGTACATACAAACTTATGCTGGCATTTACACGTAAATAAATCTCTTACAGCACACACAAAAGAAGCAAAATAAAGAAGAACACTTACTTCTGTTTTCAGACCGTCTTGCTGTGCCGTCTGTAAATGAACAATTTCAACTGCCCAGTGTGCACTGCTTCTTTGAAACCTGTGCTTGGAAGCTAGCCTCTCCATTTCATTGCTTCTTCCAGCGTTCTCCCATAAATTAGTAATGAAATTCAGTTTCTAGAACTACCAGATGGACAACTGACATGCTAAAATAAGCTACACACACACACCATATACACACAGGCACATATGCATGCACCAGCACATACATACACACACACCATATACACACAGCTACACATCACATACACACACCACATACACACAGGCATGCATGCATGCACACGAACACACACACACCATACCACACACACACACACACACACACACACACACACACACACACCTGTTTCCATAAAAGGAAAGACCAGTGGGAACATTTGTTTCTCTTCCTCCTGACCCTAATGATGACACACTGTTAAGAGGTGCTCAGAGTAAAAAGGGCTCTCAAACATCCTGCTCAAATGTAAGAAAATAAATCTATAACCGTATCTCCTTCCATTATCAAATTTCTCAAGAATTAAAAACTACTAATAATAAATTGATTGCAGGGTAAATGTCAGCAGTCTCTTTTCTCCATAATACCAAAAGCACAAATCAATTACATGATGAGGAAGCGTTTCCTGTGACTTATTTCTGTGTCACCGGGTCTGGCTTAGAATGTTCCTGTTTAATGTCACAGGTTTTTGCTCTCTGCTTCTCAGCATTTCACCCATCGCTCCTCTTCTTTGACTCCAAATAATCTTCAAAACAAAATCCCCTTCTCCCTAAAGAGCAATGATTTCAAGTGGAGACTGACACCCAGGAAAATACAATGAAGTTAATGTATTGGTTAAGTTCTCGGTCAAAATCCTGGTGTCCACATGTTGTTCTTCCTGGGAAGTGACTCCAAGCACAGTGCCAGACCTGAGGGATTCCCTCCTGATTCTGGAAGTACACTATGTGTGCGGGTAGCAGCTGGATCAGAAGCTCACATTCTAAACCACAAAAAGGAAATCGGGAGCTCTAAGAACAGATGGTATGTGGGTCTTCAAAATCTCAAAGTCCATCCCCTGTGATATTCTTTCTTTATTAAGGCCACACCTCCCAATCCTCTCCAAGACAGCAACCAACTCTGGACCAAGTATTTAAAGCTGGTGGCTTCTTGGGGACATCTCATTCAAACCACCACACCTAACAAGGCATTTAAAAATCAAGGTTATTTACACAAAGGCAGACATTGCAGTTGTCCAGCCCACCCGCTCTGGGTGCTTTCACAGACTTCTGTCTGACTCATCATTAATGTGCTAATGATGACGGATACTGGGGTTAAGTAAATGGGCTCTGTCTCCTATTGACACATATGTTCTGTAGAAGGAGCTGGGCATAAGCACCTGCTTCTGATGGAGCTGGTTAAATCCTTCACTACACAACAGACAGGTGCTTTCAGAGTCCAGAAGTATCTCGTTCAAAATTGTGAGGTAGAGGAGAGTAGGTAGGGAAAGTGAGAGGAAAATGACCAGCATCCTGCGGGCAGCTGAGGAGAACTGAAACCCTGCTATGAGTAAAGGGTGCCCCAGATAGAAAATACTGTAAAGGAGCCAAAAAGTGTGTAACTCTGTGACACACAGAGCTCTAAGTCATGGTCTGCACAGACACTGGAGCTGAGTAATGAATGCAGTCTTTGGAGGCAGATCACAGGCAACCTGGATGCACCCCAACAGGCCACATGCCTTGCAGAGAGGGTGGTATTGGGGTCAATTTGCATGTCTTTTTTTCAGTTCTTGGGAGCACTCAATCACTAAGCTACATCCTTCCCTCAACTTTTCTTTTAAAGTAGTATGTACAGACTGAACATACGGACATGCGCAGTAACGGAGTCTGAGGGAGAAATTACAAAGGGTCAGAGCGAGAGCATCAGAGACGTTAGGACATGGGCTCTGCCTTGACCTGTAAAGGGACAGCGAGTGAGCTGAAGAGGGGATCATTAGAAGAGCTGCGGTCCAGAAGCAGGTGAAGTTTGTCTATGTTCCTTCACCGGAGAACCCCTAAATTCTCGTGCTGATGTGTGCTGGTTTTTCCCAGACGCTTTAGATCCTTGGGTGTAGCTGCCACCACAGAGAACTTGTTCAAGTGTCTCCTTGAGATTCTCAAACTAGAGAGCTATTTGGATGGCTCTAGGTGAGTGTACACACGCATGCATCTGTGCGTGTGCATGTGTATGTGAGCATGCATATAGTATGGGTTTCTGGGCACTGAACACAGAACTTCCTGCTTATTAGCCAGATGCTCCACCACCGAGCTATATGTACAGCTTCCCCCAACCTCTCCATCATTTTCATTTCACTTTTTAAAACAATTTTTGGAACATGGTCCCTATATCTGAAGATTGATATTAAACATGAAGCCTTCCTGCCTCAGCCTGTCAAATAGCTGGGATTAGAAGCCTGAGGCAGCAGCCCGGGATGGCTGCTGGATTCTTGACTGTGTTTTAGAATGGCGGCAGCTCATGTGTTTGTTTGTTTGGTTGGTTGGTTGGGTTTTGTTGTCGTTGTTGTTGTTTGTTTTCTGCAGCTGCTGGGATGTCACTTTATATCCACACCCCAATCCCAGGGCTCCTGTGGTCTGACCGATAAGAGTTGTGATTCTCAGCCCAAGAGGACTATTAGCCTGGGAGGAAGAAAGGCTATAGAGCTCTGTGACCTAACTCAGTCTGGATTATTTCCCCAGTAGCATTGGTGGCTCTGCCAGTGCAGAATAAAGCAAAGAGGTTGAGTTCTCTCCACCTGAATCTTCAGATTGTTTTTTGACATCTAGATTTCTGAGATTAGCCACTCTAAACTGACCATGGAGGGAAGGAACCACCCTAGGGTGGTGGACAAGAGAGCACCATCTGCAGGATACTATCTCTCCTCTCTCTCCCCAGGGCAAATTTCAAAGCTAGAGAGTGAATTGCAGATCCCCAAACTCTACTCTACTCTCAGCTAGTATTTCCTTCTTTCTTAATTCTGAGAAATGTTTAAAATTACGTCAGAATGGAGAACTGTAACCGCAGTGTTCTCTGTCACCACTGTTCACACTCGCTGATGATTAACTCCCTTTGACACCACAGCAATTGTAGAGACAGAGTTAAACAAACAGCTTCAGGGGTCCCAGAAATGAGCTACAGGAGACTGGGCCAACTGACTTGGACGCTCTCCAGTGCTATTTCCCCAGTTTAGACTTGTCCTAAGGGGCATTTCCATTTGGGGACCTGAAGTTCTGAAATTCCTTCCTCTTCCTGGTTCAACAAAACCTAATTTATTGACCTGCAGGGCACAGTCAAAGACATCTGTTAAGTTTGGCATTTCCTTGACCTGTACAGAGGACTCTGTGGAGAGAAATGGTCGTCTTTTGTTCTTTGTAGCTTTTCATCTACAGTGTACAAGCTTCCAGACAGGAATAGGGAAGTTCCTTGTTATGAAGCTGGAGGGAAACAGTTTTCCTTCTTTACACCAGAACTGCTTCCCTGAGGAGTCTCCTCCATGGTGTCCTCTCAGTGCTGCAAAACTTTGGGTAAATATCCAAGGATCCTCGCTTTATAGTACTCAAGGAGAAAAGAACAGCGCTTAGTTAACAGCAATTCTTTGCGCTTTACATGAAGAAAATCAGCCAAGCACGAATGAGAGAATTCCTGCATGCAAGCTGACAACTCTTTTATAAGCGCTGCCTCAAAGTTCAGGTTCACCTTGGATGAAAGAGATAAGGAAACATAAACAAACATTGGAACGAAGAGAAAGAACAAGAAATGCTTGCTAAGTGCCCACTTGCACACACTCCAGCTAGCAGCTGACAGCCCAGGAAGAACCTGGCAAGTCTTAGAAACAAAGATGGGCAAGACCAACGGCTGATCATGTGCTCACTCACTGGACTTCAAATATGAGGTCCAGGGAGCAGCATCTTCTCTTCAGCTCTGATTTTCCAGTCACTGTCTTTACCATATGGAAGATGTCTGAAGAATCGAGCTGAAAAGACACTAAGGATCAGATCTTTATATACCGTCTGTGTACTAAGAAGAACGAAGTGGGTATTTACATGAGGATGAGGGTGGGCTACCAATCCATTTATTATATAAAAAAGACAGATAGCTGGTAGGAAGGAAGAAAGGAAGGAAGAAAGGAAGGAAGGAAGGAAGAAAGGAAGGAAGGAAGGAAGGAAGGAAGGAAGAAAGGAAGGAAGGAAGCGTTTTATCTCTAAATGGAAGATTTTTTTTTTTTTAGTATATCCAGATCAAAAATAAAAATAATTCCGATTTGTTTATAGAAAATACAGACATGCCCAGAGGTTAGGATAAATTGAGATCTAGACTGCACATGGGATTTGAGGCTGCACACCTTATAATAATGCTAGCCTGTTTGCAGTTTCTTTAATATGATGTCCTCAGACCTTTCAAAGCCAGAATAATTGAAAATTGTAGGAGCGAGAAGATTAAGCTGTTTGATCAAGGACAGAAAGAGATGTGTTTTCACAGAACTCTGTGAGAAGTCAGGAAGTTGAAAACATGACAAAAAAAAATAGACTCGGGTCTATAGAGAAGAATTCCAGAAGTTGCTACTTTACACTTTCTGCTAATCTATCTTGCAATTTAAGATATAGATTTATGTTCTAGTTAACATTTCTGTTGCTGTGCATCACTCTGACCAAAAGCAACTTAGTGAAGGACAGGTTTATTTTGCTGAACTTCCAGGTCACAGGCCATCACTGAGAGAATGCAGTAACCTGAAGCAACGTAGTGAAGGACAGGTTTATTTTGCTGAACTTCCAGGTCACAGGCCATCACTGAGGGAATGCAGTAACCTGAAGAATAAACTATGGGGCCTGGTACGCAGGCTCATGCTTAGCTAGCTTATATATGTATGTACTGCCCAGGACCATCTTTCCAGGGAATGGTGCTGCGCACAGTGGGCACCATTGCTATACCAAATAGCCACAAGACCAATCTGAGCTAAACAATTCCTCAATTAAGACTCCAGTCTCAGGTGACTCTGTTATGTCAGGTTTACAGTTAAAGCTAACTAGGACAGATTGTATCTTAATGTTTGATGAGAAAAAAATCATTTTTTGATCTTTTCTGTATCTAATAAAAGGAAATAAGAGTACTCATGCATAAAACATGATCATGCTTATTTTTTGCATGTTTTCTAAAGTATAAAATAGGGTTCTTTGAGAAAGAAGAAAGAGAGCTGAGACCGTTTTAATTCAAATTAAATTACTAACAATAATAAAAATTCATAATGCACATGATCAAAGATAAAACATACCACCTCAGAAGGCTGTTTGCTTTTGGTTTCTAGAAATGACAGGGAAATTCTCAGTCAGTTCATATATACATATGTGTGTATTTATGTGTGTGTGTGTGTGTGTGTGTGTGTGTGTGTTTGCAAATATAGTCTACATACAGTAGGTCCAGCTGTTGGCTTTTGGGAAATCTTACCCATTCAAAGATGTTCCTGGGCATCTACAGCAGAACTATGAAGCAGAACAGAGCAGGACCCTGCCAATTCCTCTGGTGCTGTTGATTGAGCACAGTGGTGCCAGGGGCTGCTTAGATGTTTTCTAAACTCTGCAGTCATCACTGGTGGTAAGGGAATGCTGGAATGGCTAAAGCCAAGACCTGTTATTAGATGCTCCTTTCAGCCCTTCAAGTTCTGCTTAAATAGCAAGCATAGGGGAATGTTGCCTGGAGAAGTCAAGTGAGGATCATGTCAGGCTACAAAAGGAGTGAAAAGGATGGTAAATCTGACTGTGGTGGGAACAGATGTCCATGGAGAACCCATGTTGAGTTTCTGTAGCTCTGCATGGATGAGATTGTACTGACCATGGTGGGAACAGATGTCCATGGAGAACCTATGTTGAGTTTCTATAGCTCTGCATGGATGAGATTGTACTGACCGTGGTGGGAACAGATGTCCATGGAGAACCTATGTTGTGTTTCTGAGGCTCTCTTTGCCTAGATAAGATTGTATGGAGGCTAGACATGTCCAGTAGTAAGTCTGTCTCAGCAGACAGAGGCAATAAGTCTCCAAGATGACAATTAATACAGAAGAATAAAAGTTACATTTACAGTTTTCCCCTGTGTTTGAAGGATGGAGGGTCACAATCAAGGTTTCAAAGTGTTAGTTTTGTCTGAGGCCTCTCTCCTCAGCTTCTATGCTCACCTTATCCTTCTGTGATACCATTTTCCCTTGGCACAGGTCTGTATTCTACTTTCTTTTTTAACTTGTGTGTGTGTGTGTGTGTGTGTGTGTGTGTGTTTGCATATCCTCAGGTCAGAGGATAACTTACGGGAATCAATGCTTTCCTTCCACGTAGATACCTGCACTCAGACTCACGTGCCTTTACCTACTGAGCCATCTCCTATTCTTTCAAAGGCACATGCCATATTGTAACCCCATTTTCATTTAAAAACCTCTTTAATGACTATATATATATATAAAATCTCATTCTGGAATACTCCAGGTTAGGACTTGACAATATAAATCATCGAGTAGGGCTGTGGACCATGCCAGAAAACTTGGTAAGGTTGAGCAGGTGGAAAGCCCTGGAAACTCATACCAGAGGACAGTGGGAGCTTCACCTGCTTCCCACCAGGCCCCGGTCACGTGACCACACTCCCTACATAGGAATGTGGTCACATAGATCAGAACAGAGTTCTGCTAATGAGGTATCGAAAGGTCCAGAGGGTTTAGCCAATAAGCATCCCTTCCTGCAAAATGTATTTAGCCTCTGGTGGTTCACCCTAGGAGGTTACATGCACTCATTTTCCACGATGAGCATTCAATAAGCATTTTGGACCCAAGGACTGGTTCTCTCATCAAGAACTGCCCAGGGGACCGTGGGAGGAAGTCTTTGTCTACAGAGCAATGCCATCCAAGTTTCCTGCCTATCTTAAACTAAGCCAGAGTCTCATCTTCAGCCTGCAGAACGCCTCTGTTCCCAACTTCCCATGACTCAGCGGCATCTGGATGCGATGCCCACGAATTTGAGAACCTCTGCGCCCAGCCTCCTCACAGACCATCCGGCCTCCACCCAATACTGCATTCTCTCACCCCATGCGCGGTGCAATGGCTGCTTCCGGTGAGCCCATCACCCTTTTGCCTGGTCAAGCAGCATTCCCACATCCCAGTGGTAGCAGATCTCAGAGCCACATCAGTGGGCACACAGTCCAGGCCATGGCTGTGCAGTTAGATACGCTGTAAGAGCGCGCTATGAGGAAGAACGAAGCCCGTGCAGTGATGGATCCGTAACCCAGCCGCTCTGCAGCCTGCGCTGGATAATTACTGAAGCCAACCGGGGTGACACGATGAAATCTCATCTAGTAAAAGAAGGAAAAGAGCAGAAGTTTATTTGAAACAATCTAATTTGTAATCTATACAACTGAAAAGTGCCTGTATTTGAGATGGAGAAACAAAGGCGCTGCTTCTCGTTTTTACTGTTTTCTCCTCCTCCTCTTCCTTCTGGTTCCTTCACCTCTTTTTCCTCTTGCTCCTCTTCCTCCTCCTTCCTCTCCTCCATCGCCTTCTCGCCTTTTCTTCCCCTTTTCTTTATTCTCTCTCTCTCTCTCTCTCTCTCTCTCTCTCTCTCTCTCTCTCTCTCTCTCTCTCTCTCTCTCTCTCTCTCTCTCCTCACAGAGTTTCATAAACTTCTAAATTATTTTAGGGCTTTCAGAACCACAAATAATCATGTCCCAATATTTCTTCATGGAGAGGAGATACAATTTTGCTGACGAACTAACATTTCTCTTTGTTTCATCCTTGTCCATTTCTGTCATTTCTTAGAGACACTGTCTCACATGAATATTTCATCTCTTGGATGCACATAGTGGTACTTATTTGTAAGCCTCACACAGGGAAGCAAACGCAGGAAGATCTGAGTTCAAAGATACCCTGGACTACATAGAAGGACTTTAACTTAGAAGGAAGAGAAGAGAAGAGAAAGAAAGAGAGAGGGGGTGGATTACAGGCGCCGTCTTATGGCCAGTGAGAAGAGTGGGAGCTCCTAAACAAAAATAGCTGCATCATAGCACAAGCATCTGATTTGAAGTACAGGCTTTGTGCTTACAAATATTGTGGACTGTTTTCGTATATATGTAAACATGTCTGCGTGTATGTATGTATGTATTTTGGTTTCTCCAGAATGGGTTTCTCTGCATAGCCCTGGATGTCCTAGAACTCACTCTGAAGACCAGGCTGGCCTCAGAGTTCTGCCTGCCTCTGCCTCCCAAGTGCTGGGATTAAAGGTGCGTGGCACCGTGCCAGTGAGCAAACTATTCTTTAAAAAATAATTCACGAAGCCTATGCCACCCAGGAGTCAGATAAGTGAAATGTAACTATTTTTCATCCTTAACCTTTCATTATTAATTCATTAAGTATAAGCATATATTGAAAATCCACTGAATTCCAAGAGCTATGCTGGACACTGTGGTCTTTCCCTAAAAGTGGTCATAGCCCAGAGACAAGAAGGAGAAATGCATGGTTAGGCAAGTAATAGGCAAAAACCCAAAACCACACTCTGGTTACGATTTCCATGTGTTAATTTTGGCCAACCCATCCAAACTATCTGGTGGTGGACTGCTCAAACCCCAGCGGATGGTCACATACCCATGGGCACATGGCAGCAGTCCCTGGACTCAGGGGACTATAAGTAACAATACAGAATAGGCAGGACATGGCGGTGGGAAGGAAAGGGGACACTAGAGGGAGTTGGAGCGAGGGCGTGGTGGACGGCTATGGACAATATACATCTTATGCTTGTCCTGTCCCATGAAGGCATTGATAGAACAAAGACTGACCTCCCCAAACAGGGAGGGACTCTGCCGAACTTCCTTTGGACTCTACCTGCTGCTCCTCTCTATCTCTACGCTGCACACCTAACCCAGCACCCTGAGAAGACTGGGCATGTCTCTACAAGTGTGCAACAAATTCCTTAAGTTTCTCTCTCCCCCATCGTCTCTTTCTCCATGTATTCGTGTTAGTGTATGTATGTATATACAGACACATATTCATACATGCACACATTTATATAAATATACATGTACATATATGTTTATACAAACATTGAGAAGTATATATGTAAATGTGTGTATATGTACACACACATACACATACACACACACACACACACACAAGCATCTCGATGGTTCTGTTTCCCAAGAGAACCGTGACTACTAATAGAATATGTATAATTGTAATTCTCTCCCTAAAAACAATAGATGATGTGGCATCTGAGATAGATTTGAAGAAGAAAATAGTTTCTAAAACGGAACATTAGAAACCTGCGGACTAAGCAAAACATCTGTTTTTCTAAGAGCGGTGTCCATCAACCCACACAAATATTCTACAACTCCATAGACTCTTATCAGGAATTATTTTTAAAATCTGTTTCCATTTTGCTGACCATTACAAATATTAACAAGAGTATGCTAGGTTTCCTCTAGAGTCCCAAGATGGATGTGAAAATCCACCATCTGCCCAGACCCATGCATTTGAATACTCCTGGGTGGTATTACCTTGGAAGGTTACAGAAGCTTCCAAATATGGGTCCCACTTGGCAGAGCTGACTACGGCAAGGCCAGAGTCTCATATTCACTTTCAGTCATGTAAAACCTGAAGCCACATGCACACAGTGACATGGAGTCAGCCAGTCTGAGGCCTTCCCAGCCAGGACAGAGTATCTTGTCAAACATAAACCAACATACAACCTCTGTCCTGTGAGTAATTTCTGACAGCCGTTGGTCCTGGAAACACAACAGTATCTAACAAAGAAAATCAGCTCTAAGGGAGGCCATTGCACTTCTGACATAACCACAGGGGTCCTTTGCTGGAGTGTGGAAGAATTTGGAGCAGCGGGTTAGAGAAGCCCCAGAATGCCGCGGCAGAGCAGAATTTGGTAGGCAATGGTGTGAGACGGTAGAAGACCAAAATGCCAATAGCAATCCGGATAGCAAATGTACTCACGAGGCATGGGATGACTTTCTGCTCGAGTTCAGAAATTTGGGGTAACCGGAAATTAAAAAATGAAAAGGTTTTTTTGTTTTGTTTTGTTTTTGTCGGTGGTGGGTTTTATTGGATTGTGTGTGTGTGTGTGTGTGTGTGTGTGTGTGTTAGAGCCTATTTTGTGAGGTGGTAGGGATAGAAGCTTACTACTATGGAGACTCTGGGATGCTGGGAAGGCCACAGGACCATGAGGTGTTGGCTGAAGACAGCTACAGGCTCACAGTGGAGCTGACCTGAGAGAGAGGCCACTTATACTCACATAATCGTCATTGCAGGGGCAGAGTGACCAGTGTGTTGGAGCATGGACCATGTCACTATAAGCTCTGCATCCAGACAGTTGCTTCTGCATTTGGTACTTGCCTTCTTGGTTATTTGATGTTATTGTATTTTAACTTATTGGACATATTTCAAATGTTAACCACTTTCCAGGATTTCACTCCATAAACCCCCTATCCCATCCACCCACTCTCTGCTTATATGAGGGTGCACTCCCACCAACTTCCTCCCACCTCCCTAACCTGACATTTCCCTATACTGGGGCACCAAGCCTTAGCAAGACCAAGTGCTTCTCTTTCTATTGATGTCCAACAAGGCCATTCTCTGCCACATATGCAGTTGTAGCCATGGGTTCATCCATTTGTACTCTTTGGATCGTGGTTTAGTACCTGAGAGCTCTGCTTGGTTAGTATTGTTGTTCTTAAGGGGTTGGAAATCGCTTCAGCTCCTTCAATCCTTTCTCTAACTCTTCCATTGAGGACCCCATTCTCAGTTCAATGGTTGGCTGTGAGCATCTGCCTCTGTATTTGTCATGATCTGGCAGAGCCTCTCAGCAGACGGCTTTATCAGGCTCCTGTCAGCATTTAGTTTTTGGCATCAGCAATATTGTCTGGGTTTGGTGGCTGTATATGGGCTGGACTTCCAGGTGGGGCAGTCTCTAGATGACTTTTGCTTCAGTCTCTACATCAAATTTGTCTCCATATTTCCTCCTGAGGACATTTTTGTTCCCCATTCTAAGGACTGAAGCATCTGTACTTTGGTCTTCCTTCTCCTTGAGCTTCAAGTGAACTGTGAATTGTACCTTGGGTATTCAGAGCTTTTGGGCTAATACCCATTTATCAGTGAGTGCAAACAATGTGTGCTTTTTTGTGATTGGGTTACCTCACACAGGATGATATTTTCTAGATCCATACATTTGCCTAAGAATTTCATGAAGTCATAGTTTTTAATAATTGAGTAGTTCTCCGATGTGTAAATGTACCACATTTTTTAAGGTAACAATTTCTCTGCTGAAGGACATATGGGTTCATTCCAGTTTCTAGCTATTATAAATAAGGCTGCTGTAAACATAGTGGAACATGTGTCCTTGATATATATATATATATATATATATATATATATGTTGGAGGATCTTTTGGGTATATACCCAGGAGTGGAATAACTGTGTCTTCAGGTAGTACTATGCCCAATTTTCTGAGGAACCTCCAGACTGATTTCCAGAGTGGTTGTACCAGCTTGCAATTCCACCAACAATGGAGGAATGTTCCTCTTTCTCCACATCCTCCTCAGCATCTGCTGTCACATGAGTTTTGATCTTACCCATTCTGGCTGGTGTTAGGTAGAATCTCAGGGTCGTTTTGATTTTCATTTCCCTGATGACTAAGGATGTTGAACATTTTTAGGTGCTTCTTAGCCATTCAATATTCCTCAGTTGAGAATGCTTTGTTTAGCTCTGCCTTCCCCCCATTCTTTAATAGGATTGTTTGATTCTCTGAAGTCTAATTTCTTGAGCTCTTTGTATAAATTGGATACTAGCCCTCTATCAGATTGGCAAAGATCTTTTCCTATTCTGTTGGTTGCCATTTTGTCCTAATGATAGTGTCCTTTGCCTTACAGAAGCTTTGCAATTTTATGAGGTCCCATTTGTTATTCTTGATCTTAGAGCATAAGACATTGGTGTTCTGTTCAGGAGATTTTCCCCAGTGTGTTTGAGGTTCTTTCCCACTTTCTTTTCTATTAGTTTGAGTGTATCTGGTTTTATGTGGAGGTCCTTGATCCACTTGAACTTGAGCTTTGCACAGGGTAATAAGAAGTGATCAATTTGCATTATTCTACATGCTGACTGCCAGTTGTACTAGCACCATTTCTCAAAACTACTTTTCTTTTAAAACTGGATGGTTTCAGCTCCTTTGTCAAAGATCGAGTGACCATAGGTGAGTGGGTTCTCTTTTGGGTCTTCAATTATAGTCCATCGATCTACCTGCCTATTTCTGTACCAGTATCATGCGGGTGTTTTTCTGCTTGTTTTTTATCACCATTGTTCTGTATTACACCTTGAAGTCAGGAATGGTGATTCTCCCAGAAGTTCTTTTTTGTTGAGAATAGTTTTTGCTATCATGGGTTTTTGTTATTCCAAATGAATTTTCAAATTGCTTTTTCTAACCCTGTGAAGACTTGGAATTTTGATGGGAATGGCATTGAATCTGTAGATTGCTTTTGGCAAGATGGCCATTTTTACTATATTAATCTTGCCAATCCACAAGTATGGGAGACCTTTCTAACTTTTGAGATCTTCTTCAATTTGTTTCTTCAGGGATTTGAAGTTCTTGTCATACAAACATTTTACTTGCTTGGTTAGGGTCACACCAAGGTATTTTATATTCCTACTGACTATTGTAAAGGGTGTCATTTCCCTAATTTCTTTCTCAGCCTGTTTATTTTTATGTAGAGGAAGGCTACTGATTTGTTTGAGTTAATTTTATATCCAGTCATTTTTTCGAAGTTGTTCTTCAAGTTGAGGAGTTCTCTAGTAGAATCTTTGGGGTCACTTAAGTACACTATCATATCATCTGCAAATAGTGATATTTTGACTTCTTCCTTTCCAGTTTGTATCCCTTTGACCTCCTTTAGTTGTCTCATTCCTCTTGCCCAGGACTTGCAGTACTATACTGACTAGGTAGAGAGAGAGGGGCATCCTTTCCTAGTCACTGATTTTTGTGGAATTGTTTCAAGTTTCTCTCCATTTAATTTGATGTTGGCTACTGGTTTGTTGTATATTGCTTTTACTATGTTTAGGTTTGTAGGCCTTGAATTCCTGATCTTTCCAAAACTTTTAACATGAAGGGTGTTAAATTTTGTCAAATGCTTTCTCAGCATCTAATGAAAGGATCATATGGGGTTTTACTTTGAGTTTGTTTATATAGTGGATTACATTCTTTAATTTCCGTATACTGAACCATCCCTGCATCCCTAGAATGAAGCTACTTGATCATATTGAATGATCATTTCGGTGTGTTCGTGGATTCATTTTGCTAGAATTTTATTGAATATTTTTGCATTGATATTTATAAGGGAAATCGGTCTGAAGATTTTTTTCCTTCTTGGATCTTCATGTACTTTATTTAGGTATAAGTGTAATAGTGGCTTAGTAGAAAGAATTGGATAGTGGTCCTTTTGTTTCTTTTTTTAAAACTTTATTTTAAAAGACAAAGATAAAAGAAAAAAATTTAAACATTTTTGCATATATGTATACAAATACAATTGTGTCTGTGCTTAGCTTTTTTTTTTTTTTTAAGGTTTGATACTCTGCATTAAGATCTTACTAGCTACAATGAGCAAAAAGTACATGTAAAACAGGATGTAACCTGGAATTAGTCAACGTTTTCTTGGTGTGTAAAAATTGAGCATGACTTTTTTGTTTGTTTGTTTTCTTTTCTTTTCTTTTCTTTTTTTTTTTTGAACTTCACAAAGTCGGTGAGTTGTTTCTGGGGCAGTCCAAGCCTCTGGGGTTAGCATCCCACTATCAGTGACTGCATATTATGTCTGTTCTTTTGTGACTGGGTTATCTCACTCAGGATGATATTCTCTAGATGCAAACATTTTCTTAAGAATTTGGTTAAGTCATTATTTCTGATGGCTGAGTAGTACACCATTGTGTAAATGTACCACAATTTTTGTATCCATTCATCTACTGAAGGGCATCTGGGTTCTTTCCAGCTTCTGGCTATTATAAATAGAGCTGCTATGAACATTGTGGTGCATGTATCTTTCTTGTATATTGGAGTGTCTCTGGGGTATATGCCCAGAAGTGGAATAGCTGGATCTACAGGTAGTACTATGTCCAATTTTCTGAGGAATCGCAAGACTGGTTTTCAGAGTGGTTGTATCAGTTTACAACCCCACCAACAGTGGAGAATTGTTCCTCTTTCTCCGCAACCTCACCAGCATCTGCTGTCATCTGAGTTTTGGATCTTGGCCAATCTGACTGGTGTGAGGTAGAATCTCAGGGTTGTTTTGATTTGCATTTTCCTGATGGCTAAGGATGTTGAGCACTTCCTTAGATGTTTCTCAGCCACTCGATATTCCAAAATTGAGAACGTTTTGTTTAGCTCTGTACCCCATTTTTTAATAGGGCTATTTGATTCCCTGGTGTCTAGCTTTTTGAGTTCTTTGTATACCTTGAATATTAGGACTTTATCTGATGTGGAGATGGTAAAGATCTTTTCCCATTCTGTTGGCTGCCTTTTTGTTTTCTTGACAATGTCTTTAGCCTTACAGAAACTTTGCAATCTCATTAAGTCCCACTTGTTAATCTTTGACCTTAGAGCTTGAGCCATTGGTGTTTTGTTCAGAAAATTTTCTCCTGTGCCTATGTGTTATAAGGTTTTCCCTACTTTCTCATCTAATAGTTTCAGTGTATCTGGTTTAATGTGGAGATCTTTGATCCACTTACACTTGAGCTTTGTACAAGGAGATAAGGGTCTAATTTCATTCTTTTGCATGCTGAGTGCCAGTTGGACCAGCACCATTTGTTGAATAGGCTGTCCTTTTTCCATTGAATGTTTACAGCTCCTTTGTCAAAAATCAGGTGACCATATATGTGAGGGCTCATTTCTGGATCCTTTATTCTATTCCATTGATCCATGTGCCTATTTCTGTACCAGTACTATGCAGTTTTCAGCACAATTGCCTTGTAATATAGCTTGAGGTAAGGGATAGTGATTCCCACAGATGTTTTCTTGTTGTTGAGGGTGGATTTAGCTATTCTAGGTCTTTTGTTATTCCAGATGAAATTGCACATTGATCTTTCCAACTCAATGAAGAACTGGGTTGGAATTTTGATGGGGATTGCATTGAATCTGTAGATTGCTTTTGGTAGGACAGCCATTTTTAAAATGTTGATCCTTCCAATCTATGAGCATGGGAGATCTTTCCATTTTCTGAGATCTTTATCGATTTTCTTCTTTAGAGGTTTGAAAAACTTGTCATTCACTTGCTTAGTTAGAATCACACCAAGGTATTTCATAGTTTTGTGACTATTGTGAAGGGTATCTTTTCACTAATTTTTTTCTCCACATGTTTGTCCTTTGAATATAGGAAGGCTACAGATTTGTTTGAGTTAATTTTGTATCCAGCCACTTTGCTGAACTAGTTTATCAGCTGTAGGAGTTCTCTGGTGGAATTTGTGGGGTCATTTAAGTACACTATTATGTCATCTGCAAATAGTGATGTTTTTATTTCTTCCCTTCCAATTTGTATCCCCTTGATCTCCTTTTGCTGCCTAATTGCTCCAACCAGGACTTCCAGTACTATGTTGAATAAGTAGGGGGAGAGTGGGCAGCCTTGTCAAGTCCCTGATTTTAGTGGGATTGCTTCAAGTTTCCCACCATTAAGTTTGATGTTGGCTGTTGGTTTGCTGTATATTGCTTTTATTATTTTAGGTATGGACCTTGGATTCCTGTTCTTTCCAGGACTTTTAACATGAAGGGGTGTTGAATTTTGTCAAAAGATTTCACAGCATCTAGTGAGATGACCATGTGATTTTGTTCTTTGAGTTTGTTTATATGGTGGATTACATTGATGGATTTCCTTATATTAAACCATCCCTGCATCCCAGGGATGAAGCCTACTTGGTCATGGTGAATGATGGTTTTGATGTGTTCTTGGATTCGGTTTGCAAGGATTTTGTTGAGTATTTTTGCAACAATGTTCATAAGTGAAATTGGTCTGAAGTTCTCTTTCTTTGTAGGGTCTTTTGTGGTTTATGAATGAGGGTTATTGTAGCCTCAAAAAATGATTTAGGTAGTATTCCATCTGATTCTATCTTGTGGAATAGTTTGGAGAGTATTGGTGTTATGTCCACAATAAATGTCTGATAAAATTCTGCACTGAACCTGTCTGGACCTGGGCTTTTTTTGGTTGGGAGGCTTTTGATGACTGCCTCTATTTCTTTAGGTGTTATGGGATTATTTAGATGGTTTTCCTAATCCTGGTTTAACTTTAGGATCTTGTATCTGTCTAGGAATTCGTCCATTTCCTCCAGATTTTCCAATTTTGTGGAGTATAGGTTTTGTAGTAGGATCTGATGATTTCTTGAATTTCCTCAGTTTCAGTTGTTATATCTCCACTTTCCTTTCTGATTTTGTTAATTTGTATACTCTCTCTTTGCCCTCTAGTTAATCTGTCTAGGGGTTTATCAATCTTGTTGATTTTCTCAAAGAACCAGCTCTTGGTTTTGTTGATTCTTTCAATGGTTCTTTTTGATTCTATTTGGTCTATTTCTGCCCTAATTTTGATCGTTTCTTGCCATCTACTCCTCTTGGGTATATCTTCTTCCTTTTGTTCTAGAGCTTTTAGCTGTGCTGTCAAGTTGCTGATGTATGCTCTCTCCAGTTTCTTTTTGAAAGCACTCAGAGCTATGAGTTTCCTCTCAGTTCTGCTTCCATTGTATCCCATAGGTTTGGGTATGTTGTGTTTTTGTTTTCATTGAGTTCTAGAAAATCCTTGATTCCTTTCTTTATTTCTTCTTTGACCCTGCTATCATTTAACAGAGCGTTGTTTAGTTTCCATGTATATGTGGGCTTTTTGTTGTCTTTGTTGTTTTTAAAGACCAACCTTAGACCATGGTGATCTGAGAGGATTCATGGGAGTATTTCAATCTTCTTATATCTATTGAGGCTTGTTTTGTGACCAATTATGTAGTCAATTTTTGAGAAGGTGCCATGAGGTGCTGAGAAAAAGGTGTATTCTTTTTTTTTTTTTTTTTTTTTTTTTTTTTTTTAGGATGATATTTTCTGTAGATATCTATTAATTCCAGTTGGTCTGTAACCTCTGCTAGTTTTACAGAATCCTTGTTCAGTTTTTGTTTTCCTGATCTGTCCATTGGTGAGAGTAGGGTATTGAGGTCTCCCACTATTATTGTGTGGGTCGCAGTGTATTTTTTGAGCTTTAGTAGGGTTTCTTTTATGAATATCGGTGCTTTTGTATTTGGCGCATATATGTTAAGGATTGAGAGTTCCTCTTGACAAATTTCCCCTGTAATGAGTAAAAGGTGTCCTTCCTTATCTTTTTTGATAACTTTCAGTTGAAAATCCACTTTATTTGATATTTGAATGGCCATTCCAGCTTGCTTCTTGGGGCCATTTGCTTGGAAGGTTTTCTCCCAACCTTTTACTCTAAGATAGTGTCTGTCTTTGTCTCTGAGATGAGTTTCTTGTATGCAACAAATTGCTGGTTTTGTTTATGTATCCAGCTTATGTCTTTTTGGGGGGGAATTGATTCCATTTATGTTAGTAGATATCAAGGAATAGTGGTTGCTGTTTTCTGCTATTATTGCTTTTTTGGGTTGAGTTGGGTCTGTGTCTATTTCTTCTTTTGGTTTTCTTGCTTAGGAGTTTTCTTGTTTTTACTAGGATGTAGTTCCCCTCATTGTATTGGGTTTTCCACCTATAATTCATTGTAGTGTTGGGTTTGTGATCAGATATTGTGTAAATTTCAATTTGTCTTGAAATATCTTCATCTCTCCATCTATGGTAATTGATAGTTTTGCTGTATATACCAGCTTGGGCTGACACTTGTGCTCTCTTAGGGTCTGCATGATGTCTGTCCAGGGTCTTCTAGCTTTCATAGTCTCTGTTGAGAAATCGGGTGTGATTCTGATTGGTCTGCCTTTATATGTAACTTGACATTTTTCCCTTACTGCTTTTAGTATTATATCTTTGCTTTGGGCACTTGGTGTTTTGACTATTATGTGTCGGGACGAATTTCTGTTCTGGTCCAACCTATTTGGAGTTCTGAAGGCTTCTTTTATGCTTGTGGTCATCTCTTTCTTGAGGGTAGGGAAGTTTTCTTCTATGATTTTGTTGAAGATATTTACTGTGCCTCTTAGTTGATATTCTTCTCCCTCTTCTATTCCTATTATCCTTAGGTTTGGTCTTCTCATTGTGTCCTGGATCTCCTGGACATTTGGGGTTAGGAGCTTTTTGTTTTTTGCATCTTCTCTGGCTGTTTTGTCTATGTTTACAATGTTGTCTTCCACCCCCGAGATTCTCTCTTCCATCTCTTGTAGTCTATTGGAAATGCTTGCTTCTGTGACTCCTGATTTTTTTTTTAAGGTGTTCTACCTTTAGGGTTATCTCTTTTAGTTTTTTCTTTATTGCGTCCATTTCCGTTTTAAATTCTTTCTCCCATTCCTTCATCTCTTTGATTCTGTTTTCCTCTAGTTCTTTGAGTTCTTTGAGTGATTTTCTTGTTTCCTCTTTAAAAGCTTCTGATTCTTTTTGCTTTTTCTTCCGTTCTTGTTTAAGAATCTCTATCATCGTCTTGAGGTATGATTTTAGGTCTGTGTCTTCTTTTTCTGGAGTGTTTGGCATTCCAGTGTTTGCTGTGATGTGAGAGCTGGGTACTGGTGTTGCCAGGTTGTCTTGGTTTCCTTGGGATATGCTCTTTCGCTTTCCTCTTGCCATCTTGTTGTCAGTGATATGTTCTTGCCTTTCCCTTGTACCTGGTCTGTGTCCCTGGATCTCCACTAGTCCAGATGGTGGATGGTCCGAGCCCTGTTCTGTGCCCCAAAGCTGCCGGGGGGGGGGAACAGAGGTCCCAATGCTGGGTTCCTGGTCCCTGGATCAGGCAGGGCAGGGGTGTGCTTTCCATGCCCACTCGGCAGAGATCTCTCTGCTCCCTGGCTGCTCAGATCTCCTTCTCACCAGGCCGTAACCTTTGGGAACTGCTGGTCCAGGTGGCAGATGGGGTCCTTTTGTTTCTATTATGTGGAATAGTTTGGAGAGTACTGGTATTAGGTCTTCTATGATGGTCTGATAGAATTCTGCACAAAACCCATCTGGTCCTAGGTTGTGGGTTTGTTTTGGGTTTTTTTTTTTTGTTTTGTTTTTTTTTTTTTTTTTTTTTTTTTTTTTTTTTTTTGCGGGGAGCACTGATGACTGCTTCTATTCCTTTAGGGATTATGAGATTATTTATATGGTTTATCTGATCCTCCTTTAACTTTAATACCTGTTATTTGAATAGAAAATTGTCCATTTTATCCAGATTTTCCAGATTTGTTGCGTATGGGCTTTTGGAGTAGGATTTGATGATTTTTTTAAATTTCTTTAGTTTCTGTTTTTATGTCCCCCCTGATTCTGTTAATTTGAATACTTTCTCTGTGCTCTCTGGTTAGACTGGCTAAGGGTTTATCTATCTTATTGATTTTATCAAGGAAACAGTTCCTGGTTTTGTTGATTATTATTATTTTTGTGTGTGTGTAATTCTTTTTGTCTCTACTCCATTGATTTCAACCCTGAGTTTGATTATCTCCTGCCTTCTGCTCCTTTTGGGTGCATTTGCTTCTTTTTGTTCTAGCGCTTTCAGGTGTGCTGTCAAGCTGCTAGTGTATGCTTTCTCCAGTTTTTTTTTTTTTTTTTTTTTTTTTTTTGGAGGCACTCAGAGTTATGAATTCTCCTCTTAGAACTGTTTTCATTGTGTTCCATAAGTTTGGGTATGTTGTGCCTTTATTTTTATTAAACTCTAGAAATCCTTTAATTTCTTTCTTTATTTTTTCCTTGACCTAAATATTACTGGGTAAAGCATTGCTCAGCTTCTATGTCTATATGGGATTTCTGTCCTTTTTGTTGTTATTGAAGATCATTCTTAGTTCATGATTATCTGATAGAATGCATGGGATTATTTCAATCTTTTTGTATCTGTTGAGGCCTGTTTTTGACTGATTATATTGTCGGTTTTGGAGAAGGTACCATGAGGTGCTGAGAAGGAGGTATATTCTTTTTTTAGGATAAAATGATATTTGTGTGTGTGTGTTAAATCCATTTGGTTTATAATTTCTGTTAGTTTCTGTCTCTGTTTAGTTCCTGTTTCCATGATCTGTCCATTGAGGAGAGTGGGGTATTGAAGTCTTCCACTATTATTCTGTGAACTGCAATGTGTGCTTTGAGCTTTGGTAAGGTTTCTTTAATGAATGTAGGCGCCCTTGCATTGGGGGCATAGATATGCAGAATTGAGGTTTCATCTTGTTGGCTTTTTCCTTTGATGAGTATGATGTGTCCTTATCTTTTTTGATAACTCTTGGTTGAAAGTCGATTTTATTCAATATTAGAATGGCTATTCGAGCTTGTTTCTTTCAACCATTTGCTTGGAAAATTGTTTTCCAGCCATTTACTCTGAGGTAGTGTCTGTCTTAGTCAATGTTTTCTGTACACAGCAAAATGTTGGGTCCTCTTTACATATCTAGTCTGTTAGTCTATGTCTTTTTATTAGAATTGAGTCCATTGATATTGAGGGACATTAGGGCTGATGATTGTTGTTTTCTGTTATTTTTGTTGTTAGAGGTAGAATTATGTTAGTGTGGCTGTCCTCTTTTCGGATAGTTGAAAAAAGATTACTTTCTTGCTCTTTCTAGGGTGTAGTTTTTCTCCTTTTGCTGGAGTTCTCCATCTATTATCCTTTGTAGGGCTGGATTTGTGGGAAGGTATTGTGTAAAGTTTCTTTTGTCATGGAATATCTTGGTTTCTCCACCTATGGTAATTGAGAGTTTTGCTGGATATAGTAGCTTGAGATGGCATTTGAGTTCCCTTAGGCTCTGTATGACATCTGCCTAGGATTTTCCAGCTGACATAGTCTCTTTTGAGAAGTCGGGTGTGATTCTCATAGGTTATTTGACATTTTCCATTACTGCTTTTAATAGTCTTCGTTTTGTGCATTTGGTGTTTTGACTTTAATGTGACAGGAGGAATTTCTTTTCTGGTCAAACCTATTTGGACTTCTGTAGGCTTCTTGTATGTTCATGGGCATCTCTTTCTTTAGGTTAGGAAAGTTTTCTTCTACAATTTTGTTAAGATATTTACTGGCCCTTTAAGTTGGAAATCTTTGCTCTCTTCTATATCTATTATCTTCAGGTTTGATCTTCTCATTGTGTCTTGGATTTCCTGGATGTATTGGGTTAGGAGCTTTTTGCATTTTGCATTTTCTTTGACCTCTGTGTCAATGTTTTCTATGGTACTTTCTGCCCCTGAGATTCTTTCTTCCATCTCTTGTATTCTGTTGGTGATGCTTGTATCTATGACTCCTGATTTCTTTCCTAGGGTTTCCATCTCCAAGGTTGTCTCTCTTTGTGATTTCTTCATTGTTTCTATTTCCATTTTTACATCCTAGATGATTTTGTTCAATTCCTTTACCTGTTTTGTCATGTTTTCCTGTAATTCCTTAAGGAATTTTTGTGGGTTTTCCATGTTTCCTCTTTAAGTTTCTATCTGTTTACCTGTGTTGTCCTGTATTTATTTGATGGAGTTATTTATGACCTTCTTAAAGTCCTGTAATATTATCATAGTTTGTGATTTTAAATCAGAATCTTGCTTTTCTGGTGTGTTGTGATATCCAGAACTTGCTCTGGTGAGGAAACTGGGTTCTGATGATGCCAAGTGGTTTTGGTTTTTATTGCTTAGGTTCTTGGCCTTGCCTCTAGCCATCTGCTTATCTCTGGTGTTAGCTGGTCTTACTGATTCTGACAGTGGCTTGAGCCTCCTGTAAGCCTGCATGTCAGCACTATTGGGGACCAGCTCTCTCCCAGCAGGGTCTGGGTACAGAGAGCTGGTCAACTCCGGGCACAGAAGGAGACTGGGAGGATCCCTGTCCCAGACTGCTCCTCAGTTTCTGTGTCCTGAGGCTCTGGGCAGGTTCCTCTTTGGCCAGGGACTTGAGCAGAGGTGGTAGCTTTACCTGTGTTCTCAGATTTGTCAGCACTCCTGAGAGACTGGTTCTCTCCCAGTGGGGTCTGGAAATAGAGAGCTGTGTCATAGGGTTCAGCACAGGGCACAGTCATAAACCGGAAGTATTATTGTATTTTGAAAGCATACAACTCCCATCTTTTATTTTGGCCAGCTCACAGTAAGGGTATGAAAGGAGAGAGGCACTCTACCTTAAAACAGACAAAGAAACATGGGAGGCAACCATGAGCATGGTCCTTACATAAAGCCAGAGCCAAATTACCAATGGGAAGACAGCACAAGAAAGTTCACAGGAGGGCTGGAGAAATGGCTCGGTGGTTAAGAGTGTTGACTGCTCTTCCAGAGGTCCTGAGTTCAATCCCTAGAACCACATGGTGGCTCACAACCATCTGTAATGGGATCCGATGCCCTCTTCTGGTGTGTCTGAAGACAGTGTGGGTGTACTCCCATACATAAGATAAATAATTCTTTAAAAAGAAAGAACATTCGCAAGAAGGAGTTACATCCCAGATAGTGTATGAGACCGAAGGACAATTGCTTCTCAAATGTAAGAATGGCATTTTATTACATAAGAATGGCATTTTATTATATAAGAACAGCATTTTATTATATAATAATGGTATTTTATTATATAAGAACAGCATTTTATTATATAATAATGGTATTTTATTATATAAGAACGGTATTTTATTATGTAAGAATGGTATTTTATTATATAATAATGGTATTTTATTATATAAGAATGGCATTTTATTATACAAGAATGGCATTTTATTATATAAGAATGGTATTTTATTATATAGAATGGTATTTTATTATATAAGAACCTGAGGCTGAACATGGCTCACCGGTTAATATCTCTGGCTGTTCTTGAGGATGGCTAGAATGTGATTCATTTCACCCATGTGGATTGGGTGGCTCACGACCTCCTGTAACTAACTTCACAGTACTGGTCACCTTTTCTAGCCTTCTTGAGTACCAAGCACAAGTTCAGAGACCCTCACCCCTACCTCAGCAAACACACACACACACTCACTTGCTCACTCACTCATGGTATGTGCACAACAAAATAAGTAGTTTTTAAATAAGGAAATAAAATGAATTATTAATAGATACATAAAACACGTAAGGTGAAGTGAGAAGGTATTTGTAATGCATTTTAAGGTGAACTCGATCTACAAGAAAAAACAAACAAAAAGAAAAAGGAATCTTTTTAAAGTATTAAGAGAAACAAATCATCTACAATCTTCATAACTGATTAATCTTGCTAATGAATATTTATGAGGCATGCCATTCATTTTATTAACTTATGGATAGACTGTTAATGTTAAAGATAGTTTCGAAAGATTTTAGTCTACTTAGATATTTTTCTCAAGGGGGAAAAAAAGCTCTGAATGATAAGGTCTCACAGTATTTTTAAATAAACAATAGAAAAATAATAGTTACATCAATATCAACCTAAAACAAAAGGCTAGGACATATCGATATAAACAACTAGATCTCAAAGCAAAAAGTAAAAAGTTTCCAGGCAGTGGTGGTGCACACCTTTAGCCCCAGTACTTGGGAGGTAGAGGCAGATGGATCTCTGAGTTTGAGTTCAGCCTGGTCTACAGAGTGGGTTCCAAGACAGTTAAAGCTGCCTTTGCCTCCTAAGTGTTGAGATTAAAGGCATGTACCACCATACCCAGTCCAAGCACTGTGTGTGTGGGGGGGGGGGGTTGCATTATTTGTTAATTTGCCTGCTTGCTTGCTCGTTTTAGGTAGCCAAGATTGATCTCCAACTCAGGACACCTCACGGCCCACCCTAAGCTTCCTAAATACTGAGATTACAGCTAAGCAGCACCTCACTCAGTTAACAAGTGTCTCTGTGTGGGTGTGAATGTGAATCTGGGTGTTTGTGTATAAGCCAGAGGACAACATAGTTGTGTTCCTCAGGTGTGACCCAAGTACATTTTAAGGCAAAGTCTCTCACTAGATTCAAACTCTAGGTAGGCTACGCTGCCTGGCCAGAGATCCGGCTTTTTCTACCTGCCCATTACAGGGAGCACAAACATCAACGACCAGTTTGTTTTTATGTGGTTCTCAGAATCAAATTCTGGTCCTTCAGCTTGCAAAGTGGCTCTTCGCTAACTGACTTCCTCTCTAAACCTAACCGATATTTTCATAACCATGAAGACGCACATACAGAAAGTCATAGGAAGAGGAGGCAGCAGCAGGAGTTCATTAGCCTGGCAAGAAAGATGCCACCCTAGTCCTGCGGGACAAGTGTAATCCTGCCATGACCTTGATGTCACACTTTTGGCCTCCAGATCTGTAACACAACAACTTTCTATTTTTTTAAGCTACTCAAGTTATGAGAGAGCCCCAGGAAACACACACACACACACACACACACACACACACACACACACACACACACACATATATATATATATATATATATATATATATATATATATATATAATCAAACCAACAACAACAAAACTCAAAGATTTCAACAATATAATTAGCAATTTTTTAATCAAGTGGGCATGTTCTCAAGTCCTCTCTCAATTATTTTAAAAATATACATTTCTTTTTTCCATACACAGTTTGTTTACATAAGGTTGAATAATACCACAGCTAAAAGTAATTTCAGTCAACGGTGCAGAGTTGGAATCATTTTTATCTCCTAAATAATCGCCCAAGTGTGAGAAAAATTGTCTTGGAAGTCTTCAGCCCTTCCTTGTAGCGGAGACAGTTTGCTGTGCTGTACTTAGAAAAGAATATAGCTAACTCATTAGCCACAAGCAAACAAGCACACCCAGGCTCTCTGTTTTATCTGCTGTGGAAGGCTCTTACAGAATTCAGATTTTCACGGACATAATTACATTTTTGTTTCTAAATCAATGCTCATGTTACTGTCGCAGTCATTGTCGCTGCCAGGATAATTACTCTTAATGTTACAGTCCCCAGAAGCAAATAGAAGGTTTTGGTTTTTGCTTGATTCGTTTTGTTTGTCATTGTAGTTGCTTCTCCTGGCATCGGTGACCAACTTGAGGCTTCATAAGCAAACATATAGAAAGTTAACTTAAGTAACCTTGGCTTGAGTCACATATGTTTCACATGCCTCTCACCAAATATTGTCTTACTACTCACCGGATATGGAGTAAGAGTCCAGGTAGAAGATAACCTTCTGCCTTCTCCTTGAATTACATCATTCACACTGACCAGGGCTAGAATTGGGTTCTTGCTTTTTCTGGTTGGTTGGTTGATTGATTAGTAAAATTCTTTTTAACTATGCAATATGTGTACACTTCCTCGTTTATAAAAATCACGTAAAGCTAGCTCTTTCTACTTTTGTATCCCACTGTCTCCTGACCCCGAGCACAGAAAGAACTCCCTAATAACTGAATCTGGTCTGGAAGGAGGGAAATCTACCAAAGGATAGGTGTTGGACTATCTAAAGAAAGGCCAGTCGCCAGGGCTTTGGTCTTAGTACCACTTGGAGGTAGTTCCTCCAGAAATTATGTCATGCTTCTGAACAAAGACCTCTCTGGTTACCACTTGTGGTGCAAAGTAAACTTTATAAGGGACACTTCAGTAGCTTTACAAGGACACATCCGTGAGACATAAATTAACAACTCTTTAGAGTAGTTTTGCAGGTACAGCCAGTCTCATGACCATAAGATACTCATGAATTCTCAACAACTCTACCTGCAGAGCAGGTCAAGACTAGCATGGCCGCCTCTGCCAGCAGATGTCACATGATGGGTGCCAAATTTCTGTCTAGTTCTCATTCTTCCTGGTATTGTGGCTTCTTTCTAAACAAGGTTGACTTCTTTTGAAGTTTTGACCCTCAGAGGAATAAAGTGATTCTCTCTGAGAGCCTCTCTTCGGATGTCAGGTGTCAGCAAATTCCTGATCCCAGACTCTCGGAGCAGGACGGAATGTTCCAATTGACCTTTCTGAATGCAGCATTTTAGTGTGTGTGTACATGTGCATGTTCATTTGTGTGTGTTCATACATGTGTGGGCAGAGGACAACACTGAAGAGTCAGTTCTCTCCTCCCACCATGTGAATCTTAGGGAAGGAACTAAGATCATTAGACTTAGCAGCATGTGCCTTTACCCACTAGGCCACTGCATGTCTAGATTTCAAATTCCAAAGATACTATCCAAGCTGATAGCCAAACACTGACGCATAGTAGCTACACCGTGACTCTCAGGAACCCAAGCTAAAGCCAAAGTCTTCATTAACTGCAGCATGACACGGATATCCAGAGTCACGTTCCTTTTGGGAGATGAATACCATCATCTAGCTGGTGCCAAAAAGAGGGGGGAAGGCTGGGAGTGTACCTCAATGTCATACTGAATACTCGGCACACGGAGTCTTGCTATGCTGAGAGACATAGGAGGCCAGCAGTTCTCCTTTATTTAAACTGCAACATTCATGTTTATTTGACACAATTCTTCCTCTTTGTTATTGTTTTTAAGGTTTTCTTTAAGTCTGTGTTGTATGTTGAACATATTCCCACCAAACTCCAACTTAACGTGCCCTTTTCCCTCAACCTCTACCCATTTTCCTGCATGTGATGGAATTCCGTTCTTTTTTATGGACTACAAGTCTTTCAGTGAGTGACTAGGGCTACAGCTAAGTACGTCTGAGCTCCAAAGAAGGGCACCTGGAGGGCATTTCCTGATACCCTGCCACCCACACTTTTATGACTTTCTTCTCCAACGATTCCCAATGTCCCTGTCAAAGGCTGTCTTTCTCTGGTTACCTTTAACTCTTCCCATTTTTCTGCAGCCACTACAGTCGGAATTGTCCTCAGCATCCAGACTCAGTCTCTCCTTCAAATGATTTAGCTCTAACATTCTCCAAAGGCTACAACCGGAAACACCCCTAACTTCAAAGGCTTGCAAGGGTTCTCTCCTAATTGCTCCCCCTGCCCTGTGTCTTCCCTTCCTTTGTTTCTCCTCTATCCCTACCAGCCCTCCCTGCACCACCAAGAAAGAAGGCAGGAGGAAAGGCATGCAGCCTCTGTTCAACATGCTTACGTCACGCTAACCCTGCCCGGATTCCAAGGTACACAGTACCGGAACCTTCCTGTCCTTTCTGGCAGCTTCCTGAAGCAACCTGAGAGCTCTCGCTTTTCATCCACATGCTTCCTTGTTCCTCCCACCTCCTCTCAGCACAGTCCCTGGCTCAGTCTGACCTGGCTGTCTCACAGGGCACCATGTGACACTCAGGTCCACAAAAACAAACACGATCTAACTTCTTCCCTAAAAGGGAATTCTGTTTCTCAGACTGTGGGTGGGCATCATAACGAAGAGGAACTAGTAAGTGATCTGAGTAACCTGAGAAACTATATCAAAACAAACGTGAGCGTATTGTGGGGTAGAAACGAAAGCAACCGAATTGCAGAGGAACAGCGCTACCTCGGAGTGGCTGGGCATCCGAGGAAGTTTCTGATACCACGCAAAGGTCCCTCCACGCACACCCTCCCTTTTCCACAAAGTTGACCAGAGATGCCAAATTTGCCTGCTGATGGCGATTTATTTGTCCATGGCTTCTGTTAACCAAATTGAGCCTCTACAATGGGCCAGAGCCTGGGAACACAAACAAGGGTTGAAAAGATCCCTGTCTTCAAGCATCTCCCCGTTTACACGTTACCGAAGATAACAGCGGTAAAAGAGAGCCTCAGAATAAAAACGTCCAGAATGTTATGCTATAATGAATGAAATGTAATGTGTGACGTCAAACAGAAGACTTTGGCCTTTGACAAATCTGGCTGCATTCCTTTAATTGGAGTGTATTTCTCTACACATCTTTTACCAGTCACAAAACCGGCTTCAGTCTCTACATCAATGGTTCTAGTTAATTTACCAGAGGCATACACAGCCTAATACTTTAATTTAAAACACAGAAGCACTAACAGACAGCAGCTACTTTGGGGTTTGTTTTAGTTGTTTCTGTTTTGCTTTGTTTTGTTGACCCCTGTGTCTCAGATCTAATTTTTTAAGATTGGGGAGGGGCGGGAATTGCATTTGAGTGCAGGTGTCTGTGGATGTCAGAAGCAGGAGAGTCCACTGCAGCTGGAGTTATTTGCAGTTGTAAGCGATCACTATGGTTGCAGGGAACAAAGCGCAAGTCTTCTGTAAGTCCCACTGTGTGCTCGTAAGAGCTGAGCCGTCTCTCCCGCTTCCTTTCCTCCGTTTCTATTATATCTTAGGAGGCTGTGCATCCCACAACACTTATATGGAGGTCAGAAGACAGCTTGCAGGAGTCGCTTCTCTCCTTCTGCTATGTGCACCAGGGATCAAACTTTTTTTTTTTTTTTTTTTTTTTTTTTTGGGACTGGGTCTTTTACTGAACCTGAGGCATGATGTTTAAGTTATACTGGCTGGCCAGAGAGCCGCATGGATCTGCCTGTGTCTGCCTCTCTTGGCTGGGATTACAAGCACATGCCACCATGCCCATGATTCTTCCACAGGCTCTGGCTTCAAACTGAGCTCATCTTGCTTATGCAGCAAACATGTCAACCAACGGAATTATCTCCTTAACCTTTATTACTTTTTTTTCCTTAAAAGAAAATCTATGCTTTGCCTTTCTTGGCAATATTCTCTGCTTACAATTAACCTGTAAGTGAGTTTCCCAGTTGGTGACATCAAAGTTAAATGACAGGATTGGCAACATGAGCAGGCATCTGTGTCAGTGCGGGATGTTCAGTGAAAATGGTCCCCATAGGTTCATAAGGAGGTGTGGCCTTGTTGGAAGAAGTGTGCCACTGTGCTCAAGTCCAGCCCAGCTCATTCTCCCGCTGCTGCCTTCCGGTCCACATGTAGAACCCCCAACTACCTCTGCAGCACCACGTCTACCTGTGTGCTACCACGCTTCCCACCATGACAATAATAAACTAAAACTCTGAAACTGTAAGCCAGCCCCAATTAAATATTTTCCTTTACCAGAGTTGCTATGGTCATGGTGTCTCTTCACAGCCATGGAACACTGATTAAGACAGCATCAAGATAAACGTCAGCATCAGCATCACCATCAGTATCAACAAGGAAGTTGCTAAGATGCCGCTGCTCTTCTTCCTTTCAGCCAGTCTCTGTCTGATTGTAAATTTTATATTCTTTTATTCCAAGTAGAGAAAGTTATCAGATAGGACTCTAGAGCTAAGCTGTCATTTCTGTAATATGATCTCTACCACACTTAATAGTGAGAAGGTTCAAAGAGTTTCTTTGGGGAAGGCCTTCAATTCTGTAATTAACCAAATTGTCAAGAAAATTAAAGTGTAATTGCC
This sequence comes from Micromys minutus, assembly GCF_963924665.1. Lineage (NCBI taxonomy): Eukaryota > Metazoa > Chordata > Mammalia > Rodentia > Muridae > Micromys > Micromys minutus. The sequence continues at coordinate 3,536,410 of NC_137977.1, read as the reverse complement.
CTCCTCCGCTCACAGCTTCTCCGCTTCCTCCCAAGTGTCCCAGGGTCCATGTGTCCGTACTTTACAATGTCTCTTCCACAGCCTCATCCTGCCTTTCCCTAACCATGATATCCCAAGAGCCAGTGCTTCTACCTTCCCTTGAGTAAGACGAGCATTCACGGAGAAGCCTGGTCTGGTCTCATCTGAGTCGTTGCACCATACATTTTTGGGGGTTGGGTTTAGTTTAAGTGTGTCCCCCAAGGAACATTTTATGTGATGAGCCTGGCCTCTGGTAGAGCCTAAGGGAGGCTGTTATCAGCCCATCCCCCACATTAACTATTCATCCCAACCTTATACCTTAGCATTCATAATGTGAGTTAGTAAACCTCTTTGTTTAATAAGGTCTAAACTTAGAAATTTAATTATAGTAACAGAAAACTATCCAGTACAGTATTTGATTAATTTCATTTTCAGTGACCTACACTCTAATTGACCAGATTATACAATACTTTTAAAGGTGCTTTTTTTACCCCACCTTATCCCCAAAGAACTCTGTTTAGAAAGGTTATAGGTACTTTGTTTTGTTGGTTTTGTTTCAGAGGTCATGAAGAGAACAAGTTGACCAGTGCCCTTTAAAATACAGAAAGTCCTGGAACGGCTCACAGGGAGCAGGTCCTGTCTGGCAGCTCCATTCACAACTCAGCACCCTGCCAGCAGGTTGGCCTTGGAGACAGAACCAGGCTATGTGGGCTGCAGCCTGCTGTAGGTTGTCTTGGGGGCTAAATTTTAGGATTGTTTTTATGTTGCTGTTCTGTTTGTCCTGTTTTATGGACTTCTGTTTTTTAGCTGGACTAAATCTTATTGAAATATTTTGTATGAATAACCTGAAACCCTCTTGCATGATTATATTTCTTTTATCTTTTTCTTTTTTTTCTTTATTTCTTGGGGGGGGGCAGTTCATCATTTATTTAGCTGTTGTAACTCTCACACTAAGTTTTTTCAAGCTGGTGAACACTGACAAACTATTTCTCCCACAGAACTATAACCATACGTCCACAGACAGTATACATATATGGTTGAACTAACATTAATACACACCACCATTTTATTGCTTACATAATAAAACAAATGATCAAGTATCCAATCATTAAGTTACATAGTCCAGAAGGTGTATAGAATATTTCTGCTCAGTTCACTAGCAGGTCCCACGTCTTCCTTTCTACAAGAGATTTGGGAAGAGAAGGGGAAACCATGATTCAACCAAGTTGGAAAACTTCTGATAGGTGTGGAAAACACAAGAATTTCAGGAATTTTGGTTAAAAATTGGTTAGCTACAACAATGTATCTCTACATCTTAAAGATATTAGCGAAATTAAAGAGCATATACTACATGTTCTTCACAAGACAAAGGCAACATGTTACTAAGAATATTTAATGGCCTCCTCTGGTTTCTTTTTCAGGCGCTCCCTGTTAGGTTGCACCTCTGAATGCAAACACTAAATTAACTATAAGGCTTTTTGTCTAAAGTCATTATTGAAGATATGTGTTTCAGTAACAAAGTTGATTTTCAAATAGAGGTTTTTATAAAAAACAGCACAAAATAAGACAGAGACATTAAATGACACCGCAAGACTTAGTTTTAAACAAAGCGTGATGGCTAGGCAAACCTGATGTGTTCTGGTGCATGTGCATGAGATGTAAACATAGAACAAGCAGGCAGATAAGGAGAGAAGCCCTGCAGTGTTTGAAATGACTGAAGGAATTCACCATGGAAGGTCTAGGGAGTTCTTAGTTCCTGGGATGTTGGTTCTGTATGATGCTAAAAATATACAAGTATTGTGCTGGGTATTTTGGCACCTAATCCTTCTGAATTCCTTCTAGACTGATAGTATTCTGCCATAGAAGTGCATTTAATGACATAACTCAACACCTCATTTTAGGGAAGGTCAATTGGTACACATAAGAAGCACGTTTTAAATGCTCACCAACAAAAACCTTTGGCTAAGTGTCCACACGTGTTGATCCTTGCCCACACATAGAGGTTACAATTCTGTCAGGCGTGTGGCCTGATAGAACTGATTTCAATGATCCTGAGGAGATTCAGTAGACTTATTCAATAAGCCGACACATTGGGTAATTACAGATGACAAATCGGGTCCCATCTGAAATCCAAGGCAATGGCATCAGGTACCCCAGTTTTGTTGAACAGTTGTTTCTCTGACTATTGGAATAGAAATGGTCTGAAACAGAGCCTCGTTTTCCAACGGTCCTTCTCCAGATACAGAAGTTGCTTGCTGTTAAAAGCTCAGCACCAGTTTTGTCTTATGAATTGTACTGTATCTTCATATTTCATTCCACCTTCAGTTAATGTGAGGGCAACAGGCACCGGAGCCCTGCTAAGGCTTGCAACACAGTGGACAGCAATACAGCAACCAGGTTCCTCACGAAACTTAATCTTCACAAGACTTTAGCAGTCATCAGCAGTCTGGTTGGATGGTGACACACCATCATCAAAAGGCCAGTCAAGAACACAAATGCCTTCTTTCTCCACAAGAGAAGTATTGTAAGTTGCTTCACATCCTCTTGCTATTGTAGTAACTCCATACTCAAGTTTCTATATAAATTTGTTTAAACTCCCACTGGTTGTATTGTGTGAAATGAGAAACCTCATGTTCTTGTATGTGACTTCCACAGGAGCCATGTTAATTTAGTTTTAAAAAGTAACACGGTTCATTTGAGCCATGGTAATTTAGTTTTTAAAAAAACACCCAAGAGAGTTATGGAAGAATTTAAAAATTGAATACAGAAGTGATTCAAAACAAAAAAAACAAAAACAAAAACAAAAACAAAAACAAAACAAAACCAAAAAACAGCCTGAAGTCTACTTCAATATTCAATATACTCCACTTGAAACTCTCAGTGCTTTGAGTAGGAATCGGGAGAAATGGGAATGAAATGGGCCTCATAACAAGAAGCAATGATTCTTCAACCCAGTAATACTGAAGCAACACAAAGAAAGCGCACTGGGCTTCGCCCCATCCAGGTCTGAGCGCTTGCAAACTGCTCTGCAGATTTCAATTCAACAGGCCTGTGTCCAGGTTCTCCACTCCTGTGGGGGCTTCTTGGTGAAGTAGCAATGAATTTCTGCACTTCACTTGTCTGCACAGAGGCCGTGCTGTGCCTGGCACTAATATCCGCTGACCTTCAGGAACTCCATGAGTGTGTGACCGAGAACACCACAGAACTGAAAAATAGGTCTACACGTGAAGATTGTGGTCTAATCATACAGCCGATGCCGGCGCGGCGCAGGCGGCAGCAGCGATGCAGGCGGCGGGGGCACCAGACGAGCACGCAGTGAGTTGCCCGAGGACATAATTGTATTTCTTAGTAAACAAAACAAATACATTCTAAGTCTTTTTCTATCTAAACTGCTCTCTTCCCTCTCACAGTAGCTCCCTGGGTCAAGAACTCCCAAAATATAGATACCATTTCGGGGGGGGGGGGTGCTTAAAACAATGGTCTATGAGGATTGAAGAGATGGCTCAATGGTTAGAGCACTGACTGCTCTTCCAAAGGTCCTGAGTTCAATTCCCAGCAACCACATGGTGGCTCACAACCATCTGTAATGAGATCTGATGCCTCTTCTGGTCTCTCTGAAAAAAAAACAGCTACAGTGTACTCACATTAAATAAATAAATAAATAAATAAATAAATAAATAAATAAATAAATATTAAAAAATGAAATTCATGGCATACTTTCCTCCCAAAAGAAATTGATCTGTAGTCCCAACTTCCTAGAAGTTTATCTAAACCCAAAGATATGTGCAGAAGGAAAACAAAAATTAATGTTTAGTGAGCATTGAGTCACATGTTTTATTATGAAGCTGTTAGTATAATTTTAGAAATAGTCCCTCTGAAAAAAAATATTTCAGTTACTGACCAAACTTCAAAATTGAGTTCACTTGGTTCAACCATCATTACATTAATTTCCAAGCTAACTTTTTGCCTTCAAATCTTAGTGGAAACTAAATCCCAAATTAGAAGAATAGAATTTAGATCAGATATTATTTTAAATATTTTAGAAAGTTGTGTCATTTCTATATCTAGTATTTATTAAATATTGCCAGGGGCTGGAGTGGTGGCTCAGCATTAAAATTATGGTACTGTGCCTCGTGGGGACATAAGTTTGGTTTCAATACCCACATCAGGCACTATAACTCCAGCCCCAGGAGACCCATCACCCTCTTCTGACCTCTTTGGGTACTGTACTCAAATGCACAAACCCATATTCACATACATACATATAATTTAAAAATAAAATATTTTAAATATTTATAAAAACAGTATTGACAGGCAATTGAGATTCGCTAAACTCGCTCAAGACTTTCTTCCTCGCGGAGCTACTGGAAACTGCCTACATTTTAATGCTCTTCCGTCTCCTTTAGGACTCTGGTTTCTTGGGCTCTGGCAGCTCTAGCAACTCCCTTTTGTCCCCCAGCCTCTGGTGAGGTCACTGCTCTCAGCCATAGGTGATCTGTCTTTTCCTTGCTGTGTCTTATTTTCCTTCTACCTTTGAGCCTCTTGGTAACCAATCTCCTGTATTAACTCCACTCTGTTTGAAACACGGAGGCACTTCATTTATAATTTTTATTGATTTTTGAGAATTTCATATACTGTATTTGAGTTTCCATCCCTACTTCTACTAACTCCTCCCAGATCTCCCCTTTATCCTTTACCTTCCTGTACTTCTTTTTAATAACCCATTGATTCCCATTTATGCTGCCCATATACTCATGGGGCCATCAACTGGAGAAAAATGACCTCCCAGAGACCAAAAGAAAACTGTCATCAACGGTCAATTGTTCCTTGACAATTGGAGGCTTTTCCACTAAAGCTTGGGCTTTTCCATTAAAGATTCTAGCTGGTATAGGATAAAAAGCTAATCAAAGACCCTCTTGCTACTGAAAAAAGTAGGGAGTGAAACCTAGCTAGGCCTTATTCCTTCCTGTGCGCACTACACTGATTAGCAAGTGAGAAAATACTTCTGTAAGGTTGTGTGTGTGGGTGTCATCAGGAAGCACATCTCCATCCACCGTGTGGATGGGTCTGTGCTGAATGGAAGGAACAACCTAGGACATGTCTTCTGTATGAGCAATGAGAGAAAGGAAGGAAGAAGGAAGGAGTTGGAGGCTAGGATCTTGGTAACACAGCCTGTGTGTGGAAGAAAGGTCTGTGCCAAAAGGGATCCAGGTGCAAGGTGGGAGGTGAGGAGAGATGTTGAACTACCTGAACTAGAGGACCAGCAGCTGGAGCACTCTCTGATTCTGTAGAACTCAGCAAGCCCAGGCCTCTCTTCTTGATCCTCAATAAGTCTGGGCTTCTAGCACCACCTTTCCACCAATGCTCCTAGGAAGGTCACTTGAAGTCTAGATGCTGCCACACCCACTGCTCACCCAGTCGGTCTCACATGACTGTCAGCTCCACTAATCCGGGCTCTTCTCCAAAAGTTCCAGTGTTAGACAGCCTGCTGCTCTAAACAGATGCCAAATAGCCAAAGGAAAACTAATCCATCGGCTAATCCGTTCAACTATTAAGAATGATGACAGCAGTAATGGTTGACATTAGTGAACATTTTACCTTTTAGCAGAAACTCCTCTGAGCACATTAGAGATTAGTTCATATAATCCTCAGTGCAATCCTCAGACATGAGTATCGCTGTTAGTTTTATTTTCCAGGTGAGGACTCTCAACACACAAAACAGTTAATAACTTAACAAAGGTCACAAGTTTCATCAGGACTGGCCGCCTGCCCGTATATTGCTGGGCACCCAGAAGAGCCACAGAAGCGATGTCACTCCTGAGCCCACGAGTGAGTCCACACTCCCTCTTCACTGACTATCTGGGGAGAGACCACCCAGAGCTCTCAGGGCACAGGTACAGGTACTACCTGGGAACAGACTGTTCAGGAACAAACCCAAAACCAGCCAACTGCAATTGAAAATCACAGCCTACCCAGAGAGCTGAACATCCAGGAGCAATCTCCCTCCAGAGCCCATAGGCCCACAGACCCACAGGAGAGACAAGCTCCAGTCAGAGACAACAAGATCACCTAGCATTACCTATAACAAGATGGCAAGAGAAAAGCCCAAGAACCTAAGAAACAGAAACCAAGACAACCTGGCAACATCAGAACCCAGTTGTCCACCACAGCAAATAGTGGATATTTCAAATAGAAAAACAAGATTTAGAGTTAAAATCATACTTCATGATGATGATAGAGGTCCTGGAGAAGCACATAATTAACACACTTAAAGAAGTACAGGAAAGCCAGGAGAACACATGCAAACAAGTTGAAGCCCTTAAATAGGAAACACACACACACACACACTCACTTTAAAAGCTTCAGGAAAGCACAACTAAACAGGTGAAGGAACTGAAAACAGAAATAGAAAAAACTGAAGAAATCACAAAAGGAGACAACCCTGAAGTTAGAAAACCTAGGAAAAATATCAGGACACAGTCATCACAAACAGAATACAAGAGATGGAAGAGAGAATCTCAGTGGCAGAAGATAACATAGAAAACAATGACACAACTGAAGGAGAAATGCAAAAATCAAAAAGTTTCTAACCCAAAACATCCAGGAAATCCAGGACACAATAAGAAGGTCAAATCTAATAAGTGTAGAAGTAGGGAAAGACTCCCAACTGAAAGGCCTGGTAAGTATCTTCAACAAAATTATAAAAGAAAACTTCCCTAACATAAAGAAAGAGATGACCATGAACATACAAGAAGCCTACAAAACCCCAAATCGATTGGAACACAAAAAAATTCTTCCCTACATATAATAGTCAAAACAACAAATGTTCAAAACAAAGAAAGAATACTAAAAGCAATAAGAGAAAAAAGACAGGTAACATATAAAGTCAGATCGATCAGAATTACACCAGAGTTACACACAACAGAGACTATGAAAGCTAGAAGATACTGGATTGACATCATACAGACCCTAAAATAACACAAATGTTAGCCCAGGTTACTATATCCAGCAAAACTCTCAATTACTATAGATGGAGAAATCAAGATATTTCCACAAGAAAAGCAAATTTACATAATATCTGTCTACAAATCTAGCCCTACAAAGAATAGTAGGTGGAAAACTCTACCAAAAAGAGGGGAACTTTATTCTAGGAAAAGCAAAAATGTAATCTTCTTGCAACAAACCCAAAGAAGAAAAGCACACAACATAATTTGACCTCCAACAACAAAAATAACAGAAAACAACAATCACTAATCCTTAATATCTTTTAACATCAATGGACTCAATTCCCCAATAAAAAGACATAGACTATCAGACTGGATACATAAACAGGATCCAGCATTTTGCTGCATACAAGAAACTCATCTCAGCAACAAAGATAGGCACTACCTCAGAGTAAAAGGTTGGGGAAAAATATTTCAAGCAAATGGTTCCAAGAAACAAGCTGGAGTAGCCATCCTAATATTGAATAAAATATATTTTCAACCAAAAGTCATCAAAAAGATAATGAAAGACACTTTTTACTCATCAAAGGAAAAAATCTGTTTAGATGAACTCTCAATTCTAAACATCTATACTCCAAATACAAGGGCAGTCTCATTCATAAAAGAAACTTTACTAAAGCCCAAAACATATATTGCATCATACACAACAATAGTGGGAGACAACAACACCCCACTCTCATCAATGGACAGATCATAGAAGCAGAAACTGAACAGAGACAGAGTGAAACTAATAGCAGTTATGAACCAAATGAATTCAACAGACATCTATAGAATATTTTATCCTAAAACAAAAGAATATACCTTCTTCTCAACACTTCATGGTACCTTCTCCAAAATTGATCATATAGTCACAAAACAGGCCTCAACAGATGCGAGAACATCGAAATATTCCCATGCATCCTATCAGATTACCATAGACTAAGGCTGGTCTTCAATAACAACAAAAACAACAAAAAACTCACATATACATGGAAACTGAACAATGCTCTACTCAATGATAGCTTGGTCAAGAAAGAAATAAAAGAAGAAATCAAAGACTTTAACAAAAATAAATGCACAACATACCCAATGTTATGGGACACAATTAAAGCAGTGCTAAGAGGAAAACTCCTAGCTCTGAGCACCTCCAAAAAAGAAACTAGAGAGAGCATACACTAATGACTTGAGAGTACACTTGAAAGTTCTAGAAAAAAAAAAAGAAGCAGATATACCCAAGAGGAGCAAACGGCAGGAATAATCAAACTGAGAGCTGAAATCAACCAAATAGAAACAAAAAGAACCATACAAAGAATCAACAAAACCAGAAGCTGGTTCTTTGAGAAAATCAACAAGATCGATAAATCCTTAGTCAGACTAACTAGAGGGCACAGAGAGAGAGTATTCAAATTAACAAAATTAGAAATTAAAGGGGAGACATAATAATAGAAACTGAAAAAATTTAAGAAATCACCAGATCCTACTACATAAGCCTATATTCAACAAAACTGGAAAATCTAGAGGAAATGGACAATTTTCTATACAAATATCAGATACCAAAATTAAATCAGGATTAGATAAACCATCTAAACAGCTCCACAACCCCTAAAGAAATAGAAGCAGTCATCAAAAGACTCCCAACCAAAAAAAAAAAAAAAAAAAAAAAAAAAAAAAAAAAAAAAAAGGCCAGGACCAGGTTTAGTGCAGAATTCTATCAGACCTTCACGGAAGACCTAATACCAATACTCTCCAAACTATTCTACAAAATACAAACAGAAGGAACACTACCCAACTCATTTTTTGAAACCACAATTACACTCATTTCTAAACCACACAAAGATTCTACAAAGAAAGTGAACTTTAGATCAGTTTCTCTCACGAACATTCATGCAAAAAATACTCCATAAAATTCTTGCAAACCAAATCCAAGAATGCACCAAAATAGTTATTCACCATGATAAAAAAGGCTTCATTCCAGAAATACAGGGATGGTTCAATATACAGAAATCCATCAACATAATCTGCTATATAAACAAATTCAAAGGAAAAAAAAGATATGATCATCTCTTTAAGATGCTGAGAAAACATTTGACAAAATTCAATACCCCTTCATGTAAAAAGTCTTGCAAAGATTAGGAATTCAAAGCTCATATTTAAACATAGTAAAAGCAATATATAGCAAACCAGTGGCCAACATCAAAATAAATGATGAAAAATTTGAAGTCACTAAAATTAGGGACTGGAAAAGACTGCCTGCTCTCCCCTACCTATTTAATCCAGTACAGGAAGTATTAGCCAGAGCAATTACACAGCAAAAAGAAGTCAAAGGAATACAAATTGGAAAAGAAGAAGTCAAAATATCACATTTGCCGATGATATTATAGTATACATAAATAACACCCAAAATTCCACCAGAGAACTCCTACAGCTGATAAACAACTTCAGCAATGTGGATGGATATAATATTAACTCAAATAAGTCAGTAGCCTTTCTCTACTCAACGGATAAACAATATGAGAAAGAAATTAGATAATTGACACCCTTTACAATAGTCACAAAGAATATAAAATACCTTGCTGTGACCCTAACGAAGCAAGTGAAAAATTTGTATGACAAGAACTTCAAGTCTCTGAAAAATGAAATTGAAGATCTTAGAAGATGGAAAGATCTCTCATGCTCATGGATTGGAAGTATCAACATAGTAAAAATGGCCATCTTGTCTAAAGCAATCTACAGATTCAATGCAATCTCCATCAAAATTCTAACTCCGCTGGCTCGCTGTCTCAGCTGCTCTGGAGGATTCACACGGGATTAATTAATTACCTCTGATCCAACCATGACTGGGTGGGCTAGAGTCAGTACTTCAAATAGTAAGAGACCCTTGTCTGCAACATCGTGGGAGGATATGAAGAAGGGATCTGCGGAGAGAGCAACCCCAAACCCTCCAAGTCATAAGCAGTGTCAAATCAGTGGGCGGTCCCTTAGAAACGATGCACCTCAAGCAAAACGCAAAAAGAACAAGAAGAAAAAAGAGTATCCGAATGAAGATGTGAACGGGTTCATGGAATACCTGAAGCAGAGCTCACAGGGGCTTCACAATGGACAGCTGATAGCAGCCGACAGCCGGGAAGTAAGGGAAGAACTTGCCGTGGCCTTAAAGAAGGACAGTCTCCGGGAAGAAAGGCGGCTAAATAGACAGGCGGCAAAGAAGAATGCAATGGTATGTTTCCACTGTCGACAACCTGGCCATGGAATTGCCGACTGCCCAGCTGTACTAGAGAGTCAGGACATGGGCCCTGGCATTTGTTACCGCTGCGGGTCCCCGGAGCACGAGATGACGAAGTGCAGAGCTAACGTGGACCCTGCACTTGGTGAATTTCCTTTTGCAAAATGTTTTGTCTGTGGAGAAATGCGACCTGTCCAGATCCTGCCCCGATAATACCAAAGGAGTCTATGCTGACGGTGGCGGCTGTAAACTCTGTGGCTCCGTGGAACATTTCAAGAAAGATTGCCCTGAAAATCAGAACTCAGATCGAATCGTCACAGTTGGTCGCTGGGCCAAGGGGATGAGTGCAGACTACGAAGACCTGGATGTGCCGAAGCCACAGAGACCTAAGACGAAAATACCCAGAGTCGTTAACTTCTGATAAGAGTCGGTACAGTTGTCAAGTGCCATCTCAAGGTTACTTTCCAAAGCAGGCCTTTAGAGATTAAATCTGGGCACGTGTGGAGGCAGCCGGTATTCCAGACATGACTCTGACCTTGACGGGGGCCAGGTCACCTACACTCCATCAGAAAGTACAGAGTGATTAATTATACCCTTTAGATCTGTGTCTGTCTGTCTGTCTGTCTCTGTCTGTCTGTCTGTATTGTATGTATGTCTCTCTATGCCTGTGTGTCTGTCTGTATTTGAAACAAATTCTTTGTAGCCCAGGTTGACTTCAGACTAACAACCCTGCTTCAGTGTCCAGAGTACTGAAATTACAGGCAACGTGCCTAAGAGCAGATCTTAACAGATGGAACTTAGAAATAACGAAGTGCCTCGATCCCGATGGTGGCAGTCATCGCTACAAATGTAAATTATGAATCAAAATTGACCCCTAAACTAACCATATGCCTTTCAGCTTGTGAATAAAGAAATATTTTGTTATGTGCTCTTAATTCAGAGTATCAATTTATTGTAATAAAAATTTATTTGTATGTTGTCACAAAATCTGTAATTTCGAGTACTGAATAAAATTTTATCAGGCTTTTGTCTTTGCTGAAAAAAAATTCTAACTTAATTCTTCATAGAGTTAGAAAGAGCAATTTGAAAATTCATTTAGAATAATAAAAAATTATCAATAGCAAAAACTATTTTCAACAATAGAAAAACTTCCGGGCGAATCACCATCCCTGACTTCAAGCTGTATTACAGATCAGTTGAGATAAAAAATAAAAACATGAAAAAAAAGCTGAATGGTATTGGTACAGAGACAGGCAGGTAGATCAATGAAATAAAATTGAAGACCTAGAAATGAACCGACACACCTATGGTTACTTGGTCTTTGACAAAGGTGCTAAAATCATCCAATGGAAAAAGGACAGCCTCTTCAACAAATGGTGTTGGTTCAATTGACAGACAGCATGCAGAAGAATGTAAATTGATCCTTTCTTATCTCCTTGTGCAAAGCTCAAGTCCAAGTGGATCAAAAAACTCCTCATAAAAGCAGGTACACTGAAACAAATAGAACAGAAAGTGGGGAAGGGGAAAGTTTCTTGAACAGAACACCAATGGCTGATGCTCTAAGATCAAGAATCAACAAATGGGACCTCATGAAATTGCAAAGCTTCTGTAAGGCTAAGGACACTGTCAAAAGTCCAAATAACAACCAACAGAGTGGAAAAAATATCTTTAGCAATCCTACATCTGATAGATGACTAGTATTCAATATATACAAAGAACTCAAAAAGTTAGACTCCAGAGAATCAAATAATTTTATTTAAAAATGGGGTTCAGAGCTAAGCAAAAAATTATTCTCAACTTAGGAATACTGAATGGCTGAGAAGCACCTAAAGAAATACTCAATATCCCTAGTCATTAGGTAAATGCAAATCAAAACAACCCTAAAATTCCACCTCACACCAGTTAGAATGGCTAAGATCAAAAACTTAGGTGACAGCAGATGCTGGAGAAGATGTGGAGAAAGAGAAATACTCCTCCACTGTTGGTGGGATTGTAATCTGGTACAACCAATCTGGAAATCATTCTGGTGGTCCTTAGACTATTGGACATAATACTACCTGAGGACCCAGCTATACCACTCCTAGGCATATACTCAAAAGAAGCTCCAACATCTAACTAGGACACATGCTACACCATGTTCTAGCAGCCTTATTTATAATAGCCAGAAGCCAAAAATAATCCAGTTGTCCTTCAACAGAGGAATGGATACAGAAATTGTGGTACATATACACAATGGAGTACTACTCAGCCATTAAAAATAATGACTTAATGAAATTCCTAGGCAAATGAATGGAACTTGAAACTATCATCCTGAGTAAGGTAACCCCATCACAAAAGAACTCATGGTATGTACTCCCTTATAAATAGATACTAGACAAAATAGCTCAGAATACCTAAGAAACAATTCACAGAAATTATGAAGCTCAAAGAGAAGGCCAGAAGGTGAATGCCTCAGTCCTTCTTAGAAGGTAAAACAAAACATTCACGGGAGGAAATATAAAAGGACAAATAGAGCAGCAGGTATTGAAGAAAAAATTATCCAGAGACAACCTCACCTGGGGATCCACCCCATATGCAGTCAGTAAATCCATATACTATTGCTGATGCCAAGTAGTGCTTACTGGCAGGAATCTGATATGGATGTCTCCTTAGAGGCTCTGCCAGAGCCATTGTTATACACAAGAGGATGTTTGTAGCTAACCATCAGACTGAACACAGGGACCCCAATGAAGGAGCTAGAGAAAGGACTGAAGGAGCTGATAGTGTCTTCAACCCATGGGAAGAACAAAATTATCAACTAACCAAACCCACCACAGCTCCCAGGGACTAAAACACCAACCAATGAGTTCGTATGTAGAGACCCATGGCTCCAGGTGCATATGTAGCAGAGGATGGCATTGTCTGGCATCAGTGAGAGGAGAGACCTTTTGTCCATTGAAGACTCCTTTTCCCAGTGTAGGGGAATGCCAAGGTGCTGAGGTGGGAGAGAATGGTTGGAAGAAGTAGCACCTTTATGAAGGCAATGGTAGGGGAGGGGAATGGTAATGGGGGGAAGGCGATAACATCTGAATTGTAAATACAGAGAATATCCAATTTTAAAAAAGAAATATATGGATAAAGAGAAAATATGAAAAGTGTGATATTGATAATACAGTTTCAAGTATAGTGTTTAAGTGAGTCTTTAAATATTTTTGAAAAATAGAGAGTTTTCTAAATGTGAAAAAAAAAAAAAGTCAGCTTGTAAGGGCTAGAGCTGTATAGTCTGAACTTTTTTTTATTTGACCACAAGCAAATCCAACTGTATTTGGACAACATTCACATCTGAAGGAAAAGATGCTAAGTTCATGAAGATGAGGTTCGTGAATCTCTTCTGCCTTATCTGTGTCAGGCCATGGCCGCCCGTGGTACACTGAGGTGAAGCCAAGGGGTCAGGACACCCATCACAGGAGCCAAGAAAGACATCAGTAGTGGTCAGAAAATCTGTAGACAGCTGTCAACTTTCAGACATCAGCCCAGGGCTGATAGGGTAGAGCTAAAGGAAACCTTGGTCAAAGATCAGCGGAGAAATCTGCCCCAGAGACCCAAGTACCAGACTGAGGATCTATACTAGACTTAGAACGGGAAGGCTGAGAACACAGCAAAATGCAGAGCTGTAGACACTTCCAACAATGACATCTACAGCACAACTTTCACATACAGGGCATCATTTCAGAAGAGGGGCAAAAAGATTGTAAGAGTAAGAGGAACAGATTTCATGAGTGTAGCTTCTGACATTTCTAGGCTATCTGACCCTTCATCCCAATGGAAGGGCACTGGGATTGCATACCTGCACCGTGGCATCCAGCTTTATGTTGGATCAGAACTCGCATTTCTTGTGCTTGTGTGTCAAACACAGCACCACTGAACCATCTCCACAGACTCTGAAGAATTTTTCTGCAGATAGTTAAAATGGAACAGTCATAATAATGAGCAGCTCAACTCCAGAAGGACAGGAAACTGGTCCAGGTTACATCACTCCCCTGTGTAACACCACACTGAGCAGTCCCAGTTGTCCAGTCTCAAGAGCTGTTACCAAATACATACTCTGGTCTTTGTCTGAGGCTCCTGAGTACAAGCTTTGCCAGAGGAGCTAGGCTCTCTCACACTGGGTCTATGAAAGGGACTAGGGCTCAAATACATTTTGGAACACATTAACAATACAGACTATAATGAAATTTTCCATGCATTTTGGGGATCATATGGCTGAAAGAGAATGAATGTAGCCGCCACAAACTAGGCAGGCAATTGCTTTCTTTCCAAAAGACTCTTCCTATTTCCAGATTTCTGTATAGATGTTTAGTCTAGTCAAAGTGCTGAGCAAAGCTGCCTGCACCACTGAGTACTCTCAAGGTCTCCTAGGAATGGGTGGGATACTCAGATATTTTTGAATAAACTTCAGCAACAGAATTAATTATGATCAGAAGCAGAGTGTCCCTGAATTCCTTTCCTTCTCCTTTATAAATATCTTAAACAATAGAAACATAGAGGCAGCCTCTGCTGGCAGGCTGTGGGTGTCCTGCCGTGAAAAGGCAGGCAACCATGAACACAGAGAAGGAGACATTAGAAATTATTTGACTCTTTTACAGAATGGTTTAGAAAATGTATTAAAATCTGGTTTGTTTTAAATATATATGTAAATATATATAAAGAATTAATGTAAAGTCAGTTTGTTTTTCTAGTTACAAGAGATTACAGGTAGATCACCTGAAAAACTAAATTCAGGAAGATCAAACAAAATATTTTTAAATACTAAAATGTTCTCGGTTGAGTTTCTTATATACTAAGATATATGTGTGTGTGTGTGTGTGTGTGTGTGTGTGTGTGTGTGTATGTGTGTGTGTGTGTGTCAGAGACTACAACAATCGTCAGGTGGCTTTCCTACTTGAGGCCTGTCTAGCTTCTTCATTCCCCTCCCCCCTTCTAAATTCTCAGTGCCCATATACTCAGCTTGAAGAAGCTATGAAGAGTCATCACCCAATTCCCTGGACTTTGGGGAATGAAGGTGGTTATTGTAAGGTTGTTTTTATGAAGAATTTAGAAATGATCATAACTTAACAGAGAGGAGTTAGTCAGATTGATTTGTGCAGCTATAATCTGCATTTGATAACTAAGCTAAAGTCATATCTTACATTGATGACAATCTTTCTATTTGATACAAAGTTGAAGTTATAATCTTTACAGCGATATAGAATTTATTTGACACAGAGTTAAGGTTTATACACTGTTTTTAGTTGATTAAACAATACTAGTTAAGGGCCAGATAGCAAACTCATGGTTCTAAGTCAATTAAAGGGTGTTTTTGAAATATTTCAATTAAAAATAGCTAAGAGTATTCAAGGCTTAACAGTTCAGAAATGCTTTTAATAGTTAGTTTTCAAAAAAGTCAGAAACTCATAAATTATGACATATAATGTTAATTATCTTTTGTTGAGACATATCTGCTCCTTACAGTTCCTCTTTGGTGGATTTAAAGAAGAAGTTGAGCATCTCTACCTCTAGGTGAGGTATTCTTTATGGCTAGGCAGCCACTGGGCAGAAACTGCCGATTCCATCTACAGACTAATACTGTCCAGAAAGGGACACATTATGCAGAATAGTCTACTGATGATCTTTGCCAAGCCAAAATTATCAGCCCTTCAAGATTTGGGCATTTCAAGGTCTTTCAGTGATCCTGGGCCAGAAGGCCAAAGACTTACACTCACATCTTGCTAACAGGGGACTGCTAGTGGAGATTTGTCTCTACAACCTCTCTCAGCTTCCTGTGTTTTTAGACATTTGGCCATTCTCAGATTTCTGACAGAGTTAAAGACTAATTTAGTTTTATGACCTACCCAAGAAAATTAACTTTGAGAAGACATAGTCATTTTGAATATTTTCAAGTGGTAATAATTGTACAGAGATTACATTTAAAGGTAAATTTTTTTGTTAAGTAAACAGAAAGAGTGATGTATAGATTTATGTTAAGGCAATACATGATTGGACAGGAGAGAGATAGGTGGGGAAAGGCTGAGGAGTGGAAATGGAGGCAGAGACAAGGTGGAGGCAGACATGTATGTTTCTCTCAGCGGATCTCTAGCTTGATAAGTTTTTGTTATTTCTAAGAGTTTCTATGTATCTTTTATCTCATATAGAAGGGCACTTTGTATCTTTGTTCATGGGAAGTAAGTTTATTGTGTAGAGGGTTTGTAGATTGAGTCATGTTTGTGCCAGGCAGTGGAGAAATGGAACACTCTGGGGCAGTTGTATCCACTCAGGAGAGAAACAACAGGGGAGGTGGAGTGAACCACGCCCGAGTTCTTCCTGTAGTGCCAAGCGTTGGGGGAACTGAATGTATGTGCTCAGCTCCACACTAGAGCACCATGCACGAAGTGAGAGCAGGGAGCCAATAAAGGGATAGTCATCATCTTAATATTTACTGCAGATTCCTTCACTCTGCTCCCCTGCTGGGAGGTTTTGTTCATCGCACTGTGTCTAACCCACCAGCGTGGACGCATGCTGTCTTACCTACAACCCCGTGGCCCCGCCAACTACCCACTCCCCTCCATCGCTGCTATCAGTAGTGAAACCTCTCAGCCGAGTTTTCTCCAGAGCAAGTTTGGAAGCTCCATTTTACAGAGTGGAAACCATCAATAAAAACAGTGTATCACTGATGAACATAATATCTTACCCCTGTAATCCCAGAATTTATGAAACAAAACAATCCCCATATTTTGAAGCTAGCTTGGGCTACATAGCGAGTTCCAGGTGGGTGTGAGATATATCGCAAGATCTTGTGTGAAATGACAATAATAACAATAACAATGATGATGATCATGATCATGATCATGATGATGATGATGATAACTGTAACAACAATAGTAATGTTGTCCTGTATACTTCAGTCTTGGCTAAGATTTTTGTTGCTGTAGAGAAGACATCATGACCGAAGCAACTCTTCTATTAAGAGGTTTAGTCCATTATCATCATGGAGGGAAGAATGGTGGCACACAGGCAAATCCAGTGCTGCAGATACAGCAGAGGGTTCTAGAGCCAGATCAGCAAGCAGCAGGAAGAGAGACGTTGTCTAGCTTGAGCTTTTGAAACCTAAAAGCACACCTCCAGTAACACACTTTCTCCAGCAAGGCAACACCTACTCTAACAAGGCCACACTTTCTAATAGTCCCATTCCCTGTGAGTCTAGCGGATCTTTTCATTCAAACCACCATACTTCCAAATTACTAAAAATCAGTTTTTAATGTTCCAACACAAAAATATGTGGGGGATATAATCAATAGATCAATTTTCTTGATTTAAGTTGTCTATACTACATACATACATCAAAACATCACATTTATCCACTTAATGCATGATTTTATTATTTTGTTTTATCATGAGTTTGCTATTGTTGCTTGGTTTTTGAGACAGGGTCCCACCATATGAATTCACAATCCTCCTGCTTCAGCCTGCTTAGTTCTGGTGTTACATGCATCTCCTATAAGATGCACATTTAATTTTTAATTTAAAAACTAAATTTAAAGAATTAAAAAAACATATATTTAAAAAAAAGAAGAACAATCTGCAGTGACATTCTTCTCTCCTCCTTCTTTTTCTCTCCCTCCCCACTACTGTGAGGCACCCATGTTTACCAGAGAAGCTGTAAATGTCCAGACTCTAAAGACCTCCATTTTCAGAAAGCCACTTCATGATACTATTAGAAACTTCAACCACCCAATAACTCCCAACACAGTCACAAGCCTTTCTCTTGCCTTCCATTATAGCCAACTCTCCTACACTATGGTAAAAAATAAAATGTGTGTGCGTGTGTGTGTGTGTGTGTGTGTGTGTGTGTGTGTGTGTGTTAGATGTATTTAGAGAATAGAAGGAAAACCGTTGTGCCTGGCAGGAATGCAATGGCACTGTTAAAAGGATACTTAGATCTTTGGCAAATCTAACAAGCAGTTCACCCACAGCATTCAATAGGTTAGCTCAAGAACCAAGCAATAGTGAAAGGCAGAGGAAGAAGATGTATGCATCCTGGCCACATTGGAAACAACAGCATCTAAAGATGCTCAGTGACTGCACCCCTACCACCAAGTTCATCTCCAGGGTCCTAGTGGTGGGATTTAGGTAGCCCCAGTGAAGGCATGGCTCCTGTCCACCACCATCATTGCTTTAGCTCCAATCTGTCCTGCAAAGTCATCTAATGGTCATCACACTGTAAAATTTCCAACACACATTTTGTAGATGAAGGACATTTACCCTCTTACAGACACAGGCAAGAAGTTTGGTAGAATCTCAGGAATTGTAAACAGGTGACCAAGGAGCTCTTGCCTTGCATTTTAAAAGACCAGCTTGAGCCACTGAGATGACTCGGGTTAAAAGAATGCACTGCTCTTGCAGAGAACCCATGTTTAGTTGCCAGCACCCACATCAGTTGGCTCATAGTTCCAGCTCCAGCTCCAGGAGATCTGATGCCCTTTTCCAGTTACCACACACATGCACACACACACACACACACACACACACACACACACACACCTCTGTAGAAGAGGGACTGCAAAAGTGACTATGAAAGAGCACAAAACCCAGCAGGCTCATATGAAATTCTAAAGTGTGTTTGTTGACTTACATTAGATTGGGAAGAAAAATAAAAAGCACCAGAAGTACTTAGAAGATAGAAACAAAAAACAATAAAACAAGACAAAAAACAAAGAAGGAGACTGGAGACAGTAGACAAAAAAAAATGCTCTTGAAACTAGAGATCTGAGAGGCTGGTGAAATAGCTCACTCTATACTATTTGCTCTCAAGCCTGATGACCTGAGTTTGACCCCAGAGACAGATGTGGTAGCCGAACAGCATGGCCTCCCGAGTCCCACAGTGTCCTCTGACTGATACACACATAGAGAGGCAATAGCATGGACTTTTGAAACCTCACTCCCAATAACACACTTCCTCTAACAAGGCCACACCTCCTCATCCTTCCCAAACAGGTTTTAAAAAAAATAGTGGATGGCTGTCTTGAGCAACAGCACCCAAGTATATTTTCAGATTTCTTCATACATGAACACACATACACACCTCCACCCCATCCCTACTACAAACTAATGAGAGATTATTCCATCTATTATGCCAAGTACCCAGCAAAGAAATGGTCAAGTAACAGACCCTGTACAGGTGGCCAGGAAGCCCGTTGCTTCTCTCAGTGGTGACAAAGGCCTTCTCTGTCACCTGTGGTTCCTATCAGGCTACACTTGGCAGCAGGGGAATGTGACTCATTACTCTTTTCTGTCTGTCATGTCACATTACTCTTCAGGCCCTGCCGGAGCCCTGGAGAGGCTGGTGTGTTATGACCTGACACCAGTTACCCAGCCCTGTACCTCATTAGTGGGTACTGCAAGGGCAGGAATGAGGGTAACCAGCCTTGTGCTCCCCCACTCTCTCCACTACTTATTAGTCTCTTGATCTTCCTGTAGCTGTCATGGGGGCCCAGAGTTTTATGTCCTGGTCAATTTCCAGGTGACAGCTTTTAGTGTCTAAGTGATCAAGGAGAGTTGCTGTCCCTCCCCCCAGTGACAACTGCAGACAATCACAGGAAATTGATCATGTTGGATAAACTCACCTGATCCTAAAAATGATATTGGCTTCATGCTCCAGGGCAGAGGAAAAACAACTGAAAAATAATTGCCAGTATACCCCAGAGGAAAATTCTTTCTCTTCCCCAAATTTGACAATCAATCTAGCCCACAACATGTGACTACCAATCACCGCTGTAAAGAACAGAAAACTCCTCTTCCACACTAAACACCGTAGAGTTTAGTTTGAAGCGAATTTATTCTCACCTCGGATTTTCCTTTTAAAAGCCACTGGAGAGGCCTACAAGACTTGAGACAACAGGAACACAAGTGTCGTGCCCAGAACAAGGACTGTGCCCTGGTTCCTCTTTTTGTCTATTCTCAGAACACTGTAATATTTCCCTGTTCTTCCTCACTATTTCCAGGATTCAAAATAGTTCCCAAAATGTGTGTATCTTGGTTTTTTTTTTCCATTGCAGAAGTTGAATATCATATGAGGTCATTTGTAAAGAGTTTTAAAGAGCTCTTCATTCCATAGGCAGGAAACCCACATGCAGTTGACCTCTGATGGGATCTTTCTTGCCACACAATGCTATAGTGGGAAACATCATTTGTCGAAGCGGAACAAAAGCTTGTCAACTCAAGTCTGCCTTGCTCTTCTAAGAAAGCCGGCAGCTTTGTCATGGTGTTCCCTCCCTGATGACTTCATCGAATAGTTCCAAAAGACCCGACCTTTATATACCATCAGACGTGAATTCAGTGTTCAGTTAAGATTTACAGATACATCCAAACACACTGATGTCGGGTTACAGCAAGGCTCTCTTCTATCTGCCGTTCAACACGTACTTTCAGAAAGCGCACTGCCCTTGATGCTGCTTTAGTCGTTCACGATGGAAAACTTCTAGAATAGGTTCTAGAATGGCTCACCAATGTGGTACACCAAAAGAGACCCTGGAACCAAGAAACACAATGGATTGTATTTCTTACCATGAAACATGTGGAACTTTAAATCTTTGCACTCATTGAATCTTAAGGAAATATCAAAGAAGTTATTGTGGGTGAAGTTGTTCCTTGAATTAGTAAAAAAACAAAACAAAACAAAACAAAAACCTTAAATAATGAGGTTGTTGGCCTCCAGTGCATGCATCTCTTTTGAAGATCTTGAAGTAATTGTGGTGTGCTTGCTCATGAGTTAGTGGACCCCACCTCTGTAGCTGAACGACCT
The DNA here is from genome assembly GCF_963924665.1 of Micromys minutus. Classification (NCBI taxonomy): domain Eukaryota; kingdom Metazoa; phylum Chordata; class Mammalia; order Rodentia; family Muridae; genus Micromys; species Micromys minutus. Next base: position 3,515,370 of record NC_137977.1, on the reverse strand, counting down.
AATATCCACTTGTGGGGTATTCCAAGTTTCCTCTGTCTGTTGCTTTCCTCCCTTGGACCTCTGTTTTCTCACATTCCTTCAAAGGCCAGCAGTCCTCATCCACCACGGTTCCTCCACAGAGCCACCCACCTCGTCACTCTCCTCCACAAACCCTTGCCTGGGTTTTCCAAATAGGAAAATAACCCTAATGAGTATGCAAGAAACCAAACTATTTGGAAAAGAAAGCCAGAACTCTGGTAAACAAGCCAGAGCCAGATTCCAGATCTATGTTTCCTGTTTTCTGTCTCATGCTACAGTCAAGAGAGTCAGCAACTGAGAAACTTTCAATGTGTCCAGCAAGAAAGCAAACTGACTAAAGAGAAAGGGCGAGACAACCGAGCTTCCACGTTCCCGGGGCTATCTGACGGTGAAGCTTCAGATGAGCTACTGTACACAGTGTTTCCTGCCCACAGATGGCGTGTACATTTGGCCTGTGTATCTGTAGATTTACTTGTTAAGTGAGCATCTTTGTACTTCTTTACATCTTGCCTTAGGTACATCAAGGATCGTGAAACTAATAAGATAAAAATTATAAAGGGAAATGGTATACATAGTTTCTTCACTTGGTAATGGAGATTTCTGCTCAAACCCATGGTTTAGCCCACTTGGGTCCAGGGTAAAAGAGGAGCTGAGGATGTTGAAGCATCCCAGTGAGCTGGAGCGTGCCTGGGACCCAGTCCTGCTATGGGTTGATTACTGTCCTTCTCTGACTGGGTTTCCTGCCCCACTGGGGCTCAGCCTCTGTTAACCCCAGCACCACCAATAAGCCTCAGAGAAGTTTTCTTTAATTAAATATATTGTATCAATTTTCTCTTCCCCCTTTTACCTTTATGCTCTCTCTTCATCTTGCTCCCTCTCAAATTAATGACCTTCTCTTTTGATGATTATTGGTGTGTGCTTGTGTGTGTATGTTCAATGAAAATGATCTCCATATATATATATATATATATATATACGTGTGTGTGTGTGTGTGTGTGTGTGTGTGTGTGTGTGTGTGTGTGTGTGTTGGTACACTGTTCAAGAAGAATTAGGAGGTGTGGCTTGATGAAGGAGGTGTGTCACTGAGGATGGGCTTTGAGATCTCAATGGCTCACACAAGGCCTGGTCTCATTCTTTCTGCCTCTGCCTGTGGATCGTAGTTTGATAATGGTGTTTCATCATAGTGAAAGGACAGCAACAACTTCTCTCTCTCTCCCTCTCTCTCTCTCTCTCTCTCTGTCTGTCTCTTTCTCTTTCTCTGTCTCCCTATCTCTGTCTGCCTGTCTCTCTCTTTCTCTGTCTGTCTCTCGATCTCTCTGTCTCTGTTCTCTGTCTCTGTCTCTCTGTCACTCACACACGCACAAACATATAAACCACCTGCTGAATTCCTTCAGTGTTTCTTGTGTGAGCACAGTTTCAAAGATGCCCACCTGTACTGACTGAATACTCCTCCATGAGAGGGACTAGTTCTCCCTCTCTGATTAGTTGTCTGTAGTTCTTTGACTGGGGTGGGACCCTGTGAGACCCCCCCTTTTGTGTTAGCATTTCTGTTAGTATCTTTGAGCCTTTAATGGAATAGCAAACATAATAAAAAGCAGCTAGCCCAGCTCCTGGAGGGTTGGAGGTCAATGCATGAGCAGAACTTTTCTCTCTTACTTCCTGTCAGATGCCTAGACACATGCATCTCGGTTTATGACATTATTAGAAATCCATATCTATGTTCTAATATAACCTGTAATAATCATGAACATAATTGTAAGCTAGTCTCACTTTATTCTAGTCTAGTCTATTCTGTCTGTGGTGTGAGCTGCAAGATACTTGAAACATTTGAAAACTGATTGGTGACACTTGCAATGTGCTGATAGCCAAAAGCAGGTCCCAGATTTCAAAGATTTCGTACAGAAATGCCATAGGTACTTTTACACTGATTATAGTTTTAAATGTTACTTTACATACAGTGGAATAAAGTGTCATTAAGTGTTTCTTTTTATCTTTTTCTTTTAGCCAACTTATGATTACAGAAAAAATTTAAATATCTGTACCCCATATTATATTCTATTAAACAATATTAGTTCAAAGGATAAAGACCCAGAAATATACCAAACTAATCACAGAAATGAGGTGTTTACCACACCACTAACACCCCATCCTGAAGCCAGACTTAAAGAATGCAGTTCACACCCTTATTGTCTTAGTCCTTTAACTCCACAGCCTGATGCAAGTCCTGTTTCTTTAATTGCTGATCTTTTTTTCTCTTCCCCTCCCTTCCCCTCTCCTCCCCTCTGTCACTCCCTCCCTCCTTCCCTCCCCATCTCTCTCTTCTTTCTTTCCTTCCTTCTCTCTCTCTCTCTCTCTCTCTCTCTCTCTCTCTCTCTCTCTCTCTAAGTAGGGTCTCACTATGAGGCCCAGACTTACCTGAAACTTACCTTTACCTCCCACATCCTGGGATTACAGACATGCTCTTCTGCATAAGCTAAAGAAACAAACACACAGAAAGACCTACAGCTCTGCCACAAACCCGGATGAGTCACATTCAGAAGCTCATAGCGGCAAGACAGCTTAGTGAGTGATTTAGATCTGGACAGCTCAGCTCTAGAGCATAATCCCCCTAGTCTTTTATACAATAAGAGAGTTGTTTGAAGCCAGAGGTCCAGGGAGATCAGACACCCTCTGCCAGCCTCAGAGAGCATCTTTCCTCACATGCATGCGTGCACAATTTTAAAATATTCAAAATAAACCATTGGGGAAAAGGATAGCTACCCCTGGTAAAATCAGGGTGAGTTTTCAAACCAACAAGACCATAGCTTCCACCTCGGCTCAAGCCAAACCCTCCAATCTGAACTGAGATCTGCATCCATGGGTATTAAGCTAATTGTATAATCTTTTATATTGTTAACTATATTTAATTTTCATTTGCTAGTTTGGAGCTGGCTTTGCAATAAAAGGCCTTTGTCTTACAGGAGGCTTACAAATGAGAAATGAGACTTGTAGTCTAAAGAAAGCAACACAATTTCTCAAATGCTACTATTCCCCGGGGCTTATAATTCAACCCTTGAAGAACTCAGAATACACTTTGGCTAACTATAGAAAGGGAACAGCTACATGCCGAGTCTGAATCAAAGAGTCTTCTTTTGGATTTATCTCATATCATGACTTCTATGACCAACAGAGTTTTTCTGTTGTCAGCAAACAGGGCAGCTCTACCCAGAACAAGCAGAGCAGCATCTTTTACAGACAGTGCAGATGAGTTTTAAAGTGACAGCTTTTAAATACCAAGACTGCCTGAAGACAGAGGCCTCACCTGGCACACAGAGCCCTGGGTCCTATCCCAAGCACCAAATAAAGCAGATGTGGTGGGCAAGGCCCGTGGTCCTAGCACTCCGGCAGCAGAGACAGGAAGAAGAGAAGTTCACCATCCTTGGCTATGGAGGGAGTTCAAGGTCGGACTCGGCTACATGAGACCTAGCTGTAAGTGAGCAAGTGAAACGGCTGCAGAGATGGCTCAGTGGTTAAGAACACAAACTGTTCTCTCAGATACTGGAGTTCGGTTTCTGGCACCCACCATATCAGACAGCTTACGGCTGCCTTCTTGGCTCTAGGGGATCCAGTGTCCCCTCCTGGTACCTTCAGGCACTGCACTCATGTGTGTAGTCCTACATACATATTATTTTTAAAAATAAGTATTAAAAGATATGTGTGTGTGTTGTGTGTGTTGTGTTATGTTGTAAGAGGGTAAGAGGGGGAAGACTTCTGACAGCAAATTGTTGGGCAGGCATTAATTGTTCTTTTTTCCTGGGGTACATGGCTTGTAAGATCTCCTACAGAGGACGAGCTACTACGCATGAAGAGTGAGGGATCCTCTGGTAACCCGTGCTGTTTTAAGGATCAACCTCCTTTCTCCTTCTTCTTAGATTTGACCAAATATCTTGAATTGCTTTATCCATTTCGTGAAAAGTGTGTCTTTAGAAAGACAAAACTACAGATGTCTCACTCTTGAGATATTGGACCACACAGGAAGCACAGAGGTAAGAGAAATGGGATTAGCTGAGCCCCTCCCCCACTCTTCCCAAGTCACCCAGGGCTAATTACTTAACCCCTCCAAGTCTGTTCTCCATTAGTAAATTGAAAGCAATGAGTCCAGCTCTCCTCTCCCACACACACATTGTCAAAGCCAGCAGAAATAAGTTTGTCTGTTCCCCGCCTGAGGCCTGTAAGAGCTATTCACCCATCCCCCAACCCTCTTCCTCCTGTCAGCCACCCTGTGTGTGCAACTAAAGAGAGACAGAGAGGCAAGCAGGGCATAAAACAGCTGGAGGATTTATTTGTTTGTTTGTTTGTTTATTCATTTATTATGTGAGCACACAGTCACTCTCTTCAGACACACCAGAAGAGGGCACTGGATCCCATTACAGATGTTTGTGAACCACCATGTGGTAGCTGAGAATTGAACTCGGGACCCCTAGAAAAGCAGTCGGTGCTCTTAACTGCAGAACCATCTCTCTAAAACACCAACCAATGAGCACACATGGAGAGTCCCATGGCCCCAGGTGCATATGCAGCAGAGGATAGCATTGTCTGGCTTCAGTGGAAGGAGAGAACTTTGGTCCAGTGAAGGCTCATTTTCCCAGTGTAGGGAACACCAAGGCACTGAGGTGGGAGGCGGTGGTTGGGAGAGGAAGCACCTTCATGGAAGGAAGGGGGAAGGGGAGGGAGGAGGGGATTGGGAGGAAGGGGGATAACATCTGAAATGTAAAAACAGAATATCCAATAAAATGGGGAGAAAACAAAAGCTCAAGGAGAGAAAGCTGTCATTAACTGAAATCAATCCTCTCAAGCTTCACTCAACTTCATAAGCTGCTAGCAGCCTAGTGCTTCTTCTGTCTCCAACACTGTGTAGGGGAACTTCAAACCACACTGTAAAAGAATGAAACAATGTTAGTTGGGGTCAGAGTTTGGGTCTTGGCAGTCCTAACAAGCTAGGCTCCACCACCCATCTTCAAGAAGAATTAAGGAGACATATAATAGCCAAAACGCAGACAAAGGATTTTGTGGCCAAAAATCATTGTGGCCAACTGGGAAGAGGAACACTGATAACAACCACCCCTCCCCCCAAGTACAACTTTGGGACACTAAGAAGAAGTTGGATTTAAATAGAGGGCACAAAGTTTGCATAACTGTGTCCCAGTCAGACAGCAGCCCCGCCCACTATCCACCCATCCTTGTCCCTGCTCCAGTTGGTCGGAAAAGGCGGTGTGATCAACTGTCAGAACCATGGGCACTGTCTTCCTGGGAGACACGTTTCTCTCTTTCAGCTGGACCCAAAGCTTTCACCTTTTCTTTCCCCTAGCATGAGATTCCCGGAAGAACCGCAACTCCATGGATCTATTGTTTGACGGTTAAGGGAGGGGCACACATGTCTCCTTCAGAACTCCCCCCCCATTCGAGCTGTAAGCTCTAACTCTATTGTTCTAGTGTTGCAGGAATAGAAGCAGACAATAAAAACGAAAACAAAACCTCAACTCCAGTCCCAGGGCCACTGACGCCCTCTTCTGGTCTTTACTGGCCCTGGATCTAAGCCCATGATGTATATACACGCATTCAGACACACACACATAAAGTAATGTTTTAAAATTATGCCAAGGCTGAGTTTGGTGACAAATACTCAAGAGACAAAAATCAGCCTATGCAGTATAAGTAAGACCCCAGCTTTCACTCTCAAAATTAATTAATTGTGTAGTGGCAGGGAAATAAGCAGAGAATCGTGGTGCAGTGGTCCACCGAATATGAAACGCACATCATTTCAAAATATGCAGCATACAGGGTTAAACTGGTGAGTCTGTCTCCTCATGGCTTTTTAATAGAAAACATGAGATTTTCATCAGATGCTTGCATCTTGATGCTTTGACTTGTCCTGCTCACAGGAACATAAGCACTTCCCTTTGCCTTCAGGCGCTGTTTGATGTCTGCCTAGGAGTTCATTTCCTGGGCTTCTTTGATACTAACAGTGTTGCTTGTCACTCAAGGATTTCAACAGATGGGTCCTCAAAGAGAATCCTTAGAAAGGCCCAATGAAGCCTGCTCACCCTTCTTCTTCCAAGAACTACGCAGTAACTAGCCAAATGTCTGCTCAAACCGAAGAACCTGGCCATCTCTGAAGGTCCCTAGTCTGCCTACACTGTGTTGTGGTTGCCTATCAAGGCAAATGGCACATGTCCCATGAAGAGGCCAGTGTGCAAATAAACCTAACCCAGCTTTCTTATTTGCAGTCAGCTTGCCAATATAACCAGGGTCAAAATGTCCTGAAGTTCTAGAAGGCAAACGACTTACAGTGAAGGCTCTGTTTAGAAGGAGAGAAAGATTTAAAAACAAAACAAACAAAAATCAACTATTATCTAAAGGGAAAAAATATTACTTAAATTAACTTTCAGAGCTAAGTAGGTAACTCAATCAGGAAAATGCTTTCCTTAACTGGGTTAAATACCCAGAATCCAATGAAGAAACATTGTCTAGGCTATTGTGATCCCAGCCCTAGGGTACGGAGGCAGAGACAGGTAAATTTCTGCGGCTCAACAGCCAGTCAGTCCCAGCATATTTGGCAGACTCCAGGCCAGCGAGTAATTAAGCAAGCAAACAAAAACAAAAGACAACCAAACTGAAAAGGAAGAAGAGCCGGTCAGATCCTGAGGAATGGAATGAGCCGCAGCGCCACCCCCACGCATGCACACACAGACACGCAAAAAAAAATGTTTTAAGTTTCCTTTGGGCTTGCTATATTCCCACTAAAATGCTGTTTTTAAGATAGAGTAACATATGAGACAGGATATTTTGCTCACTGTGGACTAGCAGAGACTTGGTCTATCTTCCTGTCTCAAGAAGCAACCAAAAACGAAGTATGAATTGCCTTCAGGCTCCAAACTGACGGTCTTGAGGGAGGCGACGACACAGAGAAAGGAGTGGGTGATCTTTAGACCTCGCGCAGGAAAGGAGAATCCACACAGGGGCTGTCAGTGCAAGCGATCAGAATTCCGAGAAGTCAAGAAGGCTGACACAGGAAAGGCAGAGCGCCGGTGCCACGGGCGTAATTCCAGGTCCTCACAGGAAAGTCTCCTCAAGACTTTGAATGAGTCTTGAACTGTACATGTAACAAGAAATTTCTTTTTAATTTTAAAAGGTCACATAGGAGGCAGCATATCTGTGCTACCACACAAAGCAGAAAGATTCCATAGCACAGGATGGTGGGTGGGATGTAAAGTTGAGATTAAGCTAGAGATCCACTAAAGGTTGATTCTGATCATTCCTAACATACCTTAAAAGTAAATCAAAAATGGCTACTACAGGAATGGAGGGCCCAGCTAAGTGGTAGAGAGCCTGCTTGACAGAAGAATGGTTCTGGTTCGGTCTCTAGCACTGTAAACACCAACAAACCCACAAACAACAACAAAACCCCACCGATTCAAGTAAACCATGCACCAGAATAAAATTCGCGTGACATTTTTAAAAGCACAACAAAATCTAGGCACTAAGAAAGATGGCTCAGCAGTCAAGAGCATATACTGTTCTTTTAGAGAACCTAAATTTAGTTCCCCACAACTACCTGTACCTCCATCTGTAAGACCAGGTCTCCAAGAGCAAGAACAACTACATTCATTTCCACAAATCCCACAAGATACATAATTAAATACTTTGTGCTTGTTTGTGTAAAATTTTTACTATATAGCTCTGGTTGTCCAGAAAATCATCAGCACACCTGGCAAAAGTAAAAAGAAAAAAAAATTCTGTGATTATGTGATTTGTTTTTTTTTTTTAACAAAAGAATATAGCACGGAACTATGTAATATTCCCTTAACATATTCAATTTGAACAAATAAGGTCTCAAAGGAACCTTGTGTTCTGTAAGAAATGTGTTCTATAAGATAGATGGGAAATCAATCAACAGAAACAAAGAAGTAACAGAGATTCTGAGACCAGCCAAAAAGATGTTGAAAGCAATGAAGAACAGCAATAGCACAGAAAGGTGAAAGTAAGAAGCAAGAAGTAGAGATAAAGGGGAAGCACAGAAACAAATCCAAAAGTAGACAGAAGACAATAGCAACAAAGAACAAAACGAGCCAGCGAGAGGTTTACATCTCATCAGACAGACAATTACATGGAGTATATTAATACCTGTTTAAAACACTTCAGTCAGAATGTAGAGTCTCAGACTAGATTGAAACAGTAGAGAAAATATGTGCTGTCTACAAAAAAAAAAAAAAAAACTTATATTAAGTATATAGTGAAGTTAAAAGTAAAAAAGCTGAAAAATTATGCACATAAAAATATCAAAAGAAAGAAAGACTTTCTTGATCAGACAAGGTAGATTTTAGGGCATGGAATATCACTTGAGAGGCATTTTATAATAATATGAGAGTCAATGTACCAAGAGGATATAACAGTTTTACATTTATATACTGGAAATAGAGTATATATATATATATATATATATATATATATATATATATACACATAGGTATATATATATATATATATATATATATATATATATATATACATATATACATATATATATAATCAGATTGATGAAACTAAAGAAAAAAATGGACAAATCCACAGGACAGCAGGACGGTTCAACCTTCTCTTCAGTAACTGATGAACAGAAAATGTACTTACAGAATATTTGAACAGCAGTTACTACTAAAGTTAATTTGATTGGCCATCATAAAATATTGCCCTGTGTGGTAGCAGAACTTATATTCTTTTGGTATGCACCTAGAGCAAGCACCAGGTCAGATCAGATGTTAAACCACAACACAGCTCTATTTGTATGTGTATATACAGAAATTAAAAAAATTAAAAACAGAAAGCAAAAGTAAATATAAACCAAACTGGCAAATATCTAACAGACAGGTGAGAAATAAAGGGGAGAAAACACAAGTTACCATCATCATTATAGAAAATAGAACATTGTTGAGGCTTTGTCTTTTGCCGTCTATTGTAATGCTGAGGGCAGGCCTCCAAGACCTGGAGTCTACATATAACCCCTGGGACTCTGCCCCCAACTTAATTCCGATTGGTGATTAAAAATGTTGACAGCCAATAGCTGGGCAGAAGAGACATAGGTGGGGTTGAGGTTTCGAAGGCTTTGAGAGAGAGTACCATGAGGAAAGGGAGGGGAGAGGAGGAGAGAGGACCATGAGGAGAGGGAGGGGGAGGAGGAGAGAGTACCATGAGGAGAGGGAGGGGGGAGGAGGAGAGCTGTGATGGGCTAAGGTCCAAGACAACATGGCTGTGAGGGCTGCCCAACTGGAGCCAAGAGCAGCCAGATGAAACAGCAAGGGGCGATAGGGTTATGAATAGCAAGATAGATTCTAAGTGTAGAGGGTCGGTAACTGCCCAGCTATTGCGCTGCCTAATGCATATGTTAAAATGTAAAGGCTGTGTGTGTCTTTCTTCAGGGAACACAAATGGTGTAACTGAAGGAAGAAGTCCCTTAATGAACTTTAAGTATGTTTTACTATAGGACATCGCTACAGTTCTTACAGCTACCACAAAGAGTATAAATATTATGAAGTCGATGCTAATAAATTTGTAATTTAGGTGGAACAGAAAACTTAGCATTGAAGAGATTCTTAAAATATTAAACTACTAAAACTCATTCAAGAGAAATATATAGCCTAAACTATACACTATATACAATAAGTAAATTTGGCCTATGGTATAAAATGTTCGCATGAGCAAAACTCCTTAAGGAGCTTCTGTTTGCAAAGATGGAGACCATCAGAGAAGACAGTAGCAAGCACAGGAGCTTCAGGCTGGAGGATTGCTGGGGAGGGGGAGGGGCAGAAGGATAGTGGGAACCAGAGGCTCATGGAGGTTGTTGTGACTTCTAGCAATGTCAGAGGCTAAGCCCATAAAGTCTCACAAAGGATTCCTAACCATGATCTGAACAAGGACAACAGCAATGGACATGCTAAATATGTGGGCCTCCATGATGCCTCTACACTACGTAGATAGTTAAGGAATGCTCAGAGTAGAAGTAGTGTCCCCAAGAGAAGAACACCTCAATTGCTTATCCCATAAGACATGGTCAGCCCTGAAAACACACATACAAATAGCATTATACAAACTGAGCATCTGAGATAGAGAGATAAAAAGATAGAGCTATATGAATATATATTTATATATACATCGACATGTATATAGGAACAATTAGTGAAAAATAGATCACGAATTTGAAAGAAAACAAGGTGATATATAAGGGAAAATTTAGAAGAAGGAAAGGAAGAGGTAAATTAATGTAGTTCGACTGTAACATTAAAAATTAAAGCAATATTTTTAAAACATTTTTTCTAAAAAGAGAGAAAACCTGAAAACATTACAAAAAGAATCCAATGTGACTTTTTCCAAAATATTTAAGAAGCAAATAATACACTGTCTACATTAATTTTCTATTTTTTTCTAAATGCCTGGAATAGCAAAAACACCGTTTCATTTAATCTAACTTCTTATATCTTCAAGAGCTACATTCCCAATCTTAAAATTACAGTAAAGTTATCCTCCAGGTTTGTTGTTAGAACCAAGTAAGACAGTAGTGTAAAGGAGGCACGTAAACAAAAGGCAAAGAAAACCTCCACGAGGGGCACAATGCACAGTGGTAGAGAGCTTGCCTAGCATACACACATGCACGCTCACACATGCACGCTCACACATGCACGAGCACACATGCACGAACACACACACACAAGGTCAATGAGCTCTTTAGACTGAGTTCGAAGCAAACACAGTTAGCTCATTAAGAATTTAGTACTTTTCTTTAATGAAATGTTCTCCACATAGGCACGTTTTTCTCCCAGAAACCATGTGGATTTACCCAGAGAGAAACCTTATACTAATGATGCACTTTGGGGGATGGATAAGTGATAGAGAGGTCAGAGGTCAAGAGATGGCAAGTGGGTGACAGGCCATAGCTTTCTTCCCTATTTTCTGTTATTTGTTTGTTTGTTTGTTTGTTTGTTTGTTTTTAAGAATTATCAAGGAGCTAAGGCTCTGTGGTTTAGAGTGCCTCCTGCTCTTCCAAAGGACCTGGGTTCCGTTCCCAGCACCCACAGATCACTAACGGCCATCTGTAGCTCCCGTTCCAGGGGATCTATCAACTATTTCGAGCCTCTGAAAGCAGTGCATATAAATCATTCATACACATAAAATAATATTTTTTAACTTTAAGAGACTATCAAACAGAACCAAAGAAAGTTTATTTGAATTCACTGAATTTAGAATTTAGAATTTAGAATTATAAAATGTCTAAAAAATAATAAGGCAAGACCTTTATGACTACTTGGTTTTCCTCTTAAACGATAAATATGCTTTATCCTAAAGACACTCTCAGGTATATTACATACAGATACCCTTCCTTGCAGTGACCTAAAATCTGCTTTAAAACACAATTGTCTGTCATCATCTCTCAGTTGTCAATCACTGGCTCCTCCTCAGAAGATCTTAGCTTCTCTCAGCAAACCTAAAGAGGTTCTACACCAGAAGTGCCTGTCCACCCAGCCAGAGGTTTTCTAATAATACCTGCCCAGTGGGATCTGGAGTTGCCTGGCCAGAGATTCTCTCCGAACAGAAAAGAGTGCCAAAGGATAAAGAACTGGCAAGAAACCAGATTCAAAACCAGGAAATTCCCAGAGTCAAGATTAAGGGACATGTACAGACCCAAGTTACACGCACACTGATCTAACATATGGCTTCTCAAGCAATACGATCGATTTTGAAAATCAGTGTATAAAATTTGTCCTGCACCAAAGTCTAAGAATATCGGATCTAAATGTCAACCATGTTTAAGGTAACAGCTATATTCAGCCAAGGTAAGGTTGAACTTAATCAAAAGTATCAATCACTAAAACCAATCAATTCCACTATTCCAGAAAACCACAGCAACCACAACTAAAACACAAAGCCAGTGTGGGTAACTGTCACTTCAGCCCCACTGCAATGGTTTATCCCATCAAGCCGGGGTAAGAGGACAGCTGTGACCATGACATTTGTTCACCGAACTTTCACTGCGACAGGGACACATGTGACCATGGAGTAATGGAAAGTGACATCCCCTATGTCGTGTCAGTTCTAAGATCCAGATAGACAGAGATATAGATGTCAGCTTGCAGGGCAGGCAGGCTTCATTGCCCATGGACACCACGCTGCCAGCACCTGTCCACACAGCAGGTTGTGTGCCTCCAAGTGCAGGGGGACACATGATCTCCTCTCCGGCCTCTCCACCCCAGGCTGCAGCAGTCGCAAAGGGGCACCTCCTCTCAGTCTGTGTCAGCACAAGGAGATCAGTCAGGAGAGACCACTTATAATTATCTATGCAGATGGTCCCTTCATTAACATAGCTTCCAAACAACCAGTTCCTGGGTGTGAATCTCTCTCTCTCTCTCTCTCTCTCTCTCTCTCTCTCTCTCTCTCTCTCTCTGTGTGTGTGTGTGTGTGTGTGTGTGTGTGTGTGTGTGTGTGTGTGCGTGTGTCTGTGTGTGTGTGTCTGTCTGTCTGTCTGTCTGTCTGTCTCTGTGTGTGTGTGTCTGTGTGTCTGTGTGTCTGTCTATCTCTGTCTATCTCTCTCTCTCTCTCTCTCTCTCTCTCTCTCTCACACACACACACACACACACACACACACACACACACACACACACACTTTGGAAAGTCAGGCAGCATACTCTACACAAGGAGAGGCCTGTTTGGGAGAGAATCTCTTCCTTTAGGAAACCCTTCAAGAATGATGACTTCAGGCGGGGGTGCCGGGTCAGACACAGAGATGCACCTGCTTTTAAATGAGGCCATCAGAGTACGTGGAACTCCTAACGAAGGTGGCAGGCTCTGAATCTCCCTTTCCGGGGCTTAGACTCAGGCAAGAGTCTCACTTCTCCTGGAACAAAGAGAAGGCAGAGAGTAGGAGACTTCAAGGGGCTTTGGAAGCATAACTCTGAGCATGAGAAGGCAATCTAGAGAGAAGTACACGTCTATAATCCCAAGGAGGAGAAGCAGAAGGATCTGGTTCAAAACCAGCCTGTGTCCAACAGACAGATTCATGGGATATAGATAGTGGCAGAATGTCTGCCTAGCGTGTGTGCTATAAACCCAGTGTGACTGCGTATGAGCAGATGAGAGCTTGTCTTAATTAATCCACTCATTTATCCGTCCATCAGTGGCTCTGACGCTGCAGGCCCATCCACTTGGGAAGCTGGGGTAGAAAGAAAACACATTCAAATCTTGTCTGGACCACTTGGCAAAGCCTTGTCTCAAAAGAAAATATTTTTTGAAGGCTAGAGAAATACTTCAGTGGCCAAGTGCCTGCCCAGCGTGTGCAAGCTCCTGCGTTCAACCTCTAATACCAGAAATAAATTAATTAATTAACTAATTAACTTAAAAACGAAAACTCAAAAGTCCAGTGGGTTTGCAAGCATTTTTAGTAAGACTTCGCTTTAGGGAAATCACATCTTTGAGTAAATGACAATATATAGAACAAAACTCTTTTGAAGGAAATTTGGAAATCCCTCTGGCTAGCCAGTGCTCTTGTCCCATGATGCCACCAGAGAGCTACTGACAAACAGTACCTAAATTTTCTAGGAGACAATGTGGAAGACTGGTTAGTTTGAGGCTCATACTGTGGAGAAAGAATCACAGCACAAGCATCAAGAGGAAATGACTTATGCAAGGTCAATAAAGAACCACAAAGACACAGTAGAGCTTTCCAGGGGCTGCATATCAGGCTCCATTGTCAAAATGCTAAACCAGAACTCAGAAAGTCCTGAGTTTTATCCCCAGTACCACAGAAATCAGCTAAGGTTCAAACACTGGTGATCTTAGCTCTAGAGCGGAAGAACCAGGAAGATCAGAAATTCAAGGTTATCCTTGGTTGTATAGGAGTTTGAGGCCAAGCTGGCCTATACCAGACCTTGTCGCAAGTGTGCCGGAAAGGAGAGTTGGACAAATTACTCAGTCAATAAAATATTTGCTGTACAAACACCAGAGCCTGAATTTGATCTAAAGACCTAAGTAAAACTTTTTTTTTTAAAGAACATTGATGCCTTTTGATGGCAGGCTATTGATCGCAGCGCTACGGAAGCAGAGAAGGAAGAATCCTCAGTTTCCTCCCCAACCAACCTAGCCTACTCAGAAAACCCCACATTTCTACTTCAAAAAAAAAAATATGGCTCTCGAGGAATGACATCCAAGGTTGACCTCTGACTAGCCAACCATATTCACACTTGGGAACACACACACATTCTTATTTCATACAGAAACAAGCAGAAAGACATTTGTCACCGTCCCTGTTCAACTGTCACTCAGCTGATCCCACACTCTACATTGGTGAGGGAATGCCCATCTTCTTGAGCAGAAAAGATTTGTTTCACTGTCAGCCCCAAGTTCTCTCCCCCATAAAATAGAATCACCCCAGAGGGATTACATCACAACCCCTGCAGCTTCCCAAGAAGAGTCCTGAACACTCCATCAGCCCAGTGTTCCAGACCACTAGCGGCAGGGTGCATGGGCACACCTTACCACGCTGTGTGTCTCAGGGCGAGTTAGTCCCCTCTGCACAAAAAAGCTGGGGAGGTAGGATCTTGAGGCACATCCATGCAGAGAGACCATCTGCAGCAATACAGGGCCCTCTGCTCCCCGAACCCCACCTCCACAGAGGTTTCCTGCCTGAATCAGTGGGTAAACTCATTTTGTTTTATCTCTACAGAAAGAGCAAAGAAAATCGTCCCATCGACATGGGAAATTTTGCCAAGCACTTTTGTGCACCTTATTTCTTTATGAAAACTTCATTACTCTTAAGGGGGCCATGGAGCTGAAGAGCGTGGGCTCCTCTCATTGTTCACGGCTGATTAGGACGAGAGATGCTTGTGCCATATCCGGTTAACGTTTCATCCCGGCTCTCTGCTCTGTGCAGCCGCCGTGTGTCTGCTCACTAGTCAACATTCATGTCTTTTTAAAACCACAGTAAATCTCTTTGATTGGGACTTGAGGCTGGGATCATTCAATTTGTGTTAGCGAACTGTCTTATCTCCTTGTGTGCCAGGCTGTCCCTGGTATGTCCAGAACTGCACCTTAGCATGGGCCAGGATGCCAGAGCAGAAGGCAGCAGGAAAAGCCTCCGCACAGGACAGACAGGCTTGGACTATGCCATACTAGGCTCCCAGGGATGACAGACAGGAAAGCGCCAAGTGACTATTGCACAAGAAATGAAAAGGGAAGGCTGCTCCTCTTCCACAGAGACAGGCAGCACCCTGCGCGAGCACAGAGCAATTCATTCCAAAGCGGAAGAAACAGCAGCGCATATGTCCCCTGTGTGTGATCTTACAAGGCAGCTTGCAAATGCCAAGAAAAATATTCCTGTTGGGAACTTTTTAGAAGAAGGTTGTTTTTCCTGCAGTTTTCATCTTATGTGGGGGGGGGGGGGCAGTTTTTGAAAGTGGTTCTTTCCAGAAGAACCTGCTTTAGTCCCCTGGGTTCTGAGATTACATACATGCTCCCATTCCTGCCTACCTGCCTGGCTTGCTCCTCTTCCTCATCCTCCTCTTTCCCCTCTTCCTTCTTCTCCTCTTCTTCTTACCATTCCTCTTCCTCCTCTTCTTCCCTCTTCATTTCTCCCATCCTCCACCAATTACTGACCCACTAGCACTTTTCTTTGCACATGGATTTTTACTCCCATTCCTTCATCTATTCACTCATCAGCCAAGTCCTAAAGGCTTACTGTCAGGACCCTGTGGACAGGCACCAGGGATTGAGACCAGACATGTCTAAGATGTAGTCCTTAAGGCAGAAGAGATGGCCTAGCTGTTAAGAGCACATACTGGTCTCAGTTTGGTTACTAGTACCCAAATCAGATGGCTCACAACAGCCTGTAACTCCAGCTCCAAAGGACCTGGTACCTTCTTCTGGACCCCATGGGTACCTGTGCACATTCCTCTGCTGCCCTCCATGTACATATAATTTTAAATTGAATCTTTAGGAAAGGATGTAATCTGCTTGGAAGTCGAGGATTATTTTCATTGGGCGAGTGCTTGCTCATTGCTGGGTTCTTCCTAAGATCTCTTGGACCACTGTCCTACTCCCGATCAACCTACAGTCCCGCACAGAAAACACTGAGATCCTGTTCTCTCCGGTTTCAATGTCAAATTTCCAGATACTATTGAGTACACTGTAAGAGAACAAGGAATGTGCTGTGAGAGTCATGCATAAGAAATCCATCTTTCCTACATGCTAAAGTCAGTAGTTTCCATCTTTTAACTGTTTCTTCAGTTTAAAAAGGACAAATGATGAGGAAAAGAGTCGGTCAGTTCTGCATAAGGTTAGACATCATTTGGGCATCAATTGGTGCCCAAAGAAGAAAAAACCTTTGTCCAGAAAGGTGAATACGAAAATCTATAGTAGCATTAAGTATAATAGTTTTATTTCCAAAGAGGAAACAAAACAAGAGTCTTGTTTTATGGACAAGTATATCATGACACAGGATGTTAAAGAAAACTATTCAGCCAAGAAAGAGGGAAACACTGGCAAACTGTAAAGTCTGGATGGGCCTAAGTGAAAAAAGTCAGGCGCAAAAGGCAACAGCTCACCAGACTCACTGAAAGGTCCTCTTAACAGTTGCTATTTTGGACACAATCAAATTGCAGTAGCTGCTTTGGAAGACCCAACATCCCTAAGGCAGGGGTGAAGCAGGCAGCCCTGGGGAGAGTGAAGAATCAGGGGAGGTTGTTCCCTTCATCTCCACCTCTCTTTTCCTGAACCCAGTCACTTTCCCCTCCATCTTGTTTGTTTGTTTGTTTGTTTGTTTGTTTTTGAAACAGCCCAGGCTGGCCTCAGACTCCTGTTGCTGGACCGGAGGGACGTAGAATCATACAGTTTAGGTACCCACTCCTTGGCAACTCTTTTTTTTTTTTTTTTTTTGACTTTGTAAGAGTTCAGTTTGGCTTATGCTTCCAGATAGACAAGGTCATGACAGGGGGCATAGCAGCAAGTGGCAGGCACAATTATAGGAGCAGGAAGCTGAGAAATCACATCTTCAGCCACACGAAGCAGAACTGGAGGTGAGTGAGACTATGAAGTTTTTATCCTGTAGGTCTACACCATCTCCCCCCAAATCTACTGATGACCTGTTCAAGTAGCTGAAACTATGGGTGGAGGGCATTTTTTTCATTCCAACCATTATACCCCAAGTTACCTATTATTTTCTTTTTTGTTGGATATTTTATGTATTTACTTTTCAAATGTTATCCCTTTTTCCAACCATTATACCCCAAGTTACCTATTATTTTCTTTTTTGCTGGATATTTTATGTAATTACTTTTCAAATGTTATCCCTTTTTCCAACCATTATACCCCAAGTTACCTATTATTTTCTTTTTTTTTTTTTTTTTTTTTTTTGGATATTTTATGTATTTACTTTTCAAATGTTATCCCTTTTTCTGGTACCCACCTCTCCCATCTCCCCTTCCCAAGTTTCTATGAGAATGCTCCCCCTCCCACTCACCCATTCCCACCTCCCCGCCCCGCCCTTCCCCTACACTGGGAAATTGAGCACTTACAGGACCAAGGACTTCTCCTCCTATAGATAGCAGACACTGACGTCCACTGCTACATATGTGATTGGAGCCATGGGTCCCCAGTGTGTACTCTTTGGTTGGTGGTTTAGTCCCTGGGAGCTCTGGGGGAGTCTAGTTAGTTGATATTGATGTTCTTCCAATGAGGTTGAAAACTCCTTCAGCTCCTTCAGTCCTTTCTCTAACTCCAGGACAGCTATACCCAGCTTCTGTCAGTAAGTACTTCTTGGCATCAGCAATAGCGTCTGGGTTTGGTGTCCGTAGATTGGATGGATCCCTAGGTGGGACAGTCTCTGGATGGCCTTCAGTCTCTGCTCCATTTTTTGTACCTGCAACTCCTTTTGAAAGGAGGAATTCTGAATTAATGTTTTTGAGGTGGATGGGTTGCCCCATTCCTCAATGCTGATCCATTGGATATGATCTCTACAGATTTTATCTCCCCTTCTTTGGGTATTTTGGCTAATGTCCTCCCTGTTGGGTCCTGGGAACCTCTTGAGTCCCTGATATCTGGGACATTCTAGTGGCTACCCCCAGTCACCCCTTCCCCACTGCTATTTTAGATTCCTGACCCTCTGTACTTCTCCTCTATCTCCTCCCACATTTGAACTAGCCCCTCTTTTATCCTACCTCCCAGACCCCTCTCTCCTTCTCCTTCCGGAGATTTCTTGTTTCCCCTTCTAAGTAGGATTGTAGCATCCATACTTGGATGCCATCTTCTTTCTTCTTAGATTTCCTATGATCTGTGAGTTGTACCATGGGTATTCCAACCTTCTTTTTGGCTAATATCCACTGCAGAGCTTCTCACAATGATAACATACTTAGATCTAGGGAGATACTTAGTCAATAAAGATGAAACAGACTAGTCTCTCACTAGCCAGTCCAGCTTACTTGGTAAGTTTCTTGCCCAATGAAAGACAGTGTCTTAAAAAACTAAATTGGTGACCCCTGAGGAATGATACTAAAAGCCTTTCCTGGTCTCCACATATATACATGCATGACCATGTACACACACTCTCTCTCTCTCTCTCTCTCCCTCCCTCTCTCTCTCTCTCTCTCTCTCTCTCTCTCTCTCTCTCTCTCTCTCTCTCTCTTCACATATACCTGCATATACATGTACACACACATACACATGTACCTACATACACATGTACACACACAAACTTTCAAACTACATCTGTACAAGCACCTGCTCATGCCCAGTTTCTCGGGCCACACTGGAGCAGGGACAGGGACGTCACTCATTTAGGGCTTGTTCTTAAATCCCAACAGAGCAAGGCTCTGACTATAAGAGAGCCGGGGTATCCCTTAGAAGAAAGCAGGCTCCATGCCGAAAATACTTATTTTCACCTTCTGCCTGTGGAAATTGTAGACAGCATCACAGCATCCACTTCATGGGGTAAAGTTGTCCTTAGACTGTTGCAGTAAATAGTAAAAGGATGGTTTATGGTTTTGTCAGCCCCTGCGGTCTCACTCGGAGGGTGCCGCTCTAGTATGGAGCCGAGCTCACGGACTCTATCCCTCCACACCATTCCTTTCCCAGGCGGTTCACTCTGCCCGCCCTGCTGCTTCTGTCCCGGGTGGAAATGACCCCGGTGTGTTCCTTTCCACTACCACCCACCACAGACATTACTCTTAATCCCAATAGCTTTTCGTAGTTGTTTTATACATTAAATTCTCAATCCACAAACTCCCTACACAATTGATTATATCCAATGAACAAAGATACAAACTGCCCTTCTATATGAGATAAAAGACCTATAGAATCCCTTAAAATACTCATATCTAGCTAACGCCAATTAAATCCGCCTGGATCCAGCTCATCCTCTCGAGCTCCATCTTGATTTCTCTCTTCTGTCTCTGCCCCATCTTCTGTTTTCCTACCTTTTCTCTGCCTACATCTCCACTGACCAATCATGTATGACCTTAACACTAACCCACATTGGATATTGACAATTTTAGGATCCTTGACTAAAAATGAGAAAGGACACCAGATTTCTAAGGGGCAAACCTGGGAGTGCAGAGGCAGACTGAAAGGCCAAGGTCAGCCTGAGCAGAGAGATGGAGGCCAGACAGACAAAGATCCCGTCTTAGAAAGGGTTGGATAGCTTATTAAAAGGAGAAAAATTGACTGGGTATGGTGGTGTATGCCTTTAATCCCAGCACTCAGGAGGCAGACACAGGCAGATCTCTGTAAGGTCACGGCCAGTCTGGTTTACAACGTGAGTCCAAAACAGCCAGGAGGGAGGAAGGGAGGGAGGGAAATGTTGGAGTAGGGAGATGGCTTAATAAAAAAAAGTACTTGCCATTTAAGCATTAGTGCAGATCCTCGGAAACCACATAAAATCAGACAAAATTGGGTACCAAGCTGTAATTCTTGTGCCTTTACGGGAAGATGGGAGACAGACAGGGGAATATGGAAAGTTAGGGTCAGCTAGCCTGGCATACACAGCCATAAACCTCAAGAGATCCTGCCTTAAAGAAGATGTAGAGGTGAGCTCTGACTCCTGAGGTTGTCCTCTGACCTCCACATGCACACTTAGCTCACATGTATCCACACTCACAGACACATACACACATCATACACTTACATAGCACATGATACACACACATAGAACTGGGGTTGGGAGAGTAACTCAAAGAAGTGGCCCTTCCCAACCAACAGAATGGGAAAAGATCTTTACCAACACCACATCAGATAGAGGCCTAATATCCAAGGTATACAAGGAACTCAAAAAGCTAGACACCAGAGAATCAAATAACCCTATTAAAAAATGGGGTACAGAGCTAAACAAAACGTTCTCAGTTGAGGAACACCGAATGGCCGAGAAATATCTGAGGAAGTGCTCGACATCCTTAGCCATCAGGGAAATGCAAATCAAAACAACCCTGAGATTCCACCTCACACCAGTCAGATTGGCCAAGATCCAAAACTCAGATGACAGCAGATGCTGGCGAAGCTGCGGAGAAAGAGGAACACTTCTCCACTGTTGGTGGGGTTGCAAGCTAATACAACCACTCTGGAAATCTGTCTGGCGATACCTCAGAAAATTGGATATAGTACTACCTGAAGACCCAGCTATTCCACTTCTGGGCATATACCCCAGAGACACTTTAATACACAACAAAGATATATGCACCACAATGTTCATAGCGGCTCTATTTATAATAGCCAGAAGCTGGAAGAAACCCAGATGTCCTTCAGAAGATGAATGGATACAAAAATTGTGGTACATTTACACAATGGAATACTACTCAGCCACCAGAAACAATGACTTAACCAAATTCTTAAGAAAATGGCTGCATCTAGAGAATATCATCCTGAGTGAGATAACCCAGTCACAAAAGAACAGACATAATATGCAGTCACTGATATTGGGATGCTAATCCCAGAGGCTTGCACTCCCCCAGAAACAACTCACAGACTGTATGAAGTCCAAGAAATAAAGAAAACAAAAAAATATATATATATTTACAAAACAAGAAGACTGACTATTTCCATGTTGCGTTTTGTTTTGCATGTACTTTACGCTCATTGTAACTATTAGGTTTTCAATGCATACTGTCAAGCCCTTGAAAAAATCAAGTACTGACAAAAAAATATATTCACAGAGTTTTATTTAAAAATTATTTTAATATCTGAAAAAACAGTACTGACAAAAATGTATAATTTTAAGCAAAAAATGTTTAAAATCTGTACATTTATCTTTGTTTTGTAAAATAAAGTCATTAAAAAAAAAAAAAAAAGAAGTGGCCCTTCCCTTATGTAACCTTAATCAGGGCTTCAGAAAGACCACGAAAGGTTCCCTGGTTTCTCTGACCACTGACTCTGCTCTTCTTCCTACTAGTTCCCTGCCAAAAGCCATTTGTTTTCCACAGAACTTATTTCCACTTACCTTCAAAGCCACTGGTAAAGAGCAAATGTCTATTCTCTTCTAAGTCCAACAAAATTAGAACTGTGTTCAGTGCCTCACACTGGATCAAATGAGCTCTTTCTCTCTCCATAGAAATACAGCTGCATCTGGTGTTCTGTGGTGCTAGACTAAACAGCATTGCATTATTAAGCTTGAAGGGTAATCCATCCACCGCTGACCCAAACTTAACCACAGAGACCCCCAACACAGACTCCGTCTTCTAAAGAGCAACCCACCCACCTCAAACACCAAATGCAGCTCAAGGGGAAACAGCAAAGTATATGAGAGTCCTTCGCTGAATATATATAATATTTTCTCCAGACCAAGAGCTTACGCTCTAGAGATCTGCACTGTTACTTATGGATACACAGTTTGAGGCTGTAAAACTGATCTAGCAAGAAAGCCTCCTCCTGCTATCTGTTGAGGATTCATCAAAACCAGGAAGTGTGGTCTGTCACTCCCCAACAAAAACAAACTGCCGGAAAATGTGTTGTTTTTATAGAGTCATTTGGTTCTGCAAATAACTGTGTGCCCCTCAGTGTCAGACAGGGACACACAGAATAGCAAAAGTTGGGTACTTGATATTAGCAGCACCTTTCATTTCAGCCCTTCAGGATTCTCAGACACTGCCACGAATGCCATTACTGTCCTCCTCTTGCTGTCAGAAACCGAGAAGCCCCTTCTTCAGAGCCAAGCCTCTCTCCTGGAAGCATTTAACCAATTACTAACAAATTTTAATTGAGATCAATCACTTCCTCTTTCCAAACAGTTCTGGGGCTGTCAATCAAGGGACAACATTTCTCCCAACAATGGTGGACCTGAAACCCAGGAGAGTGAATGAGCTCAGATGACTGTGCCAGGAAGAGATCCATATCTGAGTCCTTTTCAAAGGAGAAGAAAGGTGGGAAATCGAAGGGAGGAGGAAGGAAGGAGGAAAGGAAGGAGGGCAAGAGGGAGGGAGGGAAGATCAGAGGTTTCTTCTGTTGAATAGCATTTGCTCTCAGGACCAACCTATGAATTGACAGTGTGGGTCACTGGGCCTGGAAATGAAGCCAACACAGAAATGGGATATATACAGTCACTATGTCACCATTAAGTATTTGGTTAAGTACCATCGAAAAGACTATTAGGGCTGAAGAAGATGGTTAAATAGAATGTGCTGCTTTTCAGAAGACCAAAGTTCAGTTCTCAGCACTCACATCAATGACACACAACAGCCTGTAACTCCAGCTGCAGAAAATCAGCAGTATGTATACTCACATGCATGTGTGGTTGCACATGGACACACACACACACACTCACCTCATTTAAAAATAAAGTAAATCTTTGTTTTAATGTAACATTTTATTCCTGGAGTCTTTATTTATCAAAGCCACTACATGGCTTCTTTAGTTTGGCTAGTTCACCTTTATTTGTAACCAAGACTTAAATGATGTAACAGCCTTTTTGGAAGTATCAGCTCAGTATCCTGTTGTATAGTACAGCTAGAAAGCACTGTAGCTTTATAAATCAGGCAGGGGATTCAAAAGATGAGCAGCTACCACACAGGTTTTCCTATCAGGGCTGCTTGCACCCCAAGGTTTTCAAAAGGGCTGGCTGCTACCCAGGCCACACTGCCTCTCACCTCCATATTTTCCCTGCTCATGCTTTGGACTGATTTTGTAGGTAGCCCTGGTGCCTAGACATTGACCTGGTTAATGCCAGAGACTCCTTGGTCCAGAACAGTCTTTTTTGTTTGGTTGGTTAGTGTGGTTTGGCCTTTTGAGACAGTCTCTTTGTGCAGCTCTGGCTGTCCTGGAACTCACTCTATATAACCAGGCTGTCCTCAAACTCAGAGATTTGCTCACCTCTGCCTCCTGAGTTCTGGGACTAAAGATGTGTGCCACCGCACCACCACACCCAGCTCAGAACACTCTGAGTGAAGAGCCAGAGCTGTAGTGATCTGGAGAATGATGCTTCTGCATTCCCATCATCCACCACTGAATGGAGCAGAGATACCATTTGACAGGTTGGTCCCACCAGGACTCATTCACTCAGAGCTTCAGAAGCAACCAGTTGTGTGGCCTCTCATCGTAAGTTAAGGATGGAATACACCACACCAGGACTAGGGATGTGGCCCAGCTGGTAGAGTACTCACTTGGCAGCAGAAAGCGCCAGGCTCAATCCCCAAAATAAGCTGTCTGTGGTGGTGTGTATCTGTAATTCTATGAGAAGACAGGAGACTCAAAAGTTCAAGATCATCTACAGCTGTCTTCCTAATTCAAGGGCAGCCTGGACTACTGAAGCCTTGTTTCAAAGAAGAATTAGGGGACAGAAAATTAATAATAACAATAATAATAATAATAATAATAATAATAATAATAATAAAGCAGAACTCAAATTGAGGGCTCATGAGGCAGAAGTAAGGAGGCCAAGGGAAGAATCTAGGTAAAGGCTTCACTGCAGACCCACGATGCTGGGGAACACACAACACCTAATGCCCTACAATTTCACCATGCTAAACCCTGTTCTCTGAAGGTCCTTAACCCTAGTTCCTAAACTCCTTCAGAGCTTGACCAATAGGAGGCATATGAATGGAAGACTATCATCAGCAACAGGGACTTACCTTCAGCCTCTGAGTGGGAGCTGAGGGCAGCAGCAATAGCCTCTGTTGTCTGGGGAATCTTTTGGACTACTGTGATTTCCAACTCCAATGGAGGTTATTCATGTGGGGAGCACTGCCAACCCAATAGCATAACTAAATTAAAGGTTTTGTGTATGTGTGTGTGTGTCTGTGTGTGTCTGTGTGTGTATGCATGCACATGCATGAGTGTGACACATATGAATATATATAGTATAATTTTGATAAATATACAATAATAGTTCTCATTGTTAATGACACTGCACACCCATACACTTTGGACACAGGACTTGGGAAGATTTCAGCTGGATCTGATCTGAAAGCTTCCTTCAATCTAGTTTTGTAGTACCAGAAAGTACTGTGTAAACTGCAAAGGGAGATAATCAATAGTTTTATCCATCTATGCTGCCAATGAACTGTAACAATGGCCAGCATGGCAGAATATTGACGGAGCAGTAACCAATGGCTGTCTAATTGGACTTAAGATGCACTCAGTAGGAGGGAAATGTTGCCTGGTACTAGAAACTTAACCAACTACTCAGGGATAGTGACATCACGAATCTCAGAAAAGAACCTACTACTATCACTTTAATAACCAGGATAATTCTAAAGTGTGTTCTAAACCTTATCCCTATACCCACAGGTAAGTGTAGCTCTCACCCTTCACCAAAGAATCATCTCTAGAGCAAGTGAAGACCATTAAAGAAACCATAACAGGTCATAATGCAGAGATAAACAGTGTAGAGCCTAATACCAACAGCATATGCACAACACAGTTTCTGTAAAACTGAGCATTGTTCTGTGAGATGTGTCTCCTAGAGATGACAGGGAAGCAGCATCCGTAATAACTGGCCAACATGGCTACCTAAACCAGACCTGAGCAATAATAATTCTAATAGACAGATCGAGTGGAAGGGAGAAATCTCTCTGGTTCCAATTCTAAAAAAAGAACTCCAGGCAACTAGTGTCTGCTGAGAGAGGGGATAAGTTATCACTGGGCCTACAGATTGTTCAGACCCTTGCTCAGGCTGTCCCAGAGAGCCCTGGTTAGGAAGCCATGCTCTGGGCGGCCAGTCTGAGAGAGAGCTCCCAACAAGCTCTCTAGGAAAATTGTGCTTTATTAAACCCTGTACCAGGAATGAAGACCAGCTCTGTGTGTGGCAGAAAGAGAGATTTACCTACCCTACAATTTCTCCCCTACCGATTTATCCCTGGGAAAGGCAGCGATGAGCCTCAGAATCGGTTATTCAATACAAAGTGGTCAGCCCTGTAACAATATACATCCAAGTAATAACCAAAGAAACTCAGGAGGTTGTATTTACATATTTATATGTGGTAATGATGTAGTAGCTATAATAATAATAATAATAATAATAATAATAATAATAACAACAACAACAATAACAATAAATAGAAGCCATCAATTTCAAGTGTAATGAGGAGGGAGCCATGGATGGGGTTGAAGACAGGGGAGGGGAAAGTGGTGTAATTATATTTTAATTTAAAAATTACTAAAAATAAAAATTCAAAGACTATCAAGAAGACACATCAGATTTCACTAATGAGTGGAAGGGAGCTGATGAAAGGAATTCCACAGGAGGAGAGTCTTCTCTCTAGGAAAGTGAGAAACACAGGCAGCAAAAGATAAGAGGTAAAGTGTGCAGTTGGAATGGAGTTGAATTTCAAAGGCAACACTTAAAGCATTTAAGGCACCAGCAGAGGTGGGCTCTTCTCACCCGGCACCCCTGCCAAGGGCCTTTGAAAAGACTTCTTTGGGCCTCCTTTCCAATCAAAATAGACCTCCTATCTCCCATTCCTGGAGGCCTTATTCTCTTTTCCCTGATCTGATAAACTAATCCTTGCTGAGGTGTGAACGGATTGATGAATAGCTCCTTCTGACTAACATATTTGCATTTTAATAGGGTTCTTCTGGACATGCCTTAAACCAAAGAAATGGTGGTGGAAGCCAGGTTAACCCTAGTAAGAAAACTGGTCATTCCCAGTGGGGTGATAAATTGGTAGGGGAGAAATTATAGAGTAGTTAAAGCTCTCTTTCTGCCACATGCTGGTCCTCATTCCTGGTTTAGGATTTAATAAAGCACAATTTTCCTAGAGAGCTTGTTGGGAGCTCTCTCTCAGACTGGCCGCCCAGAGCATGGCTTCCTAACCAGGGCTCTCTGGGACAGCCTGAGCAAGGGTCTGAACAATCTGTGAGCCCAGTGATAACTCAGGAGGAACAGAGTGCTCCCACAGTACCTGGCCTGCCCTCCCCACTGGACAGATGCAGAAGTCTCCGAAATGTCAGAAAGCACAACAGCATTCCCTGGAGTTTGGGTTGCCCTCCTCCCCCATTTTTTTTTATAACAGCCACGTTATTCAACAAAGTACATGTTTCACACAAAACTATGAAAGCTGTAAGTAAAAGGCATGCAGTAGATTTCATAAGAATTATCCATGTGATTCATTTTAATTTCACAAACAAATCATTAATGCATTTAAAAGGCTAGGCTCACTTCTCAGTCAAGGACTGGGCTAAGGTTCCCTTATGGTAAGGCAGAAATCCAAGTGCTTACAAGACAGGTTAACGAGTACAAAAGCCTAACACCATCATTCTTTCTCCCTGCCTCTCTCTCTGGATCATCAACTTTCTTAACACAATGAGAAAAGAACATATGCAAGTGTGGTCATACACATGTAATCCCAGCACTTGGAAGGCAAACAGGAAGATGGGCGTTGGAGGCCACGACTCCATTACATTATAGTTCTCTCAAGTCCAGCCTGTGCTACATGAGTCCCAGAGAGTCTTCTGACTCTCACCCATGTGGTGGCATATTTATGCTCACCACAAGCATGCATGAGTGAGCGCACACACACACACACACACACACACACACACACACACACGTATACATACATACTTAATTTTAAAAAGTAAATTTCAATAAAAAACTTCATTGATTCTATCACAAACATACAAAAGAAGTTCTTTAAAATACACTAGAACTCTAACATGATTGGCCAAAGAATGAAAGAAAGAAAATTCTCTGCAAGCACCCCGCTGACAAAGACTCCACAGAAACTAGAACGGAAGGAAGCCCCACTTTCTTTGTTGATTCTAAAGTGCACTTACACATTTCCCAACTGGAACATGAAAGGACAATGAATAAGGAAGTACCTCCTATCCCAATGACCCAAAGTCTAGATTCATAAACAACTCTGTATGGCCTCTAATCAAGGAGCCAGCCACAGTCACCCACAGTCTGGCTTTGTAAAAAGGCTTCTCAAGGGTTTCCAGAAGCAGGTTCCTCCCCTGTAAATACCACTCACTCAGCCATGACTTCACAACTGCTCTCTATAAATCACCATGACTTCCTCTGTCCACAAATGGTACACTCCACGGTGATAACTTCCAACCTGCTAATGAGATACTGTCGGCTCTGAAGCTCGCTCAGCCCCTGCTTTTGTGATGTTCCTACCTGACCCTCGTGAAGACATCAGCTATTCATCCAAAAGTGGTGTTGGTGGCCCATCCCATAAACTCTGCAAAGGAGTCCAGTGATAAAATGGGCATGCCTGGTCTGGATGTCTCTTCTTTACACAAATCCTGTGTGGCCTCTACAGCTGGTTAATGAGTGTCCTGTCAATCCATCCTTTGGTATGAGGCCTTCAGGTACAATACTCACCTCTGCCACAAAGTGCATTCACATCACTGCTTTTGACAGCTTCACGAAATCAAGAACACACTCTGGATGTGATCGGTTGGAGAATAAACTCATCTCTGTATCTTCTGGGGGTAGAGTGGGGAGTGCTTGAAACTTTGGGTCTGTGCCATCACTTCTATAAATTTATCAAGAATATCCATTTGTGCAAATGCTCCTGTGCCACTAGAGTCGACCTTGTCATGGTCTCTTCCATGTGACAGTAAGAAATACAAAGTGGGAATTTGCTCCTGAGTTCTGAAATAGCAGGTTTGAGTCCTCCCAGTACCCACACGTGCAGTGGAAAAGACCTCTGCTGTACTGAGATTCTGAGATAGAATCTGCCTATGGCAGCCTGGTTGGAGAATCCAGGATGCACTGCAGTCTCAGTGTAGATTTCAACCCGAGAACAAAGCACTAGCGTGCATGTTAGGAGACTGCCAATAACAGCCTTCCTGTAGACCAAAGCTGGTTCTGACTTTCAACTGGCAATCTCAAAGAGGTAGAACTGCTCTTTTCTGCCCACCCAGATACCAGTAGGTCCACCTGTTTTACCTACCATGGATCCAGCCAAGCCTTCACAGTAATCTAGGCATGTTCAACAAATGTCAGCATCCATGTGGTCCTCAAAAAAAGAGGACTTGCCCTTGTCAATGGTCTCAACATTAATCATCTCAACCCCCTGTTTTCTGTCATTTTGGAAGCCTCAAAAAAAAAAAAAAAAAAAAATGAGCAATGTTCCAGGACAAATTTTCAGTCTCCATTTTAAAAGCAGACTTTGCATTCAGAATAGCCAGACTGATCTCTATTTTCTTGTGAACACATAAAGCTGTCTGTCCATGGGTCCACAAAAGCCCTTCACCAGCAACCAAGCTGCTACAACGCAGTGAAAATGGGTGTGCACTGGGGGCACCGGCAATGGTGACTGCAATTTGGACCAGCAAAATAGTCCTGGTTTCTCAGTAGACCATGTCGGTGGACACCACGGGGTGTCAGAGTTGAAGAGACATAGACCAACTTCTTGTAATGCAATTCTACTGGGCTTCATATTACATATCAGAAAAAAAGAAGAATCAAAAACAGTGAAAATTATCTTAAAGTTTTTTACCACTAGCCATGTCTACAAAACACAAAGTTGCTTTATGTTTGCCCATGGGGAGCCCTGCGAAAACATGAACTCCTAGAGAAGGTTCACGGCCATACAAACGACTTGTCTGTCACCACTGTCCTGATAAAAGACGCTACTAGATAATCTCAGGCTCTATTTCTTTTAAATTTCCCTTTAGTAGCATCCAGCCTCAGAGCTGTAACATATAGTTACAGGAGGTGCTCTGGGGTTACACATTGTTAGCGGCTGGGATGTAGCCACATTGGTAGAAAGTTTGCCTAGCATGCACAAAACCCTGGGTTTGAGTTCTAGCACCACATAAACTAGTCATCATTCTTGACTCCGGCTATATAGTAGGCACAGCGAGGGAGGCCATCCTGGGGTACATAAGAGCATGTTACCTGAGAGAAGAACTGGGGGAGGGGCTCACTAGGATCAGCTAAATTTTCTTATTATCTTAGAGCTTCACATGCTGCTAGAGAAATGAGTGGTACATGCCTCTTTAAAAAAAAAAAAGTTTGCAATCATCTCAAGAGTTTTAAAATAGAATTTTAAGTCAGTATTTTTTGGGGTGGCCAGGGACTGGCACTCACAGTACATTAGAGGCCTGACCAGGAACTTACTGGGACGTGAAGTCTGCACAGGAGCATGACCCCCCCTCGATCCAACAACCCTTTTCTGGGAAAATGCCGCCAGCTCCATTACTCCAGATTCCAAGACGGCTTTCCATACTGGGTATTTTGCTTTAGTAACAGGAGGTCCCAGAGCTGTCCTCATATACCTTTTTATTCCTTAACCACCTATATGCTCTAGTTCCTAGTCCATCTACTCTTTTAGGAATAACTTTGGATTTATTCTTGATTTCTAGAGAACTTGTTTCCTGGAAAAGCACCCAGGTTGTCTACGTGTGTCTGTGTGTGCATTTGTGTGTACGGATTTATATGTGTGTGTGTAGTCCTATGCATGCATATAATTTCCATGTGTATGCATGTTCAAGTGTGTACACATGTTTGTGGTGGCAAGAGAACAATATCAGGTAACTATTTCAGTGTCATTAGTTACTGTCCTAGTGCTGTGAAGAGACACCATGCTTATAAAATATAGCATTTAAAAGGGGCCTTGTTTACACTTTAAAGCCAGTTAGTCTGTGGCTATCATATCAGGGAAAATGGCAGCAGGCATGGCTCTGGAACAGTAGCTGAGATGTCATATCTGGTCCACAAGCTGGGAGACTGTGCCTATTGTGGCCTTCTGAAACCTCAAAGACCATCCCCAGTGACAAGGCCTCACCTCCCCCATAAGCTCATACATTTGAATATTTGGGCCCCATCTGGTGGAACTGTTTGGGAAGAATCAGGAGGTGTGGCCTTATTGAAGAAAGGGTGTCACTAGGGGGCAGACTTTGATATTCCACAAGATTCCTGCCATCCCCGGTGCTTCTTTTTCTCTGCCTTATGATTATGGATTATGTGAGCCTTCACATCTTGTGAGCCTTTCCCTTTGCGCCACCATCATAGACTCTAACCTTCTGAAACCATAAGCATCAAATTAAATGTTTTCTTTCATAAGTTGTCTGGGTCATGAAGGTTTACCCCAGCAATACAAAAATAACTAAAACACATGATTTCTCAAAGGATCTGGAGCTAATTGGCTAGGCAGGGTGACCAATGAGCTCCAGTGCTGTAACTGTTTTTACCTGACCCCTACCCTTACCCTATCCCCACCCCACCCACACACCAGCACTGGGTTATAAACTTCTTCCTTTGTCGCAGGGCCTTCACTTGGGCTCTGGGGATCTAAGGTAAGTCCTCTTCCAGCTTGCAGCTTACTGAGTGAGCAATCTCTCTGGTTGTTATTGTTTTGGTTTTGCTTGTTTTCCAGGGCCTTGCACGTGTTAGGAAACCTCTCTACTACTGAGCTTATGCCTGCTCTTAAGTACTGTGTTCCTTTTGATAAGAAACTGTGTTCCCACTCTCAGAGTTGCCTATCCTCCTGATGACGGCAACCACGTTCTTCCATCAGCTACTGCGTCTCTACCTATGGCTTCTTATTGCTTCATCCTGTATCCCCACTCCACCTGCTGTCATTTGTTCAGGGGCCACTTGATCTCCCAAAAACACACACAGGCCCATAACAACACCCCAGACTTTTATTTCAAGCAGTCTTGTTTGAGCTTCTCCCACCTGCATCAGGTCTGGTTCCCCCAGACTTCAGGAATGCCTGTATCCATCCTGGTCTCTGGCCATTGTCACAGCTTGATTTTCTCCTGCAATGTTGGTAGTTTCACATCAGATATCAGTTTTAGTTTAGGATTGGGCCTCATGGCCTGCAGCCATCATTACTTTAAATTGAGCTAGAGATTTCGGGCCTGCAAGAGGTATCTGGAGGGTCAGTAGCTTTGCTTGACAGGCCTTCAGGCTCAAGCATGCTTTTTGTTCCACACATTTTCAGAAAGTTCCTTTCTGGCTTCTCCTGTTTCTTTATACAGGGCTTGAGTCTTTGGCTCCAGTGTTGGAGAAAGCCTTTGTCTTTACTCCTCTTCTTGTGGCTGCTTGCTGCCTGCCACAAATCATCCCTAGGAGATCTGAGCTGCCTTTCTTGCTTACTGAGTTCCCTTCTTTCCTTTCTCTTTGCTCTCCAGCTGTGTGCTGAGGCTCGAAACACTGACTTATTATACTCAGATATGGTGGTCATAGGTGGGGTTGCAGGGCTCTGAACAAGTATGTTGCTAGAATCCAGCTTATTGCTAAGACAGTTCTCGAATGCATGCATGGAACCACTGAGAATCCATCACTTTGCACTGTCTACATCACGAAAGTTCTGCCAGCATCTCCACTAGGTACATGAAGCAGTTGGTCTAGTCTACATAGCCCGCCCATCCAGCCCACATCATTCCAATCCTGGCCAAGAAAGAATAGGCACTTTAGCTTTCCTGCATCCAGTGGCTGACCCAGTGTGATAGATGGCACCAAATAAATCTTGGGAGAGGCACACAATTAGTCACATGCTCCTAGTTTTCAAGAAGTTCTGTCTTCCTAGGAGCTGTGGATTTGCTTCACCCAGGCCCTCTCCTAGGCTAGTCAGCACCATCTTCCTAGGTAACCACTGTTCTCATCTCTGCTCCACTTCCTGGTTATTACACCTTACCTCATGCCAGCCTCTGGCATCGTTTGGAAACAAGTGGAGATTCCTGACAATGCATGTGTGGAATGTTAAGGGTATTTTCTCTAGCCCTGCAGCATTTTTGTGGCATAATGAGAGAGGCTACAGGAAAGGTTGCAGTGACTCAGGCTAAGCTGCATGTTTTGGGAACAGTCTCTGGACCCCTATCTGTTGTTGTTGGTAATATTAGCATTCTAGAAAAACACTTGAATGAGCATATGTGCTGAGTCATGCTCATGGTAGAGGCAGGTGAGAGGCCTACAGTGGTCAGAAAACCAGGAAGAAAAGTAGGGAGATCCCTTAGGTATGGAAGAGTTTAGTCACTGGTTTTCTAAGAACTTCCTGTTGGCTCTAGTTCCTGTTCAAAGCTCCAGAATCCAAGCTGGGCCACCAGAAGTGTTTTCTGAGCCTCTACAATGAATACTTGGTAAGACTGATCACACTGTACTGCTGACGAAATTACAACCTTCTCTAATGCCAGCATGGTAAGTAATGTTAGTACAGACATAGCACAGGCACACATGTTTCCTGTACCATTGCAAAAATACTTTCTTATTCTCCAACCACTTTCTGCACATGAAAGACAGAGCAAAAATGAAGTTGATGAACAGCAAAAATATGGACCAATAATAATAACAAGCACATAAGAGAAGAAAGGACACAATACGGAAGAAGCTTAGGTAGGAAGACTGTTGCAAAAGCTAGGTTGAATGACACAGTGAATTTCAGGCTAGCCTGGGCTACCATGCCAAAACCTGTCTCAAACTTTTTTTTAATTGTAATAAAATGATTGTGGTGGTTTGAATATGCTTGGCCCATGGGATAGCACTATTAGGAGTTGTGGAGTGGGTGTGGCCTTGGTAGAGTAGGTGTGGACTTGGTGGAGTAGGTGTGGCACAGTTGGAAGAAATGTGTCATTGTGAGGGTGGGCTTTCAGACCCTTTTCCTATCTGCCCATGAGACAATTTTCTCCTCTTTGCCTTCGGAACAAGATGTAGACCTCTCAACTCCTCCCGCACCATGCCTACCTGGCATTGCCCTGTTTCCTCCTCAATGATAATGGACTGAACCTCAGAACCTGTAAGCCAACCTCAATTAAATTTTGTTCTTATCAGAGTTGTCTTGGTCATGGTGTCTGTTCACATCAGTAAAGCCTTAATTAAGACAACTATCCATAAAAATCAAGGTTCAGAAATATTAGAAAATTGTTTGTGTTACAGATAAAGCTGGAGGAGAGGGTCTTTCATAGCATTATCAGAATCTAAAGCAGAACAATCTCTAAATATATATTTTTTCAAAAAGATAAAAGGATTAGTTTGAAACTACCCCAAGAGCTGAAAATGTCTCTCAGTTGATGGAGTATTTGGATAGTACGCACAAAACCCTTGTCTGGATCATCACATTCACCAGATAAGCAGGTGAAGAGATGGAGGTATGGGAATCAGAAATCCAAGTTAAGGGCTACAAAGGTGATTCAGTGGGTAAAACTGTCTGCTGTGCAAGAGTGAGGACCAGAGTTCAAATCCCCAGCATTCATGTGTAATGTGTAAATCTAATGTGTCAAAGGCTATACATTCTCATAACTCCCAGAAATGTGTAGTGTATTAGTTGGGGTTCTCTCTGAAAGATCAGAACTGATAGAGTAAACACACACACACACACACACACACACACACACACACACACAGTGTTTAAGGAACTCAAGTCCACCTGTGGTGTGAACAAATTTTTAAGCTCTCTAGAAAGTAACATTCTTGTTTGTGAATGGTATTTGTTGACTTGGCAGCCACTAAGTGGTGTTAGCAAGGCTTATTGAAGGGTCTCTATTTTATTTATTCATTTATTTATTTATTTATTTATTTATTTATTTATTTATTTATTTATTGAAAATCTAACTAAATACAAAGTTTAAAGAATTACTTTACTCATTTTATTTCAGTTTTATTCAGCTTGAAGTCTTATTCTATTCACTGCAGTTCAGCTCTAAAATACAAGGAATACATACAAAGTTGCTTTTGTAGACCTTCTGAGAACCTTCAGAGGATATAATTAAGTACATAATTTTCACCACATCTGTATGATAGAAAAATTGGCCTCTTCCAGTGGCCTTCTTTAGAACATTGATTAAAGCCAGCCCCAAATGGCTGCCCTTGGCAGCAGAAAAGTACTTGACTTTACACAACTCGTCTTTGCTTCTCAACATGGTGATGCTTCCAACAATGCTTTTATTTTTTAATTCCCTGAAGGACCATCTCAAGCATCTCACTTTCTCTGGAGTTTATCACGTGTACAGTTTCAGACGAAACCCACCTATCTAAACTGTGCTCTGCATCCTAATGCCATATGGACCCCGATGTTCAAGTTGTTTGGGGTTTTCTCCGTTGCCTTTGCTGTTGTTGAATAAGTAAATTAACCAGTGAGTGCCTCAGGACACATGGCACATGTTCAGGGTTTGTGAAACAAGAGGGCATAAAAGCAAGGATGCGAGGTCTGCTAATGGACCCTCCCAGCTCATGAGGGGCTTTCATCCCTTTTGTTTGCACAGTGGAAATAGGCAATGCTACTCCTTTAAATAACAGGACCCTTTTGTCCCTGTGAGGTTTCCGTTACCAGGCCACAGTCTGTCAGTTTGAAACCATTTCCTTCCCAATTAGTTTGCAGTTGGGTGATGCCTCGTGCTGTGTTGTGGTTTCTCTACCTTCGTTTGACCTTCAGCAGCATCTGTAAAGCTTTCTGCTTAGCACTTCCACTCGGGAGGCACGGGATGTGTTTGCTCAAGAATTTTGTGCTTGAATCCGTATGGCTCCTGAGAATTTGGGGACCAAAGGCTGTCTATAGTCGTAGGTTTTCCCTGTAACTAGGAGACTTTGTCTTGCAAAGACCTTGGGGAATAAAAGCCCAGAAAAATCTCCCACACATTTAAAGCCTTAGCAGCAGTCCAGGGGAAAACACCTTTATCTTCGGATTCTATCTCCGCGACCCTTATCTTGTTTGAACTGAGATTTGGGCTATTTGCCCTAAGGCGAGTCCTCTCAGCCATCCTGGCCCCTTCCTTCCTGTTCCAAAATTATGGCCTGCAGGCAGAGCACGTGACTTAAACGTTCTTTCTCTCACTCCTCTCTCTACTGCAGCCTGTCAAATTATAAAGCACAAGCAAGCAGCATAGGACAATGAAAGCAGTGTCAAATGTAGTGCAGACAGCCTGGCCAGAAGGATCCAAATGCAAGATCAGCCCCAGCTTACCCAGTATGTCCTAATGTGAGCTGGGAACGCCCGGCGTGAGCTACTAGTGCATCTGATACAGTCAAGGGCATAACTATGAAAATATGAAAGCCCTCGGGCTGGGACACGGCTCGGCTGAGAGAGTGCTTGCCTAGCATGCAGAGAGCTGCACAGTATACACCCTGGGACAGAATGCTGCATGTCTGTGATCTTAGCACTGGGGAGGCAAAAGTCTCTGTCCTCAAGCTTGAGGACATTGGAGCTGCGGACCTTATGCTGGCTGAGAACTCTGAGAAAAGAGAGAAGTGGCGGTTGGTCTTGAGGTTCTTCTGACACAGACATAAGCTAAGCGATGTGGTGAGGTTCCCACTAAGGATCCAGGCACAGAGGTCCTCTGAGCTCACTGTGCTGCAGGAGCAGTCACCCGACCATCAGCACTGTCCCAAGCCCCTCCATCTGTCAGCCAGGAATCGTCAGAGCAGTACTCAGACACCGAGGCCAGACCCACAGCCAATGCGACAGAATTCCAAGTGAGATCTAAGGACTACGGCGTGTCATCTGTGCTAGCGAGGTGTCTAACCCACCCTCATATCCTCCATGACTTACCAGAATAACCAAATTTGGACACTACATAAGAGATATTATCAGTGAGACTGGGCGACCATTTGAAGTGGAGGCTTGCACCTGTAACTCCACCAGAGGCAGGAGGATTGCCAGAAGTTCTAGGACCAACAGTTGAGGCCAACCTTGAGTCTGTAGGGAGTTTTTGTGAGTTGTGTGTGTGTGTGTGTCTGAGTGTGTGTGTGTGTGTGTGTGTGCGTGTGAGTATGTGCTTGTGATAGTGTCTCACATGTCTTTAAACTCTCGCCCTCCTACTTCAGTCGTCTGATGCTTACTTAGTTTACAAGTATCATTCACCATTCTAACCTTGTTATTTTATAATACATGTTGTGTATAATACAATACTTTTTATCTCGAGACTGAGTTACACAGGTCCCTAGATGTATCAAAACTCAGGTGCCTTCTAGGACTACACACCTCATTGCATGTAAACCATGCACCAGATGAAAAGCTCCTAAATGAAATGCTAAGATGTACTTAGACATCAGCACTATAAAGCAGTGTGAGGGCAACAATTTAGTGTCTTCCATTGACTTTCAAATGTATCTCCCCCAAAATAGACTTGGGCTGGGGGTGTGCCTTAATGGTTGAGTTATACCTACCATGCATAACACTTCCAATTCAACCCTCTGAGCACACACATGTGTACGTGCACACACACACACATGCACACTTCACATATACATTCATTAGCCCAGTATCAAGAAGTTCCAACCTTAACTATAAAGTCCCAACATTTGACTGCAAGTACATCAGCCAGTGTCCTCCAAGCACAGGAAGTGTCAGCCTACTTTCTGAGCTCATCACACTTCTCTGTAAGATGGCTTATCCCCACCTCCCTGTAAGGCACCAGCCCCTCCCCCAGCATACAAAGCACTCACACTATTAGGATGAGCACTCAGGTAACAGTGCTCTATTTAGCCTAATAATGTGCTCAACATATATACATTAAAAATATGTGTAGCATCTATGGGGGGGGGATCATGTTTGAGTACAGGTGCCTGGCAGGGTCCAAAGGAGAAGACCAGATCCCTGAGAGCTGGGGTTACAGACTGAGGGCTTCGAGAGAATCAAACTCAGGTCCTCTGCAGGAAGAATCTAATAGATACTTGCTCATTTAGGGAAAAATACTGCACTTGAGTAAGTGCCTATTTGGAAGCATAGTGTTTGAAGATCCTGCTTCCTTGAATTGTTCATACAAAACAGTCTAAAGGTGAGGCCAAAGGCAGGAGGTGACTGTCCCTGTGCTGTAGGAGGCCCCTACTGTCTAGTCACACAGCCTTAGCAACCACAGCAGGGGCTGGAGCTCAGTGCTTAGGAGTAGAGGACTCAGTTCAGTTCCCAGCCACCACATCAAGTGGCTCACAACTACTTGTAACCAAAGCTACAGGGGATCTGACATGCTCTTCCAGCTTCCACGGGCACCTACACTAATGTGCTCACACCCCTCACAAATGCATGCAAATACACATAAACACAAATAATGTTTAACTGAAGAAAAACAAGGTGAAGATTTGAGGGCACTGAGACACTTGGGTTTCTGGCTCAATTTCATGATTTTGCTCATTTTTAGGCCCCAGGCATCACCACACACACCATGGCCTTTCCTTTCTCATGAGGACTGCCCAGCCATACTCCGGCTCAGAGCCCTGACACGTGGAACAATGAGAGCTCTGTTCTTCGTGGGGATGCCCATGCCAAAGGGAAAAACTGAAATCTAGTACCACACCAGGATGAAACCTGTCTCCTGGTTCTTTGTGAACTCCCATGTTTCTACAGCACCAATTCTCAGAGAAAAGCTTACTGAGGGGCCACGTCTGCATGAGTTAGCCTCGATGCCGTACCTGCTGATGGAGAATATTGGAAAGACTATGTACCTGGAGACTCTACTTCCATCTTCTCTGCAAAGTCATGGCAGCCTCAGACAGGGAGGTGACAGAGTAGTGACAGGCAGGGAGGCTGCCAGCTAGCTTTAACGATGGACCCTCTCTGCTTCCTAAGAGTGTTTCTGTGACAGATTCACATTTTATAGAAGATGGCTACCTCCTCTGATGGGAAACATTTAATTATGGGTTCAACAGACAACCCAAAATAAGAAAGCCAGAGACTGGAGGATTAAGATACTTGAGTAGCGGTCATCCAGGTTGATAACTTGATAACTGCATACAAACCTGTCTGGCCCATGGGATGTAAGCACCCTTCCCTATAGCAGACCCCGAGACTGCTTTCTCCACATAGAGAGGGAACTCCTGCTCATCACTGCTGATTAACTCAACAAGATCAGCATGCACGCATCACCTGGATGCCACCACTAGTTGCCACCGGAAACACCTAGAATGTTCTAGATAAATATTGGCTAAGTTAAATGATAAGGCTGAAAGATGACAGAAAAAAAAACAGTTTTTATACACACAAGCCCTGGAGTCTCCTAGATCCACATCCTGCCTTGAATGCTTATTAGCTCTACGACCTTAGACAAGAAACCCTCTCATGTGTACACACACACAAATATATGTACACAGTCATACATACATATACCTACACACACAAATACACACATATATACAAAAAATATACACATATAAACCGATGTAAACATACGTGCATATACACACATAAACATGCATACATATATATACATGTGTATATATACACATGCATACACTCATATAAACACACATATACACAAACATAAATACACACCATATACACATATAAACATATATACATATACATAAACACACATATATACATACATATACACACTGTGTTCTTGCTTCCTCTAATATAAGACACAAATAAAACAGACCATGGAACTGTGAACAATTGAGTAAACTAATTACTATAGAATACGGGGAACCCTGTCCCACGTGTATAAGAGATGTGGATGTGAATCACTGTCTTGATTTAAAGAAGTGACATTTACCTGAGAGATTTCTAGGTCTTCATGGTAGAAAATAAGGTGGAAACTAACTGCTGGGCTCAGGAGCAAGAACCCAAATCCTGCCCTAAAAAGGTCAGACACCTATGAGCAGAAAAGAAGGACAATCCCAGCATTCTCATCACATGAGGGGAAATTATTCTAGAGCTTTATTCACTCAAAAGAGTTGCATGGTAAACACCCCACACATGATCTACCTTCAGATTCTGGTTCAGAATGAGTGAAGAATTGAGTTAATACTCCCCTCCCAGAACTCCCACTTACCTACTAGGGAAGCAGAAGTAGGACCCTGGGGATGGCCGGATTTGTGCTTGGTTGGGATGAGAAAAGAGGTCTCTCACTTGTAGTAATGTTGGACTGAGGCCCTGGTGCTCAGAGAAGAACTAGCCTGCAGCAAAGTCAACCTCACAACAAACAGAAGACAAGGAAGAACTACGTGGGACATCCATGGTGAAGATGCTGTTCAGTCAGGGAAAGTAACTCAGGGAGATTAAAGGAGCTGCTGACTCAGCATCTTA
Source organism: Micromys minutus (assembly GCF_963924665.1). NCBI lineage: Eukaryota > Metazoa > Chordata > Mammalia > Rodentia > Muridae > Micromys > Micromys minutus. The sequence goes on along the minus strand of NC_137977.1, from coordinate 3,475,948 downwards.
TTCTCTACTCACAGAGTCTACCCAATGGTGGGTTCTTCAGGGGCAGGGGGATGGGGGTCAGCCTGCTGTAGTCGGCGACTGGGGGTTTGCCTGTCTTCAGGAGAAAGCCACATTCTTCAAGGTAGGCTTAGCCTTGCAATGTGTACCTAAGGAAGATGTGCAGCTACCAAGTGTAGAGAGACAATAGAAAAAAACAAGCAGTTGTAAAGTGAGTTGTTTTCCTTCCCATTTTTCGGCACTCCTGTCTGCAATTGTTCATTTTAAGGCATGAGTTAGCATGTTTACTGTTTGGGTTTTGATGTGTTGTGGTTCTTTCTTTCCTAAAGGAAGAATCTCCTGTAGCCCTTGCAACATAGTCAAAGGGGACCTTGAACTCCTGATCCTTCTGCCTCCCCGGACGCCCCATCCCCATGATAGAATTATAGAAAGACGTCACTAGAGTCTCTGCAGAGTGGAGGACAGAATCCAGGTCTTCCGGCAGCCTCGGGAGATGCCTGGCTATAGAATCACATCACCAGCCTCCTTCACCTGCTTAGTTACATCCATTCTGGGGACCATCAAAAGACCAAAAGCAAACCACCGTCTTCACTTCTTTTTCCTGGACTGTGGTCTGCACTAAGCACAAGTTTCTGTGTTTTTGGTGTTCACACTGTACAAGAGAGTATGAAGTTCTCCATTTTGACATCCGCAGGAAGAAGGAAGACATGGAGGAGCCTGTGCATGCAAGTCAATAAGAAAGAATAAAAGGCGAGTGAGGTAGAGGAAGATTTACCTGTTAGGCTGCAGCCTCACATCCCTGGGCAATGGCACTGGAGGTAAAAATGTTGCTGCTGGCTCAGCAAATAATCCTCTGGACTCCCGTGTCCATGAAGCAGGCCTGACTTCATGAGGAACTCTGCTTCTGAGATATGTCATGAGTCTTCTGCCCTCTAGGGTAGAGATACCCAAACCCTAGGCCTAGGGACTCTTTTCTATTTTTTTCTCCTCTTTTTAATTGGGTAGTTTATGCATTTACATTTCAAGTGTTATCTCTTTCTTCCCTCTCCCATTTCCCCTTCCAACCACCCACTCCCACCTCAACACCCTGGCATTTCCCTACATTGGAGAAATGAGCCATCACAGGACCAAGGGCTTCTCCTCCTATTGATGCCAGACAATGCCATCCTGTGCTACATTTGTGGCTGGAGCCACGAGTCTCCCTACCCCCATGTGTACTCTTTGGTTGGTGGTTTATGAATTGCCAAAACTCCCCAAGAGCCCACTTTTATGCTGCTAATATTTACCTAGTTCAAGGACCATATTTAAAAACAAAATATTTTAAAGTATTTGTGCAGCCATCTCTTTCATCAGAACATGAATTTGTGGCACACTAGTATAAAAATCTTAAGTAACATGAATGACATTTCTGTTTTGTAACAGCAACAGGAAGCTTCTCCCAAAACAAAGGAAAAGTAGATGCAGAAGGAGCAACGCTGCCTCCAGTTGGTTTGTTTTGTTTTTTTTTTTTTTTAACCTTTCTAACATTTGTCATAATAAAAGGTAGTTACTTTCTCATATCTGCTTCTGTATTCAATTTGCTGCGATATGTTGTTTTAATTAATGTGTCTGAAGAAAACTCAACCTTGCAGCATTAAGAGCTTGAGGCCTCACAGCCCTGGCAGACTGTCTTGAGGCCCATAGAGCACATCGTAGTGTTTTCAAGTTCCCAGGACATACAGGAGAGATACTGAGGCTGGATTCCCTCCATGTGATTTGTTCACTATGTACAGGGCTTCATTCCCCTCTGCCTAGCCTTCTTTCTTAGATAATTTCCTGAGTCATAAATGTAGCAAGTCATGTGTCAGAGTTTCTTTCATTTTTGAGTTGCTTCCCCACCACCTCCACCATCAAGCCTGGACTGCCAAACACAAGTTAAATTAACCTGGCACTTCACCAAAGTGTTCTCTGCTATGACCATCTTCTGGGAACCCATGGCAATAGTGGACAAGCAGCTCACTCTGTTTCTAGTCACCCAAACACTGGTTGTCTTCTGATGTCAAAAATGTCTTGGACAAGAGGATTGGAAGCAGCAGGGATAGTAAGACAACAAGCTCAGAAGTTAAGAGTGCTTGAGCTTTTGGTGCAAGTTCAACTCCTGGCTTTATCTCAACTACCTGTAAGCTCAGTTCCAGGGTATGTAATACCTCTGGCCTCTGTCAGACCTGCACTGATATATGGACCTCACCATACTCACACACACACACACACAATTAAAATAGCTTGTTAAAATGTTTTTCTAACTGGGGAGATGACGCCATCAGTGAGGTGCTGCCTGTGCAACAATGAGGACTTGAGTTTAATCCCCAGAACTCATTGAGAAAAGGCCAGTGAGGTGACACATTCTCATAATTCCTGGGGAAGCAAAGCAGGCAGATCCCAGGAGCTGGCCAGCCTACCTTCTTAGCAAGTCTTGGGTCAGAGTTAAAAACATTTTCTCCAAAAAGCAAGGTGTAGCACCTAAGGAATACATTTGAGACTGGCCTCTGTCCTCTACATGCATGTGCACCCACATGCAGGAGAAAAAGCTCACATGCCTACACATGCTTTCAAGTGCTTTCTAACGTCTTCTCTTCATCTCTTCCTTTGTCAGATCTCCTGGCCATACCTATGAGATGGCTTCTGAACATTTACCAAACTCTGGTTAACATTTATCCCAAGAGATAAAGTTGTTCCCTCAAAAGAGACACAGAGGCCATGTTGAGAACATTTAAGCAGGAGCACAAACCAAAATCCAAGAGAAAAGATAGCAGTGATTGTTTATAAAAGCATGTATTTGTTCATAGGTGCCATGACTCTCTAAACATGTATTCATGTGATGGAGAGGTGTGGGACCTGATTCTAGGAGCCCCACACAGCTCTTTTACTAAGGAAAGGCAGCCTCTGAAACCTTCACCACTAGGTTTCATCAGCGTGCATGAATTCAGGCTTGGACATGTGAGAACAATGCTCAGCAGGGTGTGGAAACTCATGCTTTTAAGAACAGCGCTCTGTTGCAGATCCTGGCAAGATGTGAGGGAACACCACCACTGCTGGGCTCTAGCCAAACTGAATCTGACTGGCGAGAGACTCCGGTGCAGGATGCAAGAAACTTTGGGAGAGAAAGTCTCTTCCCAATTGGAGGTGCTATCAGCTCTTTAGAACAAAGGAACTCCAGCTGAGGAATGATTTCTACATGCGTCTCCTTTACTTTTGCACCCAGCTTCTTTTTAAGTACAGTTTTTGAAATAGATTCAGTCTGACAACCAGCTTTCTATTGGGTTGGCCTGAGGGCTTGGGAAAACCTTGTCTATATATTTTGGGGCAGTCCTGCTTCTGTCTAGAGCTTACATGCAGTCACATCTATGTGCAGGGGCATGGCCTATCTGGCTGGGGTCCACATCACATCCTTTGGTGGAGGCAGGAGTTGGGGCACAGCCAATGCTCTGTGGGGCCATGCACTGTTTGTGGGAGCACAAAGATCATGCACTGCTTATGACAGCGTGAGGATTTCTGATTTTCTGGGAGCCTGGGAAGCTCCTTCCTTCTCGTTATCAGGCCCGGAGCTTTCAGCCAGTCTCAATAAAGAATCAGGGTTTCAAATACAGCCTACCTGCCCCATAGATGGGCACACAGTGCCATGACACATGGATGACATCAAAGGAAAACATTCAGGGACTATTCTGTCCCTTTCCATGTGGATTCTGAGGGCCACACTGTCAGGTGTGCAGCACCTTTACCCACTGAGCAAGTTTGTGCCTATTTATTCTAGTTTTAAGAAGTTACATCATAGGCCTGGTGAGATGGCTCAGCAAGTAAAGGCACTAGCTGCCAAACCAGAAAACCTGATTCCCAAGATCCACACGAAAGCAGCTCCTTCAAGTTGTCCTCTGAATAATCTGTCTCTGTCTGTCTGTCTGTCTGTCTGTCTGTCTGTCTGTCTCTCTCTCTCTCTCTCTCTCTCACACACACACACACACACACATACATACACAAATACACACATAAATATAATTTTAATTTTTTAAGTTACTTTATAAAGATTACTTTTCCAAGGAAATTCCTTTATTTCCAGAATAGAGATGAAATCACTACTTATACAGAATAAATCCTAAATCAGAAATCATCCCACTTCAGTAATAACCAAAGTCCCTTTACTTCCCAGGTAAATTATCCAGTGGGTCACCCAGCTTCCACCAACATCTCCTAAGCCTAGGGTTGAGTCTATTCATGCAGTGATGTGGGGTGGGGTAACCACTGACTTCCATGTATCTGTGAACCACTGCCTTTCAGTCTCAGCCCTCTTCAGTACTTAGCTGAGTGACTATAATCCTTGTTCAAATAGCTCAAGCAAGGCACTTGACTGCAGCCTCCACTCTTGAATGACAGCATACACGGCTTCCTAACGGCAGGATGGCTGCTGAGCTGTCACAGACATGTGCACCCTAGCAGTGATCCTAAGGTCTGCAGTCATGGCCTGGGCTGTGCCACCATCAAGTGGGGGGGGGGGGTTCGAGGAGTGCACAAAGACTTCTTTCTACCTCCTCAGCCTGGGTTCTGGAGAAATGGGGAGAGCCTTCTTCTCCTGCACCATCTACTCTAGCCGTGTTGGGGTGCCTGGTGTGTCTTTGCTTTTTTTTTCTTTTTTTCTTTTTTTTTTTTTTTTTTTTTGAAGTTTTAATCGTATAAAGATAGCTGAGGCACATCTGCCCAATCTCTGCCCTGGAGAGGAATTTTGAAATCTAGAAAACTGTGGAAAGGTGAGGCATGAGAGATCAGGTAAGTTCTGGTCACCTGTCACTTCCCTTTATCAGATTTCCTCTCTCCAGTGTACTTGTTACCCACTGAAGAAAGCCTACTCACTTCTTCTCCTCTCCCTCACCTTCCTGTGTGTGTGTGTGTGTGTGTGTGTGTGTGTGTGATGTCTCTTCATCCTAACTCATGTATGGACTGCAGCACGAGTACTCAAAGGCTGAGTACTGTTCCAATGTGGAAAAAGACCAAGTTAATAATCCTCAGAAGTCTCCAAATCCCTTAAATGCACAAATGCCTCTTTCCTCAATGTACAACTTACCCCGGTGTCCCAGAGGTCCTGTGCCCTGGACCTGAATATCCACACCAACCACAGGCATCTGAGGAGAAACACACCTGGCCACACCCCCACATGATTGCTCTCTAGGACATTCTCAGAACTTCAGCTGACAAGGCTCTTTGAAGAATTGTTTTCATTCCTATAAGAACATCTCCCCAAAGGGAGATTTGGGTAACACACGACTGTGCATAAGTGAGCCCACAAAAGCACATCACAGATGCACACCACCTTCACACACACACCACATACACACATACCAGATGCACAACACCCACTCTCACACACATACACATACACACACACATATACACACACACCAGATGCACAACACCCCCCACCCACACACCAGATACACACACAGAGACACCACATACACACATACTAGATGCACAATACCCACTTTCACACACATACATACACACCAGATACACAGACACACACACACACACACCAGATGCACAACATCCCCCCACATCAAATACACATACACAAATACCACACACAAACGTACACCACATACACACACATACCACATACACACATACCAGATGCACAACACCCACTCTCTCTCTCACACACACACATACACACACAGCATATACACACACCCTGATTTGTTTCATGCATTAACTTTTGTTTACAGTTAGCTCTATGCAGGAAATCAATCAGCACATATTTAATCAGCATCTACTATGTATCTATCACTCTGACCCTCTCTGTGTAAGAAACAAGGAAGACCACAGCACAGTCTCTGCCCTCCAGGATAAGTTGACCTATTTAGGAAGACAAAGCTAACACAGAACAATTAAATGCTGCTCCTGTGGATCTAAATAAGGCAGAGAATTGTAGAAAACCCAATCCTAGAAGAGAGGGAATTTGTCTTAGGACTTGAAAGATGTATAGGATTTGAACAGGGAGAGGAGAGGGGTCACTAAAAGAGGAGACAGTGTGAATAAGGGCACTTAGAAGATGCATCATTAGCAAAAAAGTAGCACCCTCGGATGCCTGGGGAAGTGGGGAGATTAGACCACGGTGTAGAAATGCACGGAATTGCAGCACATGCTTTTCCCAATGTATAGTTCTAGGGTTTTCCAGCAGAGCAGGACTTTTTGCCAGGCAGGCTGTGAGGCTGGTGTGTATGATAGAACCAGATCCATACTCTCCCTAACATCCAGTTTGGACCTTGAATGTTGCCCCTTTTCATTCTTCAGCACTATTAAAACAGCCACACAGTAAAGGCATTCATTTTAATGATTCCCGAAAGCAATGGGTTTCGCCTCGAGCTCCCCTGAGCCCTTGGATTCCAGAGAGGAGCCTTCAAGGCAGCCTTGCGAGATAAGACAGATAAGGCAATGAGGGTCAGCGCGCCTTAGGGCAATTCAACTTGTTATTTGGCGTCCACCTAGGATTGTCAGAGGAACACATAAATAAATCCTTGGGAAAAAGGTGCTCTTGGGGGGCCAGTCAGCCATTTGTGTGCTATGAAAAGCAGTTATCAGGTTTCATGGGTTAAGTCCTCTTTTAAAGGAGACCCTCTACATACATGTACACACACACACACACACACACACACACACACACTTGCTCTCTCCCCCCCCTCTCATGAGCACGTGCACACACACTTACAGGCTACCACAACTACAGTAGATAATTGACAGACTAATTCACTCACTCCATATTTCTGTAGAATATACTGGGAACCTACTACATGCTCAGCACCTACTTTTCATTATATACAGAATGAGGCCAGCTTACTGGGCCTGGCCTGGACAATCAGGCTAAGGAAATGAATGTCAGGAGGCTAATGGCATTGCAGATGACAGTGATAGACATCAGTGCTGAACAATGGCTGTGTGCCAAGCACTACACATCAGGTATCTCATGAACGTGATGAATTTGAGTTCTACCACAATCTTATGAGATACCGCTAACCCTACAGCTAATTGGTTTAAGATGTTTGCCATGAGCCATGTAGCTGGGACAAGGTAAAAACTGGGGTCACGCTGTTGGCCTCCAAGGCCATTGCTGCAGCTATGTAATAAAGACACACACGCATTCTTTAAATATTCTTCGGCAAAAACAGAACATTTCTCTATGGTTTTAGATTAAAAACCATTTTTCTGAGCCCATACGTGGGAAAAGATGCTTCTATTGTATTTCCCTCGCTTTCCTGGATCCTGTTCTCTTGCTCAGAGTCCGTCCGGCCAAACCTGAGACAGCAAATTAAAATGAGAAAGGGAGAAAAGTCTTAAAGACCACTTTAAGAGAAGACGGTAACGACCAGACTCCAGCTTTGCGAATTTTCCAAGCCTGCCACTACTAACTCCATCCCCACGCTGGTGACATATGCCCTGTAACTTTGTTAGGGCAGAACCCAAGCTCAGAAATTACATTAGTTCCTAACAGGATTTGGGCACTTGCTGTTGTCACACTGAGATAAATTTTAAAAAGAAAAGGGAAAAAAATGTCAAAAGACGTCTCCAAATTGCTCCTGAGAATGGGCTTGCTCCCAGCTTTATGCAGTTGCTCTGTCAGGTGCTATTGCTCTCGGGGTCACTTGGAACAAAGTCACACAGGTCTGCAGGAATCAACAAGATGAACTGGGCCTTCAGTAACTCCCAGCTCAGTAGTGGAAAGTCAACCAAACAGGAGAACAAACTGAAAGAAGTCCCGCCAAAAAGATCCCCTTGCTTGACCTCTGTCTACTCATATTCCCATAAGAGAACTTTCATTTTTTTTGTTGCCTTTTCCCTCTGAATCAAGCCATTTAGCATTTTTAAAATGCATTTTAGCATAAAGCAATATTAACATTAAAAGGGAAGGGAAGCAGAGTATTAGGTCCACTGCAGAAAACTGCTCACATCCTGAACTTCTCACTTCCCTCGGCTGCGCTGCAGCTGATAAACTGAAATCTCTGCTGCAATACAGCATTCAGAAAACAAACAGTAATTGTATTTGATAGAAAAATTGCATCCTGTTACCAGATATAAAATTCTACAGCGCGTTCAGTGGTATTTTCGAAGCACTGAAGACGTAGGTATATGTTTTCATTCTTAAATGGAGTTGTAATGTAAATCATAAATCCACCACAATTTGGCTAGTCCAGAGACGGCTGGCATCATTACCTCAGAAACCCAGAGACGCAAATGCTCTACTCTTCTTGGTAGGCCCTCCGCTACAAGTCTCCCATACATAACTCCTTGGAAGCTTATACATGCCCTCTGCTTTCTTCACATTTCTGTCTCGCCTGCAGGTCTTCTGGGCTTCCCTGTTGCTATCTGTATCGACTTCTAACCACTCTGTGATGCCCTTGCTCTCTCTTGCCTGGATCCTCTTATTCCGCTTCCTTTCTCCATTAGCTCAGCAGTAAGCCCAACATCTTGTTCCTCAGCTTCTTGTCTGTGGTGGTAGATTAAATAAAACATGGCCACACTTACCCCCTTCCTGTATCTACACCCTTTGATAGTTCAGTCTGTCCCACCTGTAGGGCCAGTCCTGCAGCTTCGCAGAACCAGTGGTCTAAGACAGAACAGTCCTAGACTAAGTTTGCTTCTTAGGATGCTGATTGTCAACTAGACCGGATCTGGAGTCAGCTAAGACACACAGCACTGAGTAAGTTTATGAGGGTGTCCCCATGATGAATTGATTCACAGGAGAAGCCCCTCCCCAGGAGTAGGGGCACTATCTAGAGGCAGCCCAGATGCAGAGGTGTCACAGAAGCCCTGGGGCTTGCTTACCTGACTTTGCTCCACACTGGTGAGTGTGTTGATCCATTGTTGCTGCTACCACCAGAACCAGGTTTCTCAGCCACCTTCCAGTGTGGACCAGCAGCTGAAGGTCTGTGGGCTGCTGGAACATGATCTATATGCAGACTGAGCTGGGAATGGGTTCTCAGTCTCTCCGGAGTGCTGACAGCAATTTCTGGATAGCCTCACATCACGTAAGCCAGTCTAGCCAATCTCCCTTTGAGTATCTGTTCACTCTATTGTCTCTGCTCCTCTAGAGAACGGTGACTACTGCAGTGTCTTGTGCATTTATAATTCTTAAGATTCCCATCCATGAGTTAGTTTTCTAGAGGAGAGGCCATGTGAAAAGGGAAGACTTACCTAGACAACCCAGTGTTTTTCACAGATGTGTGTATGAGAAAGATGAAGCCCAAACTGTGCAGCTGAGCTCAGCCTAAATCGCCAGACCACTCTGGCAATTAAACTATTGAAAGCTACTAAGGATGGTTGTGGTTTTAAGCCACTAAGTTTCAGGGTGGTGGATTACACAGTGGAAGCAAAACGATACATTTATCTTACCTTTGTTTCCCCTTTCTCTGCATTCATCACATTGACAGAACACATATTTCTTCTCATGGATTTTTGCACATGTTGGAAATGGATATTTGCCAACCAAGAAAATGATGCCTCTCCCTAACTGGTAATAAGGCATGTATAGGTAGGACAGTAGCCTCTTTTAAAACAACACTGTATTGGCACTGTATTGATGAGTGTGTGTGTCTGTGTGTGTGTGTGTGTGTGTGTGTGTGTGTGTGTGTGTGTTTGCTACATGTATGCACAGGACAGTTTACAGGAGTCTTCTTTGAACATGTGGGTCCTGAGAATTTAATTCAGGTGCTCAGAATCCTCAGCAAGTTCCTTCACCTGCTGATTCATTTTGCTGGCTCCTAACTCTAGTTTCCACCACCTCCACGCAGATTAGTACTGAAAAATTACTAAGACAAAGATATATTTAGATTATTCATAGATTATATAATACAATGTTTCCAAATTTTATCTTTTTTATTTTTACCTGTCCATTTTACCTTTTCTAGGATTTATTTTGAATTATGTGTATATGTGTGTAGGTATGTGTTTGTGAGTTCAGGTGCCAGTGGAGGTCAGAGTATCCACTGGATTAGACCTCTGGAGCTGCATCTCAGTGTAGTTCTTGAGAACATAACTTGGGCCCTTTCTTAACCTCTGAACCATATCATTCAAAATTTAAGTACTTCGTAACACAATGCCTGGAATGAATATAGGAATAAGACAAATCTCACAAGCTTGATATGAATACTAATTATAGAATATGTGAAAATGTAAGAACAACTCTCCAAGTGGGGATAAAACTTGAAAAGCTGAGTCTGCAAAGGTTATCATCTGGTCTGTCAAATTGGATTGCTAGAGCATTGTCATAGAAATAGCAATTCTACCATCTATATAGACCCACAAAGGACTCAGAATAGCCAAAGCAGCCCTCACCATGCTGGAAGGGCCTTAATGTAGCTCAATCTGCATTCACCAAGCTTTGGGTTTGATTTCCATCCCTGATAAACCAGGCAGAGTGGCACAAGTCTCTAACCATAGCACTAGGGAGATAGAAATAGTAAGGTCAGAAGTTCAAGGTCATCCTTAACACATAGTGTCAGGCTAGTCTTGGTGGCAGAAAGATGCATCTCAACATCACCCAAAAAAAGAGCAATGGCGAAGATATCCCCATTCCTGGTGCTAAGTTATGATACATCACCTTAGTGAAGAAATCAGCCCATGATTGTACAAAAGCAGACAGACCAGTGGGACAGAAGAAAAGGCCTAGAGTTGCACCCCAATCTTGAACACTCCACGTCTCGGCAACAGTGACCACCCAAGACGATGCTGTGGGGACACCTACTAGATAAAATGCTTGTCCTTCTCAAACCCAGAGCACTGGAGCCTCACAATCCACTCCAGTAATCACACAGCTTGGGAGAGGAAAGTGGGAGGAAGCCTGGCTGGGCCTCCCTGGCATCTTGTCTGGCTGAATCAGTTCCATGTTCAGTGAGAGACCTGCTTCCAAAAAAAAAAAATAAAATAAAATAAAATAAAAAAAAAAAAAAAGATGGAGACCAACTGGGGAAAACTTCCTCAAAGACCTATGGCCTGTATGTGTATAAGCACGTGTGTCAACATGCTTATGCACATGAACATGTACACACATACATACAATGTTTAAGCAAACATAGGAGCAAAACCAATTTCTCCAACAAATGGTGCTTGGAAAACCGACTGTCCACAGATACAGTAGTAAAACGCCATCCTTATCTTTACTGGTAACAAAAGCAACACAAAGTGGACCCCGGACTTCATAGTGAGACCCGAAATCACTAAAATGAGGGAGGTGACTCATGAGACAGGTATAGGAAAGATATTCTGGGAAAGTCTAATAGCACAGGAAAGAAGGAAACCATTTCATTACATTAAGAATGTAATTTCCACACACAGCACAGAAAATTCTCAAAGAAATAAAGGAGTGACAAGAGAAAGATTTTTTTTTTTGCAGCTCTCCACCTTGCAGAAGGATCATATCCACAATACATAAAGACCTCAAAAAGCAAACACCACTTCAATCATGCAAGAATGCCTACCACCAAGAAGAGGATGAGGGGCTCCCCTGTCCACTGTCAGTGGGGAAGTTACTAATGTAAGCCTATGGCTATCACTACAGAGGTAGCTCAGAAGTAAAACCCTAGAATTGCTAGATGATCCACCCCGGTTTAGCGCCTCACAGTTCCTAATATCCAAGCTATACACTCGGAGTAGCAGTCATCAATGAATGCATGGGTACATAAGATGTAGTGTATTGTAGAATGGGATATTACGCAGATATAGAAAAGAATAGAAAGGAATCATGTCTGCAGGAAAGTGGATGGAACTAGAGGTCACTATGTTTTAAAGAAAAAGACTCAGACTCAGACAGAAGCCTATTTTCTCCCAGATGCGGAGAAGAAACAAGACACAAGTGTGGGGTGGGGGTTGTTAAGGAAAGTGGAAAAAAACAGGAATGGGGGATGGATATGGTCAGAGCATATTTTATACATTGTGCAAATGTTGCAATGAACGGCAACATTGTTTCATACAATATATGGTAGTAAAGGTGTTTGAAAAAAAATGTGATTGTTGCCATTGTCAATGTCTCTGCCTGCCTTCCAAGGTGCCTAGCTGGGAGGGCAGCCAATACCCTCCTGTGTTCCTTGACTCCGCCTCTTTAGGAAGAACTGTTACTAGTCCTATAGAATTAGTAGGCTTCTGTCTTCAGCAGCCTCAGGCTCCATTTCATGCATAAGGTCTTCAGCACACAGACGTGCAGCAGCTCAGAATCTCTCCTGACAACAGCTCTGCAAGCAGCTTCCCCGCTGTTTGCACGCTGCGTCTTTCTCCTCCCTGGGAAAATCCTGGGAGAGTTCTGTAGCCTCCAGGTTTGGAAAGGAAACAATTTCAGGCTGAAGGGGCAACCTAACTACACACCCTAAAATTCCCTGATATTTTGTCAAGAGCAGCAGAAGCCCAGCCCTTTAATATTTAACAGTCTGTATCCTCTAGAATCAAAAACCAGGAATGGTGAAAAACCACCACTGTCTGCTTGGTAGCTATCATTTCCCCAAACTCTATGCACCTGAGTTATTATTCTCCCACACCTGGCATGTTTGTGTATTATTATCTTCATGTCACAGACAAGGAAACTGAGCTCAGGGAAATTCCAGATTTCTGCCAAGCATCACACAAGGGTGAATTTTGAATTTGATGTGCTGCCTCTGTGTGGTTTCTATTTTGATTGGTTGCTATTTTTTAAAAAGGAAAAAAAAACAAAAACAAAAACGGGGTGGTTAGTGTCTTAGTGCCTAAGAGCACATGTAGTTCTTGCAGAGGACCCAAGTTCAGTTTCCAGCACCCACAGAAGGTGGTTCACAACTGTCTGAAATTCTAGCTCCAAAGGACCAAACAACTCTGACCTCTTGGGGCATCTATATTCATGAGCACACATACAATAAAACACGTGTACAGTAAAACACAGACTATTTTATACAAGGTGATAGAACACATTTTACTTATACATTTGATAAGTTAGGGCTGCGGATATGGTTCAGTTGATAGAGAGCTTGCCTGGGATTCATGGAGCCCTGCCTCCCATCCGAAACACTCAACAAATCAAGCTGATTCCTCAGCTCCGCTTCTGAGTGAGTCCTGCAAGTGACCCATAATGCACAGAATTTATGTGTGTATATGTAATAGTATGTTATATTCTATCTATAGAGAGAGAACAGAACTTAAAAATCAATGCTAAAAATTAACCGAAACAATATGAAAAATGTCCAAATGGATGGTCTTATATGCATACTTTTAAAAGACCTTTTGTAAAACTGATAATTAGCTTCTGGCCTGAGCTGTAGCTCAGTAGCAGAATGTTCGACTAGCATAAAACTTGTGTTCTAGAAGCTCCAGGTTTCTTCCCCAAAGTGGAAGAAGATGACAATATTGATAACCTTCTGATCATAGAGACATACTGATATTTAGTTTGTCTAAATCCTAGGAAGGTCCATTGTCTTGTTACTAAATTCCACCATAATTTCCCAAATATATAGATGGATGGGCTCTGGGAAAGCTATTCATAGTGATGTGCAAAGACAATTTTTTAAAAATCAAGTTAAATTAAACATTTTAAAAATTAAATAGACCGTTAGTTATTCTGAGGTACATTTTCCAGAGTCTGTATCTAACTTTCTGACAGATGAGTGCACTGAAATGTTTGGGCCCCAACATTGCACTGTGGTTTGAATTCCTTACCTACCTTATCCTAGCCAAAAGGCTTTCTTTAGTTTTGTATTAAATTATCCCATTTGGTTGGCTGCCTTAATCAACTTACCTGAATATTTACCAGCCACCATCTTCCCTGTGCAGACACCATATCCCAGTTCATATGAGTGACTTCTGGGGCCCTGGCTGGTGGTGGTTGTTGGTTTTTTCCTGACTCTGCCCCTCCTTGAACAATGCAGTTGTCCACACCTCAGACTCCTAAGGCTCTCCAGGTTTTGTTATTAGGTTTGTCTGGAAGGAGCGAATTGGTTGTTTCGGATTGTTTTATTTCCTAGTTGGGGGAGAGTTGTCAAGGTGGCTGAACAAAGCCAGTTGTGCAGTTAATGCTTTAACCTTGCGTATAATTTATACAATAAACAAAGTCACATGTTCCCCTAATAATTTAGATGTAAGCAAATGTTGATTTATTCAGGAAGGCTACTGCCCAGAGCAAGGCCTCCAGCTCTAAAATCTGAATTAAAGCAGGACAGAAGCAGGCTACTCTATAATAACATTTGTATAATTTTATTTTTGCCCTTGGCTCAGTTCATTTCCTCGTACAGTAGACGCATGAAATTGGCTCTTCAGCCACCTTTAGCTGTTCGTTCATTGATATCCAGGCAGAAAAGGAAGGAAGACAAAGCTCCTCTCCAAGTTTGATTTTTAATCACCTGGATGTTAGATTCCTAGGTCATTTCTGACAATAATTACCTTTCTCTGGATTGTGTTTTTGGCAGATATCTCCTAGAATAGCTTCATTTAACCTAAAGATACAGTTTTTCCCTGTGACTGTAAGAAGACTCGGAGAGCTGAGGCAGTTAAACAGAAGTGAGTGTTGTTGTGATTTCTTTTTCTTTATTCAGGCCCTGGGGCATGAAGTCTGAGTTCTACCTTCCTGTCAGCAGTGAAATGAAGGCCTTAGGAAATTCCTTAAATGGTGGAGAAAAAAAAATAAACATTAACTTGAAAGAGTGAGGGGCCAAGGCCCCCCTCACCATTAACCTTTGACTTAAATAAAAATTAAGAACTTTATCATTTAGGATTGTTACTTGGGTTGGGGGTGCAGTCTGACTCCCTGTGAAGAGAGCACGTTAGAGGCAGTTGAGAATTTGTGAGAACTTCCCAGAAGTTTTTCATCAAAACAGTGAAAGTTAGCTTTGACTGCTCCCCCCCCCAGCAAATGCAATAGGTGCTTTCAAACCCAATCACCTTAAAATGCGTCCATGCTACCCCCATTTTCCCCACTTCTATCCCCTCCACCCCCAATAGCACTTGCATCTCCGGAAAAGCAACGGGGCTATTTGGGGTCAAAAGTTCAAAATAAAGAATTTTCCCCCTCGGGGCAGGAAATCAAATATGCTAAACCTTTCCTCTAACCTTTTGTGTAGGGGAGTTTAACAAAAAGGAAAAAAAAAAAAATCCTGAAAATTAGAAATGAAAAAAAAAAATTGGCATTTATGGTCTATGTGACCTATGCATTTATCTCCCCCTCCTTGCAGCTGGGAAGGTAAACAACAGCCCTAGTGTTTGGGAGGCAAATATTGTTCCCTCCTATTCTTGGTAACCAATCTGCTCCCAGGCCTCCTCCACCCGAGTCTGATTGTGCCCCGGGGCTCTGCAAGCCGAAAGGAGGCTTTCAGAGAATCCAGGCCCTGTTTTGCCTTCATTACGAATTCCAAATAGAACAAGTTTTCGCCTGGCTTAGGCCTTGGTTATAAAAGTTTCCCACAGCTCTCGAAAAGATACAGAATAATAAATGGCCAGGCAGAGCAGTAGAAGGCAGGAGGACCGCCATCAAAGGTTTCTGGTCACATAGCCTTGCGGTGCAGGTGCGGGGGTGAAGGGGGGTAGCTCCTGTCACTAGGACCCAGAGATAAAATAGTTTGCCTTTGGCCTGAGGTCAGGAGTTGGGACAGGAGCTTTCAGGTTCTGTCCTTTGTTCCCAGGTCACCAGAGTCCCAGCTTCAGAATGGAGAAAGCCCTTTTGCTCCAGATCTTGAGGGCCCCTGGCTTTCTCTGGGGACATGCTGTGAGGCTCAGCAGCATTGGGAAATCTTTTACCCTAAGGGGCAGCTCTGGAGCTTCAAATGTTTTCAGGCATTTCCAGCATAAAAGCAAAAATTGATGAGTTTCAGCGGGACGAGCTCTGAAACTCAAAGGAAAAAGCCCGGAGGCGGAGGGGGAGAGGAGGAAGCGTTTTATTGTCTTGCTGCGGGTTTCTTTTCTTCCTTTCCTTTAGCTGGTGTCTTTATTGAGTCAAGATGTTATATGAATGCACCAGTGAAGTATCACATGCAAACTCTTTAGGGATCTCCCAGCCCCAAGTTTACAGAGGAGGCTCTGTGCTGCACCCAAATTCTGGTAACCAATCCCCGACCCCAGCCCAGGTTCGCCATTCTTTTAACATGTCTGTAAGAACCAGAGATGTACCACCGCCCTTGAGACAAATTACACAAAACCTTGTCTTATGAGCCCTTTAGACATAGATTCGATAATTTCTGTACAATAGCTTCATTTTCTACACATTTAAAAACATTGTAACAAGCACTTAAAATAACTCCAACAATGGGGAATTTGCAGAATTTTTTTTCTTTTTCCCCAAATAACTGATCAGTCTTTATGTCTAAAAGATGATTTATATTATTGATTTTATTCTGTTTTATTTTCTGCTAGTAACTGGGGCCTGGTAAGCTCGAATCCACCACACTGACATCATAGGGGGGACTGGGACTTTATTACATTTAAACACTCCACTGTGTCTTTTATGCGTAGTCCATGATGTCGTTATTATACATCATAACCAACCCCTTAGACTCACTGACCTACGTGAGAAGGACCATGTGCTCAGTGTTTGCAGACTAGACACAAAATTATTTCTCTCACCCCCACCCCTTTTTCAAAAGTCTTGCTACACACATCCTGGGCTGGCTTTGAGCTCATGTGGCTCCCCAGTGTTGGTACTACAGATGTGTGTCTGGTCCTTACATTCATCCTTTTAAGAGTTTCTGACTGTGACCAGATATTAATTCGTGTGACGTAAAGAAAACCCTGCATTGGTGTGTTCATTCCAGTCGGTCGGGTATATCTCAATAGTGCAGACTGCTTAACATGTAACATACATGAAGCCCCAGTCTCATACCTAACACCAGGAAAGTGTGTGTGTGTGTGTGTGTGTGTGTGTGTGTGTGTGTGTGTGCATGTTTGTGTGTTGGAAACCTGCACTTGTAAGGTGGATCCTACAGGCCAATGTGCCATCACATGAACATCTTATTAAGTCAGTGAAAGGGAAACAGCCAGGACCAAGGTGAAATAAAGGCCAAAATAAACTGTCAGCATCAGACAATAACCATAAGTCCCAAGTAAAACATATGCACCCATGACAGCCTATGGCTGACATGTGCATCCAGAGACCTGCTGTGCTCTTGGTTGTGTATAAGTAAAATGTTCTTTGATTCTTTCTATGATACTCTACCCTCCTAAGAAGAAAGGAAGAAAAGAGGGAGGGAAGGAGAGGAAGGGAGGGAGGGAATGAGGGAGGGGGAAGGAAGGAAAAGGGAAGGGGAGTGAGGAAGGGAAGGAGGGAGGGAGGGAGGAAGGGAGGGGGAGAGAGGGAGGGAAGGAAAGAGAAAAAAAAGAAAATAAACTTTCACTTCAAAAGATAGGAATAAAATTGCATCTGATTTTTTAAAAAGTCCCTTCAAGGCAGTGTAGATGAAGAGTAAAGCCAGGCATCAAACCAGGCTCATTCCGGAAAAATACATGTAACTCATAGAGATATCCTTTTCTGTTTAAGGTAGTAATCTTTATAGTGAATCTCAGACTATCAGTCAAGCTGCTTGTTTGGTAAAAAAATGAATCTTTACCTCATACAAGATGGTGAGGTTGGTTTGACAGAAAGCAGCCAAAATGTTAATCAAAATAGTAATAAATATGAAAAATACTTTTGAGGGTTTTTTCCCCTAGGAAAAATTACTTTCTTCGAGGCATTCCGAGATGATGGGAATGTCTGTTCCTAGACAGTGGATCTGTCAGTCCTCTTTTCTAATCATAATCCCCAAGACTCTCCACCCCCACACCCAACTCTCCTTCTGTTCCCCTTCCTCCTGGATGGTGTGGGTTACACTCAGTCGAAGTGAAGATTGTACAAGATATTGTGGGGACTTCTTTCAAGTGTGAAGATGATGGTTGCCCTGCCTCTTGATGCTGAGTGTCTACCGGTGTCTCTCTCAGAGCTCGTTATCAGCAGCACTGTAACTAGTTTTTGTTCATTACTCACTCATCCACTGTGCTCCTAAGGGTCCTGGCCCTGGACATGAGCTGAAACAGATCAAGATCTTCTGCTCTGCCTTACATCCTGCTGTAGACTGGAGTTAGTGCTGCAGGCAGGCTAGGCCGGCACTCTCCAACTCAGCCACATCCCAGTCCTCGAGTTCCTTTGACAAGCCAGACAACAAATAAAGACAACTACCTCAGAAGTGGTTAGTGAAAGAGGAGTCCTGAGGAGATGGCTGGGGACGGAAAGGGATGGTGGGGACAGAAAGGGATGGTGGGGGATGGAAAGGGATAGTGGGGATGAAAAGGGATAATGGGGGATGGAAAGGGATGATGGGGATGGAAAGGGATGGTGGGGATGGAAAGGGATGGTGGGGAATGGAAAGGGATGATGGAGATGGAAAGGGATGATGGGGATGGAAAGGGATGGTAGGGATGGAAAGGGATGATGGGGATGGAAAGGGATAATGGGGGATGGAAAGGGATGATGGGGATGGAAAGGGATGATGGGGATGGAAAGGGATAATGGGGGATGGAAAGGGATGATGGGGAATGGAAAGGGATGGTGGGGATGGAAAGGGATGTGGGAGATGGAAAGGGATGGTGGGAGATGGAAAGGGATTGTGGGGATGGAAAGGGATGATGGGGAAGGAAAGGGATGTTGGGAATGGAAAGGGATTGTGGGGATGGAAAGGGATGATGGGGAAGGAAAGGGATGGTGGAGATGGAAAGGGATGATGGAGATGGAAAGGGATGTTGGGAATGGAAAGGGATTGTGGGGATGGAAAGGGATTGTGGGGATGGAAAGGGCTGGTGGGGGATGGAAAGGGATGGTGGGGATTGAAAGGGATGATTGGGGATGGAAAGGGATGGGGGAGATGGAAAGGAATAGTGGAGAAGAGATGGAAAGTGATGGTGGGGATGGAAAGGGATGGTGGGGGATGGAAAGGGATGGTGAGGGATGGAAAGGGATGTTGGGAATGGAAAGGGATTGTGGGGATGGAAAGGGATGATGGGGAAGGAAAGGGATGATGGGGAAGGAAAGGGATGGTGGAGATGGAAAGGGATGATGGAGATGGAAAGGGATGATGGGGATGGAAAGGGATTGTGGGGATGGAAAGGGATGATGGGGAAGGAAAGGGATGATGGGGATGGAAAGGGATGATGGGGATGGAAAGGGATGATGGGGATGAAAAGGGATGGTGGGGATGGAAAGGGATGATGGGGATGGAAAGGGATGATGGGGATGAAAAGGGATGATGGGGATGGAAAGGGATGGTGGGGGATGGAAAGGGATGTTGGGAATGGAAAGGGATGGTGGAGATGGAAAGGGATGATGGGGAAAGAAAGGGATGATGGGGATGGAAAGGGATGATGGGGATGGAAAGGGATGGTGGAGATGGAAAGGGATGATGGGGATGGAAAGGGATGATGGGGATGAAAAGGGATGGTGGGGATGGAAAGGGATGGTGGGGATGGAAAGGGATGGTGGAGATGGAAAGGGATGATGGGGAATGGAAAGGGATGGTGGGGATGGAAAGGGATGATGGGGATGGAAAGGGATGATGGGGATGAAAAGGGATGGTGGGGATGGAAAGGGATGGTGGGGATGGAAAGGGATGATGGGGATGAAAAGGGATGATGGGGATGGAAAGGGATGGTGGGGGATGGAAAGGGATGTTGGGAATGGAAAGGGATGGTGGAGATGGAAAGGGATGATGGGGAAGGAAAGGGATGATGGGGATGGAAAGGGATGATGGGGATGGAAAGGGATGATGGGGATGGAAAGGAATGATGGAGATGGAAAGGGATAGTGGAGAAGAGATGGAAAGGGATGGTGTGGATGGAAAGAGATAATGGGGGATGGAAAGGGATGGTGGGGATGGAAAGGGATGGTGGGGATGGAAAGGGATAATGGGGGATGGAAAGGGATGGTGGGGATGGAAAGGGATGGTGGGGATGGAAAGGGATGATGGGGGATGGAAAGGGATGATGGGGAATGGAAAGGGATGATGGGGATGGAAAGGGATGTGGGAGATGGAAAGAGATGGTGGGGATGGAAAGGGATGGTGGGGATGGAAAGGGATGGTGGGGATGGAAAGGGATGATGGGGCATGGAAACGGATGGTGGGGATGGAAAGGGATGATGGGGATGGAAAGGGATGATGGGGATGGAAAGGAATGATGGAGATGGAAAGGGATAGTGGAGAAGAGATGGAAAGGGATGGTGTGGATGGAAAGGAATTGTTGGGGGATGGAAAGGGATGTGGGAGATGAAAAGTGATGGTGGGGATGGAAAGGGATGGTGGGGGATGGAAAGGGATGGTGGGGATTGAAAGGGATGGTGGGGGATGGAAAGGGATGGTGGGGATTGAAAGGGATGGTGGGGGATGGAAAGGGATGGTGGGGATGGAAAGGGATGATTGGGGATGGAAAGGGATGTGGAGATGGAAAGGAATAGTGGAGAAGAGATGGAAAGTGATGGTGGGGATGGAAAGGGATGGTGGGGGATGGAAAGGGATGGTGGGAGATGGGCAAGTCTTACTGGGGAGGTGGACATGTTGAGCTTGAATTCTAATTAATTCTATAGTGTTGATTGACTCAAATCACTATACAGACCATTGAACTTCACAGCCTCTCTCTAGGTCTCTCTCTCTCTCTCTCTCTTTCTCTCTCTGTCTGTCACACACACACACACACACACACACACACTCACCCATGGACACACTCAAAGAATAAATATTAATCTCTACATAGCACCTTCATGTACCAGGAGGACCACCCCAGGCACAGAAGCTCAGCTGAGGACTTTATTTAATTATGGAATGTTCTACAAACGTCTTCCAAATTGTAGAGATAACGCTGTGACCTTCAAGAGCGTACCGCCCTTTGTTTTTCAGAGGCAAGTCCCTGGTGAATCTGAAACTTCAGCAGCTCACCATTTGTTTTAATTTACTGTTGTCTTCCTAAACTCTGCTTAGAGACACGTTACCTGCCAAAGTGTGTTCATTCTTTTCCTTAGGTAGTCAACGTCACTGCCATGCAAGCCACTGTAGGCTGCAGCAAAACATGCAGCCGTTGCTGCCAATGCAAAGCTGCACTCTGGACACAGAGATGCTAGCTTTAGTTCATGGCTTACAAGAAAAGACTTCATATCCCTTACTCGTTTTTTTTAAAATGTTTTCTTAAGGCGCTTTTCACCTTTGTGGCAAACCTAAAGGCCAGGTTTTAAAAGAAAGAAAGAAGAGAAAAATACCACCCCAAAGAATGCTTAGAATATGGTTGTATTGAAAAGGCAAAGCAGTTCACCATGACATCTCTTTCGTCGCATCCGGATTCCTCCATCTGGTTACTTAGGTGTCTGATGGCTTGTCAGAAAGCTAACCGTGACTTAGGCGGAAAACTGGACTCTATTAAAAAAACATTAAAAGCCGAGAGGGAAGCCAGTTGATGTGGCGTGGTCCCCAGCAGGAAGAAAGCAAGAGCACATGCTGCAGCTTCAAAATAGAAAGTGACGTCCTCATAAAAACACCGCTCCAGGCGGGTGTGCCGCTCCAAGTTCTCTGCCAGCTTAGAATATTTCGCTCCCAGGGATTTCGACTTTCAGATGTATCTTTGGATGCAAAATAGGCTGCCCAGGAACAGACAGCCTTGAAGAAGGGCAGGGAGTATTTGTTCCCAATTAGGGCCGCTTTCTGCTAAACCTACCTTTTTTTTTTCTTCTTAGCCAGAACATTTTATCAGGTAGCAGGCAAGTACATCCAGTGTGCCGCCTGGCTGACACCACATGATCTGCTGTCCTTCATAACCAGAACGCGCTGCAGATAGAAGGGTAAGGCTAACCACTATTAAGAGCTTCAGTATTGCCAGATATCAGGGGAACCCTTCATTCTAATTGGAAAGCTCAAAGCTTCAGGCAGCTGAGATGTTTGGTTTGGGGGCTTTTCCGCAGCATTTCAGTGCAATATATCCAATAAATATGATGCTACGCACAAGACCGGCACGAAGCTTATCAGTTCCCTTGAGTTTTGTATTTGACTTGTTAAACTGTAAAAAAAAAGTTAGAGAAACAAACAGAAGACAAATAGCTTGCTCCCTCGCTGTCAAAAAGAAAACAAATAAACGAACCCCAGAGCTCAAAGAAAACCAAAAACGGGAAACAGTGCACGGGCCTATTTTCAGGTGAGGTGCATGGTGAATGGGAACCTGTCCTGTGTTCTGTGATAGGGAGGACCTATCCTTTAGTCAGAATTCTGTGGTTAAGGAGTGAGGGCTGGGGAGAGGTTCAGGTTGTAAATATTTGCCTTAGAAGCATAAGGGTCTGAGTTCTATATCTGAAGCCCATGTGAAAAAGCCGAGTACGTTGGTGCCTGCTGTCATCCTAGTGCTGGGACACAAAGACAGGTGGATTTCTGGGCGCACTAGCCAGCCAAATTAGCCTCCAGGCCAATGGGAGACAGTACCAGAGGACAACGCCCAGAGATGGCTGGCTTTCTCATGAGCGCATGCACAGATGTGTTTGTACTTACATACCCAAACATGCATCTGTCCACATGTGAAGAGGTGCCAGCACACACATACACACACATACACACACACACACACACACACACACACACACACACACGGGGGGGGGGGGAAGGGGCTTGGTGTTAGGGGTTTGCTTCATTTTCTGATTGTGTGTGTGTGTGTGTAAGAGAAAAGCTTGTGGTTCTTGCTCTCATCTCATTGGGGCAAGGTCTCTCTTGTTCCTACCACTGCTCTGGCACTGGTACGTCAACATTCCGCCCCTGCCTCTGCCACCCACTTCTCCAGAGGACTATCGACACTGCCACCGTAGTCCAAGGACAGAGCTCTGCTTGCCAGGCTTTTCCTAGCAGGCATTTCTGCTTGCTGAGCCCCCTCCTTGGCTTTGTTTTGAGCAGGGTCACACTCTAGCCCAGGCTGGCCTGAAACTCTATACATACAAACTCATGACAATCCTCTTGCTTTAGTGGCCTTATAGCGGCGGAACGACACGAGTAAGCCATTACGTGTCATCGACATAGACTATGACAATCTTCTGCCCAGTCCAGCCATACCATGAGTTATGAATACCCAAATTAGAGACACACATGAAGGAAGTTCACCACAGTTCCTTCCTCGGGGCTAACACATTCTGACTTTTCTCTCCTTTCAGTCTCAACAGAGCACTCTCCCCTTAGATGCTTGCAAACAGAAATACCTTTGCCAGATGTATTTATCTTTTATTTGGTATATGCACAAAATATAAACCAGATAAAGCAATGACCAGACAAACTAAAGAATACCTTTCAATGAGTATGTAATACAAATCCCAAGGCTGGGGACTTGGCTCAGTGGTAGAACATTGAGTCAATGATCATGAGGCCCTGGGTTCAATTCCCAGCACAACCTGTTTCTAATTTAGACATCTAAATAAGGAATTGGAAAGATGGCTTAGCAGTTAAGAGCACTGGCTGTTCTTCCAGAGGACGCAGGTTCAATTCCCAGCATCTGCATGGCAGCTCACAACCATCTGTAATGTCAGTTCCAAACCTACTTCTGACCTCTGCTGGTACCAGGCACTAAGTGGTATGCAGGTGTACAGGTAGGCAAACCCAAATCCATAAAATATAAATTAATACATCTTAAGAAAAAAGTCTGGATGGCCATAGATACCTGGTAGAAGTGCCTTCACTACACTGTTTCACAAACCATTTCCCATCACACTATACTGTTCACCATAGCCCAAGACCATGGGGCTGAGTGACCATGGGCTAAAACTATCAACCAAAATAATCCTTCTTCTATATTAAGATAACTGTTCCAGGTATTTTGTCACAGTAATGGGAAGCTGACACAGAAATAAAATATTAGGATTGAAGACATCTTGGATCTCCACTGTCTTACTTTGTGACTGGGTCCCTAAGGAAAACCTTTGGTTCCTAAAAACATTCCCAAACACCTTCTCTCACTTCACAACACAGAAGAATGCTTCCAGCACGAGAGACTAGGGTAGGAGGCTTTTCAGAGACTGCAACCTTTGCTGTTAGGAGGACCTAAAGATAAGAGACGTATTTCACTACATATCCTCATAGCAAGTAGAAGGCATGATGGGCGAGCTGGTTTGTATGTATTTTGTAGAGAAAAAGCAGTTTCCGGAACAGGTTGCCCCATCTTTGCCCCAAAACTGAGTGTGGAAATACCAGAGCATACCATCAGAGAGTAAAAGGCTGGCCCACATTTTCTCACAGATGCAACTGGGCAAAGTAATAGAGTTGTTTCTGGGCACATCACAAGAAATCTGTCTGAGACCATATCACACACAAGGACCTACCCTAATTGATATTTCTTTCTACTGACACCTCTGATCAAAGTTGAACCTAGGTCAATACAGGATTAAGCTTACCCAGAGATATAGAAACAGGACCAGTGTTATCTTACAATAGGGAATTAAAAGAACCCAGGTCTATGGTTTTCTCTTTCCCACGAGTCCTGGTGCCTTTGTACAACAACTTAAAACCAACAACTATTCAATTTTTTTTAACTCATGGGGATCCAACTGAATGGCTCGCACAGGCTAGTCAACTGTCCTACCACTGAAGCACAAATACAACCCGTTTCCAATTCTTGTATTTACAAAACCATGGCTTCTCTTGGGTCTTTTCAAAATATTTGTGGACCAATTGCAAGAATGAGTGATGAATGAATAAATGCAAATGAAACAATATTCTTTTTTTTTTTTTTTTAAGAAAAGCCAGCATAAAGCACTTTTATTGCAATAATAAAACTTGAATCACATATGTAGTGCAGAGGGCAGGGGACAAAAGCTTTCTCTCACCAAATCACTACATAGGACAGCAGAGGGTGAGAAGGAACTGGAGGAGGAAAAGCCAGGAAGCTGAGATCAGCAGAGAGAGCCAAGCATCAAAACCCAGGAGATGCTGAAGCTATGATGACCAGCATCATTTCTTAGAGAACACTCAGGGATTTGTCACCGTGGCCGGGCATCCATTGCGTGGTGAGTCTACAAACAGCACCTTCAGTTTAAACTTTCCACGGAAGTTCTTAAAATTTAGGAAGTGGAGCTTAGATAGTTCCAAGATTACAAAAGTCCAGAAAATCCATTAGAAAAACCATAGGATGAAAAACAAATTAAGCCAGGTCACAAAGAAGGCTTCAGAGGTCCCTGCCACCCCAGGGACAGATGTTGTAGTGTCCACACAGCAGTGACGGGACCTGCTTCAAAAGGCAGCCATTCTAAAAGATGGAAGAACTGTCGGAAGCAAAGGCTCTCTCCCTCCCTTCCCACTTCGGTTTGGGCAGGGCTTTCAGTTTAACAGGACCTCCCTCACTGGAGAAAGATCCAGCAGTCAACAACATCTCGAATCTGCCATGGCTCTGCAGCACAGCAACAGAATGTCTTAATATATAATAGATAAAATTTTCATCCAAAAATTAAAATAAAATAAAAATTCTTGCAAAAATCCCACCCCCAACACCAATTCCTATTCTAAAGTTAACCCATTGCTTGTGCTGTTCACACTTGACAATATACTTCATTGGGAACTTAGATAGATCTGAAAGACAGAAACTGGGTCTTCACCCCAAAACAAAGTAACTTGAGGTTTATGGCATATAGTTTAGGTCAAAACACATACAGAAGGGGGAAGAGGACATGGAGGTGTCCGAAGCAAAGCTGAGGGACGACCACATTCAGTTGGGTAGGTGTCTATACAAAGAGTGGTGGGCATCAGGAAAGCTCCCCATGGATTCATGTGCACCCATCTGGAGGTACCAGATTCCTCCATGGCAGATCCATGTGCAGAGCTAAGGGACGAGGCCACTTCTGTCATTCCAGTTTTAGAAGCTCCACATCAAAAACAAGAGTAGCATGTGGTGGGATGACGCCTGGGTGCCCAGTGGCTCCATAGGCATAGTCTGGGGAGATTATCAGCTTGGCTCTCTGACCCACACTCATCAGGGCTACCCCTTCTTCCCAGCCTCGGATCACCTCCTGCTTGCCTAGTGTAAACTTAAAAGGCTTGTTTCTGTCCCGAGAGGAGTCAAATTTTTTTTTATCTTCAAGCATCCCGGTGTAGTGCACCACGCAGGTCTGGCCGCGCTTCGGGAAGGTGCGCCCGTCTCCAGGAGAGATGGTCTCCACCTGCACTCCCATGGCGGCGGCGGCGGTGTTGGCGGAGGAGAAGGACGCGGGTGGAGTGCGACGGGCGGCGTGGAGCCGGAGCGGACCTGGCGGCGGTTCAGAGGTTCGGCTTCGTCCGAAACAATATTCTTAAATCCCTAAAGTCCAGGACATGGGTCACTCTGGAGAGGATTATCAGGATAGGGTGTTCTAGGAATAAACAATGCTTTCCAGTCAACTTTAGGGTGTAATACAAGGTCAGGTTTACAACTACCTTAGCTCAGATAGTAAGCTCAAAATTTCTAGCACATACTCTGGTCCTAAAGAACTCCAGAGAAATCTTAAACTCTGTGTGTGTGTGTGTGTGTGTGTGTGTGTGTGTAGAACAGATGATTAGCTGTATCTATAAAAGTAGAAGATATAGATATAGATGATACATATATGGTATAGATGATATTGATATAGATAATACATATAATAGATTAGATATAAATTAGACAGATAGATTAGATATAGATAAGTAGATGCAGATGAGCTAGATATAGATTAGATGTAGATATATGGATGGTATAGATATTGGAATAGACACTAAGATGGGAAACCTTTCAGGATGCTTTAGTGTTGAGTGTCTTCCAAAATTAAAAAGAGTGAGGAGTATTTCCGGAAAGAAGAACAACCTGTGAAATGGTTCAGAATCCAAAGGGGAAAAGAAGTTAAATGCGGCCTTACCCAACAAAAGTAATGTCTAAATACCCTTCCTGAAGGAAACCTGGATGCCACCCCTTTAAGGCCCACAAATCACTGGAAGAGGAGGTAGGAAGAGAGTAAGAGCTGGAGAAGGGGTGGAGTGGACACTCGTCGGGTACGTCCTGGCTGTCTTTCTCTGGAATATTCGGCACCTGCAATGGCCTGCTTAAGACCTACAGAAGATGAGGTTCGCCAGCATATTCATGTGTGTGTGTGTGTGTGTGTGTGTGTGTGTGTGTGTGTGAAGGCAAAACGCCAATGCACGTGAAATAAAATAAATACATTATTAAAAGATTACATTTAAAAAATAAGAACATATACTAACCACAGTCTGGATGCTGAGTTGGGGAAAGCCAGCTAGGATGAAAGGAAAGAAAGCTGGAGGGTGCTCAAGACAGTGTCTCTCACAAGGTGAGAGGAGAGAAAGGAGGAAGGAAGGGGGATGACGAAGGAAACAGGGGAGAGCATCCCTGCAGAATAAGACACTTTGCCAAAAGCCCAAGAGAGCAGTCTGTGACTTCTGTTAGCCAAGAACAAGTGCCCTGAAGACACCTCTCACTTCCCTGGGTTCTACCAGCCCAAACTACTCATATCTCAAAGGGAAAAATAACTCACAAAAGAATTTCATTTAAGTCACTGGGTTTCAACCAATTTTAAAGTCTTAAAGAGAAATGTCGCTTCACTGAGTAATAACTGAAGGGGCTTTCTTTTGCTTCTGTTCTCTTTGCAGTCCTGGGGATCAAACCAACAACCTTGCACATGCTAGACAAATCCACTGAGCTATGTGCTCAGCTGGAGAATTGTTAATATAAAAGCGATTAGAACAGCAGAGTCTCGGGCCTTACTTGTAAAGCACACTAGAGGCTGTCAGGACATGTAGGTTCTGTCTGTCTTTGTCTCTGCCTCTCTCTCTCTCTCTCTCTCTCTCTCTCTCTCTCTCTCTCTCTGTGTGTGTGTGTGTGTGTGTGTGTGTGTGTGTGTGTGTGTATCACCTGAAATTGGAATTACAGTTGGTTGTGACCTGCCTGATTTGGGGCCAGCAACAATGTGGACCCAATCACTGACCCATATCTCCACCCCATGAATGGATGCTTTACATACTAATGTAACTAATGTTGGTGCTACCAATAGGGGGAGGAATCTGAGGCATTCTGCAGAGCATGCAGACTGGGTGTGAGACCTGCAGAGGGTACCTGGATCCTCATCAGAAGTTCCATATGCTCACGTGTTTGGACATTTTGTCCCCAGCTGATAGTGCTATTTGGAACAAAGTGGAACTTTCGGGCAGCAGAGGCTCAGGTGGAGGGCCTGCCTGCCCCTGAGCACACAGCCAGGGTGTCAACGGAGGACAGCAGAAAGTGCGCTGTGGTGTATTAGAGCAGTTTACTTTATCAGAAACTAATCAAACAGACGGGCTCCTTCCCCCGTCTGCCCTACTCCCCACTCCATCCTTAACCAAAAGCAAAGAAAGGATCCAAAGAAGCTGAAGTGTGGTGGGGGGACAGGAAGGGAGGAGGGTGATGGAGAGATGTGATTTCCGCATTTGGAGATAGATTCCTACAGGTGAGACCGGCAGCGATAGTTTCCAATTACAGGGAAAGGCGAGGACGGCGGAGAAGATATGAAAGATCATAGTTGTGTTTGTTCTCTATCAAGAATGAGGCCCTTCCTACCCCAAGGACAATGTTCACAGAGAGGAAAGCACACTGTGAGGATGACGCTGTTGCTCTACAGATTCTTAGAGCAGCTCATTTGGGGGCACACTGTCAACATGGTCCTCATAGATTCCCTCAATCCCAAGTCTGCTAAAAGGAGGCCCAGCAAGGCTCCTGAGACCCCCTTTATGCTCGGATGCGGCATTCACTGCACACCCAAACCAGAATCAAGCTCGATCACAAACACACAGAGAACTGTGCCCATTGACAAAACACTGTATCATCTACAGCAGGAAGCAGGGAATGGTATGGGAAGGCTGGTGTGTAGCTTGCTTATCTTTCTGCGAACAACTGCTGCTCTCTCGGTTAAAGCTCTCTGGAAACACACTCCTAAATATGCCTATAGGTATTTCTCCTAGATGAGTCTAAATTCAGCCAAACTGACAATCAAAAAACTATTATAGTATCACCACCACCTTCATTTTTATTGCTGAATAATATTCCCCTATGTGGAGACACTGTTTTTAAAAACCTATTTATCCTCTAGTGGGCATCTAAGTGATCCCTATCTTTTAGCTGCTATGAATATCGCTGCCTTTTAGTATGTAGGTAGTTTTATATGTACACATAAGTTTATTTCTCTTATGCATACACTTTTGGTCACATAATAATTTGGTATTTGTTATTCTGAACTCTTGTATGTCTATGCATCCCATGTATGCCTGGTGCTCACAGAAGTCAGAGCAGGCAGTCCCTTGGAATGGAAGTAATAGGTTGCTGTGAGCTACCATAAAGGTGCCATGAACTGAACCCGGGTCCTCTGCAAGAACAAGTGTTCGTAAGTGCTCAGCATTCCTCCAGACTAATTCCAGGCTTAATATGGCGAGGAGCTTCGCAGTTCTTTCCCAAGGCTGCATCATTTCACATCTTCACAGTGGGATTACACAAGGGTTACAGTTTCCCGTATCCTCGGCACTCTTCAACATTTTCTGACTCACATTAGTGAGATACACAGGATTTTGCCAATTTCTTATTCTGAGTCAACACCTGCCTTCCTCTCTCTCTCTCTCTCTCTCTCTCTCTCTCACTCTCTCTCTCTCTCTCTCTCTCTCTCTCTCTCTCTCTCTCTCTCTCTCTCTGTGTGTGTGTGTGTGTGTGTGTGTGTGTGTCCAAGGATTGAATGAGGTTGTCAGGGGCACAATAAACAAACAAAAGCCAGTCTTAGAGCAAGGGCTTATCCCTTCTATCTCCTTCCAAAGCCCAGTTTCAGGTGCCACCAGGATGTTCCGACAATGCCTTTGCAAGCAGAGCTGTCAGACATGTGTCAGGATTTTTTCCTTCTTAACGTTGAATGATCCTATCTCCTGTTTGAGAGAAAGAATGTGTGTATGTGCAGGAAGCAGATGTGCAGCTTTGGGTAAATGTCCTCATCCGTGTTCATGTGGAGGCATGAGAATGCCAGGTATCTCCTATCAATCTCTGCTTTATTCCTTTGAGTCAGGGTCTCTCACTAACCCTGGAGCTTTCCTGTCTCTGCCCCCTACCTAGCTCTGATCTACACCTTTGCTGGGGTTACAGGCACATGAGTGATTTTGCCCACCTTGGCATACAGGTGTTGTAGTCCAAACTCAGGTGCTCACCCACTGAACTACCTTTCCATGGTACTCATATACGAGTACTTTCTATGACATAATTTTCAAGGTGTAGCCCAGGATGGCCTCCCTATCCTGCTGCTACTTCCTGAGTACTTGGTTTTCAGGTATGTGCCAACACGCAGCTATACACCCTAGTATTCTTTCATCCATCTGTGACAGGTGGGTGTGGACCCTTCTTAGTTAGAGCTCTTCTGCAAGCATAGTGTATACATATCTACCTGAGTCTTTGCCTTCAGCTTTTCTGAGTAGGGACCTTAGGTTTTAAGGGCTTTGCAAACATATAGTAAAACCCAGTCATGCCAGATTCATGGTATCACCAAGTGACAATGGTATATAGTTCTCCTTCATTAAAACCCTTAGCAATCCCGGTCTTTCCTTCCTCTTCTAGTTGCTCTCGTAATGATTCCTTTCCTTGTGTTCATTGGTTCCCTTATTTGCTTGTTCAACAATTCCTTCAAGTCACAATTTGGGTACCAGCTGTTTGCTCAGCTCTATGGTAGATCCAGAGACACTTCTGAGACCAGGCAGACATAGTTCCTACTTGATGGAAGCAAAGGAAAATCAAATCCCACAACCGCACAGGCAATAGCTGATTTCTAGTTTAAAGGAAAGACCAGCCAGCTGTAATAGAGAGCCCTGAGCCAGTCCCGGGGGAAGGGATAGGTGTCGGAGCAAAGGATGAAGAGCAGTTAGATAGGGAAGACAAATTATTTTACATTCAGGTAACGCCTCTTGTGCAAAGGCCCTGGAGCAGCGAGTGAGTTAAGTCAGAAAAGCTAGAGTAGAAAAGTCATCGCAAGTGTAGAAGAGCAAAACCAAGCAATGCCTCAAGAGTCTTTGGAGATTGGTTATATAACGTAAGGTCCAGGTCCCATCTATGAACAGGAGTCTGCATCTCCAGCGACCACAGGAAACTACAGTCTCTGTCGCTGCGGTGAAGAAGAAAATCAACTCCTGCAGGACAGAAATGAAACTCGGGCCTAATGTGTATCACATTCTACAGTAGAGGTCAGTGTGAGGGCGCAGTTTCTGGGATGTTCCTTTGCTTTCTCGCTATTAGGCTGCCTTCCCACAGATGAGTGCTGAGAATCCTGTGTCGTGTGGTCCTTTGTCAACCATCAAGGACATTTGGAATTAAACAAGCCACGGGTAATCAATTCAGGCGCTTTAGGCTATAAGACCACCCGTGGGGCTTCAGAGAGATATTTCCTGTTGTATATAAAATATACAATTGGCTTTGTGTGCCTCTGGGACAATTTCTCCTCTCTCTGCCCTGACGCATGGCATTGTGGCCTTTGCCTGAGGCAGGTTACCTGACTCCCGAGAGCAGGGTCCAAGTCAGTTCTGGGAATCTTAATTCATTAAGAAATAATAGGGTTTGTTTTCATTTGTGGGAGCAATTTTCTTTCCCTTCTTCAGAAAAAAATGTATAGCTGAGCGAGGGAACTTGGAAAGAATTGTACAGAAAGACTGGGCAGAGAGAGCTGGAACAATCTTCCAGCTTCAAAGGGATAAACTTGGACACCCTCCTCCTAGACTTTCATACATATGTAACTATGAGAGAATGAGAAGCCTTCCTCTCAGACAAAGTCCATGGTGAACCAAACTGATGTATGGGAGAGTAATTACAAAGAGAGAGTGCCTATCCTTCCTTGGGACAGGCGATGTCTTGTGAGCACAGCTTGCCTGGGGGAGTCAGTCACTGCGGTCCCATTAGGGTTTCCTAGTCTAATTAGGAAACATACACAGCCAAGCTTCTCACAAATTAAGAGCCAGCTAATTAGGCTGTGAAGATCTTCCTCTTGAACTTGCTTTGCTTGGGAAACACCTTCCCTTTATTTGTTACTAATGGAGGATGAAAGAAGGTGACAAGGAGAAGAACAGGAGTGAAGAGAGGAAGGAAGGAAGAAAGGAAGGAAGGAAGGAAGGATGGAAGAAAGGAAGGAAGGAAGGAAAGGAAAGGAAAGGAAAGGAAAGGAAAGGAAAGGAAAGGAAAGGAAAGGAAAAAGCAGGAGGAAAGGATAGGGTAAGCAGGAAGAAGCAAGAGAGAAAGATGGAGTGGGACTAGATAAGGAATAAATGGACAATGGACTAGGCACGTGCTCGCCAGCGTCCTGGAGGTGAGATTCCTTGCTAAGTGTAATAAAAACACACACACACACAGAGAGAGAGAGAGAGAGAGAGAGAGAGAGAGAGAGAGAGAGAGAGAGAGAGAGAGAGAGAGTTGCAAGAGCAAAATAAACAGAGCTGAGTGGAAGATGTCAGAGGCAGCTGAGGTGAGACACTTGCCAGTTCAAATACAGACTGGGATCTGGGTCAAGACACTGTGAGCGTCTAAAGCTCTGATTCTCACCGCTGTCTGCACCGCCATCTTCAACTGCACCTCTAGCTCTCCAGACGTGAGAATCTCTGACAGGATTCCAGAGAAGAGAGCAGTCGTTACACAGAGCCATGGTCACTCAGTTCTGGTCCTGGGCCTCCAACCCAGAAGAGAAACCAGCTGCCTGTGTGTGCTTTGTCCCTTAAGATGACAATTATCTCTTGAATATTTTTTTCTAAGTTTCTTCCATAAGCTTGGTTAGTTCTCAGTCCTTTCAGGGTTTGTGTTCTTTTGATCTTTTGCCTTTTTTTTTTGCCTTTCTTTCATTCCTTACTTCATCCCTCCTTTCTTTCCTTTCCTTTCTGTATTTTTTGGGGGGAAGGATACATATAGGCAGAAGAGACAGGGTCTCCTGTAGCCCAGGCTGGCCTGGGACTTATTAAGTAGTCAAGAACGATCATAAATCCCTAACCCTCCTCCTTCCACGTCCTGAGTACTGGGATCGCAAGCATGCTGTGCTAGAGAACTTTTTCTCTTAAGACTATTTTAACTTATGTACATCTGTTTATCTGTGTGAGTGTATACCACACGGTCCATGGATATCTTCAGAGGCTGGAGAGAGCACCTCATCCCTTTGAGCTTGATTACAGATAGTTGCAGGCCACTGGCATGGGTGCTGGGAACCAAGTCTTCTGGAAGAGCAGTGGGGGCTGTTAACTAGCAAACCATTACTACAGCCCTGTTTCAAGATATAGTCTTAGGGTGGCCTTGAATTCATTATGTAGCCAAGGAAAACCTTGAATCCCCAAGACTTAGTCTCTACCTCCAAAGTTAGGACGATAGAAATGATCTACAACATCCAGCAAGTAACAATAGTCTACCTATCGAAATCTTTAGAAGCCAAAAAATAAAAATAAAAAAGGCCAATTAATTACTATCATTATTTTATAAGCCTTTCATGGAAACTGTAAACATACAGACAGATTTGTATTTTCTCAGCATGAATTGCAATGTGCTTGGTACAATGGACTTTTTTTCCTTTAAAAAAAAATTAAGACATTCATTATCTACAAAGTAACCTTGGAGGGACAGGCTGAGGGCTGTGTTTCACAGCCAGATGGTCTATATGCAGTGGAGGGCCCTGCCATTACTCACAATTGTTTCTTATGCCTGTTATGGACGATCTTATTAAGCATTGTATTAGAACCATTTAAAAAGTCTCACAGATCTGCTACCTCCTTTTTCATTTAAGCTAATCAAGCTTACACTCATTAACCCCGTAGAAACATTCGTTTCTCTTAACTTTAAAAAAACTACATAGATTCTTGCTTTATTGGAGTTGTTTTATTAAAGTTCTTACTTCAACTTGGAGAGTAATCTCTTTATTTCTTATTTAATTCATACATCTCACTAAACAGTTTGTGTGTGCATTAGTAAATGTGTGTGTGTGTGTGTGTGTGTGTGTGTGTGTGTGTGTGTGTGTGTAAAGCACAGCACATTTGCCATTCTTTTAAATAAATTCTGTATTTTTAACCTTAGCATGATTCCACTGGATAACTTTTACAGGGCTTTTTTTTTTTTTTTCTTTTCCAGGGGTGGAGCAGCAAGAGGTTTTTTAAAAATTGAAATATGACATCCATATCATTAGGGTTTTAAAGTTAGTAATATGCTTAAGGCAGATTTTTTACGGTTAGCGAAGCTGAGAGGTTCTGACACCAAAGGGTACAGGCAGAGCTAACTTACATAAATGTATATGGTCCCCCGAGGTGCCACAATTGTATTGCAGGGTTTCTCATGAACAGCCTAGTGTCAGTGAAACAGCCAAGCAAAGCTAAGTGGTTCTGAACCGGATGAGCTGTCCATGAGCCTACTTATGGGCGAATGGAGGTAGCCTGGTGCCAGCCTTGCTCCTATGAGGCACGGAAATAGGAAGTGTGTGCATCTAATGAAATGCTTATCTTATTAAAAAAACCTTCCTTTTAAAACAACTGCTGCATAACTTGAAAATGGATATCCTAACAGATGACATGGTAGGATCAGCACATGATAAGGTCTAAAGGTTAGGAAAAGATTAGCCATAAGCCGGCAGCTGCGACACCAGCGATTCGGCCAACTCATGAGGGTCCTCAGTGGACTGAGCCCCAAAGTTCATGTTTTCCTATTTTCAAAACTGCATTTTCCTTTTCTCCTCCCTCTTTCTTTTTCTTTTTGAGAAGGGGCCTTTGTAATTCCTGAAAGGCAAAAGCAAATAATTATGAAGAAAGAAGTTAGTTGTGAAAGAATTCTAGTCAATTCTTGTTTTTGACTCAAACAATTATACAGAATGCTTAATTAATTGTTTTATGTGCATGAGGCAGTTTTGTCAGAATGCAGTATGCTCAAAGGAACAGACAGGAAATGTGTTTGCTAGGAAGCAGAGTCATAAAAATAGGAGCCTCCCACTCCCTACCCCCCAACCCCCCACTCCCACCAACCACCACCCTTGCCCTTGGTTTGTTTAATAGATCTTATACACAGTCTAGGCTGATCTCAAACTCACAATCTCCCTACCTCGGCTCATGTGTGCCACCATGTCTGCAACATCTAGGTTTCTTACGGCTGGGATTTACCTCAAGAGGATAAGTGTTGGGGTCCCATTCAGCCTGCACTGCTTTTCTTATGAAAAAAAAAAAGTCATCAGAACCTTGAGATGCTGTAATAACATGGCAAGGACAATCTTGCCTCTACACCTTTAACTTTAACGGAAGCACTTGCACGGGGCCAGTGTTAATTACTGTACAGCTCTGAGACGCCACCATGACAGTGATTGCTGTGTCTGACTGAGTACACCGTGCTGCTCACAGGTCTGAGTACTTTCTGTATGTTAGTCAAGGCCACCCTTCAAATGGAATTTTCCATGATGCCCCTAAATTTTGTATTTATATATTCATTATATTTGTTTATATTTCAAGGCTAAAGAATCTAAAGCTCTCTTCCACAAGTTAAGATGGCAGAGTTATGATTGTAATTGAAGTTATGAAGCTTATTTGCAAGTATTTACCAAGAACAGGTGCTTCTTGAGCAAAGACTTTTATTTTTAAATTACATTTATCTGTGTGTGTATGCACATGTGTGCTATGGTCATGTATAGAGGTCAGAGGTCTTTCTACCATGTGAGTCCCAGGCACCAAACATGAGCCATCAACATTCCCTTCATCTGCTGAGCCATTTCACTGGTACTGGCAAAGAATTTTCAAAGCCCATTTAAAAATACACATCATTTATCATGGTGATGATCTCCATATATCCATTTCTTACATCCTTTTATCTACCTACCTATCATTTTCTATCTACCTGTTTTGAGACAGGGTTTCTCTATACGGCCCAGCGTGTCCTACAACTCACTGTGAAGACCAGGCTGGTATCAAACTCACAGAGATCCGCCTGCCTCTGCTGGGATTAAAGGCTGCAGCATTATGTCCAGACTCTGCTTTCTCTCAAAACACTTCCACACAGCAGTCATGGTGAGATTCTATCTCATAAATAGATTGTTTTATTATTAGTATTAGTATTATTTCACAGTGCTGGAATCAAACTCAAGGCTTGGGCCTTCTGGATAAACACTGTATCACTAAGCAACCTCTAGCCTCCTTCTTTTTAAAAATCTCTCATTTCATTTTTTCAGACAAAGCATGCTATATAGCCAGGCTGGCCTCAAACTCTGGGTAAACCTCCTGCCTCAGCCTTCCAAGCTCTGAGATTACAGGTACATGACACCTTTCCTGACCATACATACCCACTTTTGTGGTCAAACATTTTCTCCCGCTGAACAGAACTACGACAGTTGGTGATTTGACCATACATTTGTTCGATTTCTTCTTACATTTTCTGTCTAATGTGAGATCATAAGGAGTGTTCACATTGAAACTCTGACAAAAGACTGCACTGACTTAAGGACCTTGGTATGTTTCAGAACCACCATTGAAAATGACACCCATCAGTAGATCTGCACGTGACAGAAGACCCGTCTTGTCAGGGCGAAGAAATCACCAACTGGCGCAAAGCGTCCACAGCGAAGCAGAGAGCTATGATGCTTCTCGAAGGCTAATTATAAACAGGTGGTAACTGGGGCCAAACTCCAGCAATCACAAATGCATTCTGTTCAGTTCGTTAATGCTTCTATTCAACTCCGGGGAAATGCACATTCCTCGGCATCACAGGGAGTCTCAGCTTGGCTGATAAAAAACAGGTGATCTTCGAACCCAACCCTAACTGACACAAGGGTAAACTAGAACGGCATAATTGCCCTTCCTGTGTGGCAGGACCTCTCCTGGCGTCACAGGTGGAGGCTGCCGGAGCCATGTCGGTCAGATCACCATCCAGAGACCACACCAGTGAGCAAGGCGGGCCATGCAGCCTTAGCTAGTGAGGTCTCAGCACACCCAGGTTGAGCCCAAGTTCTGAGGTCTCTTTGCATTTCCTAATATGAAGTGCCGCTGAACTGTTCGATTCCATCTGGCTGTCTGGCTGCTTCAGTGGAGGGCTCTTCAATTTCACATTTCATCTCCTCAGCAACCAATGTCCTCATCTTGTCAAATGGCCACCGAGAAGGCACCTCAGGGCTGCCCTGGACAAAGCCTCCATGTTCAGCAAGAACTTGCGATTTGAGGGTTCGGTGACTACGACGCAGCCAAATGATCTGTTCCCCAGTAGCATGGAGAGGGGGAGGCCCACGCTCCTGAAAGTACATCTGATTTTCTCTTCCGCAGCCACCATCATGCTCAACCTCGTCAGCCAAGCTTGTGGCTACAGTTCATAACACCCTATCACTGTTTTGTGTGCCTTCCACAACAGTAGAACTCTGACATCTTGGGTTATTCTCAGAAAGGGTTGTGTTTATGGGCCCTGTTTTCTTTCTGTATTTTTTTTTGTTTTGTTTTACTTTGCCTTGTGTTTGAAGCAGCACAGGCTGGTCTCAAATTCACAGCAGACCTCTTAGCTTCCTGCGAGCTGGCATTACAGGTACACACCACCACCCTGGCTGTTTTCTCGTTGACAAAACCAACGCCGTTGCTTGTTGCTAGTGTCCATTAGACTGCTGGTCTCCAATTATGAGTGGGTAAGTCAGAGCTTAGAGTTCGAATGTATTCCTTTTCTGACCTTGTCGTTAAAGCACAATGTTCACACACACATTGCACAAATTCCAAGGTGGCTAAAGTTCATATATATGGTATCAATTAGGGAAAAGTATTTTCTTTTCCTTGCGATGCCCCCCTTCTTCTTTCCCTCCTTCCGTCCTTCTCTCTCTCTCTCTCTCTCTCTCTCTCTCTCTCTCTCTGTATCTATCTTTGAAACAGGATCTCTTCATGTAATCCTGGGTGTCCTGAAGCTCCCTGTGTAGATGGACCACTCTGTCCCTCTGTCCCTCTGTCCCTCTGTCCCTCTGCTTCTCTGTCTCTCTGCCTCTGCTTCTCTGTCTCTCTGCCTCTGCCTCTGCTTCTCTGTCTCTCTGCCTCTGCCTCTGCTTCTCTGTCTCTCTGCCTCTGCCTCTGCTTCTCTGTCTCTCTGCCTCTGCCTCTGCTTCTCTGTCTCTCTGCCTCTGCCTCTGCCTCTCTGCCTCTGCCTCTGCCTCTGCTTCTCTGTCTCTCTGCCTCTGCCTCTCTGCCTCTGCCTCTGCCTCTGCCTCTCTGCTCTGTCTCTGCCTCTGCCTCTGCCTCTGCCTCTGCCTCTCTGCCCTGTCTCTGCCTCTGCCTCTGCCTCTCTGCCTCTCTGCCCTGTCTCTGCCTCTGCCTCTGCCTCTGCCTCTGCCTCTGCCTCTGCCTCTCTGCCCTGTCTCTGCCTCTGCCTCTGCCTCTCTGCCTCTCTGCCCTGTCTCTGCCTCTCTGCCCTGTCTCTGCCTCTGCCTCTGCCTCGAGTGTTGAGATTGAAGGCACGCACCACCACACCAGGCTGAAGAAGGTATTTTTAAGTCATTTTGTGATTGCAAATATAATTTACATTGGCCTCTCACTCTTGGTAAGACAGGGGACTGGCTCTTCACATGCTCTTTCATTAATAGCCTGTTTCTTCTTTTTTAGGAAATGGTGTCCTATAACCCTGGCTGGCCTAGACCTCCCTGAGTAGCCTACAATAACATGAACTGGTAATCCTCCTGCCTTCACCTCTCATGTGTTGAATTATAGGTACACTCTCATGCCACCAGCTCAACGTTAACCGTCTATTTTAAAAGTACATCATCCTCACCCTTTGTTTGGAGGGCTTGAAGTTCATCCATCTATTTCTATTTCGGAAAACAAAATGCATTTTCAAGAGAGTGAGAATGAGAATTTTCTATAGACTGCTGACACCAGAATTACCACCAATTTGAAGATCACCTCACCACACCAACTACCTAATGTTTAAAAAGAATATTTTGGTAAAATGTCATTGCTGCCTGAGCCTGGTGTCCTGAGCTCAATTCCCACAATCCATGTAAATGTAGAAGAGAGCCAAACACCACACAGTTGTCCTCTGGCCTCCACACAAGCACCTCCCCATTCATAGAGCACACACATGCACTCGTGCATGTGCACGTACACACACACACACACACACACACAAATAAAACCTGTAAAAATAGTATGCAAGCTGTTTACCTCCCGCCTTCATCTCTGAATGATGAGACACACTGGTCTGCAAGGGAGCTCTTAGCTCATTCTACCACAGTGATGCATTGTTCTCCAGATGACATGTGGGTTTCGGGGGTTAGTGTTTCTGTTTCTTAGTGAATACTTCCTTTAGGTCACAGCTTCAACAAACAGGTTGGGCATTCTTGATCCAGAAACCCTAAAATGCTGTGCCTCAGTTTTGGTGGTTTTTGTTGTTATTGTTGTTTTTGTTTCTTTCATTTTTTTTTTGTTTGTTTGTTTTCCTGTTGCCATGATAAATGACCATAAAAAAGCAGCTTGAAGAAAGGAAGAGTTGATTTTAGCTCAAAGTTCGAGGGTATGGTACTATCAAAGGGGCATGGTCACACTGATGAGACCATGAAGTAGTCAACATATCATACCCATGGGCAGGAGTAGAGGGAGAACCAAAGCATGGGCACCTGTGCTCAGCTTCCTTCCCCTACGCCTACACAGCTAAGGATCCCTGCCTAGGGAATGGTGCCACCCACAGTGTACTGCTCTTCCCACTCCAATTAATGTAATCAAAGAATCACCCGTAGCTGTGTTCAATCTGATCTAGGTAATCTATCACTGGAACTGTCTTCCTAGAAGATTCTAGATTGCAAACGATGACAATTAAAACTACCATATGCTTCAAAAGTTGAAACTCTTTGAGTAGCAGCACTGTGACTGACTGCACAAATGGAAAACTCCACATGGTAAGACTTCACTTGATGCAGTAGACTCTTAACTATATTGTATAATGACAGGAAGGTTTGTCGGTCAGTATACTTGCCTTCCAAGAATGAATGAAGCAGCATACACGTGTAACACC
Source organism: Micromys minutus (assembly GCF_963924665.1). Lineage (NCBI taxonomy): Eukaryota > Metazoa > Chordata > Mammalia > Rodentia > Muridae > Micromys > Micromys minutus. Next base: position 3,435,991 of record NC_137977.1, on the reverse strand, counting down.
AGAGCTGGGAGGTAGAGAGAGACGGGGGCAGGGGTGGGAAGAGAAGAGGCATTCTCGGGGCTTGCTGGTCAGCCAGTTTTTCCAGATCAGTGAGCTTCAGCAAGAGATCCTGTCTAAAAAAACAAAAATAGAAAGAAAGCACTAAATGTTGACCTCTGTGTGTGCAATCCATATATATATATATATATATATATATATACATATATATATATATATATATATACATGTATACGTGTATACATACATGTATGTATATATGTGTCTATATATGCATGTGTATATGTATACATAAATTGCATCTATATACATGTGCATTCGCACATGAACACACACATGGACACCCCACCCAAATGTGTGTGTGTGTGTTTACCTTCAAGCTGTATGTGGAAGGGAATACATAAGACATAAGTGAATATCATGGGTCCCATCCATTCATGTCTCCTTATTTTCATGCATTATTTGAAAAATCGGAACTTTCCAAATTCTAAGCATTTCAGGTGAGACTCACATTGCATAAGTATCAAATAATTGGGCTTGCTTCTACTGAGGCCCCTGCCTCTTAATTTTTTTCTATTTTAATGTCATTTGGAAAAAGAAACATTCATTCTTTCTGTTGAATTTAGCTTTTTATAGTCTCTTTAAACATTTATTGCAGGTCACAGAATATACCTACTGAAGAGAGTATGCGAAAAGAACTGTTAGCCTATTCTGTGTTACTGTGTGAGATACTTGTGAGGGCACAATGTGCTCTGAGAAAAATGCCTACGCCCTAAACACTTTCCACACTACAAGTAAAAAGCTGCCACTACCTCTGAGTCTCAGTGTAACACCAGTGTAATGAGTCAGTACAGCACTGGTTTGTTGGACCATAACAAACAAATGAAAAATAAAATCCTTCCTTTTTCTGTTGACATCGTAACAACTTTTTTATCTTAAAGGTAAAATGTTGGGTAAAAATCACCTCCTGTAAAATGCTGCCAGCTATAAGTATTTGCAAGGCATATCTGATTCTAATGGGTTTTCCTGTTTCTGTATCCTTGGCTGTATAGCCCGGTCTCTGTCTCTCTGTCTCTCTCTCTGTGTCTCTGTCTCTGTGTGTGTGTGTCTTTCTCTCTGTTCATTCTCTTATGTATGTATACATGTATATGTGTATATGCATACACATATAGAATTGTCAGCAAAGTATTTAAATTAACTGTGAAATGTGAAGTACTCAAAACACATACCATTTCAAAATATATCCTGCAAGAATGTAACAGAAACGAGCCTTGAATTTATGACCAAGCATTCTGCTCTAAGTGAACAGAATTAGATAAAGGATAGTCTTTAGCAAAAGTCCTTGAGCAGAGACCTAAAGAGGAAGAAGTGATGAAGGGGGTGGTTCAGAACTCAGAGCCTCAATCTGGGGGATGTGTTTACCTCAGTCTCCTTGCCTTCTCCACGGAGCCCTTCCATCAAATAATGGATTTATACACCCTCCCCCCAAAGGTACCAGGGGGAGGCAAGCAGAGCCAGTGCAGGAGGTATGCCCAAAAGGGTGATCAAATAAACCTAAATGGTAGGTATGTTGGCCTTTGTTTTCTTTTAATTTTCCCACTTTAAAAAAATGTAGTGTAACTCTTTCAATCTTTTTGCAATTCTGCATGGTTGAACATTTGAAATGAGTTTGTGTATCACCCCCAGGCAGTGATTCAGACTTGATTGGGGCAAAGTAGACTGCCTGTGCTTTATTTTTATCCACGTCATTTGCGACATTTGTGTAGCCAAAGGAACCAAAACCATGCTGTTCTATTGCCAAATTATCACCTAGCCTTTGATCAGACAGGGCGGTGAGCCTCATCAACAAGTTGTGCGACCTTCCTGTAACAGCAACGTCAGGTCAACTGGAGAAAGTGAAGCAGGAGCCCGAAACACAAATAAAAAGAAACAACCAACAATCCTTATAATTATCATCATCTGCTGCGTTTCCCTCTTTTGGCAAAGAAACACTCCATCCATTTGTAGAAATCGCCCGCGGACACGTTACATCAAAACTAATCACAACGATTAAAATCAGCTTTTCTGTGCAAGGGAAGAGTAAAAAGCAAGTTGGAGGCTGGAATGAGACTGTTTTTCCAACAAAAAAAAAAATCTGGGAAAAAATCGTATATGTATATTTCTTTATACGTATATACAAGGCTTTATTTTTTGAAGATCAACTGTGAGCCCTGTGATCGGTTAATTTGATTTAAGTTTTATTTTGGAGATTTGGACTAGAGGTAGAGGCGCGAGCTAATTGTATCCTGATCCTTGCCTTGAGGGGTTTCAAAGCCCTGGAGCAACTCTCCTCTGTATTTTGTTCTGTCTACCTTAGCCAAGCTATTGCATTTCTCTCTGGTGTGGCGAGGCGAGCAGATCGCTGGGAGAGAAATCGGAAAAGGGGGGAGAGGAAAAGGAAAAGGGGACTTGGAGAGAGACTTTGTGCTTCAATGTTTCAGGTAAGATCTGACGGTTTGGGTTTGTTATTATTTGCTAAGGAGGGTATGGCTGGGACTTTGGGCGCAACTCGCTTTTACGCATGTGCCAGGCATGGGGCGAGAGCGCGGCACACTCGCACACACGCAGCCGGGCGCGGACGGCGGCTGGGGATCCGCTCACACCGGCTGCGGCTGCGGCTCCTTGGTTTTCTTCCTGGCCGAGCGGCTCGGCGGAGGCGGCGAGAGCCCGGGCCGGAGCTCCGCGGGGTCGGGAGACGGCGCGCGGACCGGGCTGGGGGTGTTCGCGGCCGGGTGCTGCGTCTAGGAGCTCATCGCCGCGGCTCTCGGACCCCCGGGTCCGGTCCCTGCTCCCGCCAGCCGCGCGCGTCCATTCTTCCCGGGTCGCCGCGGGGCTCGGCGCCGATCGCGTGGGGGTGGGGACCGTCGCCCTGCTCGCAGCCAGCCTTAGCGGCGCCCCCCCCCCCCCGGGACACACGCTCAAAGACGCCATTGTGGCTGCTGAGCGGATCGGGCCCCCGGGCGATTTATTTATTTATTTATGTTTCCCTTCCCCTTTCTCCTGGGCTGAGCCCTTTTGTGAGCCGTGGCTGGTGCCCAGAGCCGGCCCGCATGCCACCCGGACTGATCCAGATTCGTCGCCTCCTCCCACTCAGGCGCCTTTAAAGCCTTTCCCCATCCCCTCCCATTTCCCCTCCCCCCTCCTTGGGTGCAAATGTTTCATTTATTTTTAAAAAGCACCGGTTCCTCTTCCTCCCCGCCGCCTCCCCTGATAGAGACCTAGGCACACGCTCCGGATTAGACGTCTCCTTGGGAGGCGGGCGCGGGCTGGGGACGCCGGGGCGGGAGGAAGGCTGCGGCCGCCGCAGCCGCAGGTAACGGCCGCTTTTCGGCGATCGCCCTTTCTCCACCGAGCCTGCAGCCGCGAGTCCGAAGCCCGCGTCCTTCCCTCCTCCTCTTGTGGAGTCCACGGTTCCCTTAAAGGGACAGAGTTTCGCGGCCGCCACCGGTGTGCGCGGTCGGAACCCGCGCTCTGGGGCGCAGAGGTGGGAGGAAGGGAAGCAGTTTGGCTCCTTTCTGACCTCTTTCCTCCCCATCCCCCCAGCCTGCCTCCCCTCTAGATGGAAATGTGGAGTGCGCTTCCTCTCCTGCCCCCAAGAGGGACCTGGCTGGAAAATAAAAGAGTCCTCACCTCTTGGAAAAAAAGAATGGGGCGGGTGACTCGTTGTGGTGAACTGCTTCCAAAGTGAGGTGGAGTCCCTGAAGTGGGGAGGGTGAAGCTGTGGTGCGGGGACCCCTCACCTGGATGCCCGCCCGGCTCGGCGCCCGGCACGCAGCAACTTGATCCCGGGCCGGCCCGGTCGCCTTTGTGCTCTCCAGCGCTTAGGCTGTCGTGGGAATGGTTTTTCCGTGTTAACACCTTTTAACCGAAACCGAGCTTCTTCGCCGGCCGACTGGGCCCGAGCAGACAAAGTTAACAAAGTTAGGACGGGGCGACCGGCTTTGTACGTGGAGAATCGCACAAGGGAACTGTCCACGACCCTTTAGGCTTTGGCTTCCTGGCTGAGAGGGACACCTCAAAAAGCAGAAGTAATTTGGTACAAACATTATACAAATACTACCGTTTCGGGCATAGGACTGACTGCTTTCAAGCAAATCTCCTCACCCCAGCTCGTGTGTGTGTGTGTGTGTGTGTGTGTGTGTGTGTGTGTGTGTGTGTGTGTGTCCTCGGTGGCATCCGGGAAGACAACAGTTTGGTGGCACTCAGGGAGACACAACAGTTTAACATACTCATTCTTTAAGAAACGTTTGCCTTCTGTTTCCAATCAACTAAGCTGGCAGCTAGAGATACAAGTTTATTTGAGAATACCCTCTGGGTACCAAGCATGCTTGGATTGTTTTAGCAAATTAAAAATGAGCAAAAGGCTTTTACCTTCTCAGCAGTAGACTCCTTAAGAGACCTCCTGTTTCGTGTGTTATGTGTGTGTGTTCCGGGGGAAACGTTTTCTGTGTGTGTTTTTAATGTGGAAAGGAGAAAATAAAAGGATTTTTAAAGGCTGAGGCTGATGGCACGGGATGATTCATTAAATCTTGAGTCCACACCAAGGAATCCACCTGCCTGTGTGGGAGGCTTTAAGAGCTAATAGCCAGTCGACTTGGCGAATTTTAAATAGCAATGAGTCTATTTGTCTCCGGGATAATGGGCAAGATGCCGGTTTATTTCTGGTGCTTAGGTTTTGGTGGCATTTGGCTTAGGAGAAGGGGCTGGCTGTTTGGGAGTCTGCACCATTAGCAGTCCTGCTGATGCAGATTGAAAAGAGCTGTTGGTGATTTTAAGGATGGCAGTAGGGTTAAGTGTTTACGAATGTGGTGACAAAGGTGACCCTGGAACTTTCAAACTTCACATCACAGAGAAAACTTCATGGGCTGGGGCTTGTGTGTATAAGGAGAAGGTAACTGACTAGGGAAAAGTGCCACAGCTTGGAAGAAAATCTCTAGATGGGTGAAGGGGGAGTGATGGTGGGGGAGGGAATCTCCCACCACACCATGCAAAACGACTGCAGTGGGTTTTCCTCTATTAATTATGCCTGAAGCACAGTATGAAGTCCCGGAACATACACTAGAGGTCTCTCTTCTAGCTGTGCGGTTACTGTGTTTGTGACTCTTTGCCAGAGCTGGTTTAGTGAGATACTCACTGAGGCCTGGTTCATACGTGATTTTACCTTCATGCCTACTCTTCATATTCTGATGTGAAGCATTTCTTTTCGGGAGACTACTCAGTTATTTCATGCTACCCGAGCATTCGGAAAGAAACGACAGTAAGACAGATTTCTTGTGAAAATGTACTGGTCAGTTTGCACGGAAACATGTATTTTAGACCTTTCAGCATCAAATTATTTACACATTTTAAATGCAAATACAAAACTGAAGTTTGTATTTATTTGAGAGTGTTCTGAAATCAAACTTCCATTTGGCTCTGCATTTAGCACATAGCACTTGCTGTAAGAATGCTTCCTGGTCTTGACATTTCTAAACTGGGTGATTACTATCCTGAAATGTGGGTTTTTTTTTTTTTTTTTTTTTTTTTTTTTGTTGTTGTTGTTTTTTGTTTTGTTTTGTTTTTGCTCAGATATCCTGTTTGATTCAACTGTGGGGTCACTCAAACAGGGTTTTTTAAAAGTTGCTTCTTAAACTGCATTTTTAAAATTTTATTCAACTATAATTTATTATTTTCCAATAAACGAAGCATTTACTCATGCTCAAAAATGGCATCTTGAAGATGAAAACTTTCAAATGTGAGTGTGTGTGCTTATTTGAAGAGCTTACTCAGGCAGGCTTGAGAAACACTCTGATATCCCTGGATACCGTTACAGCTCCCTGACTTCTCATTCATAAAAATGTACCAGATGCAACTAATGCTTTGCTTTTGGGGAGTTCAGTTGGAGAACTCTGCAAAGAGTAAGATGAGGTTATCTTTTCAGAGTCATCTTCTGAGGTCGGTTCTCATTCACCCAACCGATATTTATTTGTTCTGGCTGTCCAGGAAACTTCATTAGATGCTGGGGCCGCCACGGTGAGGAAAGGTATCCAGAGTCATGCTTGCCCAGAGCTTACGATTACAGAGACAGATTGATTGAATAATAGAATGACTGGTAGAGATTAGTGCTTTGAAAGAAAAGGAACATTTTAGTTGTATGAACCAAGAAGATCAAAATGACCAAAGCTGGATCAGACTTGCAGAGAAAGCTCTAGAACCTGAGATCTAAATGTTAGAAAGGCAGGTGGGAGAGCTGGGCTGCTGTGGTTTCAACCCTCCAAGTAACACTAAAGGGTAAGTGGGCAAGAAGGCTGGGTAGGAAGATAACAGAGCACGGTGAGGTGTGTGCACAATTCTGAAAGCATGTGGGCAAATGATTACATGGAGAAATGGGGGTAAGTATAACCGGTGCGTTGGCCGTTACAGTGGGTAGGCAAGAGCACATCGGATGCAGCAAGTGGCAAGCGAACCGGTGAGAGAAGAATGTGAGATCCAGTTAGAAGGAAACCGTCGAGGAAAAGCTTGGTTGTGGGTCACTGAGAGGAGAGAAGAGTGTCAGGGACACTCGTGGTTTGAATGTGTTCTCCAAATAGTTGTCCCCAGGTGGCACTGACTTTGAGAGTTTGCTTAAGGAAGGAAGTCAGTGAGGATGAGCTTTGAGCTTTGGATCTTGGCACTGCTTCTTGTCTGCTTTCTGCTACCTGTTCAACCAAGACTGTGGGAAGGACATGGGTACAGCCCCGCCAGCATCAAGCCATTGCTACCGTGCCTTTCCCTCGGATATGGGCTGTACCCTCCAACTGTTACTCCCTGGCTTAGGATTTCATTGCTGTGAACAGACACCACGACCGAGACAAGTCTTATAAAGGACAACCCTGGGGCTGCCTTACAGGTTCAGAGGTTCAGCCCACTATCAAGGTGGGAGTATGGCAGCATCCAGGCAGACAGGGCCCTGGAGGAGCTGAGAGTTCCACTTCCTGTTCTGCAGGCAGCTAGGACAAGACTGGCTTCCGGGCAGCTTGGTCTTAAAGCCCACTCCCATAGTGACACACCTACTCCAGCAAGGCCACACCTCCTAATAGTGCCACTCCCCCAGGCCAGACATACAAACCACCACACTCCCAAGTTGCTTCTTGCTGTGTCTTTGATCACAGTAAGGAAAACAATGAATGCAGAGCTTGTTAATCAGTTACACATGGTATTTGGAAGGCTGAGCTTGGTGTCTTTTGCCTTCTCACTAGTGACCAATAGTGGTGATGAAAAGCCTCACTCACATCCAAAGTATCTAAATTCACAAAGGCAAGTATGGCATCTGGTCTGGTCATTCTTCAGTTGCTCCATTAGTTCCACAGTCCTGTGCAGTGTCTGGATGTGTCGGGGCCTCCTCTGCCTGCCCTTCACAGCCTGTTCCCCAAGTCCCCTTTCCTCTGTGCACTGCCCTGTGAGGTCTGCTTAACTAGCTCCCGAGATGCTGGAAGTCACCACTGAGAGAGGGTTTGGAACAAAATCAGGTGTGTGTGTGTCTTATAACATACACGAATTGTGTCAGAAGTATCTTAAAATCAGTGGTGTGGCCACTGGCAAGTTGCCAGTGCTTTTATAAATAACCTTTCACCTATGTGCCTGTATGTAAAATGGCTTGAAAGTAAAAGAGGAACTGATTGGGAAGAGGAGGGGGTGGGCAGGTGTGGGGGTCCAGGGGGACAAGGAGAGGAAATGGGGAAATAAACACACTTTTGTACATGTGTGAAATCTGTTATTGTACACGACACATGCATGCTAATAACAATATTTAAAACATAAAGGTGTTAAATTACTAGAAATATTAACTGGTCAGTGGCTGAAGGGATGGCTTCACCCTGGTTAAGACTGCTTACTGCTTTTGCAGAGGACCTGGCTTTGGTTTTCAACACTTACACAGTAACATAAAATGAGTTCCTGCATTGCAAGTGGCCCATATAACCTGTAGCAGGCAAAGCACACATACATAATCAGTAAAAACTGAATGAATGGTTCAAACAGATTAACTGTTCAACTCCGCCTTTTAAAGTCATTTACATTCCAATAACATAATCATTGCATTCAGAAAAAAATGCAGAAAGGAAGTTATAAGGAGAAAGTGGCCCTTAGATTGTCCCCTTCTTAGATACATTTCTGTGCATCTGACTTTTTTATACGTGTTCTATTACTATATAGAGACACTTATAGCCCCCGCAACTGCCATAAAAGGAAACATTTAATGGCTCACAGTTTCAGAGGTTCGGTCCATTATCAGCAGGCAGGAAGCATGGCAGTGTGCAGACAGACTTGGTGCTGGAAAGGTAGCTGAGAGCTTACATCCAGATCCTGATGCATCAGAAAAAGAGACACAATGGACCTGGCTTGGGTTTCTGAAACCACAAAGCCCGCTTCCAGTGACACACTTCCCCCAACAAGGCCGCATCTCCTCATCCCTGTTAAGTAGTGCCACTCCCTAATGACCGAGCAATCAAATCTATGAGCTTATAGGGACATTATTACCACCACAGTGACGTTTATGTTTCTGTGTCAAAACACCCCACAGAATCAAACAGGAGAAGAAAGGTTCCTTTTGGCTTAGGGCTTCAACTTTAGGGTTTTCTTCTTTTAATTTGTTCTTATTTCTCAAAAACTTACTCCTCAATGTCTACATTCACAAAAAAATGTAGAGCAACCAGGAAGTTGTTTTGTCGCATGTAATTCAGCACCAAGTAGCACTAACTACTGACTGTTGATTAATTTTTAAAGAATCTGGAATTGAGCATTTAGTGGTTTCGCTTACAACATCAAATTTTATTAGAAAGGGAATTTCCATTAAAGAAGCCTGCCATAAATCTTTTATAATAGCATTTTTCTTCTCTGGTTGTAGTTCTTCCAGAAAATTCCAGGCTGGGGATCCTTCCAGAAAATTAAGACTCTGGTGATTTTCAGGAAACAGTGTGTACGCCATTCTCTTCCTGGGAATTTGGCACATAAATGGAGCCCTAAGGCTTTTTTTTTTCCTTATGGTTCTCGTGTAGGTAGCCTTTTGGGAGGGGAGGGCAGATTTTGATTAGATAAATGCCTACCTTTTCAACCATATCACCTGGAGTTTCATCTCTCTCCAACCTGCCTCGTGTGGTTTCTGAGAGAATGAGCAATATTAAATACCTCAAGACACATCCTGTGGTAGGAGCCACCCCACTCTGGCCTCTCAAACCTTAGGTGTGCCTTAGTTCCACTGTCCTGGCTGTGTGTGATAGTGACTAAAAGTAGCAAATCTAGAATTCCTTGCTGGACCCCCCTGAAATAACACTGGTTACAAAGGTTCCTTTGAAGGCAGATTAAATAAACAGGCTTAGTATGCAATCGGACAGCAGTCTTACGGGACTTTAAGGTATGTAATTAACTTTGGCTATGGGATCCGTCAAAAGATTCAGTCCCTTGGGATGGAACAGCTATTTCTGTAACACCAGCCAAACGTTAGCATTGGGCCCATTAGTGTTGCACGAACACCCCTAGCTCATTAGTTAATCAGGCCAATCCAAGTAAGTAATCTTTTGAGATGGGGCGTTTCTCTGCTTAGCATAAAAGTCATGACAACCCTTCTGCTGCTGCTGCCACAACTGGTTCTGAACATTTTTCATAGGGACATTGCTACATGTCCTGCACTGCCACCAGATCCCGACACTCTCTTCCCCACTTCCCTTCCACTACCACCCCATTTGTAAGAGAAAGGGGGAGACTTAAGATGGTTTGAGGGATGGAGAGATGGCTCAATGGGTAAAGGTGCCTTCTGCACAAACATGAGGACCCACAAAAAGGTCTGGTGTGATGGTGCACACGTGTGACTCCAGCAGTGGGGACCTAGGGTGGAGGCAGATGCCAGGAGCTCACTGACCAGCCCATCTAGCAAAACAGAAAGTTTCAGAGTCAGTGGGAGATCTTGTGTCAAAAACAGAGGTGGTGAACATTTGAGGTAGTAGCAGACAACGCCCTCTGGCCTTCACACAAGTCTGAAGACGTGCACACATCACTGTATGCAACCGTTACATACAAGTACACAATGAAGCGGTTTGAGATCATTGCCACCAGAACATCCTCACCGTGGAACTCCTGCTAAGCCAAGTGCTTCTTCATAGTCCTCTTGTCACGCCAATCAAAATGCCCATTTCTTTTCTACTCAGAGAGCTGACAGTGATTCAGTCCCTGCTGCTGAGACAGCCTGTTGCTGGGAAAACGCCTTCTGAACTGAATAGTATGTTAGCTGAACATACTCAAAGGCCCTCTAGAGGCACGGATGCCCTTCCTGATAACTTCTTCCTAGGCATCTGTTGTCATCCTCTCTTAATATCTGCACAGTAATTTCACTTTGCTGAAAATTTGTAGCTAATGGAACAGAAGATGAATGCAAAAGTCCAAAAGTCTATGTGTGAACGAAACAAAGCCTTCGTTGGTCCAGTACATTGACCGTTCTCCCTCAGACATGCCCGCTCTGTGATCCGGGTTCACAGCTGCCTCTGCCAGCTTCTCACTGTAGCATCAAGGGATGGACTTCATTTTTCCAAGCCTTGGTGTTCAGAACTATAAAGGAGGTGGCAGTAACTTTCTGCCCTGCAACTGAGGGCATCAGTATGGGATGATCCTAAACAGGCAATAAGTAGCCTGAAGATTATTCTGAGAGTTAAGTGGGGTGCATATGTCCAGCACATACTGGCCCTCAGAAGACAGAATATTTTCTTTGCCTCTTTAGTTCTTTTGGTTGGGTTGGGTTTTGTTTTAAATATTTATTTCTATTGTGTATTGATGTGTGTCGGTGTGTATGCATGCTCACAGAGGCCAGAAGACTTCCTGGAGCTGGAGTTACAGGCAGTTGTAAGCTGTCCAGCAGGGGCGGGGGGCAGAATCCAACCAAACTCTGGTCCTCTGGAAGTGCAGCAAGTGCTCCAAACTTCCCGTCTTACTTTTATTTTTGCGTATGTGTGAGTGTCTGCATGCCTGTGTGTGAACTCTGTGTACCTGGTACTCTGAGGCCAAAAGAGCCTGTCAGATCTTCTGGAACTGAAGGGACAGGTAGTTATAAGCCTTCCTCTTGGTTCTGGAACCAAATCCAGATCTTCAGCAAGAATAGCAAGTGCTCTCAAATGCCTGGCTATCTCTTCAGCCCCTGAGTGTTTGTTTGTTTGTTTGTTTCGGTTTGTTTTAGTTTTTCTCCTCTTCTTCTTGAGCCATGGTCTCATGTAGCCCAGGCTAGCCTCCAACTTGCTACGAGTCAAGGTTGGCCTTGAACTGCTGATTACCCTGCTTCTGCCTTCCACGGTCTGGGATTACTAGTGCAGGCTCTTGTGCTCAGTTCTTTATGGCATTGGTGCTCAGAAAATAATGTTTGAATACATGGACACAGAATAAAACACGAGGTACTAACTTTGCCTTCCCATAAGTCCCCTGGCCTGATCATTCTAGGCTTTTTCTAACTAACTAGATCAACCATTTGAGACAAACAAACTGTTGATCTGGGAAACATTGTTTCAAAGACAGTCCCCTTTCACTTTCCCTTTTGTTTTGTTTTAAAGATGGGGTCTCACATAGCTCAAGTTGGACTGGAGCTTGGTATGTATCTAATGATAACCTTGAACTTCGTCCCGGTCTTCTCTCTCACCTCCTAAATGTTGGGATTACAGGTGCGCCATCACAACTAGTTTTTACAGTGTTGGGAGACTGAATCCAGGGCTTTAAGTACGCTACACTACATTCCTCGGCCCCTTTTACTTCTTGATTGTGCAAAAGAAATTCCTCCCAGGTACAAACGTTTTAGGGTTTCAAAGTACTGCAAACATAGAGCTAGTCTCAAATACACCTCCCTATTCAGACCCCGCCCTGGGAATCAGAAAATTCTTATTCAGCAGAGCAGTTCCGGAGCTGGTGCGATGCCCATTCCATCCAGCAGATGGCAGTGACGCACATTTCTGGGCTCCGCACGCATCTGGTCTTTTACTTTCTGGCTTTGTTCCACTTTTGGAGAAAGCTTGGTTGAGCCAACTTTTAAAACCTGCTTTGGCTTCTTCACAGAAACTACTGAGGCTCAGAGGGGCCACTGGAAGCATCAACACCTCCAAGGAGTCCATTCTCTCTTAGGCAGTGGGCCAGGGAGGAGAGATAAAGTGTGTAGACTTTGTTAGCACCCACTGATTGTGATGTCCCAGAGATGGGAATTGTGTGTGTGTGTGTGTGTGTGTGTGTGTGTATGTGTGTGTGTTCTTGGATGCCTAGTTAAATCAGCAAAGAAAAGTGCTTTTATTCCCTAACATCAACCATATTATCACATGCTCAACTGAGAAGACTTGAAGCCAAGTAGTCATGAGAAATCAGAAGTCCCCGTGTGCCCCCACGAAGGGAACAGTGGCACATGTCGCTGTTTGTGGTTCTGTCCTGTACTTACTGACAACTTGCTTCTCTAGTTGCTTGGAACTCCATGTTTACTATTAAGTCTGAGATGGTGAATCTGGCTTCATCAAGTCTTTTCTCAGAATTAAGACACTAATTCCTCCCAGCCACTGTGTAAAATGGGTGAAATATTTATGCCTTGACTTATAAAAAGCACAAGAAGGTACTTCAGGGAGGCTAGGGTGTTGCTCAGTGGTGGTGTTGCCTTGTGTGCAGGAACTCATAAATTCAATCATCCCCCAACCATCATAAACCAAGGAAGGTGGCCCAGCCCCGAAACCAACCGCAGCATTCAGAAAGTGGAGGCAGGAGAATTAGAACTTCAGGGTCGTCCTTTGCCACACAGGGAGCTTGAGATGCAAGAGACGCCATAGGGAGTAAAGGAGAGAGGACATTTCAAAAGAAGTATAAACACTTTGGCTATAATTCATCGTCGGACACAGGAAAGCAAATGAATGACGGGCCTACTGTACAATAAAGCGCTAACTGCTGGATCCTGTGAGTCCTGTGGCCTTGACTTAGATAAAGGGGAATTAATGCTGAGACAGAATGTGGGTTTGTTCTAGATGTATGTGATAGAATTTTAAAACAGAGGGGGTCTTTAGACATTCACAGCCTTTGTAGCCATTTTCAGAAATAGGAAATGTTATCAGAGGCTCCGCATGGCTCTGCTCCCGTTGGTGGCTCTCTCCTCTTTCTTCTCCTATGGCTTGTCATTCATTTCCCAAGGAGGTAGAAATGGCCAGATGACTTGATAAATCTTTCTTTCCTTGCTATATAGTCAAAGATGACTGGACTTCTGATCCCCCTGCCTCCACCTTCCTAGTGTTGGGACTGCTGGCTGCCTCCATCATCCGATCCTTCCCAGCCTTCATGAGGGGCAGCTAGTCAATCAGTGCTTTTGCAAACACACAGTAGTGAGTGGAAGTCGCATTGCTGTTTGCACTAACTTAGCCCTTCCGTGAGCCCGGCCTGGGCTTGGGACAAAAAAACACAGGCCTTGGGACATGGAGGCAGGAAGATCTGAGCTCAAGGCCAGCCTGCACTGCATTTATCGAAACCCCTCTCAAAAATAAACAGGCCAACAAACCGAATGCCCTTTGAAGTCTGGGAGGCAACGCTGGCGCTGGGAACTGCACATTCATGGATTTGAACTCTGCGGCCTGTGACATCATCAAATGAAGTGTTTAGGCACATCAGTCTCTAAAGGAAAGCCAGAATCTCAGGATTAAATCTTCCTTTTTGGTGGCTCAAATATTCAGAGATCTGAAGAATAGACAGGATGAATCATTCTGAGGTTGCACAAGTCACGCTGGCTACATAAGAAGCAGGTGGTTTTCTGAAGGAAACAGATCTTGATCTAACCTTTACCCAGTTCACCTAGCACTGCTGAGCAGGAAGAGCCACTCAAGTTCATGACCAGTGGAATCATGGGTACCCTGACAGTCGTGTATGTCGATAGGAAATGAGTCAGAGCTAAGAAGGTGAGTTGAAATGGGAGTTCTATGGATATCCACCTTAAGCAATCAGGACTATTTCCAATCATTTCCCGCCCTTGCAATTAAACCTCTGTGTTCATGAAAATGCTGCTCTTCTGATTCTGATGTAGCCTTGTGTTCAAATGCATTAGAAACTATGGATATTTCTAGGTGAAGCATGGAGCATATAAATAGCTCAACCGATTCATTCCGCATAATTAGTCAAGGGTCTTCCGTGGTCATTCCTCCAACTTAGAGAAATGTGTGAGCCAAAACATAGCTTTGAAGCCAGAGAGATGGTTCATGCAGTAAAGGCACCTGCTACCAAGGCTCATAACCTGAGTGCAATTCCCAGGACCCACTTGGTGGATTGAGAGAACAATCCAAGTTGTCCTCTGAACTTTAGATACTGTACACACTCTCATGTGCTTTCGCACACACCTTATGAACGTAAATAAATCTGATGTAATACAATTTCAATGCATTTCATACTTCAGGCATACATTCAGATTTTGCTTTTGAAAATGTGCTCCTAGGTTTTTTTCTTTCTTTGTGCAATATTCATGCACCTCGGTTGTTTTTGACAGTTCTTCTGCAAACTACAGATTCTGGGAAGAACATTTCTAAATTACCCCACTACAGGGTGAGACAGATAGTTTTGCATTTTAACATCTGAAAAAAAAAGATTTCTTCTGCTAAGTTTTTGTGTTAACTCACTCTCCTTAAGAAGATGGGCACAATACGTCTAAGTTGGCTGATGAATAAAGCTCTTTGTGGATGAATGATTGTTTTTAACCTTAGATTCTGAACGTGTATAGCCATACATGGGATTTGTTTGTGATTGTTTGAGAGCAAATAATGGAGTTTACAAATATTCTGTCTCCCAGGACTGGAGTGTAGTTGAGTTGGTAGCGTCTTTGCCTACTCTTCGGGAAGCCCTGGGTTCCAGACTAAAAAGGCATTAAACTGGGGCACTGTAGCAAACGCCCTTTTGATCCACTGCTTTGGTGCTGGAAACAGGAGTTCGGGGTCATCCTTCACTACATAGTGAGCTCAAGATGAGTTAGCATGAGACCGTAGTCCGGGAATTTGACACAGACTCACAATTTTCTTGTTTCACCTCAACAGTTATAAAATCTGACCTCAGAGTCCTCTTGACTTAGCCAACCTCTTAGCAAAGTCTTTGCAGTGTGTGAGTATCATCACCCTGTAACTGGGTGGCTCTCAAATCCCAGGATGTCCCAGGGTAGCCTAGGGAGCCCCTAAAGGCTCCACTCCCAGTTTCTGAGTAGGTGTGGAGGAAGGCCTGAGAATCTACATTTCAAACAGGCTCTGGTGAGCCCTGACCTCTGTTGTTCCTTGAACCTCACCCTCAGAACATGAATGTGTTTTGGGGCTCAGGGGATGGCTCAGTGGTGAACAGCCCTGGCTGCTCTCCAGAGAGTGGGTAAGATTCTCAGCACCTGAATGGAGGCTTACCGCCATGTGTAATTCCAGTCCCAGGGATCTGACACCCTTTTTTGACCTCTACAGCTTTGCATCCTTATGGGACACACCCACACTCAGGCACTATAGGCATACACATAAAATAAATTTTAAAGAGAGCATCTATCCTCAGGGACAGTAAACCCTAGAGATGTTCCAGGAAGGAAATAAAACAGGATCTGCCAGCCAGACACTTTTGGAAAACGCCATACACTGTCTCCTTTGAAGTCTTTTTAATGTGTTTTAAAGTTTCTGGAAGGTGTGTGCCATGCAGAAGCAATGTTCTAAATCGGTGTTTTTCAAACGCACTGGACTGGAGAGCCCTTTATTCTCTCTTACTACCCATTAACTCAGAGTCAGTATTTCTGGAACACATCAGGAAGGCCTTGTGTCACAGTGCCCCTGAGAACAGTCTCTCTGACTTCCGCTTCGCTTCAGGTGGCCACCTACAGTGAAGCCAGTGGGGCGTGTCTGTCACTTGCCACTGCTGCCCCTCAGCTGTCTGCCACTCCAGCACTCCTCTGTAGACCAGAGTGTATGTTGCCCACCAGTTCCTACTGAGCAACCTTTTCCCCTCAGGGCCACCTGTCATCCCTTCTCCTGTCCCTCCTGTCCCTGCTGTCTCTCCCCCTGCTCCTTTCTGCTCCTCCCTCACTTAGCCGGGTCTCTGGCAGCTCCTCTCATTCCTCCACTTCCTGGACCTCAGTCGGTGTCCTTGGCTTTCTGAGGCTCACTTTTCTCCCTAGGGATGGGAGTGCTGACTGTAGCTTGTCACATAATTCTTCTAGTTGGTGCCATTAAAAACATCACCTGATCCTGGCTGACAAAATGGGTCTGTGGGTAAAGGAACTTAACACCACACCTAAGAGCCTGAGTTCAATCCTGGGGACCTACTGGAAAAAGGAAGGAATCCACTGTACAAGTTGTCCTCTGACACGTACGTGTGTGCTGTGGCATGTGCAGCCCACCCCTCACAGTAAGTAAGTATAGATGATAGATAGATAGGCAATAGATGGATAGATAGATAGATAGATAGATAGATAGATAATAGATAGATAGGTAGATAGGTAGATAGATAATAGATAGATAGATAGATAGGTAGATAGATAGATAGATAGATAGATAGATAGATAGATAATAGATGGATAGATTTATGTAGGTGGTTTAAATGTGTTTTAAAATCATCTATTAATTCAGACATGATGTATATATGTATTATTTCTGTTTGGTTTGATTTTTGGTTTTTTTGTTTTATTTTGCTGTGCTATGTACTACCCTACATTTTACCAAATAGTGAGGAACCAGGCAAGAGTGACCGAGGGCCTCGTTTTCATTCTCAGGGGTGACAGGATAAGAAGTTAATCAAGGGCTGGAGAGGGCCCAGTAGGTAAAATGCAGGCATGAGAAACCGAGTTTGATTTTCAGCACTTATATGAAAACCCAACTACGGTGGTACATATGGCTACCCCAGTGCAGGGGAGATGAGGCCAGAGGACACCCAGAATCACTGGCCAACCAGTTTAAACCAGTCTACCAAATAGAAGAGTTCCAGCCCATGACAGGTGATATCCCAAAATCAAGGTGGACAGTGACTAAGGAAGACAGCCAAGGACGACGACCACAGGCTCACACACTTGGGCACAGATGTTAGTGTACACATACATGCACCCTTATGAACATGTACACAGACACACGTTCAAAGAGGTTAACTGCATATAATTAACTGCTGTGGAACAACTAAAACAGCTGATTGGGTGAAGTCTTTGTGAAGAGATGGCACCCAAACCAGCGTCTGTGTGGTGTCACTGTCGCTGGGCATAGCTAGTTCTTAGGTATTGCTTGTCCTTGGCAGATTCTTCTCACTACCCTGCCTCATTCTTCATGGGGAGGTTCTGAAATCAAGATCCCCATCCTCTCTTCAGTGGCCTTTGACCCTGGCTTGCAACTGCAGAAGACTTCATATCGTAAGCCAGCGTGCCTCCCAACTCTCAAATGTTTCATCTTTAAGCTCTAGGGCGGCTATAATTGGAGAGCTGGCCACTGGACAAAAAATGAAGGAAAAATTAAGTCGTGGGGACTTAGAGTCTTTATCTAGGTCAGGTTAGTAGCCTAACAACAAGACACATCAGAGTCCTGTTTTCTCTGCTTTTGCATCAGGAGATGGTGTTAATTACTTTGGACATTGCTGTAACAAAATACCTGACAAATGCAACTTAAGGTAAGAAATGCCAGCACAAAAAGACACTGCCCATCAATGCAGAGCAGGCAGCAGTGGGCGGGGCTTGGCCTGGGCAGGCTGGAGTGGGCGGGGCTTGGCCTGGGCAGGCTGGAGTGGGCGGGGCTTGGCCTGGGCAGGCTGGAGTGGGCGGGGCTTGGCCTGGGCAGGCTGGAGTGGGCGGGCATCCTTCACTTCCTCTCAGGAAGCTCAGCGCACCAATGGCACTGCTGGCTGGTTCTCTTTCCCCTTTGTACTAAGGCCTCAGCCCACAGGTGGGTCCCGCCTGCAAACAGGGTGGGTCTTTCCACATCACTGAAGTCCCCCAGGAAACATTCACAGAGACACCCAGACCCAGGTCCCCAGTCAGTAAAGATTACCCACCATGGAAACCGCTGAGTAGACAGCAAGCAGGTGGCTGTGTGTACACTAGGGAAAGAACCAGCACTCAGCTCTAAGTGGCCAGCACCTGATCATGAACTTCCCGGCCTCCAGAACCATGAGAAGTAAATTTGTTGTTTAAAGCCAACCTGTCTGAAAGTGTTTTATAATAAAAGCCAGTCTGAATAAAACATACACTTTAAAAAACAAGACAGGAAGACACTCGTGTGCACACACACACACACATGCACATGTTCTCACACACATGCACACTCACACACATGCACACTCATACACACACATACATGTACACGTGAATATGCACATATACACATACATGCACATACAGGCTTCCCTGCCCCTGGCACTTCTGTCCTGCAGAGTGCACTTTTCAGATCAATTCCTTTCCTCTTGGTTTGGGGAACACAGTGAATGGAACAGGATCAGAGACATGAGTGGGTTATGTTCCTAACAGCTTCCACTTCTCCAGAGTGGAAACGTCTGTGGGCTTCAGAATTCCTTGCTCTTTGATTGGCCTTGAAGACCAACTTTTCTCTGCTTATTACCGACTCTCAGACTATTTTCTGATGTGCGGTCTTTTTCTTTAACTGAATGTATTTGCTCTATGCAATTTTAAAAATAGGAAACTATCACTGAATTTCACATTATTCTACATCTGTACCATTGCTTGTCTGACTCTTTTCAGCTGAAACAGAAATGCAACTTTAGAACAAAATGTGGAAAGATGGTTTAAGGAAACATTTCCTCCTAGACTCTGCTATCCATCCTTTCTTTCTTTCTGTCTCTCTCTGTGTGTGTGTTCGTGCTTGTGTGTATGTGTGTGCTTTCCTGTGTGTGTGTGTGTGTGCTTTCATGTGTGTGTGTGTGTGTGTGTCTTTCATGTGTGCTTTCATGTGTGTGTGTGTGCTTTCATGTGTGTGTGTGTATGTGTGCTTTCATGTGTGTGTGCGTGTGTGTGTGTGTTTGTGTGTGTGTGAAACCTCAGGGTTTTCATATGAAATTGGAATCCCAACCATTGTTTATTTTGTGGAATTGTGTCACAAGATGTGCCTGTTTATCTATAAGATGAATCTCTCATTTGTCCCCCAGTCAGCCTGCAACAACCAAATTCTGGACACTCTATGGGAACAGTGACAACAGGTAGAGATAAGATGATAAGACAGTGACTTCTGCTGCCATGGGTAACTTACAGCTCCAGTGCTGGTCATAGGGAAGTCCTGTCTCTGTCCCCAGAACTCCCCAGGCAAACACCTTTCTGGCATCTTCTAAGGTGAATCAAAGGCCCAGCACTGTATACAGGAAAAGAAGCTACCAGGGCAGGAGGAGAAACAAAGCTACACCCACTCTGTGCCTGGTACATGCTCAACTGAAGCGATGTTAATCCTACCATTGTGAGATACTTTCATATCTACATATCCACTCATGTACACATGCACATGTATGTAAGTAGCTGTCATATCTGCACACATTCTCATGTACACATATGCACATGCATATGAGTGATTGTCATGTACACGTATTCACATGTATGTATATGAATGAGGTGTTTTGTCCATCTTACTATGTAGCCCAGGCTGGCCTCAAGTTGGGGTAATCCTCCTACCCCTGCCTTTCAAGTGTTGTGATCACAGGCATATACCATCATCCCGGCCTTTCTGCTTCTATATGGAACCTACTGGTCTGGTTTTATTTATATTCATTTACTTATTTATTCACTTATTGATTGAGTCAAATTCTATAGTTGAGGATGGTCTTGAGCTTCTGACCCTCTTGGTTAAGATCACAAGTGTGAGCCACCACACCCAGTCTGTGTGGTGCTGTGGCTCTAACTCAGGACCTCATATGTGGCAAGCAAGCATTCTGCCAACTGAGCTACATTGTGCCCAGTCATTGAAGGGACACAGTATGGCGCCTTATTGATCACATCATTAGTGGATACTTCCCAGTAGAGTTGCTGAGAAGGCTGGTAAAAAGCCATTGCACTGTGTGCCTAATGGGGCACTGAGCAGAATGACCGTCAAAATGATGAGCATCTACAGGGCGTCCAGGAGCTGGACATGGCAGGCAAGAAGGAAGCACCTTGTACCCTGGGGAGTGGGTTCTCATAACTGGAGGGTATGGAGACTTGAGGGAAATCACTGTAATAGAGACCAGCAGGGAAGCTTTTCAGAAAGCAAAGTGAGCTCCCATACCAAATGCCAGCCCGCCAGAGAAAGGGTCTGTCGTGGGAAGAACTCTCAAAGCTGTGACTAAGCTAAAAAGGGCAGAGGAGCTTCTGCTGCAGAGTTCGAGTGTATTTTAGAAAATGCAAACTCTATGAGTAGGGCATTACATATGTTGCAGGTTACAAGCAACTTAAGTGGCACGGCGGGGGCGTGAGGACAGTCCCTGTTCTCCAGGCTTGGAATCTTGGGGAGAGAGAGAAAAGGATGACCAGAGCAGGTGATGAGCCCACAAAGCGGCAGAGGCCCAGCAATGTTCAAGGAGGGAGCAGACACCTCTGAGGGCTTAGAGAGCCACACAGCTGGGACAGAGACAAATGTGACGCTGACACAGAAAGGCAAGGAATGTGGGCTGGGATACTGTTGGCTTCTCCATAGGATCTAGAGCTCCCCCAACTCCATTTCTGGAACTTACAGTTTTTGCCTTCTGTGATGGCTTCCCTGAGCCTCCTCTGAAGATGTCTCCCCTTCGATGTGTCTGTTCATCCCAAGGAGAATCATGTCCCTTGCATAAGAGCGATCGCCCTCCTGTCTGCCTCCACCTGTGTAGGGCACACCTCCACTTGGCAGGCAGACACTGTGCGGAGTCTCCAGGTGAGCCCACCCCTTCCTGCTCTCTGAGCTTCTCCCGAAATGGCTTTACCATCTCCCATGTGCCTAGTTCAGAGTCCTTGTGTCTTCCATCCCCCTGTAGTCACACAGTTGTACACAAGGACGGACATATGATGCACACTAACACACACTGGAGAGCTGCTTCAGCCTCCCTGGTGCTAGGATTACAGGTATGTACCATATGACCACACCTAACAGTGGCTAAGAGATCCTTTCCCGGGTATTTCTTCGGAAGTAACATGACATTCTATCCTTGCTTTAAAACATTCAAGAACTTCCCACAGCCTACTGAACAGGACAAAAAGGCCTGGGCCTGACCTAGGAGCCCTCCTTCCGCTGGCATTGGCCAGATTCACTGGGACTCCTTCTGCCACCCCTCTTTTATCTCGGGCTGAGACCTCTCTATACTTTTGTTTTCCCAAACTGTTGGGCTCTATTGTCACCTTCTCTTAGAGTGTCTTTTGTCATTAGAGACCCTTATCTCCTTCACCTTCAGCACTGCATGACATAATCTTGAACACACACAGGGACAAAGGACAGATGCCATCTGCTCACCACGAAGCTTTGAAAGATCCAAGTCTAATTTTCACCTGCTGACCCTGGAGGAGAGCTTGGGTTGCAACTGTGTTAGCATGTCCCCATTTCTGTCAGACTTCCCAGGAGTTTGAAGAGGAACAGAGATGGGGAGTATAGGCAAAGGGACAGGGGGAGGATTCACTAAGGGATGACTTTAACCAGAGTGAATCATGTAAAGAGGTTAGAAAGCCAGGTGGGAGGTCTTTGGCTTTGACCTTTGGTGGGAGGTCACAGAAAGAGACTCTCTCAGAGTAACCAGAAAATCCCTAGAGACAAAGTATTTACAAGAGTAGAAGATCATTAACTGTCCAGGTGTGGAGATTAAATTTGAGAAAATATCCCCATAGTCTTGGACATTTGAATTCTTGGTTTCCAGTTGGTGGCACTGTTAGGGGAGGCTTAGGGGGTGTGGCCTTGTTACCATGGCAAGTGTGGTATGGAAACTTTACAAACTCCTGGCATTTTGAGTTTGCTCTCTCTGCTTTATGCTTGAGTTTCAAGATGCTAGCCCTCCGTAATTTTCCCCTGCTGTCAGTTGCCTCTGTTCCTCCATTACAGACTCTGACCCTCTGGGATGATAAGCCAAATAAACTCTTTATTCTATACCTTACCTTGTCCCTGGTGCTTTATCACAGCAATAGAAAAGTAATTAATGCACTGGGAGTGTGTGAAAGTGTAATTAGAGTGAATCTGGGATGGTTTGCCATTTAACCTCAGAGACTAGGGGCTTAGGATACATCAAAGATGCTTCCTTCTATTACATAAAGGGATAGGAAGCCTTCTGACTTCATCCCCTGCAGGATGAAAGTCTAAGGTGGATGCAGAAAACTTGGGTGTATTTGTAGGTGAGTGATCTACAAACAGTATTTTAGAACTATTTATATGTAAGAAAGAGACTTCTACAGGTTTCTGAGATGACATTAAGGGTCTGTGGCTCACTAATTCAAACTGTCCTCGGAGAGACAGTTTAAGATGAACCTATTGATTACTGCAAGACCTTGTCCTGGGCCTGGTATCAGCTTCTCTTCCCAGCAGCTACTTATGGGTCATTATCCTCACCCTTCTGCCCCAAGAGCTCCTGTTACTCCTCTGGGGCTACATAGCTTAGACCATAGCCGAGCTCAGATTCCAGATCAGCTCTCCAAAGCTGAATTGGTGGACTAGATGAATTTCCCACACGGCTGTAGCAAACAGCAGCCAGCAAAAGCAAAGGATGAAAGGTTTATCTGGGCTCCACTTGAAGGTCCAGTCCATCATAGCAGGAAGACACATCGGTCACAATCTCTGAAGAGAGAGGTGAACACGGGCTCCAGGCTCACTTCCTCCTTCAGTCCAGCCCCCAGCCCTTGGACCGGTGCTGCCCACATTTCACATTTCCGGTGGATCTTCCCAACTCTGCTAACCTAATCTGGACACTTCTTTCACTGACACACTGGGAGGCTTGTCTCTTTTGGTAATCAGTATTAACTGACCCCTGGATGTCACCCCTGGAGTAGGCTGGTCACTGATCTCACACCGCAGTTTCCGAATACTTTTGTGGTCTAGAATCATCTCCAGAAAGGTGAAGAGGCCTCGCCCCCCCCACACCCCACCCCCGCACCCTTCCCCGGGAACAACCGCTCTCCTTAGATGTTGACAAGAAGACAAGAGAATGGAATCAATCATAGCACAACTTCTGTCTCTAGTTCCTGAAACTGGAGAGTGGCGGTGACCACACCAGGTGGGTTGACCCCATAATAGAAGACTTAGCACATTTCTCAGCCCTGCCCACATGCTCACCGCCTCCTCCTCACAGCTAACCTCGGCACCACCCCCAGCAATCTGGATCGTCCGCCTGTGCGAGAGAGCTGCCTTCATGTTCAGAGACTCTGATAGCCAGAGATGCAGTGGGAGCTCTGGAGTGTTGCTGACAACTTGGAACAAATCCGGACCCAAGCCGGGAGGGAAAGTTCAGAAGGGGCAGGTGAAATCCTCAGGTCTCCAACCGGCAGCAGGGCTAAGGAGACTGAAGGAAAGGGAGAAGAGCAGCCAGGAAAGATGGAATGCAGGAAAAGAATGAAGGCTCCGCTTTACAAACTCAGAGTAATGCCGGCACGTCAGCTGTGGAGAGCTCTGAAGACACACAGGCGACCTCGCAGTCAGTGAGAGCGAAAAGAAAGGAGTAACTGGTTCAAGACCAGGAACAGGCTCCACGGTTCAGAACCCTGATCTACAGCCTACGTACTGTGGAATCATGCCAGAGGCATCTGCGGGTGAAGCTGTTATGGGTACAACCCTGCCTCTCAAGCAAAGAATCCCTGTGGCATGCTCATCTACTATAAAGTACACACACACACACACACACACACACACACACACATCTTGTTTTGCGAAGCAAGGTCCCTCACTGACCTGGAACTTGTCACGTCATCTAGGCTGGCTGGCCAGCAAGAACCAACATATCTGTTTATCTCTGAAATTATAAGCACAAGCCACCATACCTGGCTTGGTAATGGGTTCTCAGGATTGAACTCAGATGCTGTGTTTTTGCAGTGAGCCCTTTACCAAATGAGCCCTCTCCCTAGAACCTAGATAAGCAATTAGTCACTTCAAAGTGTCAATCTGGGAGCACTCTGCCAACTCAGTTTCCCACAACCCTGATGTGGTGAGCGGTGGGAACTGTAGAGCCACAAACAAGTGACCATGGGTCCTCCACAGGACTTTGCACAGCTATGTGCTCAGTCCCTGAAGGGAGAACAGGGCCTGGGACCCTTTTGAGTTCCATTTGGGGTTCAGGACATATGGATATGTTGTGCCACTAGCTCAGCCTGGCACTGGGAAGGGACTTAGAAACTTCTAAGGAAGTTGCTCCAGTCCGAGGGGCCTGACATTCCCAGGAAAGGAGAACACTGGCTGTAGCCTTCCACAGGAACATGGGTTTCATTCTCTGAATCAAAGCAGCCACTAGACAAGGTCACTCCGTGGTCACTGGTCACATGAGAACAAATCCCATCGGCAGCCATAGCTACCTCGGAAGAGGACATTGCATCCATATGAGCAAAGACGTCTCTCTTGTGACCAACCAGACTCAGGTTTCCGCATCCAGGTCCTTCCCATCTCCCCATCCATCCATGAGGCCCACTGCCTCGACTACAAAGCAAGTTTCAAGCTAGCGGGAAACTCTGTTTCAAGGTCATGGTGCTCAACACCTTTTGGCAAGCAAAATGAGAAACCCTCCCAGCCCCATTATAATCAGTTTGGGTCACCCTAAAATGTCATTCTGGGACAATTCTGACAACTCATTCCCCTCAGTCTTGCGAAAGCAATAGTGTACTGTGGAAGGTGGGAATGGTCCGGTCGCCAGGCTGTCCTGTGACAAGTACCCAGTCACATGGGCACGAAGGACAACAGCTAACTTTGTCCTCTGCCTTCTGTATGCACGAGTACATATGAACACCTGCACACACAGGAACACACACATGCACACATCAGCACACACACACATTTTAAAAAGATGTTGTCCATCACCAGTTGACCTTGTTCTTGCATTTCACCAACCCCCATAAAGCTTCGCCCTTCCTTCACCATGCTGAGATGGGCCCCGTATCCCCACCCATAGATCCTCCCAGTCCCTGCCCCCTTGCTTGCTGTGGCAGTCTGAGTAAATCTATATCATAAAGGGTATTTTCTTGGTAGTTTTTGACTGGTGGATATCAGCAGGATTGTAAGGATGAATATCTCACAGCGGGTGTGTAGGGTGCCATTGTCGTTGGGATATTCCAGGGTCTTTCTAATTCCCTTACCATGGAAAGAGTTCCTTAGAAGAGTTTCTCATCCTGGTAACTTAGGATTCAAAGCAAGTGACACATGGGGACAAATAGACAGGATGTTTGTTGGGAATACACACTCTTCTGTCCCATGTCAGACTCACACTTATTAAACATATGCTCTACCATGGAGGTGTGTGTGTGTGTGTGTGTGTGTGTGTGTGTGTGTGTGTTTTGAAACAAGATATGGTGTGTTCTAGACTAGCCTCAAATACTACATAGAAATGCCTTAACTCCTGATCTTCCTGCCAGTGATGGGGCTATAGGTGCAGGCCACGTGAACAGTTTGCACAGTTTTGGGAACTGAACCCACAGCACCATTCATGGGGTACAAGTCTCTACCAACTGATCCACATTCTCAGTTCCCAGTGTGGCTTTGGTTTTATTTTTTAAGTCGTTAATGGTTTCACGTTTGATTTTGCATGAGTCTTTTGCCTGCACGTATGTTCACCATCCACGCTGGTGCCCGCCAGGGTAAGAAAAGGGAGTCAGATTCCCTGAAGCTGGGGTTACAGAAAGTTGTGAGCTGTCATGTGGTACTGGGAAACAAACCCGGGTTTTCTTCAAGAGCAGCCAGTGGCCATAACCATTGAGCCATTCTGCCAGCCCCCAGTGTAGCTTTCCAACAAAACTGTGTGTCAGGAGGGAAACCATCTAACATTCAAGAAGAGCACGGCCGTGGCACTGGAGACTCACCTCCGTTCTATGCTCAGATAGGGCTCAGGGGCATGAATAAAGAACTGCTTCCCAAAGGCACCCAAACAAAAACCAGATTCTTGGGGATTTCCCAGAAGTAGGTGTAAGCAAGCCAAGCCTGCTAGGGAGTGCGTCTGAGGCTAGAGGACCCTATATGCACATGACTACCATTCACGAGCAGTTCCAGCATCAAGGACAAAGAAATGGGCGGAGCAGTTTCATCCCTCATCTTCATGTTTTCTCAGCCCAGCCCCGGAATGCAGCAGCGTTCACTGTTGTTCTCTCCTTGTAGAGAAGACACTGAGGTTCCAGGATACACTGATTTCTGTTCGGGGGTCACTAGCATGTCACAGTGTAAAGATGAACAGATCAGAGATCAGGATAAAACAAGAGGTAAATATTAGCTACCAGGGACAACGTTTGAAGGCTGAGAAACCAAAACCCTCACAAACTAAAATAAGTAATCCAAAATGGTTTATTACAACTGGGAGATTTAAACCAGGGCCTTGCATAGACCATGTAAGAACACCACCATTGAGCTGCACCTCAGCCCTTTCATAATTTAATTTGCAGAAAAGGTTTGTAGAAGCATCCAGGACCATCTGTAACAATGAGGAACAATGTTCACTTTAGGAAGCCAAAGAAGGACACAGCACTGAAGTTCAAATGCCAAGCTATGCCATTCTTGTTACTCCATGGACCAAGTTTAAAACCTCTCAAGATGGACGTCTGGTTTTGTTTTATTCTTTAGAAATCATCTATGGATGCAAACTTTAATTATATTATTCACAAACACAATCACACCACTCCACTGGCTTTAGCTGACCCTTTCCTCTTAGCTTGAGGCCTCGTTCCTCCTCTTTTCCTTCTATTTCCAAGTCTGTAGACCAGGTTGTACTTGGTTTCGCTTTTGAAAGTAAGTAACGATACCGTTAAGAATCCTGATTAGACGTTCCAGTGCTACAGATTTGTTTTTCCAGGTCTAGAGCATTATTAAAATGGCATCTCACACAGCTAGGACTCATCTACAGATAGAGCATTTTGTCAGCCTAACACTTTTTAGATTGATGTTTGTCTCTCAGTTTGGCTTTCAGTTTGAAGTCACAGTCCTGCAAAGCAGGGCAGTCACGGCCACAGGAAACTCAGACAGCTGATCACCCAGCATCTTCAGCCAAGATGTACACAGCAGTAGATGCTTATGCTCATCTCATTTTCCTCTTTATTATAGAGCTCAGTATCCCAGCCCAGGGAATGGTGCCACCAACAGTGGGCATGTCTTCCCACTTCAATCTTTGTAATAAAGATAGTACCCCACTAACATTTCAGAATAGTCTTCTAGTTGATTGTAGACCTGATCCAGTTAACAGTTAAACTTAATAATCACTGTGCTGTGTGTAAGCTAGTTATACTTACTGCTGAGTAGTCTTCCATTGTATACATAAGTCACACTTTATGTTTATCTATTTTAATAGACACTGCCTAGATCTTAACCCAAATGCTACAAACATCACATGTCTGACCACAACAGAAAGTTGTGATTTTGGCAGGCTTGGTGGACCTGGTCTCACCTGGTCTCGAGTGTTATTAATTTTCATGATTATGGCAAATTATAGAATCTTTTTGTTTATCCATATGGATTTGTGCCTCTCTAAACTCTCATCCCTTTTTCTTTACTTGTCTGTCACCAGTTTCTAAAGTCACTTCCTCTGTTATCTAAGCTATTTGTCTTTATAATTATAACAGTTTGTTTAATGCCACATCTATCATTTGTGGCTTGAATTTGTTTACACCGTAGTAGTTAAATCATCATACACATGGGGAGTAGATTTCAGATTTTGTATCTTAAATTTCAAATAATAATTGTATGTGTTATGAGATCATATGCTATCTTAATCTTTTTTATGGCCTCTGTGTTTTCCAGTCTTAATTTTTTTTTCTTGGTCTCTACATTGGCTGTGAACTCCTGGATATTTCAGGAATAATTTGTTTTGTTGTTCATACTTAATACTTTAATCTCTGGGGGATGTGTTTTGGTAGGAGTATTTTATTTTAGATGAAGAGCCAGTTGTTCTGTGCATGATTTTCTTTCCCACTGATCATTTTCTTTCCCACTGATCATTCTTAGTCTTATGCCCCACATAAGTCCCTTTTCATATCAGCTTCACACTGTCCCCCGAGGTCTGTAGACACTAACCCATTGCTGCTTCTGTTCAGTGTTTTCACGCTGCTCTTAAGCATCTGCTCTTTCATGGGAGCTTGGAGTCATTTTGTATCAGTTCCTGTCACCCTGTGGCTTACACTTGAGGAACCACTATTCTAGACAAATGGGTTCTTGTTTTGCTCCCTGAAAAAGTAAATGTCATTCTGACCTCAGGACCTTTGCACAGTGTGGTCCCTCAACTCACCTCTCCTAATAATGCTATCTTCATCCCCTCTTCCTTAAGGTTCCAGTTCAAACATCTCTTTCACAGGTCAGTGCCCAAAGTTCCAGTTGCCATTCTTCTCTGGACCCCAACTCTCACCACAGCTTTTACTGAAACTCGAAATAACTATGCTTAGCCATTGATATATGTTCCTCTAAGAAGGAAAACTTCTGAGCCCACCCATCCCTTCTACCTCACACGCCCTCACTCAGCGCACAGTTGAGCATACTGTTCTCAATGGATGGAACAAATCAACGAGTCAGGGACTGGTTAGCAGCACTTGTTAGCTGGCTGTGCTGAGGCCAGTATCCTGAGCTGCACTGGGCCCTAGGTGGTTGTCTTAGGGTTTTACTGCTGTGAACAGACACCATGACCATGGCAAGTCTTATAAAGGACAACATTTAATTGAGGCTGGCATACAGGTTCAGAGGTTCGGTCCATTATCATCATGGCAGGAATCGTGTCAATGTTCAGGTAGGCATGGTGCACACAGAGCTGAGAGTTCAACATCTTCATCTAAAGATGGCTAGTGGAAGACTCACTTCCAGGAAGCTAGGATGAGAGAGAGTCTTTTTTTTAAAACAATTTTATTTTTTAAAAAACAGAGATAAGTGTGCAGATTTTTAAAAGCATTTTTGCATAAAACTATATGAATATATTTTTGTCAGTACCTGGGTTTTTTTTTTAAAGGTTTGATAGTATGCATTGAAATCTTACCAGTTACAATGAGCATAAAATACATGAGGGTCTTAAGCCCATGCCCACAGTGACACACCTACTCCAACAAGGCCACACCTCCGAATAGTGCCACTCCCTGGGCCAAGCATATGCAAACCACCACAGTAGTTTTCCAGTTTCTGGGACAAAACATCTGACTGAACAGCTTAAGGAGGGAAGACTTAATTCTCTTGGTGTCAGAGGATTCTACGTCAGCTGGAGTGGCCGGCTAGAAGACATGTCTACCAACAATGCCAGACAGAAGCAGAGTGGAGAAGTAACAGGAAGAGGCCAGATGGACCCCCCAGGGAACTCCAAGGTCTCCTTCCACGTCGTACATCATCCCCATCACTCTGACGGTGTGGATTTAGCCATGCCTTGTGTCAGTCTTCAGGAGCTAACTGTCTCTGAACATCCTCCATCCAGCCCAGCTGGCCACATCAGATGTGGCGGCACAATTCTGCAATCTCAGTACCCATGCCATGAGGGCAATGAGGGAAAGAGGATCAGGAGTTCAGTGCCCTTCTTAGCTACAGACTGAGTTCCAGGCCAGTCCAAACTACACCAGACCTTGCCTCAAAAATAAAATAAGACAGGCCACCAAGAAGGTTCTGTGGTTAAAGGCACTTGTTGCCAACCCTGATGACATGAGTTTAATCCTTGGGATCATATTATGGAAGGAAAAAGACTACTGACCTCCACACCCGTCATGACCCCCCCCCCCAATACCTCGGATATCGATAACCTTACTGAAGAATATTTAATACTTAAAATCAACCACTCAACCATGACAACTTCTCCCTTCCCTCCATCTTCTACTCTTTCAGGCTTTATTGCCAATGAAGTGGGGCAGAGGTGACTAAGGGCAAACCCGTCGCTATTGATAGAAAATTGTTCTGAGCTTCCTGCCGTAGAGTGTGCCTTGGGCTCCTCATCATCTGTGAGCCAGAAAGACAACCCCAGCTCTTCCTGTTCATCTGGGACTGCCTCCGACTTCCTGAGACTGTAAAATCTATTTTATTTATTCACTCAGTGAAAGTCCCCTGGTCCCTCAGCAAATACACAGGCTCTGCAGAACCTTGAAAAGTCATCAGAAAGTCTCCAGCCATTATGAGCCATAGTTTAAAAAAAAAAAAAAAAAAAAAACACTCTGAACTCACAAAATTATCATTCCGCCCCAGATTTAAACCCAGTTGCAGAGATTGTGGTACACATTTTGTGGTTCTGGCCGAGAGGGCAATTTAATTAGAAGCCTCTGTCTCTAGGCACTTGTAACAATACCCCACCCCACCCCCAAAAAAATAATTCTCTAGGATGAAATTCATGCTGCCTCTCAGCCTAAAGGTATATTTTCCTGTAGCGTGTTGAGTAAGATTTCATTTATGCTATTTAAAAAATTCTAGTAAAAGGGCAAAAGGGGGGAATTTCACCACTTAAGAAATCACTCCGTTTTTTTTTTTTTTTTTTTTTTTTTTTTAACATGGAAAAAAAAAACCTCAATGCAAAGTGATTTCTTAAGAACTTTCAAGCTGCCTCTCTCAGTGCCTTTGGCATGTATGAAGAATTTTTGTTAAGCTGTGATGAAGTTGTTTCCCAAATGTATGTTGTTTGGATGAAGATTCATTTCCACTTTTTAAAAGCAACTAGCATAGAAGTAGCCTATAGGGAATCATAGAATCACATCCAGGATAAAAGGGTGGTGTGCACACATGTGAGCACACGTGTTTGTGTGTATTGGCCAGTTACTTGGCCTGTCTATAAAAATGGCCTAAGAAGTCCTTGTTTTACAGATAAGAAAGCTCACGTCCAGGGGGTTGCCTGAGCGAAAACCTACGTGATGGGAAAGCATGCTTCACACACAGCCCAGTGGATGCTGGAAGGCCCCTTGCCCGGGGGAAGGTTATAATTACACCGATTTGGCAATCACCGAGGGGATGTACTCATCCTGGCCCATCATGCCAGGGGAAATGGGAGGGGCCCAGGCAGTCTCCTGGCAACCTGCCTGCCTCTGTGGGCACTGGTGTGCCTTCTTCCAGCCATATGTAGAAAAGCAATTCCACACCGAGTTCCCAGCCTCAGTGGAGAGCAGGTGCTTCTTCCGGTGTGAGTGAAGGCAGTCTGGCTTCCATCGAAGTGGCTTATCCCTGTAATCCCAACACTTGAGAGGTAGATCAGAAGTTCAAGGTCTGAGGCCAACATGGCCTACATAAAATCTCTCTCAAAAAACAAAAACAAACAAACAAAAAACAACCAAATGTATAAAAGGAAACAAAAATGTCCACAAGCTACAACTAGTGGCACAAAACCAGTTAACCCAGAAACTCAGGACACTTAGCTAAGAGGGCTCCAAATTCAAGGCAAGTTCAGGGCCAACCTGGGCAACTCAGCAGGACTGTCTCAAGGTAACAAATAGATAAATAGGTCTGCGAGTGAAGCTCGCTGATAGAGTTCCAGAGCCTGGGTTTAATTCCTGTCTTTAAAGAAAATGCAAGGCAGTGGTCAGGAGCTTCTAGACCAGATCACCCATGAGCAAGAAACCCTCCTTTGTGTCAAACTACATCACTGAAAATTGGATGGAGAAATAAACCTAAATTAAAATAGATGCTAAATTGCGTAGTGTTGGAGTGTTCCACTGCGGTTCTTTTATTTATTAGCTAATTAAGACCACAGCTAATTAAGGGGGCAGTCAGATGGCTGAAGATATATGGCAACATTTCCAGAGTTTTTCTGAAACCGAGGAAGTGGTAGTTTGGACTGTGTGTTCTTTAAAGAGATGTTACAGTGCCGGTCAGAGCATGGAAATTGTCCAGTACACGGTTTTCTGTCATACCTTCCAGTTCTGTCCTGTGAAATTACATATGGTCATTTTCACACAAATATGTGATCATACATTGACACTCCTACCCCATTAAGCCCCTTTGATTCCTAAACAGCATTGTTTCTGCTGTCATGGCCTGTGTGCGTGTATATGATTTATGCATCTGTAAGGTCCAGGGCCCAGAAATGGGAGGAAGCATGTGATGCTGGCCCTTCTAAGATGGACCTTGTTCACTTTCCATGGTGACCTTAGTTCTATCTGTTTTCCTGCAGAAGGCATAAGTTCATTCTTCTGGGGAAAGTGAGTATAAAGTACCACATTGTCCTTATTCACTCCAACAGCTAGGTTGGAGCCATAGCTTGGATATTGTGAGCCTTTTCTCATGGTGTGTAATGGTTTGGCCGCAGTGCACATTACAATTCCACTGTTTCATTCAAAAGTGCTGTGTGCAACTGTTAGCAAAAGGTGAGCCTGCAAAGGTAGTGTTTTCAGAGCAATTCAGATTATACACAGCAATATTTTGTGATGAACAAGCCAAAAACCATGAAATGCTCTCCAAGACCTGAAACCCATAAAACCATAAGAAAAAGGGGGCTGGCAAAATTGTTCAGTTGGTAAGGATGCTTACTGCCAAGTCTGACAACCTGCGTTCGATCTCCAGGATCGTGATGGAT
This sequence comes from Micromys minutus, assembly GCF_963924665.1. Taxonomy (NCBI): domain Eukaryota; kingdom Metazoa; phylum Chordata; class Mammalia; order Rodentia; family Muridae; genus Micromys; species Micromys minutus. The sequence goes on along the minus strand of NC_137977.1, from coordinate 3,403,414 downwards.
AGAGAGTACTTTCTCCTGAACGTCACTGTCTACCTCTACACTGTTGCCATGGCAACTACACACACACACACACACACACACACACACACACACACACATGTACACACACTTTAGTGATCGATGCAGGAGTTGGGAACACCTTCACCTACAAAGTGCACTTCAAGGCACCCTACATGAGACCTTGTCTTAAAAATCAATCAACCCATAGATGTATTCAAGCCTAGTATGAACTAGAAAAGCTGTACACATCTCTGAGAATAAACCATCCACTGAAGGACTGGGAGACCTGGGTGGAAGACACTTCCATTGTGTGTCCCCTCTCATCCTAGGCCATGCCCACATCTTCTGATCTACTTAGATGTGCATTTGACAAACCCAAAGACCCTCCAGGCATCTCCTCAAATTCGACTACTTATCTTCCCATGGCTGCTGGGCTCCTAACCTGTTTTGAGAATCTGCCAAACTCCCAAATGAGCACACACCATTGTTTGCAATAAGAATCTCTCATTTTGCCACTCATCCCAGAACACAGTAGGTGTCCAGGCTTCATGTCCAGATGAGAAAAACACTGTGTGCTTCCAGCAGGTTTACCTAGAGAAATGGCTTTGGGGAAAATGGTGGCACTGGTATGGGTGTCACTGATGGGACCAAATACTGATCAGAGTAGCTCTAACTGTATTGGAACAGGTTTGGTTTAACTTAGTCACGTGGTCAGGAAGGCTTGGCAGCTGAAGCAACTTGGCCATGACAACAGAAGCTTGCAAAATGTCTTATTCTCAGTTGATGACGGCAACACAGTCGGAATCAGACCGCTTCAGCCAGAAGCAGGCTAAGCTGTAACTCGGAAAAGCCCAATCCCACTCTGTGACCCGCCTCACCTTCCTCCTATCCTGGCATGGTTCCTAACTTCTCAACAGATCACCAAGTGCTCCAACACACAATGCTTTGGAGGGTACTCACACTCAACATACCCATTCACCCCTCCCACATGCACACCCATCCACCCCTCCCCCACACACACCCATTCACCCCTCCCACACACACCCATTCACCTCTCCCACTTACACACATATACTCTAATAGCAATAAAATGAGGGAGAAATGGTGGTTTCTGGAGGTCTTAAGAGACCCATCGAATCCCTCAAACAGCATATGATAGTAGGCACCCAAATGGGACTGGGGGTGTCACTCAGAAGTATGGTGGGTATTTTTCACTTCCACTATTTTTAGTTATCAATTTCAAAAACTAAGTAGGTATTTTTTATACAATCAGAGGCAAAATCTACACACAAAGTCAAGGAATGAGTACTGCTTGGGGGAGGGGATTATTGATAGTCCTGGGGGTAGATTGTCAGTGTTGGGGGGATTGTTAGTCCTGGGGGATTGTTAGTCCTGGGGGATTGTTAGTCCTGGGGGGGGATTGTTAGTCCTTGGGGGATTGTTAGTCCTGGGGGGGATTGTTAGTCCTGGGGGGGATTGTTAGTCCTGGGGGGATTGTTAGTCCTGGGGGATTGTTAGTCCTGGGGGGATTGTTAGTCCTGGGGAATTGTTAGTCCTGGGGGGGGGATTGTTAGTCCTGGGGTGATTGTTAGTCCTGGGGGGATTGTTAGTCCTGGAGGGATTGTTAGTCCTGGAGGGGATTGTTAGTCCTGGGGGGGATTGTTAGTCCTGGGGGGATTGTTAGTCATGGGGGGATTGTTAGTCCTGGGGGGGATTGTTAGTCCTGGGGGGATTGTTAGTCATGGGGGGATTGTTAGTCCTGGGGGGGATTGTTAGTCCTGGGGGGGATTGTTAGTCATGGGGGGATTGTTAGTCCTGGGGGGGATTGTTAGTCCTGGGGGGGATTGTTAGTCCTGGGGGGATTGTTAGTCCTGGGGGATTGTTAGTCCTGGGGGGATTGTTAGTCCTGGGGGATTGTTAGTCCTGGGGGGGGATTGTTAGTCCTGGGGTGATTGTTAGTCCTGGGGGGATTGTTAGTCCTGGGGGGGATTTTTAGTCCTAGGGGGGATTGTTAGTCCTGGGGGGATTGTTAGTCCTGGGGTGATTGTTAGTCCTGGGGGGGATTGTTAGTCCTGGAGGGATTGTTAGTCCTGGGGAGGATTGTTAGTCCTGGGGGGGATTGTTAGTCCTGGGGGGATTGTTAGTCCTGGGGGGGATTGTTAGTCCTGGGGGGATTGTTAGTCCTGGGGGGATTGTTAGTCCTGGGGGGGATTTTTAGTCCTAGGGGTGATTGTTAGTCCTGGGGGGATTGTTAGTCCTGGGGGGATTGTTAGTCCTGGGGGGATTGTTAGTCCTGGGGGGGATTGTTAGTCCTGGGGGTATTGTTAGTCCTGGGGGGATTGTTAGTCCTGGGGGATTGTTAGTCCTGGGGGGGATTGTTAGTCCTGGGGGGTTGTTAGTCCTGGGGGATTGTTAGTCCTGGGGGGATTGTTAGTCCTGGGGGGATTGTTAGTCCTGGGGGGGATTGTTAGTCCTGGGGGGATTGTTAGTCCTGGGGGGATTGTTAGTCCTGGGGGGGATTGTTAGTCCTGGGGGGATTGTTAGTCCTGGGGGGGATTGTTAGTCCTGGGGGGATTGTTAGTCCTGGAGGGGATTGTTAGTCCTGGAGGGGATTGTTAGTCCTGGAGGGGATTGTTAGTCCTGGGGGGATTGTTAGTCCTGGGGTGATTGTTAGTCTCGGGGGATTGTTAGTCCTGGGGAGATTGTTAGTCCTGGGGGGGATTGTTAGTCCTGGAGGGGATTGTTAGTTCTGGGGGGGATTGTTAGTCCTGGGGGGGATTGTTAGTCCTGGAGGGATTGTTAGTCCTGGGGAGATTGTTAGTCCTGGGGGGGATTGTTAGTCCTGGGGGGGATTGTTAGTCCTGGAGGGATTGTTAGTCCTGGTGGGAATTGTTAGTCCTGGGGTGATTGTTAGTCCTGGGGGGATTGTTAGTCCTGGGGGGTTGTTAGTCCTGGGGGGTTGTTAGTCCTGGGGGGATTGTTAGTCCTGGGGGGTTGTTAGTCCTGGGGGGATTGTTAGTCCTGGGGGGATTGTTAGTCCTGGGGGGTTGTTAGTCCTGGGGGGATTGTTAGTCCTGGGGGGTTGTTAGTCCTGGGGGGTTGTTAGTCCTGGGGGGGATTGTTAGTCCTGGGGGGATTGTTAGTCCTGGGGGGATTGTTAGTCCTGGGGGGATTGTTAGTCCTGGGGGAGATTGTTAGTACTGGAGGGATTGTTAGTCCTGGGGGGTTGTTAGTCCTGGGGGGGTTGTTAGTCCTGGGGGGGATTGTTAGTCCTGGAGGGATTTTTATGGATGAGCTCACACAGGAAGCTTGTGCTGAACATCCCAGAAGCAACCCCTCTAGTTTCTTACCAGAAGGAGCAGGTTAGCCTGCTTAGCACAGCAAGATGCTCTGATGGGTTTGGAAAGAGCAGAGACGTGCATGGATCATAAGCCAGGGCTAGACTCTGTCCTCTCATGTGGGAAATTGGAGCACTGGGGCAGAGTGCTTACTGGAGTGTGTGCAAGACTCAGGGTTTGACCCCCAGGATTGTAACACCCATACACATCCAACCCCAAACCACTTCCCACGTGTAGCTTCTCAGATAGCAACACAGCCATGTTAATTCTGCTGAGTGAGAAGAGCCCTGATCTGCAGAACAGAAAACCAGCTGAAAGAGAACGTTGACTGGTTCTGCAGCACATTAAATTCTGTACAGATCCAAAGGAAACTGACAACCGAGTCCATGCTGAGATGTTTCTTCCCTCAGGACCTTCTTTGTTTGCGTTTATCCTTGTCATGAGACTATGTCTGAGAAGGACGGAGGAGGAGCACTTAATTCTGATTTCCCTCAGCCCTTCACTTGTGATCCCTGAAGATGGAAGTGGGATTGACTGATCAGTACTACTGAGAGGTTCTCCAACACCGTCTTCCTTACTGTGCAGGGACTCTGACAAAGCAAAGAGCCAATAGCTTCCTAACGAATCCAACAACCAGCTAGCATCCTGTAAACCCAGCCCCGGGGCCTTTCCACTTGGGCCACACCCAAGGGTGCCACCACCCATCTGCACAGCTGCTTTGAAGAGACTTGTACCAGGTCCTTTTCAAATGAGAAAAATAAGATTTAAAAAGATAAAATGAATTGCTTGCGGTCATATGGCTTTCAGTGGCAGAGTCTTTTGTTTTCTCTCTCTAACCTTTTAACTTCTTACTCATTCAACACTAGTGGGTGTTTTTAACTCATGACTACAGTCTTGATGCCCAGCATAGGAAGAACAGACAACAAAGGCAGAGTTATTTTCTGAGCTGTCTTGGGGGTGATAGTTTAAAAGTTCACATGGCCAGCTTGTCTCTTTTGGTTTTATGTTTTCTCCTTCCTCTGCCTCCCTCTCCTCCTTCCTTTTCCTTTCCTTCTTTCTCATCCCACCCCTGCCTCTGTCTCATCTTTTTCTGTCACTTATTTCTCAGACCTGTGGCTTAGAGATTGAGGCAAATACATTCAACTAAGTTACTTCTCCCATTTAACACACATGCACTCTCTCTCCATATGTACACACATAGGCGCATGCACACACACATACATATTCACACATATGTATACACATGCATGTATATACATACACACTATATATATATATATATATATATACTCTATATATGTCCAACTTTCGTTTTCATTATAACACTCTAAGTGCCAAATCATCTTGCCCCTTTTCAGCAGCCATGGTACAGTTTGAAAAATTAAAGGCATTAAACTGATACCGTTAGTTAACTTAAAATACCTCTCATCATTAATAAAACATGATCCCCCTCTGCCTATTTTCTATTTCTAGCTCAATAATAAAAGTATCTCGCAAAGCCAAAGAAGCAATGCTTATCTTGATTTTCCCATCTCATATTTCAAAAGCTGAGTTGTTATTGCACTCACTTCTAGAAAGCGCTTCCTTCTCAAGGAGATGTGAGAAGAGATGCGTTGAGAAGCCCATTGGTGATACACATCTCTGTGCAGTGGCTGAGGGTGCATTCCTCGTGGCTGACATAAGTACCTTGGTGGATTACAGCAATGCCTTTTGTTGGCCCTGAGTTTAGCAAGAAGCAGACACAATCTGTATTCTTAGGGCTCTTTTTGAACAGTCTTAGCTAGAAGGGTGACCCTGGAGGTGATTTTGGAATGACAATTTGTTTTAAATGTTCATGCCCACCACCTACAGGTGTCAGTCAGCAGGTCATGACAAACCCCACAAGTCCTGCCCCACTTCCCTTCCTGACTATGCTTGTTCAAGGTCAGGTAAAACACCCATTCCAATAACAACCAAAAGAATGACAAGCTTTTTGTTTGTTTGTTTTTGTTTTCCATATCAGCAAAATACAAATTATTGAACTTTTGTATCAAAGTCTATTTCTTTGTGATATTCGCCCCAAAGCAAGCCAAGCTCCTCTGTCAGACCACAGATCAGAAAATAGATGTGACTCTCGGCTACATTAGGTATGGTGCTTTGGAGGTTAGGGCAGGATTTCTCAGTGGGTAAAGTGCTTGCACAAGGCCCAACGTTCAATCTCCAGCACCTACTAAAGTCGAGTTTAGTGTCACCCGACTAGAATCTCAGTGTCTGGAGGGGAAGTAGAGAGATCAGAAACTCAAGATTATCCTTGGCAGAATAGTGAGAGTTCAGAGCCAACCTGGAACTTATGACACCCTGTCTCAAGAGCAAAACAAACAAAATAATGAATCAAGACCGTGTTTTGGGTGGGTCTAAAAGGAAAAGAAAGGGGCAAATAGAACACCACCCACACCTTGTAGCAGTACACAAAACAAGGAAATATCTCCGTAACAACTCCTGAGCAAGGCCTCCAGTGATGGGGGAATGAGGGATAGCAAGGACAGAAGATACTCAGTCTACCAAACCCGGCCGAGTCATAGACCCACAGCAGTAAGCTATGGATGGCAAAGGTGACTAGCTCCAGTCAGTACCTGAGCTCCACTAGGAAAAACAAAAACAAACAAATGAAACCTCAAAACACTAACCACGAGTTGTCTCCCACACTGATGAAAAGCACGGGTCCATATTACCTGCTTCTGGAACGTGTCTGGGAATGCTATGTGCATATTCTTGCATCCAATGGACATCTCACAGTCTAGGTTTTCTTTAGTGTCCTGTCAGCGCTAATGCTGGCCCTTAAGCCCAGATACACATTCACTCTCCAAATGGAACAGGGTGCTGTGTCTCAGGCTTTGCAAGTGGACAGTACTGAGAAGAGAGACGGACCCAAGGCAAACATTTCCTTGGCATCTCCAGCTCCAACTTTAAGTTCAAACTTGACATTATACTCAATTCATTATCATCCTCACCAGGACCTTATAGTACTCAATAGCACTTACTTCTTCATTCTTTTAGCTCTAGCAACAGCTCTCTCCACAAAACTTTCATCCAGTCAAACAAGCCAAGTGTTTACCATGGTCCTGTAGCCCTTCCAGTAGCCCTGACAGTCCCGTTCATGACAGCTATGATGTGGAAGACCCTTCAGATGCTGCCGCCACCAGAGGAACAATCCTCCAGAGGCCAGAGGGAATCAGCTTAGCATGGCTCAGATGGGTGGTGCTGGTTCAAACTTCTAGGATTTGACCCTGGTCCATTTCTATTTGATATTTAAATACAAAACAACTTGGGGGGAAGGTTCCTATGACAATTATCACAACAAAGCTTAAGGCATTGCTACATCAAAACTCCTCTGCAAAATGCAAGTCCTTTGCAAAGCACCTGTGACCTCTCCCATTACCAATGGGTTGTATTCACTGAGGAAATGGGGCTCAGTTGGATAAGGGTCAAGGAAGAAGGTTTTGTAGTAGACATAATAGTAAACTGTTGCAAAGTGCATTGGACCTCTTTCACAAGAAGGGGTTGGTTCTATTGGCTAAGAAGCAATGTTCAATTCTGGGGAATTCTAGTGAAACCTGGAGCTACAGAGTAGCAAAGATGACCAGCATTAGTAACAGCACTCCCAGTCTTGGGGGGTGGAAAACAGACATACATCCCTTCCTTTGAAGAGACAAGCATGCTAGCTTAATATCTCTGGTTTCTCTGGTGCTCATCAGCAAGCATGCAGAGAGCAATGGTGCCCTCCACGCCATTGGTGGGGCTGGGTTTTATTCAGCCACTAAGCTGCTAGGTGCCACTGGATTGGCTGAGCCTTGCTTCTCCACTTTGAAGTGGAGGTGTTGGGTGACGTTGGATGGGCTAGAAGAGATGGGCTGGGAAGCTGTTTGCAAAGTTTTGTGGTAAGTTAGTCAACAAGGCTGCCTAACTGCTGCTCAGACAGCGGGAATGTTGTGATTAACGGCCCATGTCATTCTTCTGCCCTTCCATAGGCTACTTGTGATTTATCTAGTCGCATAACCAGATCTAGAGGCTTCCCCGAGTAAGTGCTAGATTTATTTTTAAACAGAAACATAAATAACAATTTCTGTCTTGTCTTAATAATTATCCAGTGAGCAAAGCATTAGTGAGGGCTACTGTTTATTCTGACAGTGTTTACTCTGCTGGCTGCCTGCGGGGAAGATCTGCTGCCTTCATGGTCAGCTTGACTGGATTTAGAATCACTGAGGAAATCAGGAGCAACTCCCCAGACCCAAACCCCTGCTGACATGGTGTTTTCAAAGAAAAGTTACAGGCGAGGAGATTCACCCTGAATGCGGGTATCTCTATCCCACGGTCCTGAACAGGGACGGAGGCAGGGGTTGTGGGGACAAACTGAGTGAAGACATTGTCCCCTCTCTGTTTCTCATCTACCAAGAAGGCAAGACCAACCTCTGCCACACACTAAAACCTTCACAGTTTGAGCAAATGCATGGGGCCAAGCAAGCACAGACAGAACCTTCTAAATATTGACATACTAACTCTTTCTCCTCTCTAAGTTAAGCTGTCAGGCATTTAGCCACAACAATACAAAAGTAACCTGCTATGAGCAGCACTCTCCATAAGTATACTTAAAATATCAAGAAACGTGCTGGTCACCACGTTCCTGAATTTACATCCAGCAATGCACACTGATTGACATTCCTTTATCCCAGACTGGATAGCTAGGGCCGGTTTTAAATACCTCACCTAACTCCTTCTTAACACTGTCTCCAAGGCCAAGGTCAGGCTTTAAACTTCCAAACTTGATGGTCTTCTCTGTCTTCACAAACCCAACCACACAGACTCCTCCCCACCCCCTCCACCTCTGGGGTCTAAAGCATTCTTGGAACTCGTGGGATTCCAAATAGCTACTTGTGGTGTACCTTCAGGATAGACTCATTCCTCTTTCTCTGCCCATCATCTTCTGGGCAAAATCCACTCTACATTTCCTTATCCTTTCCTTCTCTGTGCTTCCAAAGTCTGTTGTCTAATGGCCTCTTCTTTATTGGAGCACCCAGCACAGGCTGGGGCTTTTGCCTTCGCCTAAGAGAACTTTTTGAAATCAGGAGTGGCATCCCTTCGTGCCACAATGTCTCCCCAGCCACCTTTGCTGTGCCAGGGAGTCAGGATCACCTCTTCACCAGTTCACCCGGGATCTGTTGGGTGCATCCTGGTGCTGTTCCAGGTACTGAGAATACCACATAAGCTGCTTCCTTTTTTATGAAATACATACCACAGAAGGCAAGCAACAAGAAAATGATTGTGCGTTAGACAACTGGGTGGATATATGCATATGTAATGATGACATGTAAAAGAAAACACGGGGTGATGGAAAGAAATAGTATGAGTGATGGCTGCCAAGCTCTTAGGGGTTAAGGTAGTTGGAAAAGACTAGGCCAAGTAGGTGACCGATGAGCCTAAGCTTGAATGAACTGAGGCCACCAACCCTGTGGATATCTGGAGGAAGAGAAACCCTGGCAACAGAAGCAGTATCTAAGGCTCTGAGATAAGGACATGCCCTTATCGGTTAAATATATGAAATGATATTACCACATTCTCTTGTCTTTTCAGATGGGGTAAAATAGAGCTCAGATGAGCCTTGATCTGCCAGTGCCCAACGTGAGCCTGAAGGTCCTCAGGGTTCCCCCCATCACTGACAGCCCGGGGTGTTACTACGCCCCCCCCCAACATTTAGGTGGGGCTGATGACCGAATGAAGGGCTTCTGGTATGCCGGGCTTATCCCGGAGTCCAGCTCTGGCAACATATTTCATCCCCTGTTTGCCTTTATAAAAGAAAACATTTATCTCTTTGATAAAAGTAGGATAAAAATGCCCATCGTTGTCCCTGGTGTATTAATATCATGATTGTATCACATAAAAATGTTTACCTTTTTTAAAAAGAAATGTGATGAGTATTAGTCTGTATGTATGCAGTGCAACATGTGTGTGTCTGGTATTCCTAGAGGTAGACAGAAGAGCTGCCGTATGGATGCTGGGAGCCAAACTCAGGTCCTTACAAAGGCAGCAAATGCCCTTAACCACTAAACTGTCTCCAGCTTAAAATTAAAAGCTTGTACTTGGCAAGTCTTGGTCTCGGAAGATACCTTTCTTTAGCTAATATCAAAACCAGAGTGAATCTGACAATCCAGAATAAAACTAAAAATACCTTCTCCAGTGCCTTCTGTGTCCCTATGAAGGCAGGGTACCAAACAGTTCACAGACATCTTTCAGAGAAGTTGAGGAGCAAGCGGTAATGACTGGAGATCTAGATGAATGCCAGCATCTTCCCTGGCAGTCTGGATGGTTTGGGGGCCCCAGAATTTCTTTGTACTATAATACACTCGACTGTTAATTTCGAAAGGAAATAAACTGTCACTTCTTTGAAAGAACAAAAGTAGTTCTGTTTCAGGTTATTTCTTTTTTTCCTTCCTTTTTACTTTTTTGGTTTTAAGTCAGGGTCCCACTATGTATCTCTGGCTGTTCTGGAACTCCTCGGGCCCTGCCTGCCTCTGCCTCCGGAGAACCTCAATCGAGGTCAACAGGAGTGCCACCCCACCCTGCCCTCTGGCCATTTTCACAGTTTAAGAATATTAAGTGGTAAAAAAAAATTTCCCATCCATTGATTTTTTTGGGGGGGAGCCCATCTTTAGTACTGAATCCAAAGAACCAAAAAACTACACTGCCAGCTCAGAATTGTTCGGCTCCCTGCCAGTGAGCAGGGTAGCGTTAGCCCAGACATGGTGGTTAAGACAAGAAATTTTAGATTTGACCTCCACTTCCAATTTTATAACCCCATTGGTGCCGTGTTTTTATTAAATGTAAAATATTTCTCACAGGTTTATGGCTCTGAATACTTATCCCAGCTGTTGATGCTAGAAGTGTGTGGAATCTTTGGGATACAGGCCCTAGCTAACAGAAATGGATTGAAATTAATATCCACTTCCATTTCCAGCCCAAGCCCTGTGTGCATCCTTTCCACGGGGATATGAATAAGCATTCTGGATGCTACGGTAGAAGGATCAGGAGTGGGAGGGCCAGCCTGGTCTACGTAGTGAGACCTTGCTAGAGAGAGTCACATTCACAAAGAGACTCACAGAGAGAAAACGATACACACACATACATTCATATACACATAAAGAAAGACAAAATAAACATTTTTAGGTATTTAAAAGGGAATCTTTTCAACCATTTGAAAACATTATACGGTAATAGAAAAAAAATCTTCACTCCGTACCTGTACCACATATAAAAAGGATTCAAGATGAATTATAGGAAATTAAAACTACAACTCCTACTAGGTACTCAAGTCCACCCATGCAAGAACACATTTATAAATTAATTTGAAAAAATGTATACATTGTTCTTTTCAAATAAGACATCTAATAGACAACCCACAGACTGGAGAGTAACATTTGCAAAGGTGCATCTGATCAAAGACCTGTATTCAGTAAGCCCCCTTATCCGAGCAGGTAGGTCCTTAATGGATGCCTGAAAATGCAAACAGCACAGAGCCCTTAACTGAATCCTTTCTCTCTTGCACTGCAGCTGTAGCATGTGAGACCTGGGCTGTGCCAACAAGACTAGTGTGCTTGTCTCCTGCACAGTTTCACAAGCGGAGATCCATCCGACTGCAGACCTTAGAGCTTCAGTGCATAGTTTCTTTTCCTTCTTAATACGTGAGGAACTTTTGTCTTGTTACCTACAGAAAGACTTTAGGGCTCCCTTATCCTTACGGCCAGCACCCCCACTCCTGTCTGTGCCTTGATGTGGTTTCTCTGACACAGCAGTGTGATGGATGGCTGGTCCATGCCCAGTCGAGATGCAGAAGGACTTCTAGGACGAGACAGGGCTGCTCACAGATGATGAGACACCGCACGGATGTGATACAGCTACTTGCGCTCTATGCAGCCGGAAACACGTGGACTGTTCATTTCTGGAGTTTCACGTTACTGTTTTTGAAACACAGTTAGCCATGGGTGACTGACACCGCAGAGAACTGCACTTTGGGTAAAGGAGGGCTGTAATATATAAATATCTCATAACGATAACTAGTGATCTAAAGCCCTATCATGACAGCGCTTGGAAGCTGAGGCTGGAGGATCTTGAGGTCAAGGCCAATATGTCAAAGAGGGGAAAGTGGTAAACACCTACAATCCAAGCACTTTAGAGGTAGAGTCAAGAGGACGAGGGTTCAAGGTCAGACGCTCAGCTACATAGTGAGTTTGAGACAAGTCTGTACCACCGGTTTCTATAAAACAAAGAGAGACAAAACACTGTTAATGATAAGGAATCAAAACCCCTTCAATGTGCATTGAAGATCCGATCTGAAAACGTCACCAGAGAAGACACAAAGACCTGGTGACAAATGGGCTCACGCAAAGCTGTCCCTCTGGGCCGCGAGCCTCAGGAGGTGAACTGTAAAGCCACGTTGACCCCACTTTGTCTCAAGACAAGTCAACCTGAAGGCTGGGAATAGGAAGAGCAGGAAGAGCACAGAGGGGGACATGGACCCAGTGCTGGTCAGGTGCAAACTCTGCAAGCACTTCAGAAATGAGTTGGCAACATTTCAAGAACTGTGTCTCAGCCAGGATCCAACCATTTTGTCTTAAATACTGCTCAAAGACGATATCAAGCGTGTATTCATACAAAGGCTTTGACATACTGTTTATAGCAACTTTATTTATTATTAAAGCCCATACCAGAAATAACCCAAATGGTGAATGCCATCAACGGGTGAAAGCATTAAACATTTTTGAAATGCTACCCAATAGAATACTGCTTGGAGAAAAATGTGTGCACACAGCAATTAATCAGCAGTGTGAGTGGATTTCAATAATTAAGCCGAGTGAAAGGAGCCAGCCAGACTGTGTGATGGCATTTATATAAATCGTGAGAAGTTGTAGTCTAATTTGTAGTGACCTAATTGCACAGAGTGGGAAGAGGTTGTGAAGGGCACAATTACAAGAAGGCGTATGTATTTCACACTTGTATTGTGACCACCTCCCAAAGCCCCACAATCCAGACACCATCGCTTGGAGAATAGATCTCCACACAGGAATCTGGGAGGGTCTACGTACTCAACCGGCTGCAGGAGTGAGTAGGCTTTTTCATTATATCTTCACAGGACTGAATTGGAGTACTATATGCACCTAAAGACAGAGTTAGAATCCACACGTTGTTGTGGTTAGCACCTATTTTTACACAATCCTTATTCCTCTTCTATTTCTTCCATCTGATTCTATGTCAAGAGCTGCCCCCTAAGTATCTGAGTATGGTGGCTGCTTCTCTCCGGTGCTGACTGACACTGGGAAGGCACCACTGGGCAGGATCGTTCTCCACATGCAGCAGAGAGCTCCCGAGGCCAGACCACCAGCTGTATCTTGTTGGAGCCCCTGTGGTGTGGGCGTGGTACCCACAGCTGGAGTGTGAGCATGAACTTCCTGAGAACAAAACCGTCAACAAACCCAAATACTATGGCACTGCATCTCATTTTCTTGCTCCATGAAGAAAAATTTTGAATGAAGCACCTGTGGATGAGTGGTTGATTCGTAAACAAATGGCTGGTTCGAGAGGAATAGTGTTGCATATGTTTGATTCTCTCTTGCTGTGACAAACTAGTCTGACAACAACCAACTTGGAGAGAAAAGAGTTAAGGCCCTCACTGATGGGAACCAAAGCAGAAACTCAAGACAAGAGCCCAGAGGCAGGAAACAAGCACAGACCACAGACAGAGAAAGTCTTCTGCCTTGTTGCCCATGGCATGCTTGGTTTGTTTCCTTACACAACCCAGGAACACCCGCCAGGGGTGGCACCGATAGGATGGGCTAAGCCTTCCCACATTAATAATTAAGAAAGTGCCCATAGCCTGGAGCCGAGTTCTCAATTAAAGGGCGCCCGGTCCCAGGTGATGACAGTTTGGGTCACAATGACAAACAGCAGCTGGAGCGTGAGCACTCTCATTTTCCCCTCACAGACCACACAATGGCCTGACACTGTGTGTAGCAAGGCAGAGGTCCTGTGCACCTCTAGCCACACTTATTTTAGAAGTTTATCCCGGAAACTTTTACAAATTCCCACTCCAGTGAAGTCTGATTGATTCTGTACTTGGAAAATTCGTGTCCTGAAGATCACTTTCAGAATCTGAGACATGGAATGTCACTAAAGCAGTAGTATTAGTGATGGGGCCAGTGGGGGTGACAATAATACGGGTGTCACTCAGACAGTCCTCTTCAGACCTCAAAGAGGGGAGGAGGAAAGCCACTATTTAAAATATGGATTGAAGACTGGAAAAATAGCTCAGCATTTAAAATCACTGGCTGCTCTTCCAGAGAACACAGGTACAATTCCCAGCACCCACATGGAAGCTCACAGCTGTCTGTAATTCCTGTTACAGGGGATCTGACACCCTTATGCAGACACACATGCAGACAAAACACCAAGGCACCTAAAACAAATAATTAAAAACTACACAAATTGGATCTAAAATTATAAATAGCAAAGACCTCTACAGCAAGTTTTTCCTATCCCCTAACCTGCGACCGAGCCACTTCTTATAGACACCTGGTTCTACGACTCTATTAACCTGCTAAGGGGTCCAAACCTGGTGCTTAAGAGGGACACCTTTTTGAGTTCACACTGTAAGAGGCCATAGCTGAACTCATTATAAATTCATAGCCTATTAGGAAGAATTAGGCCATGGTTCATGATGGCCGGGCACTTGAGATGTTTTCTCTTTTCATTAAATGTTTCTCTACTTAAATAATTAATGCTGAAGGATTTTAATTTCCATATAACATAAAGATCGCAATGGCTGATACAGCAGGATTTCTCTGTTGTACCATTTGAACTGATGCTACTAAAATTTTTAAATATTTATCCAGAGAGATCTAGTGCACAGGATACAAGATTTATGACCCCAATTGTGACATCGTCCTTTGAACCCATAGCCAGTGCCAGCAGTCTGTTGCCTCTGTTTGGGTGCCTGGGAAGGAAACATCACCCCTGCTGTAACCCTACAGAACACAATGACGTGTAACTAATTTGTGTCTCAGGGTGGCTTGATGACAGGCATCATATGCTTTCATTGCATTATTCCAGAAAATGATTGCTTAGACGTCAGAAGCAGTCAGCTTGGAAGACAGCAAAACTTTCTGGTGAAATGGAATGTTGCAACACACATCTCGTTACCCTCACTCCTTCTCCGGGATAATTAAAATCCGTGTTCACTGGGAAGCCAGTGAAGCATCGCTGGGCACAGTGGGACTCAGTGGGACACAGTACAAGATTACTGTCAGCCTAGGGTTCCACGTTCACAGATACAATCATGCACACACGGATAATATCCCCTGATCCATATGTACTGAGCATGTAAATGCAACTCATTGTTCTTTTCATTATTCCCCAAACAATTATTAATATTTCCCTAGCATTTTCATTATTTTATGTATCATAGTCATCTGGAGAGTGTGTAAGATACAGAAGGATGCTTATAGATTATATACAAATACTCGGACTTTATTGTTCTTGGAGGACCAGAGCTCATCCTCAGCAGACACTGAAGAACACCATAATCATCGTTAAGACATTCTCAGACTGTCTCACAACAGAGCAAAGGGAACTGGAGAGCAGTGGACTATGGGTAGACAGTCAGTCACTGGAGTGAAGGCTTCTGTCTTCTCCCAGGTTCACCAGAACTCGGCAGTGAGGAACCAAAGGATCATATTGGGTTTCTCAATTTCTCAGTTTCACTAAGGTCTGACAATGGAGCCTTGGGAGGATGGGGCAATTCTGAAGACCTGAAAGCCACAGGAATTCCACCTGAGTCCCAAAAGCCCATGGTGAGAACGATGTCACTTGGGAACCACAAAACGACCCAGGTGACTAAGCTGGGAGGTCAACCAGCTGCCACAGGGAGCAGGACTGAAGAGACAGTGGGGCAACTTGAGAGTCTGAGAATCTCACAGACACGTGACTTTCGAACATGGAAATTTGCCAGTCAAAAACAGAGAGACATTGTGGAACCTCATGAGACTCACATAGGACGATGCTGAGTGGCTCCCTAAAGTCTGTGTTGGGACCTTGACGGTCAGTGCAGTGGCAGCAAGGGGCAGCACTGTTAAGAGATGACTCATGTTCTGCCCTGTGGAGTATTGTCACCACCGTGGTAAAGAGTTTGTTCTCTCAGAAGGGGAAGCTTTGTCTTCCAGTCTCTGAAAATGCACCAAGAAGGCTCTCGAAGGCTACAGCCCTTTGACCTAGGACATCTCAAACTCTAGAACCAAGAATCAGATACATTTCTGTTCATTATGAACCGCCTGGTCTGTGGGATTTCATTACAGCAGCACAGGAACTGGTTAGGGAAAGAAACAGCAAAAGGGAATCACAGCATCCAGTAGGTAACCACTACCAGTAAGCTGAGGGCAGGAAAAGCGCCAAGCAGTGCAAAGTGTGGGTTCAGAAGAAAAAGAAAGGAAAGAGAAGGAGATTTAATTTGCTCTATGACCTACAATTTGAGGGTTTATTTTCATATAAATACTTTTGGTACACATCCTACAAGAGGTTATTCCTGCCCTCAGCTATCTCAGACTATGAAAGATGACTGTGCATGTGAGAAACCAGAAGTCACATGCTCAGAAGGAAACGTGACACTCATCAAAGGAAGCAACTGGATCCAGACAAGAAACTTCTAGTTCTCCTCCTATTTAATCCTGGTCTTGCTTTATAGATAAATTTAAAAGTCTGCTAGGATGGAAGACAGTGTCATGGTCCTTCAAAGCAGAGGAGGAACACACAGAAAAGGTGATACTGCCTAAGAAGCCTCATCAGGCTTGGCAGCTTAACCCAACAACTACTTGTAATGTCTCAAGGTCTGGTGGGAGCCAGGCCATCCCCAGATCTGCGCCTGGCCAGGCCTATCCACAGACCTGAGGTCAACAGGCAAGTCAGCTAAGGGATGGGTGACCAGAGCTGTTCTTGGCAGGCTGACTCAGCTATAGTCCTTGTTTTCTCATGGTCCAGAAAGCTAACCCAGGCTTGTGCTGATGACAAAGACAATGGTCTAAGAAAGAAAGAGAGAGAGAGAGAGAGAGAGAGAGAGAGAGAGAGAGAGAGAGAAAGAAAGAAAGAGAAAGAAAGAGCCAACAGGGTTACACAAGGTCTTGTTAGGCCTATGGTCAGACGGCTCTGTACATAATGGAACTCACAGACCAGCCATAAAGAGAGAAAATAGGCCTTATCCCTCGACTGAAATAGTAACTCACACTGTAATCTGGGGTGGGTGATCTGTCTGCAGCTGCTACAAAGATGTGAGAGAAATTGACTTAAGGAAACAAAAGTAGGATCTGGGTGTGACTTGAGCAAGTTTGAGGGATCAGTGGGGCTGGGACAACGGCACAGTTGGACTGGATGATTACATCTGTATTTTACAAGAGTTATAAAGGAACTATCCCAGAAGAGACTGGAGTTTAAAAACCAGTTTTAAAAAGTTACTTGGGGCTAGCTTAGTGATAGAACATTTCCTAAGAGTGTAAGGCCCTGGGTTTCATTTGCATCCTTGGAGAAAAAGACATCTGTGCTAATTTTGGTAGAAATGATAATGGAATCAGAAATGGTAATTAAATTTTGGGGTGTAGGGGTGGAGTGTGCAGTGGTGCCTTTGTTGCTGTTCCCCTTTTCCATCTTCATGTTTCCCATTTTAATGGACCATGTTGACTCAAAGGCAGAGGCCATGTTTCCCAGTTTCCCTTGCAGCTAAGCAAGATTATATATTGTCAACCACCATAAGTGGGCTTGTGTTTTGAATACTCTGTACCCAGTTTTAGGAAGCCATAGAACTTTTAGGAGGTAGGGTTAGTCTGGTGAAAACAGGTCACTGGGGAAAGACTTTGAAAGTTATCCTTGTTTCTGGTTCTAGCCAGATTGCTCTGCTTTTTGGCCTCCAACTGGTGACAAACTTCTTTGGTCTTCCCCACTTTCATGGAACTCTCATGGAATGAAATCAGTCTTCGAACTGTGAGCCTCCTTTAAGTTGTTTCTGTCGTGGATTTGGTTACGTCCAAGAGATAACTAAAACACCATGCGAGTGCTCTCTGGTCACCAGGCCCACAGCCAAGAGTCAAGTGGCAGTTTCCTGAATTTTTGCTAAAGCAGAGTTGAGCACACCGTTTGTCTGCTTTCTCTACCTCTGTCTCGTTTTCTGAAACACAAGCATCCGTTTGGGGCAGGAGAAGAAAAGCAGTATCTGAGACAGCATGGTGAGCTGGAGGAACCCCATATTCCAAAAAAGCATCGCATTAACTGTGGGCTGCACACCTAGTTCTTGACTTTCAGATTAAAAAAAAGATAAACTTATTTTATTTGGACTATCTGAAATGAGGAGTCTCTGCTAATGAGTGAGCCTTCTCTGAGCTGTTAGAAAAAAAACAAGACTGTTTTCTTTCATGTAGTCAATAGGTACCCTAAGGTGAAGAGTTGTATGAAGAGAACATGGGGGGAGACTGAGGGCGCTTAACCTGATACTAAGGCACTTTTCATATATCTCTGCTACGCTGACTCCTTGTGTTACCAAAGCACAAATACTTCTAGAAAATAGAGAAGAGGATGCTTCCCAGCTTAGTCTACAAAAGTCACTCTGATAATGTTCAGATAAACACATCCAAGGCAGGAAAATGACATTGACATTGCTTACAGATACAAACGCACTGATGAGCTACACACACACACACAATTTAAAGATTTTAAAATGTCTTTAAGAAAGAGAGAAATTAAAGCACCCAGATTAGAAATGATGCAACCGTTTGTAGACAATACTATGTGCATATGTATCTGTGTGTCTGTATGTAAAACGCTAAGAAATCCACTAAAGTTCTCAAAACAAATATGTTCTGGAAGGTTCTAATGTACAGTTTCCATATTTAAGTCCAGCTTTATATGTTAATAGTGAGCAGCTTAATGAAACAATGAAATTAAAACTCAGCAATCTCCTGCAGTCAGGAGTGCCCAGTCTGAACACAACAGGAATTCAGCCTGGACTAGAAAACCAAGAGAAAGAAACAAAGGCTAGATTCCTAGCACTGCACACCTGTGATCCCAGCACTGAGCTTGTGGGCAGGGAAGCCTGTAAGTTCAAGTTTATGCCTAGCCAAGTGGCAAGCTTGAGGCAGCCTGGGCTACAAAAGACCCTGTCTTCAGAAGCAGTGGGAAGCTAGCGACTCCAGGGCGAAACTGTGTGCCAAATAAACATGGCCCTTTTGCGTGGTCGGTCAGCTATTTGGTGATGGAGCACGCCTAACGCAGGTTAGCTTATAGACGAACAGAGGAAACCCAAGATTCCAGAGCCTTCAGCTTTATTATCAATTAGATGTCTGTGCATGCCAAAACAGTTTGATGATGGCAGCACATTCTCCTCAGTGAATGGATAACTGAGCAAGAGAGTAGGTCAGGAAGGCATAGGGAAAGGCAGTGTGAATCAGACCACAAGCAAAATTGTGTACAAAAGTAAATTTAATGGCTAATTAAGTAGACGTAAAATCTTATCCTTGGATTTGGTAATATTTTGTTGGTGGTGGTGGTGTTGCTACTGCTATTGTTGTCATTGAGGATGAGAATGATGATACCAAAACCAAAAATCCAAAAAGAAAATAGCGTTATTAGATTTACAAAAATTAAAAACATTTTTGCTCCAAAAGATGTTCTCATGCACTGGGGATGTGGTGTATGTAGTTGGTTACCTAGAATTCCTGGAGATCTGGGCTACACTCCCACTGAATCCCAGCACTTGGAAGGTGGAGACAGATGGATTAAAAATTCAAAGTCATCCTCAGCTGCAAAGCAACAGGAGAATCCCCCTGTAAACACATACACACACACACACACACACACACACACACACACACACACACACGCACGCACGATATCACCAAGAGCTGAACAGATAACCTATAAAGTACAAAAAGATATTTATAAATTACAATCTAGTAAGAGACTTTTCACTCTCAATACATAAAGAACTTTTGTGACTTAATAAAGACACTTTAACAGGTGAGCGTTCCTATCAGAAGCTGAGGTGTTTATTTTTAGGGGAAGGGAAGCTCCAGCCCCAGCCCCGTTCTGGTGTTTTCACTGCAGGGAGACACCCCACTAGTGTGCCATTAGTCAGTCTTTGTTCCTCCTCTTCCATGTAGAAGGACCTGAGACACCGCAGGCAGCCTTGTCTAACTGGGGATGCCTGCCTAACTGATAAGGTGCTGTTCTCTAAAACACTGTTGTTTAGTAATGAGGGTAAAATATCAGCACTCGGGCTCAGACACACTCTTTGCTGATGTTTGTAAGTCAGGTGGCATTTTTGTTTTGTTTCATTTTGTTGCTGTGTTGTTTTGAGGAAGGCCCTTGCTGTGTAGCCCAGGCTGGCCCTGCGCTCACTACCCTGCCTCAGCCTTCCATTCCTGACTATAAGTGGATACCACCATGCCTGAGAAGAGATTTCCATTAAGATCTCTTAAAATTCATTACGTTTTCAA
Organism: Micromys minutus; assembly: GCF_963924665.1. NCBI lineage: Eukaryota > Metazoa > Chordata > Mammalia > Rodentia > Muridae > Micromys > Micromys minutus. The sequence goes on along the minus strand of NC_137977.1, from coordinate 3,383,523 downwards.
CATCATGTTTTAAGGGTGAAAATAGGATTTATGATGGCTGTCTGGCCTTGTATCAGACCGTAATAAGCATAGTGGACCCATAAAGGGGTGTCCTCTCTCCTACCTTCCTCCTTTTCCCCTTCCCCTCCTTTTTCCTCCTCCCAACCTCCTTCTCTTCCTCTTCTACTTGATATTTTCCCACCGCCGACCTGGCCAAGCTAAATGCTTTTGCAGCTGGGGGCAGGACTGAGCTGCGGGACAATGGTATCGACCCGGAGCGGGGGCCAACCCAAACCAAGCAGCGGAATGAAGAGGCTGGAAAGGCCAGCCTCAGCGTTGAGGGTGTCCCTGTGGATGTGAGGCAGGTGAGTGGTAGGAGGCCAGCTCCTTTGATCATCCCACTTTGGGGTCCTGACCAAAGAGGATCTATTAGTCCTCTGTTCCAGATAAAAAACATGGAGGGCAAATGTATCTGAGGTCACACTGCCGGCGGAGGACAGAGCCCATGGTCTGAGCTAGGATCTCTCTGCCACTAAACCTCCCTTTCCTTTTCTTCTTTTCCTTCTTTCTCTCATCACTGAGCTGCCTCCAGAGTCGTGAGCAATGAAAAAAGCAGGACAGTGCACAGAATGAGGGTTATAATACTTACGCTCTAGGAGCTAAAGCTGGTCCAAGTAAATACAGAGACAGGAGTATGGGCGTGGAAGTGGTAAAGCCAAGAACATGTGGGTCTTGTGCTAGATGGAACAGTTGCAGGCTGTCCAGGAGGCTGGTCTGATTCTAGGTGAGGAAGAAAGCCAAGCGTAGATGGTGGGAGGAGAGATTGGTGACGGTGGATGCTGGGCACACAACCATCACAGGAAGATGATGGCTACCATCATCCGGGACACACAAGCCACCCCAGGACCACGGGCTTCTTCATACCCTTCGCTTCAGGAAAACCAAATGGCCAAATGTTTATTTGAATTAGGTTTGCTGTCAGATGAAAATAAATGAAACAGTTCTGTACTGTGAAAGCTTAGAAAAATGGGCTTTAAGATTCGTTTAAGTCAGCCAAGTGTGGAGGCTTTCACCTTTATTCCTAACACTTGGGAGGAGAAGCAAGCAGGTCTCTGTGAGTTCAAGGCTAACCTGGTCAACATAAGGAGTTCTACACCAGCCAGGGCTGTAAAGTAAGATTCTGTCTCAAACCATCCAACCAACCCATCAATCAATCACACAATCAATTTGTAAGAGATAGGAACTGATCACAATTCCATATGCTGACCTTTTTAATAAGAATGTACTTTGTCCCGCTGTGCATGAGGCCCTGGGCTCCATGTCTGACACTCCATTGCCTGTGCATAATGACACACACCTGTGATCCCAGCACTGGCTCTACGGAGGTGAGGGCAGGAAGATGGAAAGTTCACTCTCAGCTTCATACAGACTCTAAGGCTCTCCTGCTGTATAGACCATGTTTCACGCGCACACACACACACACACACACACACACACACACACACACACACGTATTTCTTACTATTTCTGTAGTATTTTTCAGAGTTGGGAATTGAACCCAGATTCTTGCACTCGTTAGGCAAGCACTTGAGAACTGAGCTCCATCACGTGTTCTGTGCTCTTATATGGCCAGCAGCACAGTAGGCCTTTTAGCCAGCACCACCACAATCAGGTGACCTGTGCATCACAGTGCATGACAGCAACTTGCAACTAGGTTGTAGTAATCATTTGGCTCTACTCTTGGGTATCTATTGTCATATCTCTGTGTGACAAGTGGCTCATGGCTCCAGCAGACATGACAAAGGCATCACGAATATGCACAGGTGCCAGAAGTCTCCTTTAAAGGAAAGCAGTGGGTCGTCATAGTAACTGAGTGTTTTGTGATTTTTCTATCTGCTTGAAAAAAACAATTCGGTGCCCGGAATTTTCTTTTTATGGCTTTAGACAGGGTGTTAAAGTATCTAAAGTTTTGCCCTGCTGTCTCTGTGTGGACGCTGGTGTCTTTTCCTGCCCACTCCTTCTGTGTATCTCTCTGAAGCTTATGTGATGGCCTGGAATAGAGTGTGGCACATGACTGTATTCCAAAGTCAAGAAGACTTGACCTCCAGTTTCAGCTCAGGATGTCTCAACATGAGCTAGGAGACCTCAAATCACAGAAAAGAGGGTCAGGTAGTCCTTACAAGAGGTGCAGAAAAGATTAAAATCGGTCCTTAAGGCATTTTCAAATACATGACCTAATCTGGGACACTAACTTTCTATTCCCCCTAGTGTAGAAAAAATAAACCAATAAAACTCATAACAGATGAGTTTTACCATCGTGGCCACTACATAGAGATTTCCTTTTAAAAAATCAGTAAGTGAAATTCTTTTTTAAAAATAAATCCCTGTAAGAGATACTGTGAGGCTTAGCCAAAATTTGCTGAGGACAGGATTAACGTTATACCTTCCATGTGTGTCCAATCCAGAGTTCTGGAGTTAGGAACACTCAGAATGCATATAGGCAGTTTCTGCCCATACACACAGCAGGATGAATAGGGTGCTTACAGACACAGCCTTTAATGCAGCTCTGCACACAGTAGCAGCAGAAAGTCCTGATGCATGAACAAGAGACTCTGCTAAGAGACTCAGCCCTCTACCTGAAAAGGTTGCTTGATCAAGCATCTTGTCAACAAGGGTGCTTTGAGCTGAAAATCACTGAATACTAAAAATGGTCTAAAATGTTTATATTGAACATGAAGACCTTTATTGCTACACAAGAAGTAAAGTAAGAATGTTTGACAAAATAGCTCATTGCCTGATGTGCAAGCATGAGGCTCTGAGTTCAGGTTCTGGCCTCAGTGGTGTTGTCTGCAACTTAGCAGGCAGACGAGGATTTCTGGAGCTTGCTGGCACCAGCCTAGCGCAGTCCCTAAGCCCACAACTTGGTGAGAGACCTTGTCTCAAAAACTAAGACAGAGCACAACTGAGGAAGATGCAGGCATTGACCTTTGGCCTTCACACAGGCAAATGCACATATGACTGCACACACACACACACACACACACACACACACACCACTCCAGGATTGCTAATTCAGTAGCTCAGAGCTAGGCCTTATGGAGTCTTTTAGTGTGCACTTGAGGACACCCTGGTCTACGTAAGGTCAAGGCCAGCCTAGGCTAGCTATCCAAACTTTGTTTCAAAAATAAATATGGATAAAAAGCTAATTTCATTAATGCACATGCATACTTAATATGCGTGGATGTGATGTTTTAAAAATATTTTAAACCAAATCTTTTAATATTTTCTCAACATTTATTTTTCGAGATACTAAACATTGATAGATACAATTTATACATGAATGATTTTGGGGTCCTTAAATAGTTCTTTTATACAAACTTAATTACATTGATGGCTGTTAAATTTTTTAATTACTTTAGTGCGTGTGTGTGTGTGTGTGTGAATGAGTGTGGGTGTGAGTACACGTGCTGCTCCAGGCATACAGAAGTCAGAGGACACCTTCTTGTACTGTTACATAGGTCTGGGGATCAAACTCAAGTGCCTGGCTTGCACAGCAAACACTGTTACCCCACGACACCCTGTCATTGCTCTCAGGGCATCTCCCTAGCCCTTAATGACTTTTACCAATGTAAAGCCATGCCAAGGAGAAGCGGTCTGAGCTATGTTCTAGGATTTCCCAACACAGCGCCTTTTTAGTCCCCAGTGAAGCCTAGAATTTTCCACACAGAAATAAACTGCACTACAGTAGCTAAATATTGGTGGGTTGGAAAAGGCTCCAAAGTGAACGTGAGGTCTGTCAAAGCTCTCCCAATCTTGGGCTGAGGGTGTGGCCAAGCCATTGAATGCTTACTAGGTGAAGCCCTGGTGCCCTGAAGAGGCCCACTTAGCTAGCCTTGTTTACATATTTAATATTTTAATTAAAACACTCCTATGAAAACGTGACACTTCTAAATTTTCAACTGCGGTTCATCATTTTTGATAGATTTAAAAAGTAATGTTAGAAACATTCTGTCCAAGGATTCTTCATGTTCTTGGTTTCCATTTTTTGCTTAAAAATATCAGATGCACAGCACAGCATAATTCAATAAAATATGACACTTTGAATAATAGTTGCAAACTATGTAATTACTCCTCTGACTTGGACCATTGAGCTGAATAAAATCTCATTTTTTCCCCTTCTTGCCATTGTACCTGGACATTTCCCAGTTAGATAATTCATTGCTGGATGTGTACCAGACTCTGTGGAAGTTAAAGCCCAAAGAAAACTGCAGATCACCGTGTGGAGCCCGTCATTACAAGACAAAGAGGCACCAGTGTGTTAATTATGTTGTTGAAGGTCACTCATTAAAAAGACGAGGAAGAACTTCTGACGCCAGGATTTATTACAGTATCTTGGTCAAACATTAAATTCTTTGTATGGATAAAGAATTCCATTTGGGGCTAACAGGATGGCTGGACCAGTAAACTTGACAACCCATCCCAGGACACCCATAGAAGGAAAGAACCAACTTCCACAAGCTTCCCTCTGACCTCCATGCAAGAGTGTGTCCTTGCTTGAATGAACACTTAATAACTGTAAACTTTTCAAAAAGAAATCTATTTGAATAGAGATGTTCAGGCTTGAAATAAACTACAAATGCAGAAAGTAAACTTATTGTAATTGCAAAGTCATTCTCCGATGACTGAAACAAACAAGGATCTCCATTCCTTAGGCACAGCACGTGGGCAGTGGGGGCTCTGACTCTGCCCTCAGGGGCAAACCTCTAACACTGAACCTCAGGAAAAGAAAGCTGAGGTGTGTGGTTCAGTCCCATCACACCCGCTCTCAGGAGGATTGAGGCTGAGGCCAGCCTGAACTACATAGCAAGTCCTGTTCCAACAAACCAAAAGGAAGAAAAGAGGTAGAAAGTAAGGATGGGGTTTCACACAGTCACCAGCTGCCATCCTCTGGGCTGGGCCTGTCCTCTGTGCTTTAGGCTCTGTTCCCTCCTACCAGACTAGAGTGAAACAGTTCACTCTGACCTCCTCTCTGGCACTTACACTTCTCCCCCACCAAAGCTCCTTCCCACAAGTCACTTCATTAATTCCTCTGTTGCATCCTTTCCAGACCTCCTTGGTCTTCTAGCCTGGGTGGCCACACCCTGCCCACCTGGACTAGGCAAGGAGTTCTTCTGTATGTACAATCAAACTACTTGTGAGGACCTGTCTCCACACGTCCCAGACCAAGGATCCTGAAGGCAGGCGCTGTCGGTTACACAGCGGGGTGCCTGGAGGTTCAGCTCCATGCCCAGCACATAGTCATCTCCTCATGGATCACTGCTGAAAGACTGCTTGGCTGAGCTAATAGAGGGAGCCTTTAACTAAGTACCGTCAAATACAGATAGAATGAAGGCCCACACACATGGGCTTTAGTTTTCTGTGGCCAGCTCTCAAAAAGAAAGAAGCAAATGGATTCTGTTAATATGTTTGATTAACCCAGCGTGTAAAAGGTTAAATTATATTTATTATTTACTTAGTGCCTCTCTCTTTCTCTTTGTGTGTGTGTGTATGTGGTATGTGTGGTGTGTGTGTGTGTGTGTGTGTGTGTGTGGTGTGTGTGTGTGTGTGTGTGTGTGTGTGTGTGTGTGTGTGTGGTGTGTCTCTGTGTGTGTGTCTGTGCGTGTGTGTGAGTCTGTGTATGTGTACACCACAGAGTACATGTTCAGTTCTTTCCTTCCACCATGTAGGTTTTACCTGGGAAGTGAATTCAGATTGCCCTGCTGAGCCATTTTGCTCCGCCCCCCCCCCCCAGACAGACTCTCCTGCAATCCAAACTAACCTCAAAGTCATTATGTAGCTGGAGGTAACCTTGAACTCCTGATCCTCCTACCTGTATTGTACAGACACTGGGATTACAGGCACATGTCATCACACCTGCTCAGAGCTCATCTTCAACATGTAATCAGTAAGGTGCTGAAAATAAGCTAGTTAACCTTTTGGCCCTGTCTTCCGCATCCTACAGAGCATTTTAAACCTATACCATATCGTGGTCTGAATAAGGCACATTTCCCAGTGACACACTGCTGAGTGGACAACATAGACAGATTCTTTTTTAAAAGTTTCTCTCTGGGATATTACGTCGCATTCGATGGTCCTCAGAGATCACTCTCATAGCAACAGGATTGCCTCAGCATCCTGACCTTCCGTGCCAGGGTGACCTCAAACTGATAGAAACAAACCCAATTGACTTTTGGAAAATAGAGAGACCACAATGTAAAGCTGCTTGTGTGTGTGTGTGTGTGTGTGTGTGTGTGTGTGTGTGTGTGTGTGTATTCATCAGTCTCAGGACAACCTAAGTGCTCGGTTGGAGTCTACTGTTGAAATACACCCACAGTCTAGATTTACGTCCTAAATTTAGAATCATGTTCCCTTGGCGATACAAAATAATAGACCAGGTTTGGAATCCAGAAAGTAGGTATTTATTAAAAGGGGAAACTGGATGGCCACCCTCTGTATTAAGTAAAAGCTGTCATGCCAAGCAAGGTGGGGCACACCTGTAATCTCAGAGCTCAGAAGGCTGAGGCAGGGGATTGATACAAGTGTGAGGCCAACTTCATACCATATGGCAAGAGCCAGACCCACCAGAGCTACACAGGCCCTGTCTCTGATGCCCAGATATGAAAAAGGTTCCTCTAGGTCCTAAGGGGCTGGTTTAATATATCACTAGCCTATAAGTACAACACAGTTTCTTAGACAATGTTTTGCTTTGGGTTACCTTGCTTTAATTTCTAATTACCTAAATGATCTACTCCGGAGACAGCATGCGATGAAAACAGTTCTGGAGTGACCTGCAACCACAGCTTGGCCCTGCTGAGGATTTAGATGGTGGTGGTCAGATGAGCACCTATGGGCACAGCTTTCAGGCAAAGATAATCAGGGCTCAGTGGGGTCATCAGCACAGGCACAAGTCACACCCTAAGCCAGACTTCATGTCCTGGATGGTTTGACAGTTCTTACAGCTGTCAAAATAAGTAGTTACCCCTGTATCTCTAATTAAGAGCCCTTGCTCCTTTCTCTGGCTGTTAGGATAACCCAATGAGCATTTATTGAGCACATACAATGGATGGCAAGGTTCTAGGTAGTGGGGACACAAAAGTGCCAGGCAGATACAGTAGGCACTTGGCCCACTGGGATCCTACTGGTACGGAAGCTAAATGTATTTTATTCCGATTGCTTTTATTCTCGGCAATGCCCCCACACATATAACCACACAATACTCTTAGCAAAAGATCAGCACACTTTTCCTTATACAAATCACAATCTCCGAGTCTTTGTAAACCTCATGCTGGTCAGTTCTGCTTCGGAAGCACACACAGTATGTTGAAAATGTTCCAATGAAAGTTTATGATCACTGAAAGTATAATTTCATATAATTTTTATGTCTCAAATAGTCCCTACTTTATCTTTTATCTTAAAAATTGGAGGAAGGGCTGGAGAGATGGCACAGAGGTTAAGAGCCCTGACTGCTCTTCCAAGGGTATCGAGTTTAATTCCCAGCAACCACATGGTGGCTCACAACCATCTGTAATGGGATCTGATGCCCTCTTCTGGTGCTTCTAAAGATAGCTACAGTGTACTCATATAAATAAAATAAATAAATCTTTTTTTAAGGGAGGAAAATAACAGCAAAACCAATAACAAAAATCTCAAATACTCATTCTGAGCCCAAACTTCCTGTAAAGTACCAAGTTGGCAGGATTGGCCTGCAGGCCACAGGATGCTGACCCGAACTGTAAGCATTCCAACCATATTGCTTCCTAGATGCCCTTTGGGATCTGACTGAGGCCTCTTACAGCATCAGGTTTAGAAACAAGGGAACATCATCGCCAAGGTCGGCAAAGATCAAAGCATCAGAAATGGTAATAACAACAGTAATAAATCATGTCCTTGGGCCATTGATGCCACAAACCAGGCTCTCTCCAAGACAATACCTGACAAACACTCTCAGTATATTTGCCCTTAGCAGAGTGTAAATCACTTTGAGTGACTAAGACCTACTGTGCTCCTGGGAATTCTTGTAGCCTTGGCTCCTCCCCTATTGCTGCAAGCCCCGCCCACCCAAGCTCCTACCTGCTAAGAGTCCCTAACCTCTGCTGTTCCTTGCTTCATGGTGGTCAGAACACCTGACACCACACCATGAATTAATAAATTTCTGGAGTCGATGTGAGAAGTCACTTTACTCAGTGTCTGTTGCCCCCATCCTGGAACCTGGCTGAACATCAGGTGGGCTAGCAGCACGAGTGACTTCATTTCCCACATCAATGACTTGTCTTTGGGCTGAAGGAGCCTGGATGCTCATAAATGTAGAGATCCTCACTAAAATTGCCATTGTGCCAGACAACACACCAAATTCAAGGCTGACCAGGGCATCTTACAAAACCCTTTCTTAAATGTTTAAAAGGTTTAAAAGCTAAAGGCAGAACTCATGGTGCACACATATAATTGCAGCATGCAAGCAGAGCCAGGAGGATCTCTGATGAGTTTAAGGCCACCTGGTGAATTCCAGGACAGGCAGAGCTCTAAAGGTTTAAAATGTAGAGGTAGTTGGGGGCAGAGCATGACACCTTGGCAGGAGAGCCCTTTACAGCATGTGGAAGGGTCTAGAACCCATCCCCAGCACTGCAAAACAACAAACTATAGTACAATAGAGCTGGGACACTGCCCTCCTGAAACACGCTTGCTTTGCTTTGTTCCCCAGCCAGATGTGGCAGCTCACAGCTGCAGTTTCAGAGCTGGGAGCCCAAGTGCTGACAGATAAGTGGCCAAGGCACCCCAACCAACTAGTTTCGTCTATTTGGTGAGTTCCAGGCCAGTGAGAAATCCTGTCTTTACAAAGAACAAATATGCTGGACGACAGCTGATGAAGGACACCTCTGGCTTTCACACACACACACACACACATTCACACACACACACATTCACACACTCACAAACTCACACACACTCACACATGCACTCACACACCCATGTACACACACACTCACACACACACACACACACACACACACACATACACATGCATTGGCACAAATACAAAAAAGACAAATAAATTAATAAATAATACTTTATTTACTTACTTTGGTTTCTCCAAGACAGGCTATAGCCCTGTAAAGCCCTAGCTATCTTGGAACTTGCATTTGTAGACCAGGCTAACCTCAGAGATCCAAAGGCTTCTGCCTCTCAAATGCTGGGACTAAAGGAATACACCACTATGCCCAGCAATAAATAAACTACTTTAAACATGGGACTTAAAGAAACTCTACAAAGACTGAGCTACTATTTGCCACGTGTCCGTATGGCCAAGTACACAGAGGTGCACACAAAGCTGAATGCACTCACATTCTTCATTGCTCACTTACTTCTTTGACTCAAGAGGTAAACAGTACCTTGCTGGAGCGTGGAGACCCATTAGCAAAGGAAATTGCCCAACGGGAGTATAACTAAACTAAACAAAACCCAACTGGTCCCCACATCCTCTTTGCCAGCCCTGAGCTCTCTCATTATTGCTCATGTTTCTTCATGCTAACAGGAAAGAAACAGGAAAAACAGTATTTTTTTTTTTTTTGCAGAATTTATACAGAGGTGACCTTCTAGCCCCCAAATATCTCTTGAATGAATGAATGTGGTGCATGTGTGTGTGTGTGCACATTCAGGAGGAGGCCAGAGAAGGACATCTTGTGTCTTCCTCCAACACTTGCTTTGGCCTGGGTCTTATTTTCTTGGTCAGGGTCTCTCACTGAACCCAAAGCTAGACTGTTACCAGTCAGCAGTCTTTCTGTCTCCAACCTACCACAGTTCCTGAGCCATGTCCCTAATCCAGAGTATGTCTGTATCATGTTTTCACTTGAAGAGAGTACTACTAATGTTTGTATGCTCAGAGAACACTACTAAATTCTCAAAAGGTAATTAGGCATCTTAGGAGAAAGAGTACAAAGCCCAAATTATCTAGATTAGAAATTCGTTTTCTTTATTTCTCTCTTCCTTCCTTCCTTCCTTTCTTTTTATTTCTTTCTTCCTTCCTTCCTTCCTTCCTTCCTTTCTTTCTCTTTCTCTTTCTTCCTTTCTTCCTTCCTTCCTTCCATCCTTTCTTTCTTTCTTTTTTTGTTGAATTTTTTTAAACTTACATTTCAAATGGTATCCCCTTTTCTGATTTCCCTTCTGGAATCCCCCTATCCCATCTCCCCTTCCCCCCACCTCTATGAGAGCGTTCCCCACCCACCTACTCCTTCCCATCTCCCGCCCTGGCATTCCCCTACACTGGGGCTTTGAGCCTTCATAGGGCCAAGGGACTCTCCTCTCTCATTGATGCCGAATAAGGCCATCCTCTGCTACATGTGCAGCTGGAACCATGGGTCCCTCATTGTGTACTCTTTGGTTGGTGGTTTATTCTCTGAGAGCTCTGGAGGGTCTGGTTGGTTGATATTGTTGTTCTTGTGGGGTTGCAAACTTCTTCAGCCCCTTCAGTCCTTGTTCTAACTCCTTCATTGGGGACTCCATTCTCAGTCCAATGGTTAGTCTAGGGTATCTGCTTCTGTATATGTCAGACTCTGGAAGAGCCTCTCAGGAGACAGCTATATCAGGCTCCTATCAGCATGCACTTTTTGGCATCAGCAATATTATCTGGGTTTGGTGTCTGTATATGGAATGGATCTCCAGGTGGGGCAGTCTCTGGATGGTCTTTTCTTCAGTCTCTGCTTCAAATTTTGTCTTCATATTTCCTCCTGTGAATATTTTTGTTCCTCCTTCTAAGAGGGACCAACGCATTTGCACTTTGGTCTTCCTTCTTCTTGAACTTCATGTGGTTTGTGAATTGTATCTTGGGTAATCCAAGCTTTTGAGCTAATATCCATTAATTAGTGAGTATATACCATGTGTGGTTGTTTTTTGTTTTGGGTTTTTTGTTTGTTTGTTTGTTTTGTGACTGGGTTACCTCAAGATAGTCTCTAGTTCCATCCATTTGCCTAGGAATTTCGTAAAGTCATTATTTCTAATAGCTAAGTAGAACTCCATTGTGTAAATGTACCACAATTTCTGTTTCCATTCTTCTGTTGAAGGATATCTGGGTTTTTTCCAGCTTCTGACATAGGGCTGCTATAAACATGGTAGAGCATATGTCCTTGTTATATAATGGATCATCTTTTGTGTATATTACCAGGAGTGGTATAGCTGTGTCTTTAGGTAGTACTATGTCCAATTTTCTGAGGAACCACCAGACTGATTCTGAGAGTGGTTGTACCAGCTTACAACCCCACCGACAATGGAGAAGTGTTCCTCTTTGTCCGCATCCTCGTCAGCATCTGCTGTCATCTGAGTTTTTGATCTTAGCCATTCTCACTGGTGTGAAGTGGAATCTCGGGGTTGTTGTGATAGGCATTTCTTTCTAAGACATTTCATGTAGCCCAGGCTGACCTCCAGCCTGTTTTATAGCTGAAGATGACTTTGAACTTCTGATCCTCCTACCTCCATCCTCAGTGATGAGATTCCAGGCATTTGCTTCCACATGTGGTCTACACAGTGTTGAGGATCGATCCCAGGGCTTCAAGCATGCTAAGCAAGCCTCCGTCAGTGAGGCTCCATCCTCAACCTCCATTAGTCTAGTTTTCCATAGGTCTCTATATATCTATAGCATAGATGCCAATTTGTTCAATCAGTTAAAATATCACACAAAAATAACTTAAGCAACTAGCCCCACCTCAAATATTTTGATTGCCAAGTATGTAAGGCAACATTTCAAAACACTGCCTCGGATGGGGAAATAAATATGGTGAGACTGGCGCAGACAGAAGGCATAGGCCTGATCGGGTCTTGGCCTAAAGAGCAGTTATAGTGAAGGAAGGAAAGCAGATGTCAAACCAGGACATGGAGTCACTCTGTATGTAGCCTGCATGTTATCAAACCAGAACAAGGGAGTTAATCCCAAACTGAAATTCTTTTTATAAATGTAAACCTAACACTGGTACATTCAGACCTCTGATTGAGTTTTTGTGTGTGGGGCCATATATGAGAGCTCATATTACATGAAATTAGCTTTCTTTTTACTCTAGGTTCATAAAAGATCCAACAGGTATGATCAGAGCATCTCAGAAAGCTCACTGTGATGCTAGAAAGACCACAGAGAGAGATAAACGCAGAATTTGCAGTCTCGTGTGCTTCCTGCTTCATAGGTCTACATCTTTTACAGGTATTCCGTATCTGAGTCTGAGAGAAGCAGGCAAGAACACATCCTGCGGGAGCTATATGGGCCACATAAAATAAGCCTGGCTTTGTTGAAAGCATTCTTATTTCCTATGCAATTGGCATGTGGTAATTATATTTGCTTTTTCATTCGTAATGAGTACCTCATAAGTAATTGGCACCCTGTCTGTCCTTCCTTGCACCAAGAATTACACTGGATCATTTCCATGGAAGTGTGTGTGTGTGTGTGTGTGTGTGTGTGTGTGTGTGTGTGTAATTTGATGACTGGGAAGGGGAAGAGCCCTTTATAATTGAGATCAGTTCCCTCGGTACATTGAATATTGGCATACCAAGAAAGAGAAAGGAAGTTGTAAAATTGATTAAAGAGGAGTTTCTCTGTATCTCAGGGGCCCCTTCGTATAGTTACCTATAGACCAAAGGGGAAAGCTGTGACACTTGTGGCCTAAAGCCAGAAGTCAGCAATGCAGAACCAACAGGAATTGTCAAGGTGGGTTCAGGTGAAGCCAGCTTACCCAACATGCAGTGTAAAAAGGATGAATTAAAAACAAAGAAAGAGTTAAGACACAGCCATGCACCTCCTTTATACGCTCACGGCACCCTGGAATAGAAAATAGACTGAAGAAGAATAAGGTCGGCTGCTTGGCAGATAGCACACCTGTAATGGAAGGAAGATTGTGAGTTCAAGGCTCAGGTGTGCTATGGAGCAAGATCAAGGCTGTATTGGCAACTTTAAAAACTCTACTTCAAAATAAAAGTGGAGAAAGAACTGGGGGTATAACTCAAGGTAGAGATCTTAGGGATCTCCTGACTACAGGAAGAATAGAAAATCTCCTTTGTGGAGTGTGTTGTTTGTTAATGTTTTATCACGGTATTTATTTACCTATTTATTTGGAGAGTGTGTATGTGTACAAGCCAGTGTGTGCTTGCGTGTGTGTCTCTGTGTTTGTGTATGTCTGCGTGTTGTGCATGTGCATGTGAGTGTGTGTGTGTGTGTTTGTGTGTAGGTCAGAGGACAACTTGTAGCAGTTGATTCCTTTCTTTTATCATGTGGATCACAAGGCTTGAACTCAGGATGTCAGGGTTGGAGCCCTTACCTGCTAAGCTATTGCCAGGCCCCCTGCATAGATCTTTAACTTCAACTTCAATTGCAAAGATAATTTTTATTAAGACCAGTTTGGGTCTTTTACAAACAACAACATGTTACCTGTGTTCCTAAACATGGTTTGTAAACAAGGTTTCTGAGAGAGCGAAAGCACATGATTGCTCCCAGCACAGGAATGATTTACAGGACTTTGAAGTCATTGTTCACATGGGAGTATGTTGACGGTAGGCTTCGGTGACAGTCTAGAAAAGATCATCTCCAGTGGCTTCTGCCCAGTTCTTTAATGTGTTCCCAAACCAATTCAAGCCACAAATACCACTGTTTTTATGGGAAATCAGAATTTTTAAAAAATGCTCAGGAACTTACACTCAAGAGGAAGATGCAGTTCAGGATGGTAGTCTAATTCTTGACTCCCCAAAGCCTGAGTGCTGGTGACAAAGGCATCCTAGAATGAACTCTAAGACAGATGTGATGTGCAGACAAGAAATCTCAAAAGAACAATGCAGGATAGATAGCTCATGCTTTTAATCTCACCTGAGGCAGGAGGATTATCATGAGTTGGAGGCCACTTTGTGCTTGAGACTAAGACCTTACACTTCAAAACCAAACAGAAGGGGGTGGAGAAGAGAGCTGATTTGAGGCAAGGAAGGAGGGACCAAAGGGGTGATGCTGGGGAGGAAGGGAAAATTCTGGAACCATAAACAGAGGCATTGCAGAGAAGAAATAAAAGCTCCTAAGGGCCGGATGTAAACATCATAAATCGTGGCAGTGATGAAAGATGAGAGGTTTGGAGTCTGGAGGGAGAGTTAGCTGCAAAGCGCCCAGTGGGAGACTCGAGGCTGCTGAGGGTTGAAGGAACCACATAGAATGTCAAGTGCTTTGCGTAATGTTGTCAACATAACTACCAACAGAGATAAAGCACAGAGATAAAGTCAGGAGGTAGAAGGTTAGAAAGGGAAGGGGTTAAAACACCAAACTCTCCACTCTCCAAGGATCTGACAGAGCCTAGCTAATGCATCTAGAGCCCATGTTATGTGCCTCACCATTGCCTGGAACTACAGCTCCTCTTTTGGCCTCTTTTGTTTGTTGTTGTTGTTGTTATTGTTTGGTTGTTTGCTTGATTGGTTGTTTGTTTGTTTGTTTGTTTGGTTGGTTGGTTGGTTGGTTAGTTGGTGGGTTTTGTTTTTGTTTAATTTTGCTATTTTCACCCACACACATGTGGCACACACTCTCACAAACACATATTTCTTTTAGGAAAAGAAAGATGGGGGGGGGAGAAGGGAAGAAGAAAAGAGAGAAAGAGAGAGTTTGAAGTTCTGGAATAACACTCAGCATATTTAAAGTAGGCATGACCAGTACATTGGCTCAGGCCTATAATCGCAGCACTTGGGAGGCCGAGGCAGGAGGATTGTCCCTGGCTAGTATAGACATAGTGTAACACACTCTCAAACAAATACTGAAGGTGTCTAAGCATTTACCTCTGAGGTACTGAATGACCCAGGAGCACAACAAGAGCAATTTTACTTTATTTCATAATGCTGACATTAGAATAGATAATTATATTATATATAATAATATATTTGATATTAATAAATATCAAAGTGAATAAGTATAGATGAAGACTAGTTTACATGCTAAGTTGGAAAAACAAGGTACAAAATGCTTCAAACATGATAATAATTATTTTAAAAAATACTTGGCAGATAGATTAAGTACACATTTATGAAGGTAAATAAAAGGCTTTTGTGGGTTTTTTATGAGGAAAAGCATGGGAATGATGAAGAGAGATGTGGGGCAATTGTTCTCTCTGGAACAGTGTGTATCTCAACCTTCCTGACTCTGTGACCTCTTAATACAGCTCCTCATGCTGTGCTGACCCCAATCATAAAATCATTACTTCACAACAGTAATTTTGTTACTGTTATTGTTGGGATTCTGTAAGCCCCACCCCTCAGTTACCTGGCAACAGCCAGGTATGCCCCACCCCAGTTACCTGACACTATAAAAGGGGCTGCTTGCCCCCGCCCCCCGCTCTTGCACTCTTGCTCTCGCTTTTGCTTTCCCCTCCTCTTCCCCTTCCCTTCCCCCCCCCTCCACATGCTCATGGCCAGTCTCTACTCCTCTACTTCTCTATTCCTCTCTTCCCTCTCTCTGCCTCTACTACCCTCTTAACTCCCCCATGACCTGAATAAACTATTCTGTACTATATCATCGTCGTCTTCGTGTGGCTGGTCCCTCAGGGGGAAGGGATTCTCAACATGGGCCTCCCAGAGGCATCTCCCTTGTGCCCAGGCCACGCTGCACCTTCATGGGCCATATCCCCCCACCCCAACTCTCTTCATCCTTTTCCTAATATTGGTGCCGAAACCCGGGACATCATCTTTTAACAACAGTTATGAGTTGTAAATATCTGTTTCCCCATGGTCTTAGGTCACTCCTGTGCAAGGGTCATTTGCCCACCCCACACTGCCCCCAAGAGTCTTGACCTACAGGTTGAGAAGCACTGTTCTTCTGTTTGTTTAAAACAGTTTCCAGGAGTACCTGAGACTCTTAAGGGTGTAAACACAGCTCTAACAACTAGCAAGCTGGCCGGTGAGATGGCTCGGTGGGTAGTGCCTGCAGGAAGGCCACTGATCGTAGTCCATCCTAGAGAAGGAAAGGACTCCAGATGGTGCCCTCTGATTTGCACCAGCAGCCTGGCATATATGTGACCCCACAGTAAATATGTAATTTTCTGATTAATGACTTAATGAAATCAAAAAATTAGTAAAAACACATACATGCACATGGGCCCCCACTCTCTCATTTCTCAAGCATATTGGATTCCTCCATCTCTCCCATGGTACCTTGTACTTAACACAAGAGAAATGGCTATAGTCATTCCTATCTTGAAGAACTCAAACACTGAGGTTATAGTCTAGGAACAGGATGTTGGCAAAATATAAAGGATGCCAGGGTTGGTAGCACCCATCTGTGAATCCAGAACTTGGGAGGTGAGGACAGGAGAATCAGAAGTTCAAGGCCAGCTTGAACCACTTGAGTTCCTAGACAGCCTAAAAGCTGCCCCTCAGGAGATAGCAGGTAGGAGGGCTCCTTGACAGTGGTGATGTCACAAGGGGTACAGAGATATTCATGTGAGGGGATGTAGAAACCATGTCGTTCTGTAGGCATATAAGGCCTGAGCCTAGGACCTACAAGTATTCAGATGACACAGGAGTGTGCTGAGGAATGCTAAGCGTTGTCACAGCTAATGGTTAGAACCTCCATCCTGGACTCTGCTCCAGAAACTCAATAGCAAAGCCTGTTCACGGAGAGCATAAGGAGAAAGCAGAGACAGTCTTGGAACATTCTCAGACATGTAAACTCCGGAAAGTACGGGGAGCGTATTACAGGTGGGGTTCAGCCTTAAGGATGATCAAACACCTAAACAAGAACGAAGCATCTTTCGTTTAAGGAACCCCCAATGTCTACCTAGGACTAAGCAAACCTCCCAGGTCACAGAACAGGGAAAACCCCCACAAACACAGCATGTCATGTCTGACCAAAGGGACCCGAGTAGAGTCTAGCAGGGATCTGCCCCAGAGGAGGCCGCAGTGGGTGGGAAGCAGCCCTGCATCTGAGCCAGGTCCCCATGCTGCACATGGCCTCGGGGGTGCAGGCATTGGCACCGGCTAGACCAGTTCAAGTCTACACGTGTATCGGAGTCACCGCAGCCCCAGCAGAGCCTTGCTGGCAGGCTCCTTATGCCCTGCAGTACTTTCGGTTAGATTTTATGGTCTTTTAAAGCCACTGCGAAAGTCAGTGGGCCCAAAATTCAAACTTTTCACATCTTTCCCCTCCGTCGGAGGTTGGAGTGTCCCAACCCTGTTTCTGTTTGCCGCAGGAGTCTTAGTGTTAAAGCCAAGACGAACGAGATGGGACAATAGCAGAGGAAACTGTGGGTTTGTGTCTCCAGGTGGGCTAATTTCCAAATTACACTGGAGAAAACTGCTCAAGATAATTTCACAGATTTCCTCCCTGGTTCGAAGTGGCAGGGCTGTTGCACCTGCAAATTTTAATTACACGTTTGGTTTTTTTGTTGTTTTGTTTTTCCCCCTGCCGCCAAGATATCACAGTAATTGGAGGTTGCTCGTCTTAGCCGTTTTTTTTTTTTTTTTTGGTGGTGTCCAGAAGAAGCAGTTCTATCCTGGAGTTAAATGATGACTCCTCCAGGATCAGTGATGTAACCGCACTGCAAAATTCAAGTGCCTTCACTTTTTTGCTGGTGAAATCACTGGTTCACCCATGTGAAGAGTTTTGATGCTTGCTTCCACTCCCCCTTATCCCCCTCCAGCCCTTGATTATATTGGTTCCTATTACAAATAGGTACATGGACAAATTGAATTCATTTCAACAGATATATTGATGGGTGTGCCCTTTATTATCCGTGAGAAGCTCAAAGATAAGGAAAGCCTCTTAGTAGTGCTTGCACTCTTGAGAATGTGCATGTGCCTGTGTAAACACCATGGCGTTGGATGTGGCCACTGGCTTTGAATGTGAGTTAGTGGAAGACACTGCGGAGCTTGAAGGGGACCAGTGAGGACTCCTATTGCACGGAGTAGCAAGGACTCACTTTTGGAACACATACCCAACAGCAGTTCATTTGTTGCTCAGCTTTTATCAAAGCAGATGGGGCGCTGTTTATTTTAGATTCTCTGTGATTTTGTTTCCTGTTAATTATAAAAGCTTGTTAAAATTATTTCATTGTGTATTAGTTATAATCAATGAAAGTGAATAGAATTATAATGACCAAGGAGGAGGAAATCTGGTGGGATGAGAACTCTAGCCAGCACCCGTGACAGACGCCTGGATCTCATCCTGGAGTGCAGTCAGCCTGTGTCACGGCTCATAAGAAGGGACATAATGACTATTTGAGGAGCCTTTACCAGTCACCATGCCTGCCATGCCTGTGGAGTGCTACTGCTGTGTAGTGGGAAGGCGTCCCAGTGGGAAGCATGCTAATGCTGGGGCCTGTCCTGAATGCCAAAGGCTTGTCCTGTAGCTTTTGTGAGTTTCAAATGCAACCCAACATAGAGATGGAAAAATCTCACCAACAATGAATTCACCCTATTCTTGCTGTGAGGTTTTACACAGCACTGAGTTTTCTGAAGACGAAACAACCTTATACATCCAGAAAAACCCTCTCCTGTTTAATGCAAACTTCCCATGTATCACTAGGCAACTGAGTCCATGCAGGGTCGGAGAATGCACTTTGACACTCTTCAAGTCTACAGTATTCATGTGCCTGACTGGTCCAACAGCTTCTCAGCCACCTCAGTACTGCATTCAGCATCGCTGCGCCCAAACGTTTTACTGGTGTTGTTTATTAAAATATAACTTAAGTTCCTTGTATTTCTCTTTTGTATTACAAAACAGGACAAGATCATTACATTTTTATATAATGGGGTTGTGAGTGTGTGGGAGTGAAGGTGTGCCTCTGTGTGTGGTGGGGAGTGGGTGCACACATGTGTGTCATACGAACAAGTGAGGTCAGAGGCGGGAATCAGTTCTCTCCTGTCATAGGGGTTTCAAGGACTGAACTCAAGAAGCCAGGCTGTTGTGCCTACTGAGCTATCATGCCAATCTCACATCATGGACTTTCACGTGGTGGTGGCACACACAACATATTACCTTCCTAGCCATTTTCAGCAAAGTAATATTAAACACATGTTACGTTGTATGTCTGTTGTTCATAGAATCTTTTCAGCTCTCCTAACCCGAAGCGCATACATATATGTATAATGTTTCCCTCCAAACCTAGGCCCTACTGAGCAGGGTTCTTAAGCACTTGAACATTTCAAGAGCCGTTCTAGCTCTCACACAGTTTGGCCGTCTTGAAATAACGTTTACTCTGGTCAACAGAAATAGAAGCTTATCACAGGCCCCAGGTCTTCTTAAACCCTTTTATACTTTTGATCCTTTATCACATAACAATTTTTATATGACCGTAGGATAGTCAAGTCTCTAAGATCAGTATAAAAAAATCAAATGTTTAATGATGATGAATCATATAGAAATTTATTTTAAAACAATTTTCTGGTATATGTAACTTTACCCATTTATTAAATAAAAAAAAAAAAATTCTCCATGCTCGTGAGGTAGATGCTTGTTTTATTTCTACACAAAGAAACAAACCTTGGCTAAGTACCTGAGACGGACAGACATGAAGCATATACAGTGTCCTTTAGAGCTGAAGGATACTTTGCTATTATAATCACTAATTCTATTATTTACATAAATACATAACACAAGATGGTAAAAGGATGTCTAGTATAATTTCAGAAATTGTTAGGGCCATGTTAGAAATTTGTCTTAATCCCCAGACAAAATTTATTTAATAATTTTTAAGATTTATTTATTTTCAATTTATGAGTGCACTATCTGCATATATACCTGTGTGTCAGAAGAGGGCATTGGATCCCATTACAGATGGTTGTGAGCCACCATGTGGTTGCTGGGAATTGAACTCAGGACCTCTGGAAGAGCAGTCAGTGTTCTTAACCACTGAGCCATCTCTCCAGCCCTAATGATTTTTTTAAATCATTAATTCCAATAAGAGTTTGTAAAACAAACATTTTAACACAATCTAATGTAAAGATATGCTACTGTGGTAGTTACCTGCTGAGGGATGACAGAAAGAAAATGTTAAAGTCTTTGCTTCCTCCAATTTATTATGTTTTATAGAGGGAGAAAATGCTGTGTATATAGAAGATAACATTTGCAATGAATACAGCAGCCTCTCCTGTTAGTTGCCGTGTTTGGGGCACCTTACTGGTGTGATGCTGTTTTGTGGCAGGCACAGTGAAAGGTGTGCATGTTATATGTCAGAACCAAGGCCCCAGTGGTGCTGTGCGCTACATCACGTCAGTGCAGTCAGAACCATCAGCCATTTATGCATTTGATTTTTAAATTAACTTTTGTTCTTCCCACATATCAAACCTTTTACCGTTGCCAGCTTCTGTTCCAGTGATATTATTGCACAGTCCTCCCCCATACTAGGAAACTGTAGTCTAATTTATCTAATGTCTTGGGAGTTTACGTTCATGACATGACTCCTGGATAAACAACCGTTGGCTGGTTGAAGATACATTAATGAGAAGGAGCCTGGTTTGGTTGGGAACCAGCCTGTGAGGTTTGTTCACATTCCTTGTGATGGTTTCTGCATCTGGAAAGAACCAACTTTCCACCCACAGTCAGAGCACCTTACACAGCTCAGTTAGTTCTCAGAGCACCTTACACGGATCTCATGGGACTGTCATGCTGACGGCCATCACAGCGTCCTTGTTCATTTGCATCACTGAATCCTCGGCCCCTTCTAAAGACCACAAAAAGAACTGGGTACAGGGGTGTCTAAGGCAGTTGGAAGAGTGTCTTGCACAAACGTCTGTGAGTCTAGCATCTAGAAGGTAAGAAGACTGGCAGGGAAGAGTTGTCCAGGGACACAACGCAAGCTCAGGCCTGGGTTATATGAGACACACTGACTCAGAGAAAAAGAGAACAGAGCAGAACAAATGAGCCAACAACAGAAGTGCTGGCAGGGACCATCTGACCCGTGGGCTGCTGAGCACTAAGTCTGTGACGGCTTACCTCCCTTCGACTACCCCAAGTGATTTTCTTACACAGAAAGAAACCGCGTTTGTCACTCCACAGCAGTGCAGGCTATGAATAAAAAAATCTTAACACTAGCATGAGGCCAATTTTAAAAAATGGATGTGGATTCCATGCCATTACTATTCTTCATTCCGTGGATAAGCTCACTTGGTTTGTACAGACAAGGCAAACAGGTGTGCCTTAGCAAAGCCCACAGTGCTGCTCTGCAACTTCTTTTAAGGAATGCTTATCTAACATGTGACTGTTGGGTAACATGCACAGTTGTCACACATGAGTCAAAAACGCCTATAAATAATCAGATGTGGGCATGTTTTAAAGCTGCAATTATGCGGTGCCCGCATAATTATGATTGTTTCTCTTTTTTTTTTCCCTCCCTTCCTTCCTTTCTTCCTTCCAAGACTGTCACTTTCACAGAGTGAAGGGTAGCAGGCCTTTGTTTACTTAACCATCCATTCATTCCCTAGTGTGCACTATACTTGTAGGCTGAGTAAGAAACAATCGTGACTTCTGCTAATATAATAATGGATGGGGACTCAGCTCCTATCCTCCAGCTCGTGAGAATGCTTTTCCACACTCGGTGGCTACTTGAAAGTGTACCAGTTTAGACTCTCTAAACAAAAAGAGAGGGGTTTTAGATGAAATGGATGTGCACCAGTACAACTGCTTTCTAGTTAGGAAGGGTTTGGAATTGGTGTATACATATATGTCCTTTGAATGCCTAGAAAAACCCCACAGTTGCTGGACTATACTCAGGGTATACTCAGGATACGAGGGAGACATCTTCGTGGAGAGATGGCACTCTCTGTGACTGGGGCTTTCTTTTTGGAGCGATAGAGTTGTCTCAAGAGTACAGGGTGGGGGTCTGCTTAGCAATAGCGTTACAATGATAGGAAAACTGGAACATTCCAGGACAGATATTGGGTTGTCCTTACCGTATGACTGTACCCTCGAACATTATGGAATTGTAAATATCTGAAGATTATCTTCAAGTTAAATTTCTTCACTTTATTTGTCATCTGAAGCGCAACCTTCCTATCTCTGAAGTCTGGACTTTGGGACTTGTAGAATACTTTAATATCAGAGAAAGAAGGCAATTTGTTGTTTCCAGATAATGAGGTTGAAACTCAGAAAGTTCAATGAGCTTAAAGGCAGAAGTCTCCTAAGTAAAGTGTGCAGGGTCCAAGTCCTCTAGTGGGGATTTCTGCATGGATTTCTTACCAACCACCTAGTCTAGAAGCAGATCTTTGCAATGGCTCTTAGGTCAGGCTTACCTTTATCTCTTCTCTTCCTCAGCATCCTTCTCAGGATTTTCCTGCATGCTATCTCGACATTAGTAGGATAGTTTCAGAACACAGCTTTCTCTGTGTCTTCAGTATTTCCTTGATTAGATACTGATGGTGGCCTCACCCGGACCCCTTCTGTATCCATGAAGCGTCTTTACATTACTCTGTGATCTACTTAACTCTCCAGTTTAGAGCTTAGTTGTTTTACTGCCCAGAGTGTGAGCGACAGCAGGTGGGTATGCCGGTCTTTGTTCAGTGTTGTAGACAAGGGTTTCCAGTGACAGCCAAGTTCCAAACTAATCAGTTGTTCTCATTGGTGACGTTCCCTTCGCTTTCCATGTAAGTGTGGCCGGCACATGGCTGGACCAGCCTTGGTTCCATTCCCGTATGTTCTCCTAACTATCAACTGTTGGTATCTGATTTACTCAGGCTTCTGGACAATGTGATCATCATCATAGACACTTTGTGTGCTGTGCGTCTTTTGATCTAAAATTAATTTCTGGTAGATGGTGTTCTGATGAACGGGTGAAGACCAAGTTTTAAGAAGGTCTTTCTGACCCTAGGTAAACTCAAAGTCACCTGTTCTTCAAAAATAACCTTCACCCCTGCTTCCCCCTCAACAATTAATCTAACAGCTCCATCATCATCACCACTGTCATAAGAATCCAGGCAACGTGTGCCCCCCTCCTCCCCGAGTGAGTCCCAAGTGCTTTTTGAGAGGAGAATTTGACAGCCTGAACAGAAGCGTGTTGCCGGGGGCGGGAGGAAGGCAGGGGAGAGGTAGGAAGTGTTTCTTTTCCGTGACATTTGAGCTGAGTTGTCAGGAAGGGAGGGCTCTGAGTGGGTTTTCATTCCATTCTCAGTGAGTCTCTTAGCAGAGCAGAGCACGGAGCTGATCCAGGCCTTCTGTAGAACCTCTGTCATACCTGATGACCCGGTGATGAGGCGTAGCATTTGCAATCTAAACCCAGGGTTAAGTCTTTCACCTTGCATTAAAAAAAAAAAGAAGAAGAAGAACATCATTTACATTCATTTATGTTATCTTGTGTAAGGCTGTGTGTGTGCATACACGTACCGTTGTGTGTGCACACAGCTTTGAGGACAGCTTTTAGGAGCTGGTTTTCTTCTTCACCATATCAGTTCTGGGAATAGAACTCAAGTTGTAATGCCCGAAGGCAAGCACCTTTACCCACTGAGCCATCTTGCCAGCTTTCTCACCCTGCAAGCAGAAGAAAATATAAGTACCTCCTCACCGTATGGGGTGACGTTTAGTTAAGATAATACATAGAAAGTGCTTTGTAAACTGTAACCCAGCACACAGAACACCATTCTGCGTTAGCATTAAGGAGTGCTCAGCCAGATCCTGTATTCAGTACTACTTAGGCAATGGGGGTGGGGTCCGTGTGCAGCCCAAGCATTTAAAAAACTATTCAGCAGTAAACCATCTCTGTTCCCTCCAAGTCAGATCAAATGTTTACACCCAAATTGAAGAGGAAGAGGAGTAGGTGGCTAGTGGGAAGGGGGCGAGGGAGAAGGAAAATGAACAATTTGTTTTCATAAGGAAAATACATGTGTAGAAACTTTAGCATTGTTTGTTTTAGAACAGGTTTTTATGTAACCCATGGTAGCTTCAAACTCATTCTGCGTATGTAGCTGAAGCCAGTCCTTCTGCTTTCTGTGTGGCTAGAATTACATGGACGTCTGTGCCTGCTTTTGTTTGTTTTGTTTTGTTTGTTTTGTTTTTCAGTGCTGAGCTAGAACCCAGGGCTTTAGGAATGGTAAGCAAGCGTTCTACCAGATAAGCCACATTCATTCTTATAATAGTTATGGATGTTTTGCCTACATGCCTACTTATTTGTTTTGTGCCTAGTGCCCTCAGAGGCCAGAAGGAGGCATCATATCCCCATGGTTGGGAGTTGCCATGTGGGCGCTGGGAATCAAATCTGGGTCTTCTAAAAGGGCAGCCATTGCTTTTAACCACAGGGCTATCTCCCTAGCCCCTCCCTCTGTAAAGACATCATCAGTGCTTTGCTTCCTGTCAGAGCTCGGTGTCAAAAGTCTGACAGTAACAGAAAAATCAGCAAATTAGGTAGGAACAGAATGTCAGCCCAATTGAGCTGGAAAAAGATCATGCTAACTTGATGTTCTTTAACTTGTATTATTTTAGGGTGTAACCATTAGATTCAAGGTGATATAAAAGACTCTCTTTATGTTCTGTCTCAGGTTTTGGATAGTTTATTTTTGACAAAAGGAAAAAACTATTTAAGTATAACAGCTGGACCAGCAGCTAAGGAGTGGAGTGCTTGCTTAGCACAGTCAAAGAAATCTAATCATAAGACAAAGCCTGAGCTGTTTGACCCACCGTTATCTGTTAACTAGTTCATCTTCCACTGGGATAATTCTGCATTTTCCTTTTGCTGTATTTCAGCTTTCTTTAACACCAACATCTAGAGTGTCGCGTTTGTCCTTCATTACGCACACAGCAAAGAATTCTCTATTGAGTGCTCCAGAAAAGACCTCAAATGTTCTAACTTAAAATCCTGCAAATGTTTAAAAAAAACAAAAACGAGGGAGGCATGGGTCATCTTGGTTTGGATTTCACAGACATCTCTCTGAAATCATGTCATCACACAGTTCCAACAGAGGGCAAGAGCCAGCCCTGAGTGAAACTGCCACGGGGGGGGGGGGGGGCTAGACATAAGGCAGCTTTTAAAAACAGATAAAGAGAAACCTTGGGGCGGGGGATGTACTCCTTGTTTTGATCAGCAGACAGGGTCCTTCTCTGGAGTTTCAGAGATTAATGTACTCTTCCTCCCAAGAAGTCACAAGTAGATTGCTGCAGCCATTCTTACATAACTTTTTATGTAAGTAACTTTCCATTGAATTGCCAGTACATTTCCTGATGCTCTGAGACATGCCTGGGGTTTCTTATCCCAACCTAAGGATTAGCAGGAGCCTTTCAATTCCCTGTTCTGGAGGGAGACAGTAAAATACAAACTTGAGTGGAGTTCGTCCGGATCTGCTGGAAAATGATTTATGGCAGCTCAGGCAGGAAATATTAAAGGAAAGGTGGCAGGTATTTGGATTCCAAGAAGAGACAAATTTTGCTGAGACCCCCTAGATCATTTCCTTATTTCTTTCCTACCAGAGTCTGCTGCAGCCAGGGTGCATGTGTTCTGCTCTTTTGTCTCAGTGCAGAGCCCAAAGTGGCACTGACTTCCACACTCTGTCAGCCTGGAGACCCTGGGGACAATTCCCAGTAAAAACCAACAAACACCTAGACCATTTCATCTCTTCCTCTTCAAGGTCCCAATCCTCTGACAGAGGTTTAGGGACTGGAAAGCATAGTGGGTTGTGTGAGCCGTGATTTGGGAATGAGGTCACAGAGCCTGTATAGTCAAGTTGAATCTCCAATGCCCATCTCTGGGATCTCATGGCTCCTCCACACAGTGCCAGCTGCTGGGATCTCTTGGCACGCCGGCTGTTCCACACAGTGTTCCAGCAGAAGCTCCTTGAACAAGCACCTTGTACAAGCTCCTTCCAGGCTGCAAGTTCAGATTCCCTGTCAAGTTAGAAAAAGACTCACAGAGCCCCATTATCATCCATGGTGGGCAAACACATTCTCTGTGAATTGTTAACCAGCTCAGAGATCCTGGTGGTGTGGTGGGAGGGGCAAGCTCTATCAGTTTGTTTTGGGGACAGAAAGAACTTGATGGAATTGGTCTGGTGCCTTTGAGGTGCAGGTGTGAGGCTGACAGTGTAGGAGGTCCAGCCAGGGAAAACACAAGGCAAAAGGCTGGCAAAAATCTCTGTCCTTGTAGGACCCACCCTCCCACTCCTTTTGTGCTAGGGGTCATGGTTAAAGAATCCAGGGACCTTGGGAAAATTATAAAACTTTGAAAAGTCAAATTTTAGGACACAGTGTGTAATTCAATGGTAGAACGCATGTCCAGCATGTTTAATACCCAGAAGAGAAGGAGAAGGAAGAGGGAGAAAATAAGGAAGGAGAGGGAGAGGAGGAAGACAAGAAGTAATAAATAATAATTATAATGACAGTTTAACATTTTCAAACCTTGCATGGACGTAGTTTAAAAGAAAACAAGATTTACTTGCAGCAATGACTTGGCAAAGCCATTGGACTTAATTGAGTTCACAAAGTGGTTCCTGGTCACTTCATACCTGTGTAAGATGTGTGAGGTGAAACAACAGAGCAAACCAAAGGCTTCACACTGCACCACAACACATCATCTTGGGTAAGAAATGTAAAGAATGCTTGTGAAGAAAATGCCCCCCCCCCAAGTGAAACTTAACTTCATAAACCCAGGGAGAAAATGATCCACGCATAAGAAAGTGTCTGGATAGGTAATTTTCCACAGTAATAACAATAGAAATGGCAATGATTCATGTCCTTAGCACAGATCTTTCTTCCCTTCATCTATGATTCCAAAGACTTTAGCAGACACTCCTGCGTTAATCCTCCAGCACTAAGCCGACTCTTCCATGCTTCTTAGAAAGAAAGGAAGAGAAAAAATGGCACCATCACATTCATATTCCACAGGGCAGAAGGTTCTGGAGACAGTGCGTGTTCACCCCACAGGAGAAGCATCCAGCAGTAAATTTAAGGGTCCAGTTAATTCAGCCAGTAAAGCAAGGTGGAACTCGGAAAAAAACAAAGCAGTGCCCACAAATTGCAGGCTATTCAGGAGGAAAGTATGTGTTTGTTTCCTGGAAGTGAGAAGCTACTTCTAATGCACCGTTGAAAACTAGGGATGGGGCACTCTGCCCGTCCATCACTGAGCTGTGGTATTAGCCTGAACTCATGACAGACATGCTGTTGGGAAAGTGAATGGGATAAGTTTGGTGTGAACAGCACAAAGGAGAAAATGTCCAGGTTCCTGGTTTGGAGGCTTTGTGAAGATGGGCATACAAGAGGTCAAGAGGGATTTAAAAAGGTGCCCCATCCCAAACCATTTGTACCCTGAAAGAGACCACCTTAAAAGTGACTGTTTTTAGGCATATGGTCTTTAAGGGGGTAACTATGAGAGAATGAAGTCCTGGGAGTAGAAGCCTAACCTGGTTAAGATGGGAGTCCTTGGAGAGAGAGAGAGAGAGAGAGAGAGAGAGAGAGAGAGAGAGAGAGAGAGAGAGAGAGACAGACAGACAGAGAGAGAGAGAGACAGACAGACAGACAGACAGACAGACAGAGACTAGAGATCTCTCTATACTCTTTACTCTTTCAACCAGAGAAGAAGCAGCCAGACACCACTGGCACCTTAATTTTGGACTTGAAACCTTCAGAACTATGAGAAAAATATTTTCTGTCATTGAAGCCATCCAGTCTCAAGGCAGTGTGAGTGTGTAAAGGCAGTGTGAGTGTGTAAAGGCAGCTAAAGCAAACTAATACAGTGGGAGTGACAGTTAATTCACTTATTGATGAAGGCCCACTACGGATTGAAAGCAAGTTGTGACTTGTAGTTCACAAGGCAGGGACCTGACAGAGGGGTGCGAACAGAAACTGTGAGTCTCTTTTCCAGATAAATTTGCAGATAGAAATACACATGCTACAAGTAGTTTCTGTGGCTTTTGCCACCCAGGAGCCTACTCACTAAAACGAGGCAACTCTTAACACGTGTGTGAGGGTCTCCCTCCTAACTGCTCACTGGAATCCCCTACAAAGCTTAACTAAGCTCCCAGTCTGGACCCCAGTCCAGCAGGCTTCCCAGGGAAAGGAGCTCTCGGTGAGCAGATTCTGCAATCTCTACATGTGCTTTTAGCCCACAGTCAGACTCAGACGCCACTGTAGTAGAGGAGAGGCCCCAGGAGATTAAAGGAAGTAGCTAGGACCCAGCATCGTGGCTCGGCATGTACGTGTGCTGCTGCTGAGCCTGAGACCTGACCCTGCACATAGTCCTTTGACCTTCGTGTGTATAGCATGGCAGGCTTGCACATGCCCCTCCCCCCACACACACTACATAAATTAACACATTTTCTTTAAAGAGCAAAGACTGGATGGAAGAAATGGCTCAGTGGTTAGGAACACTGGCTGTGCTTCCAGAAGTGCTTGGTTCAAATCTTAGACCGACATGGAGGCTCATCCCCATCTGTGACTCCAGTTCCAGGGTAGCCAACACCCTCTTCTGGCCTCTGTAGGAACCAGGCACTCACATGGTGCACAGAATGCCCATACATAACGGAAACAATAATAAAAACCTTTAAATAGATTATGAAATGAAAGAACACCGAGGAGAAAGAAGAAGTTTTAGGTATTTTAGGGCTGGGCCAACTCTGCATCCTGCCAGCCTTTCCCCCGATGCCTGAGCCATGACAGTGGCGTCCTGACCCTCACCCCATCTTTTCTCCTGTGCTGATTCATTCTTTGGGGTGCTGCCTTAGTCTATTATCTGCTGCTGTTACACAACAAAAGATGACTTATAAGGAAAGAAGGTTTTTTTGGCTCATAATTCCAGATACTGAGAACCCTGCAGACACTGTGATGGCAGGGGTCTTCTCCAATTTATGACAGAAAGCAGAGGGCAAGCAGGTTAGTGCAGAAGGTAGGTACACACACACACACACACACACACACACAAACACCACAGTACATATACCACACACAATACATATACACCACCCACATACACATGATGACATCACTCTGTGACAAGTCGATCTAGTCCCTTGAGAAAGGCATTACTGTCTGCTCTGTTTTACAGGGCCGGAGAGCAAATTCGAGCTCTTTGTGCTCTAGGTTAGCACTTACTACTGAATTACAACCTCAGACCATGGTTAGTTCCTCTGGGTGATGAAGTCACCAAGGCCTCACCTTCCAACACCATGGCAACAACAATCAAAGATCTGCAAGAGGGGACTCATGACATTCACACCAGAGCAGCCATGTGTACCCACATTTTCTTGACCTGTGGTTCTCAGGAGTGAGGTAGGGAGCTAGCAGAAGCAGCCTCTGGGAGCTTGAACCCCCTTGTCCCACCTGGGACTGGCACCATCATACTTGGGGGATGCCCAGCATTTCCAGTTCCCATCAGTCTCCTGGGTCATTTGAGACAAAGTCAAGTGTCAGAATCAACTGTGACTGCCGTCCAGGTGTTGTCAAGTGTGTGGACTTTCTAGCATTGTTTCCTTTGGAAACAATTATTATCACATGTGTGTTCAAGCCAAAGGCCAACCTAGGTGTCATTCCTCATGTCCCATCCACTTTGGTTTTTGAAACAGGGTGTCTCACTGGCCAGGAATTCACAGGGTAGGATTGTCACCCTACACATCGGGGACTCATGTCAGGGAAGTCCTACAGAGGATGCTGGGTGATTAAACTGGGGCTAGATCTTGGAGAAGTTAAACCTGGAGTTAAAATAACAGGGTGATGTTTTGACCGAAGGAAGAGAAGCACTTGCAGTATTGTTGAAAACCAGGGCTTAGGCAGCCTTGCCCCAAGGCTGCCTGCTTACCTCAAATGATTGACAGGTCGCATTGGTTCAGCATGTGGGTCTTCTAAGGAACAGCTTTCATAATTTTCATTCGATTTTCCAGGATATTCACAGTCTTGAGGTGGTTAGTTACCCTTGCTGGGGAGGAAATTGCTTTCTGGTTTGATAAATTATATTAGCTTTAGAAGCAGTGTTTCTTGTGGTGGGGTCAGACTGGTATTAAAATTTTCTGTGCAGAGTGTGACATGCACATCCCTGAGCCACATTCCTGACCTCTGGAGTTGACACCTGAGAGTCTGAATCTTTAAACAATTCTCTAGGTGGATCTATAAGCCAGCAATGCTAGGACTGAGAGGTAGCTCAGTTGGTTCAGTGGTGCTTGCCTTGCAAGCAAAGAGAACATGAGTTCAGTTCCCAGAACCCTCATGAAAAAGACAGATGTGGTGCACCCAACCCGCTTATAGCTAATTCTAGCAGTGAGAAGGTAGGGATCTGAGGACACCTGGGATGCCCTGGCCGGCCAACCTAGCCTATTCTGAATTCCTGGCCAGGCTGACCTCTGGCTTGAAAACACACACACACACACACACACACACACACACTTACACACACACACACACTCTCTCTCTTTCTCTCTCTCTCTCTCTCTCTCTCTCTCACACACACACACACACACATACACTCAGAGAGAGAGAGTGAGAGAGATTAACTATGAACTTAGACTATACGTTCATCACCAGAACACAGTGCTAAGGTCTATAAGGCTGAAAAAGCCATTGCTATCAGTCACCTAAATGCCACCAAACTGAGACTGATGTCACAGCAAGCTCATTCCTGGGCCTTGCTCTGTGATCCTCCCTTAAAGCTGTCTTTTGTATGTCTCCATATGGCTGCAAAGGGGGACTGGCTTTCGTATTCTCCTCAAACCCTGGTAGTTCAGAATAGCTTCCCAGGGTGGGAGCAGAACAGCCCCCTGAGAGCCTCTAAGGTACTCAGAAATGGGATAACTAGAAGGAAAGCCCAAGAAAAGGCTGTTAATGAGCACACCAGCCCACCTAATTTTCTGCATTCTCTTTCTCCCTCCCTCCTACTCTCACTCTCCCCCCTCCTCTCACTCCCTCTTCCTCCCCCTCCTCTCACTCCCTCTTCCTCCCCCTCCTTCTCTGACTCCCTCTCCCTCTCTCTCCCCCTCCCTCTCTCACCAGGTGATGCACACTTCCTTGAATGTGTCCTCTTCCTACCTGCCCTATAACTTGCTTGGCAGATGGGGCCAAGACCCCTCAGCATAGCTCATCTTTCTCTCGCAGAATCTCACTAAGCAGCCATTCGTAAAGGAAAGAGGTTTATTTCTTACAGGAGCTGAAAAATCTTAGATGAAAGAAAAGGTCAAAATCTAGCAAGAGCCTTTTTGCTGGTAGAGATTCGGAGGCCTGAAGCAGCACCGGGCTTCTGATGCAAGAAGAGCAACTGTGCCAGAGAGCTGCTTTTGTGACAAAGCCACTCCCTCCATCCCCATTAAGCCATTAATCCCTGAGTGAATTAATCGTCCATGAGAGCCTAGTCCTGGCCACTCAGTCCCCTCCTGAAGGTCTCACCTCTCAAGTGCCATTAACATAGCACACTGGGGATTAAGTTTCTAGCACATAAAATTTGGAAGACACATTCAAACCATGACATCCACTGATGACAGTTTTGATTTCTGAATGTTTAAATATTTAATGTTTAAAACTTAAATAGTAAGCTCTCTGGGGTCAGATCTGTAGAAATATACTAGAGTACAGATTTTTTTTTTCTGGAAAAATAGAAATAGAATCAGAATAAAGTGGCCAGGAGAATTGTTCAGAAAGTGTGTGTGCTTTGGAGTTGGACTAACTAGGGATGTATGAGAGGGGTTATTTAAGCCCTCCAGGTTTCCACTTATGTGTAACATAGAATCCAGCTTCACATCTATTTGTAAAACAGAAGAGTTTTCCAAATACAGATCCTCAGCAAATGCTCCCTAAATGTAACCCAGAAACATGCACACATACATACATACAGACACACACACACACACACACACACACACACACATCTAGGTTAGATGTCTATGGTTTCTCCATCTTCATTTTGTTCTTATAGCCAGAAAAGTATCATAAGCCACGATCTTGTTTTGTGTTTTGTAACTTCAGGAAGAGCAGAGAGAAATGATAGCAAAGTAGATGCCATCGATGTTTAAGAGTCTGGTTTTATATGGAGAAGTTGCCTGTGATCCTGAGATGTTGCAGTCAGAACGTGGACTGTGGAAAGAATTAACAGTCTCCCACAGTAGTAGGCTGTCCTATGGTTGCCCTGTCTCTGGATGGAGAGGTAGGCTACAGTATTGGTGGGTTCCCTGCCTCTCCCTAAAGCAGCTCTCCCTGTCAGGCATGAAGCTCAAAGGCCCAGCATCAAGTTAAAGAAATGGAACAAACTCATCCTGGGGCTTCCTTAAATATTCAGATAAACCCATGTGCCCCTATCAGTTAAATTAAGCTTTTCTTAGAAAAAGTAAGTCAATTAGTTCAAAATGTGGGTTAGAGCTTCTGGGTATTTAAGAGAGGGTTTTTTTTTCTTCTTCTTCTTTTCCTTTTTAGTTCATTAGAAACACAGCCACGGGGCAGGCATATACTGACTCCTCCTCACATCCTGTGAGGATCCACCAAATACCTTGATACAAGTTTCTGATACCTGGATCTTCAAATGCTGGTCCTTAAACTCTCTCTGGGCTTGGAATGTATCATTGAGATCAAGCCCTTTGGCTTAATATCCTGTCTTCACCAAGAGGTACCTAACAAGGCTGCTAAGAAAGTATGTCTGTCTTCCTCTTCATGTAGCAATATTTTGTGAGCTCGTATCCATAAAGGCAAGTCTCTGAGACATTATGAATCATCGTTGTGAAACATATTTTGAACATAAACTGCAGAAGTCACTAGTCCCCGTGGCCTAGACACAAAATAAACCAAACAGAAATAAAACAAGATTTTCTTAAGAATCTGGCCTTCTGGCAGTGATTTCTTGGCCATCATCCATGAACATTGTCATGACTTGTGATGTGGTCACCTATGTGCTTTCTATGTCCTATTGGTAATGACAAAAAGCAATTATATCAACATTTGGAGATAAAGGATTGTTTTTAATTTTTGTTGTTCATGTTGTTTTGATCTCACTAGTTCAATAAACTATTTGAATATAGCGAACAGTCTTAGAAATATTTTATATACTAAAACCATTGTAAATAACTCTATTACTCGAAAACATTTACTACATGACATTAACACATATTATTTCTTCTTCCACTTTAATCAGCATTGTGATGAAATGGAAATATATAAAATCTATATTACCAATAAATATGTGTGATATGTGTATATATAGTAACAGTAGGAATGAGTGCTTCAGTGGGATCTTTAAAGATACATGGCTAGAAGATAAGGAAATGACTCTTCCTGCTAATTAGGTTTGATTATCTTCACATTTGATTGTTGGGATATTATAACAGAGGGAGACTGCAAACACACAAGTTGCTTATAGAAAACCACATTCCTCTTGTGTGTATTTACTTTTGAAAGGCCCAGGGAATTGGTAACTCTTAGCTGGAAAGGTCTAGAATTACTGGTAGCACTTAGATTCTAGACATTCTGCTCCTATCAATCACTGTGTTAAGTTTACTGTGACTGTTTTTTCTGGCACAGCATCAAAAGCAAAAATATGCAATACTCCTCCTTGCTCCCAAAGATACACACAAAAGGGCCAAGAACTTGAGTAGAATGTTTTGCAGGTTAGTCTGGTTGGGTGGGTAGGCATTTCTTTTGTCTCCAAAATGTTTCATTCTGAGTTCTTCTAACACACTAATGGGGCTTTACTTCCAATGAATCAGGAAAATAGAACCACTGCGTGACAAAGGTCATACCAAGTCTTCACCCATTTCTGCAATACTCAAAGCCCAGGGCCTCACCCTAGCAGCTGTCTTGCCAAAATCCCCAAGTCACAGGCACAGGAACTTGAGTGGCAGGGAATCAGTTCCTTAAGAGAGAGTGGTGTGTGTGTGTGTGTGTGTGTGTGTGTGTGTGTTTATTCTTTGATTCCTTAGTGGCTGCATGGGGTAAAGAAGTTTGCTCATGAACTATGGAAACAGCTTGTGTATCCCGGAGAGGTCTGGACTGGGCCATGTGTTTTAACTTTTTAACATTTATTTTAAATGTTTCTACAGTGTTGGGAGCCAGACTGGGAGCCTCTTACCTGCTACAGGAGTGTTTTTTCACTAACTATACACCACAGCCTACAACATAACCTTTTAAACTGCATTGGCCTTGGTTTTATCAAAATATGGGAAATATTGGAGCTTTAACAGCTAAGAGCTATTACTAGATTCAGCCTAGTGTGGTTCAGCACATCTGTCACTCCAGCACTTGAGAGAATGCTGGGGCAGGAAGAGCTTGAGTTTGGGACCAACCTGAGCTACATCATGAGTTCTTGTCTCTCAAGTCAAATCAAATCAAATCAAACAAAAAACAAAAATACAAGCCAATAGTTAAATGTTTTCTAATGTTTCAGATACCATGTTAAATGCTTAAAATAGCAGCTTATTTAATTTCAAAATAATCAAAAGTTGTTGACTTATGTCTCAGAACACAGAGTAAAGAAAAAATCTTGACTTTTATACAAAGGGCTGCTTGGTATAAGAGGAAGTGGGATTTGAACCCAGACACCCAGGGTTCAGAAAGAAAGCTCTCAGCAGCCCTGTTCCACAGCATGCAGATAAAGTCAGCTACACAAAAGTATTTGTACATTTATTGAGTATTTTATATGCCAGTCACCTTGCGAAAACATTTTTGGGGGAAATGAATGGGGTACAGTTGTGAACACATTTTTGTCCTTTCAAAGTTATTTCTCCTCTGCTTTGTAGTAGAGTTAGACTACATGAGTTCAAATTTCATTTGAGTTCAACAAATGTTACTTGAGATGATCCTCAATTGAACATAACAAAACTAATAGTGAAATTGGAAGGAAAAAAAAACTCAAAATAGCTTCGATTTAAATTCATATTTAGCCCTCAAAAGCACTTTATGAATCTTTAAGTAATCAAATCGAGAGAGCATGGTTTTCTCTTTTGATTTGTTTCTTTAAAGTGATTAACTAAATGCTTTTTCTGGCCTCTGCCCAAGAGCCCACAAAATCCTGCCAGTTTAGCAATCCAGATCCTCTCCAACCCACCCCTTCTCACACACAGACATCCCCATTCCCTATCTGCCCTTAAAGAGTTCACAGTAACTCATTAACTCCGCTGGTGGGGAGGAAGTGGTCCCTTTCTCTACTGCAGTAATAACTTTCTACAAAATGTTCCACTAGAGGAAAAAAATGACAATAGACATATTAATCCCAAATTTAAGTTCTCTCTAACTTTCAGGGACTGGTGTTGTCTAATCATTATTTTGTCCTGCTTTGGAATGGCAGACTATCGCTCATGCACTTCTGGGTTTTTCAAATTAAAAAAAAAAATCCTGATAAATATGGGATTTAATTAAACACAGCCCCTGTTTGCTTGATTATTTATTCATTTATTTATAATAAATGGCCAGGGAGCCTTGGGCAGCATTCTGAGACACACAAGTGTATTGGGTTAGTAGAGAAAGCTAGGCAGTCCTGTACTGAATGTATCACATGAGCCCCAGAAAACTGGTAGCATTGTCTAAACATTGGCTTTTCAAAGAGGTTGCCTAGTGGTTTTTTTTTTTTAAAAAAAAAACTGTATCCTAACTGATATTTGCAACAAAAATGTGAGAATATGAATAGAAATCTGTGGCATATAAATCAGGTGTGTGTGGGTGTGTAGGATTTCCTCCTCAAACAACCTAGTCTCTCTCTACTTTCTGAGATGGGGAAACACAGAGACCAAGGTGGTACTTTCTAATTGTATTGACAGAGACACCTCAAGTGGACAGAACATGGTGTGGAAGTTGCAAACCCCTTCAGGTGGCTAAGATGAAGAATCTGACGGTTGGATGGTTGCAGCAAAAGTTCCACATTAAACTGGTTTGGTTTTGTAATAAAGAAACCACAGCTCTTGCACAGTTGTGAGTGGGGGTCTGAGTAAATTTCAGGATGTGAAGTCAAGTGGAGGACTTAGAAGCCAGATAGACTAAACAAGTAATAAATGTTGCATCAACAAAAAAAGAAAGCATTTTTAAGTTATTTTTTTTACTTCAAACTGAGTATATGGAACCACGGTATGGTTTTAAGAGATCATTTAATTATCATAGATCTTTTTTTTTTTTTTTTTTAGTTCAACTGTAATTTTATGCTATTGCTTTTTAAAAACTAAGAAACCTTTCCCGTATCTTTCTTTTCTCTCTGTAGGTGGAAGCAGTGAGAAAAGGGTGCATATTTGATATTTCTCGTTGTGAATGCTTTGTTTTGTTTCTGGCGGTTCTGCTCAGTAACTATGTTGGTTAATAACCTGAAGAAGTCTTTTTCGGTGTCTGATGAAGTATCCTTATAAGTATAAATTTTTGGTAGCCGGTCAGAAGCTGGTGTGAGAACAGTTAGCTTACTTTCCAAGGTGCGGTTCTTTAATCCCTAGTTTAAATTCGGGTCCTGCCGGTTGTTGGAAAATCGTCAAGGCAGCCCCCGAAACTGCTGTTTCTCCAAGTCCGTTAAACAGCGATTCATGCCTGGGTGGCATTTCCCCCTCCCCTGTTATCCCTCACCCACATCGCCTGGCTTTTGCCAGTAGGGACTTGCCCTGGGGGGTATTTTGTCCTGGGAACACAAAACTATTTTCTTTTCTGGAAATACGTTGACGTCAACTGGAAGCTGTTTTTGGTTGCTTTGTTTCCCGGAGCGTCCAACCAAGCACACCGCCTCCGGCAAACTGCAAGCAATTGGAAGCAGCTCCCCTAGAGAGGAGGGGAGCTGGTGTCTGCTTGGGAGCGAGTTGGGGGGAGTGTTGTACTCTCTGTGCTGCAAAAGTGGGGAGACCTGGAGAGCGACTCCCGACTCCCTCGAGGGCCCAAGCATGGAACTTGATCCTCCAGGCGAAGTCCCGAACACAGCCTGGAGCCAAGGCGGACCCCGGGTTCATAGCGCTTCTAGAAGTCCAGGTTACTGGTAGTTAAGTGACTTGCCTGAGCCCAACGGAGTTCTCAGCACTGCAGCAATTCTCCAAGGTCCCAAATCCTGGCACCATCACAGGACCAAATGCAGGCACTCCGGAAGTGGCGGTGTGCAACTAGCCTGTGCTGGCTCGTGAGCTGAGCTTTGAGCCATGTGTGTCCACTTAGCTGCCCACTGCTCCAAGCTCTGGGAAGCTAGTATATTTCTTTACATATATCCAGAGCTGAGACGGAGAACAGAATGCTGTGAAAAATCTGACAGCCTCTCTAGTAGCACCTAGGATTCTAACTCCCCACAAGGATAACCTCCAGGATCCTTTTCTCCTTGCACAGTTGTAATAAGAGGGCGTGCATGCGCATGTGCGTGTGTGACCTGTGAGAATGGGACTTGTTACAACTTGTTCCACACCTGGCAGGGCTTCCTGACGCTGTGGTGTCCAGGGCTGAGGAAGCTCTTGGAGGGCGACGAAATATGGCTCCAAAAAGCCACTCTGATGGCTACTTGGCCCGGCCTTAGCTTTTCTTTTTTCTTATTAATTTAACGTTCCTTGTAAATTACAATTTGATGGGTGGTTTCTATTGTGGCACAAAATAATAAACGCCCTTGGGGGGGGGGCGGAGAAGGACAGGCACCAGAGAAAGGGCGAACAAGTAGTTGAGGCAGGACTCCACACAGCTGAATTGAGACATAGAGGCAAATTCCAATGACGCACACGGGGACCCAGCGAGGCTGCCTCCAGGGAGACATGGCCTGGCACTTGGGCACACTGCTGCGATCTGGCTCCATCGGCTCTTAATGGCCTTGGGTCTCCGGCCTGACTGGCAAGCCAGTGGACACTCGCTGGAAAAAGGATGACCGCCCTGGTTACTGCCACCAACAAATAGAATAGTTAAGGTCCTGGTGTCACTAGGGCGCTACCCCCTGGGCCGGGAGCGGGGTTGGTGGTAACGCGAGGACGTGCCCAGAGCTTGGGCGCGCCGGGGGCGGAAGTTGGCTGGAAGTGGGACAGTACCTCCTATGGGAAAGCGGGACCCGGCTAGCTCTCTGGCTGTCTTTCCAGTTTCCGAGGTGCCCGCCCCCACGCGCCGGAGGCAGCACAGCCCCGAGGGCGAATGCGAGGCAGTTGGCAAACTTAAGAGTGAGAGCGCGCTCGAGATCCTAATTGCTAGAATTGTGGCGAGAGCGGGGGCGACCCAAACCCAGGTTCACTTTTTCCACCCGCCCGCTCTCGCTTATGCTTCAGGGAACCGCACTGCTTTAGCGCCAACCTGGGCACTCCTCGCCCCGGAGTGTTGTGTCATTTTGCTCCAGGGCAGGGAGAACAGCGGCCCCAGTGGGTGGCAAGTGGGTCCCTGGGGTCCCGGAAAACAACTCTTCCCACATCTCCCCTCCCACCAACCCCTCCCAGTCTTTCTTTCTTGCACTTTCCCGGGGCTGGCTAGACCGGCGCGGACTTGCCCCAGACCTTTGGGGAGCGCCCCAGGTCTTTAATGACAGCTTAAAAGTGGCAGTTGGAAACGTCTAAACAGATGAGGCTGACGTGGGGCGTGTTTCGCTCCTTAGCAAGAGTCGGGATGGGAGCTGGGAGCCGCGCTGCTGGCCCCAGGCCCCTGCTCCCCGCCGCCAGCAAGTAGGTGGGGGAGCCGCTTCAGCCGCCAGCCCCATCCCGCTCCCAAGCCTCGCCCGCTGCGCCCTGGCCGCGGGCGCACAGAGGGTGCAGGGCCTCCCCGAGCCTCCTCCACCCAGCTCATTAACCTGCCTGCTCCGGGCGGTCCCGGACACCGGCTCCTCGCAGCAGCATCCGCGGCCGGTTCTGTAGCAGCCTCCCGATCCCCCGGCTTCGGGGGGCAATGAGGGGGCGGTGGAGGGGGCACTGCTCCTCCGGCATTACCTAGTGAAGCGACACCGCCCCGCCCTCCCGCCGGCCCTCCCTCGCGCCCGCCGGGGCCCGCCGGCCCGCTCCGCCAGAGGGTAAGTTGGAAGTGTTTCGCCCCCACCGACAGCTCTGCCTCCCCTCCCTATTTTTTCCCCAAAGTTTTCCTAGAAGTGGGGATCGGGCTAAAGGAGGAAGAAGGTCCGGCTGGCCTCCCTCTTTTACCCCCTCCTGGCCACAGTTATCCCCCGCTTCCCCTCCCTTGGCATCCCCCTAACCCCTCCCGAGAGGCGCTCCGGAATGACAATTGGAGCGCGGCTCCTTTAAGAGCCCGGCTTTGCCTCCCGGTAGCTGAAGGTCATTAAACACAAAAGCTCTCAGCGCTGCGGTCCAATATAGCGCATGCGCCCTGCCCGAGGACTGGCAGGGAGACGGCAATATGGCGAGAATGCCTGGCAGCGGGGACTGTAACACCAGCGCGGGCGGCAGCGCCGCCGCTGCGGCCGAGAACAATGGGGAGCGGGGCGAGGGCGAGCGCGGGTCCGGGGGCCGCGGTCGCCGCTACGGCCGCCCGCATTACTGCAGCGCGGGCGAGGAGGAGGAGGAAGAGGAGGAGGAGGACGAGATCCAGGAGGTGCAGATAACGGGGGACGAGGAGGAGGACGGAGGTGGGGGGCTGGAGGAGGACGAGGAGGAGGAGGAAGAGGAGATGGGGATGGACTGGGAAGAGCCCCTGGAGCCGGAGGACTCGGCCGGGGAGGAGCTGGAGCCCGAGCCGGTCCATATGATCCATATGGACCAGAGCGCCGCGCTGGAGCCCGAGGCGCCGCCGAGACTGCTGGCGCCCCGGGCCCGCGCGGGGCCGCCCGGGGACAGCGCGGAGCTGGACCCCGACGTGCTGCAGCGCCCCGAGCGGGCCCGGCTGAGCGAGAACACCCGGCTGGCCACCCGCTACGCCGTGCGCATCTTCCGGGAGTACCTGAGCGAAAAGGCTCAGAGCCCGGACTTCGAGACCATGGACAAGGGGGCGCTGTGCCGCGTGCTGCGCTCCTTCTACGCCGAGGCCCGTTCTAAGAGCGGCCAGCTCTACAGCAAGTCCTCGCTCATCAGCATCCGCAGCTCCCTCAACCGCTACCTCAACGAGCCCCCTTACTGTCGCACGCTCGACCTCACCAAGGACCCGGAGCTGCGCAGCGCCAACCTGACGCTGGCCGCAGTCATCCGCAAGCTCGAGGAGCAGGGCGCGGGCCCCGTGGTGCAGAAACAAGCCATCACGCGCGCCGACCTGCGCAAGCTCTACACCTCCAGCGTCTTCAGCACCAACACACCCTTTGGGCTGCTCAACAAGGTCTGGTTCGAGACGTGCATGTACTTCTGCACGCGAGGCCGCGAGAACCAGCGCGAGCTGGAGGAGGACTCCTTCGGGCTGGCCATGGACGAGGACGGTCGCAAGTTCGTCTACTTCAAGTCGCTCGGGCCTTACCACAAGTCGCGTTCCTCGTCCTGGAGTAAAAAGCGAGCGGAAAGCAGCGACGAAGAGAACTTGCCTCGCATGTATGAGACGGGCACAGAGTTCTGTCCCTACGCCAGCTTTGTCAAGTACCTGTCGAAGCGCAATCCCCTCTGTAAGGCGTTCTTCCAGCGGCCCCGGGACCACTGCAGCGAGGGCGATGTGACATGGTACGAGAACAAAGCCATAGGCAAGAACTTGCTGGGCACCAGGATGCAGATGCTCTCCAAGGCAGCCAAACTGTCCAAGACCTACACTAACCACTGCATCGGCGCGGTGTCCATCGCCACACTCAACAGCATCGCGGGCATCGGGACTAAGCTAGGCTCCCCGGCCCCGCAGGGCTGCTATACCGACTCTCTGAACGGGTCAGCTCGTCACCACTCCCACCATGCCCCCACTCATCCTTCCCACCACCACCGCCCCCAGCCGCCCTCGCTGGGTAACACTTATATCCTCCCCAAAGACAGCCAGGTCGGGCCCGACGTGAAGTCCGAGGCTGCGCCCAAGCGCGCGCTGTACGAGTCAGTGTTCGGGTCCGGGGAAATCTGCGGCCCTTCTTCCCCCAAAAGACTTTGCATCCGTCCCTCCTCGGAACCTGTGGATGCGGTGGTGGTGGTTTCCGTGAAACACGACCCCCTGCCTCTTCTTCCAGAAGTCAATGGGCACCGAAGCACCAATTCTCCCACCATAGTTTCACCTGCCATTGTTTCCCCCACCCAGGTAACCAAAACGACGTCTCTGCATGAAATGTTTGTCTGGTACCAGTTCAGGACTAACTTTTGTGCTCTAGGAGATCGGGGTTGTGGGGAGGATTTTTTTTTTTTTTAAGTAGTCGTTACACTGCACAGGATTTGGTACAGTTCCTAGAAATACATGTTCTCTTCGTGCTTTGGGGGACTGGGAACTTTACACCCAACCTTTAAAAGACGCCAAGGATCCCTTTGCTTCCAAGTCGGTGAAGCAAAGTAAAGCCAGAGACCTCAAAGTTTTCAGAACAAAAGGGTTAAGCTCGCTCTTGGCAATGCCTCCCATGATGCCTGAGTTTTATAAGACAGGGACTGCCAGAGAGCTGAATAGAGGTAGTTACCTTAAAACATTAGAATGAAGTTACTCTTAAAATGCTTATTTCCATACTCGCCATAACTTCTGAAGATAGGGAAAAAACGCTTCTAAATTATTAAAAAAAAGAAAACATGGCAATTTCACTTCCTGTAGAAGAGCTTTTTTTCTTGCTTTTTTGTTGTTAAAAGGGGCGGAGACTAAAGCAGCCTGCTGTAGAGTACCAGTTTATTCTTTTAACGTGCAGCCCTGTGTAACTTGACCTTTGGGGTGTCATTGTCACCAGTGTGTGTTAGCATTACTCAGATTGGAAAGTGATGTTTGGGCTGGGGACATGGTACGCAGGAGTGCTGCCACAGCCCAGGGCACTAGCCAGGTTGAAACTTGCTCTCTTGGGCCCAAACAAAGAAGTGGGAGGCATTACCCTCAAAGTAAGTCAAAAGCCAGACAAGAGTAAAATGTGGGCCAATCAGCTCACCTGTCCCGGCTTAGGTATTGTCACTAAGTCTGAAAGAAGCCTGCTCCATCTGTGACAGTACTGCGTGGAGACTGGACCTGAGTGTTAGAACAGCCTTTCCTTTCCCTCTGCCCCAACCTGTTCATCAGCACTGTCAAGGTTATCTGCTTCTCCAGAGGCAACCACAGGAGGTCTTTTGTGTCCCCATTCTCTGGCAGGTGCCACAGGGAGTTGGTTACTACGTTGACCTCCCCTACTATCAGTAGAAATAGAAATTCTTCCCCAAGTGTGGCGCTATGATGCAAACCCATCACTAACTCTGTGCTGTTTCTCCAAAGTGGAAATTCCAGTTCTGATTACCAGCTAATGGGCAAGCCTGGAGGCTGCCA
Source organism: Micromys minutus (assembly GCF_963924665.1). Classification (NCBI taxonomy): domain Eukaryota; kingdom Metazoa; phylum Chordata; class Mammalia; order Rodentia; family Muridae; genus Micromys; species Micromys minutus. The sequence goes on along the minus strand of NC_137977.1, from coordinate 3,341,408 downwards.
GGAAGGTGATGACAGTCTTAGACACTGGCCTCTAAGCCACACAGGGCCTGTAGGCTGTGTCCTGTGCTCCCCTCTGTGTGGCCCATTCTGCCAGCGGTGGTTTTAAAATGTTTTAAGGGTAGAGAGGCAAATTGGAGGTTTGCCGTGTCTCTGAAAGCAAACCAGCAATGTTCATATTCTTCTAATAAATACCCTCAAAGTGCCTTAGGTTAGAGTGAGACCTGATTAATTAAACGTTTTAAAGCCTAAAACTAAAAACTAAAACAGGTTGTCCACATCACTTCGGTCTGTGCTCGACACTGGTGTCATCTAGATGTGTGACTAAAGAGTCCGGAACAGTTATTTCTCGTCTCTCCTGGCTTTTGTTTTCTATGAGTGAAAACCACTTCCCTGGGTTTCACTTACTGGACTGGACTAAATCAACTTATACAACTTCATACTGACACTATTCTCAAGTCCGTGTCGGGCAACTCCCAAGTTAAGTGTAGACCTGAGTATATTTTCCATGTGTAATTACTAACCATGGCTGTCCAACAGGGTCTTAGTTAGAACTCTGAAGAGCAGGGGTTCTGTTTGCACTTTTCAGGGGTGGGGTTGTATTCCTACAGAGCAAGTCCAGGGCTCTGGGCAGGTCAGGCAGGTGCTGCATGTACTTAATAGTCACATTTTCGGTTAGAATCCAGTAGAAATCATTTCTTTTTAAAGAAACTAGCAGTAAGATATTGAAAAGAACTTTAAACCACCGGCTTCATCAGCACTCACTGAAGGGGGATCATCATGGATGCTTTCTTCAGGGAGAAAGATGACACTGAACTCTTACCTTAAAATCCCTACCTTTCTGGATTAGTGACTGGTGAGGTTGGTGGTCAATTGAGATGTAAGGCATCTTCTCTTCTCAGTCCCCTGGAGATGCCTGGGGGACTGTGAGCTCCAGCTGTGTTTTTCTTAATTATAAACATGGCACCTTAACCTTAATAACCCTAACCTGCAGCCCTGGTGGCCATGTAGGTTAGGCACTGGTGCTGAAGTCTCCTCTAACATGGCGAGTTCCCCAGGAGAGGAAGACTCTGCTAATGGAGATAAATTCACAGTCTAGTCCCTTCTTATCCTCGGGACACACATTTCAAAACCATCACTCACACACAGCACCGAACCATAGGTATAGCCTGTCCCCTCCTCCCCCGACACACATACCGGTCATAAAGCTTGATTTATATGTCAGGCTCAATAAGAGGTGGGCGGCAGCATCTTTTGATAAAAAAATAGAACACGTGCAGTATCCTACAAGGAAACTTATCTACTGCTCATGACTTATTTATTTCTGGAATTTTCTATTTAATATCTTAGACCATAGTTGACCTTGGAAAGGAGAACCACAGGTAAAGGATGAATACTCTCCTTCCTTTCTTTTTCTTTTTTAAATTTCTGAGGGTGATAAGAAGTGTCTTCACTGATGGGGATGGTAAAAAATGAACACACTCAAGAATAAATAGGATGGAGTTTATGATTTTTGCTCTAGTGTATCTGCCTTTGGGAGGATGATGGTAGTTCTAATTGAGGAACTCTGATTATCTCCAATGCTGTTAGCAGCCAAAAGTACTTTATGTTTCCTTTTCCCTCCAGAAGGGTCATGGTGGTCAAAGTTTTGACAGCAATTGTATGTTCCATTGTATTCTGTTGGTTGTTTATGTATTTACTTCAGTTCCAAGAACTTAACCCAGCACTTTACGTATGTTAAAGACTTAACTTGCTGTGCTCCGTTTTAAAAGTCTCACACCATCAAGCGCAGTGGTGCACACTGTGAGCCCGTCATGGAAAGGTTGAGGCAGGAGGGTCTTGTATTTGAGGCTAGCCTGGGCTGTGCAGTGCAATCCTAACCTCGAAAATAAATGTAAAAACATATTAAATAGGGAAAAATAGGCCTAGTATGGTATTCTACATCTTTATAACTATTCTCTTTGCATGAAAACACAGCATTTCACCCACTTAGGTAGATGGTAGAAGTTTGTAGTTTGTTTGTGGCACTGGAATTGAAAATAGAGTCTGAGCTGTATCTCAGCCCTGGGATTCTGTTCAATCCAAGGTATTAGTAAATTTACATTCTAGTCACCACATCTTCTGCTGATGTTTTTACAGATGATTTATCCTCCAGTGAGGAATAAAAATGAGCAACTTAGTTCATTATAAAACTTACTTGAGGCCAAAGATGTAGCTCAGTGATACAGCTTACACTATGTATGCACAGAGCTACAACACCACCCCTCCCCCATCAGCCTCAGGAGTACCTGCAGACTTGTGACCAAGGTGTCTGGTTACACTCACTTGGCCCTGAGTCATTCTGCTGGTACTTTTAAGGAATTCTGTAAGTAGAAAGTCCAGCAGCATAGTAGTTCAGGTGGAGCAAGTCCCCTCTTTCTGTGAGATCACTGTGTTGCTCTCCAGGTTGATCCTTAGAGTCTAGCCATGGGAGCAGCCCCCTAGCTGACACACACAGCTCTTTAATACACCTCTGGAAGAAGCTAGATGCTAACATCCCTGTTGCTTCTAGGGGGATGCAGTGGTGTTAGAGAAGGTTGTGCTGTGTACCCCAAACTGGCCTAGAATTGCAGGTCCTGCCTTTGCCTCCTAGTTCTGGGATAGACATGCCCTGCAATGTGTGGCCCTGGAAGCCATGCGCAGAAGACGCTGCGGTGTGCTACTTACAGATCCGATGGAAGGAGTGTGCTTTGGATGGAGTACTGAAATCACCTCTGAGGTTGTTATGGCTTCTGAGGAAGATTAGGCGGGAGGCGTGCCTCTTTGTAAAGGTGAGAATCCCTGCAGGTGTGAAAGGCAGCGGGACTTCTTTGTGCTGGTTACTTGGGAGCCTGAAACTTCCTTGTTAAAGATGGCTGCCCCCCTGTTTTCTTGGTTTGTGGCTCCATTCCTTTTCCTGCAGTAGTTTGCTCTCTTAGGAAGCCTCTTCATGTCTTGTGTGTGTGCCCGGCTTATCATTCTCATTCAGGAAGTAGTGAGTGTGTGCTGACTAATTCAGCCTTGAGCCAGGAATTAGTAAATTGATCAGTTTTCTACTTGGCAAGTAATCTCACTGGCAAGACTTCAGCCTCATTTCAAGTTAAAACCAGATTAAAAAATAAGAAAGTTAAAAGCTGGTTTTGGGGGTGGGGAGCTATAAGGGCCTCGTGTAGCTCAGGCTAGCCTTCTACTCCTAAGCCTCTTTCTTCTGTGCCCTGAGTGCTGTGGTTACAGGTATCAGCCATTACGCCTGACTGATACACTCAGTGTTTTGCAGCCATTGTGAGAGGAAAGATCTGGGTTTATACTTTTCTTTTTCTTTATGGAGTCTTCCTATTACTATCAGCACTAAGGGATATTATTATTATTATTATTATTATTATTATTTAGTTTTCGTTACTTTTGGTGAAATAGTCTTACTGTGTTACATAAATAGGGTTATACTGTTTCTCTTTCGCTATCTCAGCCATTTGAGCAGCTAAAATCACAGGAGCGCATTACCAGACCCAGAATTTATTAAGATTTATATAAATCAATACCAAAGGCCAGTTCGCTGTTCATTAAAGCAGAAATAGGAGTGTCCAGTCGTTGGCCTCCTCTGAGTCATCGTCCACAAAGCTCATAGTTAACCATCTCAATCCCCAAATCCTGTACCATTTTAAGTAAGTTTATGCTGGATTGCATTCATTGTTATTTTGGGTCACAGGTTGGATAATCCTGATGTAAAATTCAAATCTTTGAGTTACTCTGGTCTGAAATAAAAGATACCCTAAAGATATCCACTTGTTATGATCAAAGTAGATTCTGAACAGAGAGACACCCCCCCTCCACACACACACACACACACACACACACACACACACACACACACACACACACACCCTTTGGTTATCTGAGACAGGCCTTCCTTATGTGGCCCAAGCTGGCCTTGAACTCATTGTCTGGTTCCTAACTTCTTGGACTGCTGATCCTCCTACGTTGGAATCACTCCAGGCTTGCGTGGTGCTAGGGGTCGAATCTACAGCTCCACGCTCTTGAGGCGAGCGCCTCACCATCTGAGCTACACCTCTAGCCTGAGACTCTCTCCTCTAGTACTCACTGCTACCTGCACTGGAGACTGGGGATGCTTGAGGTAGCGCTGGCCGGTGGGAACGCCCACTCCAGCTCTCAAGTTCCTTTGGTGCTGTTTCCAAAGCACCAGTGTGGAAGTTGCTGGGTAGCTCCTGGCACTACAGGTTCCAGGAGCAAGTGTGGAAGCTAGCATTCTGGCTCCGCGCCACACTTGTTCCTAGAAGCTTTGTGACCTCTCTCCATTCACGGTTGGCTGGTGAGGTAATAGTTAATAGGCCCTTTGGAGTATGTACTATGTAAGGAATGGGGTAATTGAACTTATTGTTTCAGAAGGAATATAGGAATATTGATCTTGATGAATTAAAGTGAAAAACAAAAAAAAAAAAAATCCAAAAATGCAGTTTTAGAACTTGAAACTTTGAAAAGGCCCACCGTGTGTGTGTGTGTGTGTGTGTGTGTGTGTGTGTGTGTGTGTGAATGTGTGTGTGTTGGGGTGTGTGTGACTATGTGTATCAATTTCTGTCAGTGTGTGTATGTGTCAGGGTGTGTCTATGTGTGTATGTGTCAGTGTGTGTCAATTTCTGTGTATGCATGTGTATGCTCGTATGCATGTATGTGTGTGTAGGACAGGTTGACTTTGTCTTCCTTTTTGCTCCCCACTTTAATTTTGAAGTCAGGTCTCTCTGAAGCTGGCCGGCCAATGGCATGCAGAGATCGTCTTGTGCTGATGCTGTGGCTGCACCTGTCACTGGCCTGTCTGTCCCATGTCTGTACTCAGACCCTCATGCTTATGGCAAACCCTGCAGCCTGAAGTGGCCCAGTTTTATGTAACACTTTGGTGTTCTCTGATGCTGAATTCAGTTCAGCGGTAATTGAGTGTCTTACTGTGTGCTTCAAAGGGGAGCGGGGTCTAGACCTCCCTCTGTACAGATCTGCAGGAGCTGGGGAGTCACAGTCACAGTGGGAAATTCTCCCAGCCTGGCCTCTGGAACTTCTGTTGCTTTTTCACGCTTACAGCTCTCTTAACTTCCTCTTCCCCACCTTCCAGAGAGGACAGGCTTCGTGCTGTGGTCTGTAAATAAGTGAGCAGTAATGCCCTTTGAGATGCCTCGGTATGGCAAAGACTGTGACTGGGGCAGAGCACAGCTAAGGCTGCTGCTCGTGCCCATGGCTGACTGTAGGCTGGGTGAGAACGTTTGCTACAGTGAGCTACAGGAGGCCAGACTCAGTCTGCCGAGCTGTCTTCAACGTGAGAGGTACTCATTTGTATTCAGCAGTGAATTTAGTGACTTTTTTGTCTGACATCATGGCTTACATTTTGCTCATGTCTTAGAGAAGTCTTTTTATTTTTAACTGTAGAAGGAGGAGCTGTTGTTGAAGCCAGAGGATGGGAGATTTGATTACCTGTTGAATTGCTTGCTTGTGGGCACTACTTTGTGCTTGCCTGGGCTTCCCACAGAACCCCAGGAGATCTTTCCTGGGGACCTTCTACATTCTGAGCTTCTGCCATTTGCCAGGTAGTGACTTTGGTTGTTTTTAATCCCCCTCCCCCACTGTCCCCATGCCCTCCCCCACCCTCACCCCACCCCCTGCACTGGCAGAGTGAGGGTAGTGTCAATCTCCAGTGGTGGATCCTCTAGAGACACCCCGAGAACTGAGAGCACTGAGGTGATCTTGAAAGAGAAAAGGGGGTAAAGGCTGGAGGAGTGGCTTCATTCCTTCTCCCTGCCCCTCCCCCTCCCCTGGAATAAGAAGCAGGGACAGTGCAGTTGGAAAAACTCCTGTGCAGGGCAAACCTTGTCTGGGAGCATCAGGCCTCATCCCCACGGCTGGCAGTGAACCCTGGAAGACTTGTTTTGATTGGGTCTGTGGGGAGGGGGCAAGAATGTGCCACCGGAAGGGGCTGACAGATTTAAGATAACATGTGGGGGCAGGCCCCTACAAAGGATGTAGAGGCCTGACGGGGTGGGGGTGTCACTTCCGTCATGAGACATTGTTACCAAATTAAGATGCCAGGGCACTGAGCAGCTTGTAACTGTCAGTTTCTAGTTTTACTTCATGCCTGGAGTCAAAGTTAAAGCAGTTAGCTCAGCGTCCACACGGTTCCCATTTGGAGCAGTCTGCTGTATCCAGGTAGGAGGCTACATTAGAATTGTATAATATATTTATATATTTAACTTATTAAACATAATAAACATTTAAAATCTTATAATACATTAAAATATTGTATTACCTGTAGATTTTATTATTTTATAAAAATGATCATAACTTTTACACACATAGACTCAAGTGTGTGTGTGTGTACGGTATGTGTGTGTGTATGGTGTGGTGTGTGTGTGTGTATGGTGTGTGTGTGTATGGTGTGTGGTGTGTGTGTGTATGTGTGTGTGTGTGGTGTGTGTGTATGTGTGTGTGTGTATGGTGTGTGGTGTGTGTGTGTATGTGTGTGTGTGTAGGGTGTGTAGTATGTGTGTGTATGGTGTGTAGTGTGTGTGTGTGTATGTGTATGTGTATGGTGTGGTGTGTGTGTATGGTGTGTGGTGTGTGTGTATGTATTGTGTGTGTATGGTGTGTAGTGTGTGTGTGTGTATGTGTGTGTGTATGGTGTGGTGTGTGTGTGTATGGTGTGTGGTGTGTGTGTGTATTGTGTGTGTATGGTGTGTAGTATGTGTGTGTATGGTGTGTAGTATGTGTGTGTATGGTGTGTAGTATGTGTGTGTATGGTGTGTAGTATGTGTGTGTATGGTATGTAGTGTGTGTGTGTGTATGGTGTGTGTGAGAGACAGGGTTTCACTATGTATAATCACAAGCTGGCCTGAAACTCTTTGCTGTGTAACCTGAAGTAGCCTCAAATTGTGGCTATCCTCCTGCCTCAGCATCCTGAGTGCTAGTTATAGGTGTGCATTTGATAGTGAAAAGGACAATCTTTCATTGTGTTGTTGTCTGTGAGGTTATTAATTACTCAGTGGCCTTGCCTGCTCCTGTTTCAGACACATAGCTTTCAGGGCTGTCGTTAGGCGTGTGAACTTTCCCATGCTCCCAGCTGTCACTGGCCAGATCCAGGCAGGAGGGGGAGCAGAGGTGCTGGGTTCTTCTTTCAGTGGGCTGTGGGCTGCAGAGACGGGGCTCATTCACTGCGCTGTCCTGCTGTGCATACGAATGGCCTCTTACTGAGCAGGGAGTAATGGTTCCATCAACCGTCAACCTGAGCGTCTACATCATTCAGGAGCTTGTAGGAAATGCAGTGTATTGGTTGAGCTTTGGGGGTGGGGGTGACAAAGTACCTGAAACAAACCAGCGGAGAAGTCTTACTGCAGCCCATGGTTTCAGTCGTGGTCCTCATAGTGTGCAGAGCACCGTGGTCAGGTGCGTGTCATGGAGAACAGCTGCTCACTTCCCAGCAGCGGGGCACCAATAACCAGACAGGAAGGGGTTGCTCCAAGGCCATTTCCCCAGCGACTTCCTTCTAGCTCAGCCCTACTTCCTAAAGTCCCAGCACCTCTCACCACCATCTGGAGATAAAACCTTCAGTTGATGAACATGGGAGGGATGGGGACAGTCTCTCATCTGAGTCTCACAGAGTGTGGCCCTTCCTTACAGTTACTGGGAAGACAAGGCTGGTAAATGTTGACTAACATACTCGATGACTAAGCTGGGATTCGAACTTCTGGATTTAAATACAGGATCTATTGGTGCCAATTTTCATTCTTCCTTCCTTTCTTTTTCTTTTTCTTTTTTTGTTTTTGTGCCACATTTCTTATCAACTTTTCAAATAAATAGTCTTTAAGTAAAGACAACGGAGCATCAAGTCACACCCCAGCCTTTGGAGCTTTCACTGACAGCTTGTTTTTACACAACACTAAAAAATAACACACACAAACGTAGGGAGTATAAATATTGTTTCCGGTAGTCAGCGAGCTCACAAGGCCCTGTGGGAAACTCAGCCTTTGCTGAATCTGAGGACTGGAACAAACTCATGAGAAACCAAGTCATGGAATAGGACCAGCCAGCTCCCAGAGTTAGACCCCTCAATCAGCTCTGCCTCCCAACTCCCTGGGGTCACCTCCCTCCTTAGGTAAATGAGATAACCATCAGAGTTAACTTAGTTACTGTTTGAAAAGTTCTTTAAGGTTAGGGATGTGGCTCGGTTGGATTGCTTAGCATATGTGAGGCCCTGGGTTTAATTCCAAGCATAAAATCAACCAGGTGTTGATGGCACATGCTTTATAAACTCAGTGCTTGGGAGATGGAGCTAAGAAGATCAGGGTTCAAGGTCACCCTCAGCTACATAGTGAGTTCAGTGTCAGTTGGGAGTATATGATATACTGTTTCAAAACCAGAAGGAAATCCCAAAGCGGGGGGGGGGGGGGGTGGGAAGAAAGAAGGAAAGATTGATTCTCAAGACATAGCCATTCTAGTAGTTACTATTATTTTTGTAAGCAAAAAATATTGCATGTGGGGGGAAATGGAGTTTTTGAGTCAAGCCCTGTGTCTTCAGTGTTCCAGGGGATGGGCAGGGACCTCTGCAGTTTCTTCTCTGTGGCCTCCTGATACATGATGAATTTTGTTGCAGCCTGTGAGTTCTGGTCTTCTCTGACCTCTGATCTCATAGTTACTTCACAGAACCTATCTGTGAGCAGGCCTGATCCCCCAACTCCCGAGGAGGAATTCATTCTGAAACTTCTGGGATCACTCTCCTGGCCCTTTCTATTTCTCTTTATGGTAATGCAGGCTTTCTTCAAGCTGAAGGGAGCTGGAGAACCCACAGATGGATAGACTCCATGATCAGGTGACTAGACTCCATGATCAGGTGACTAGACCCCATGATCAAGGCTACTGTAGCTCTGACAGAATACTGCTAACCAACTCATGACCTCTTATGACTTGTTTTTAGTATGACCAAGTATGTTTATAGAATAGAAATGACTGTTGTGACCATGCATGGATTTACTGCCTTCACTTTGCCTTTCAAAAGTCAGTGATATTCAGCCAATGTCATCCTTGTAGGATAAGTTTGTGGGCTTTTGGGAATTAAGTTTTATTATTGAGATAGCTCATCTACAATATTGGCTTTATTTTTTGGCATCATTTCTGATAAAACTTATCTTAATAGGTTTTAGATATTTTAGGCATTTTCTTCCACCTTGAACAAAGGTGTGTGTGTGTGTGTGTGTGTGAGAGAGAGAGAGAGAGAGAGAGAGAGAGAGAGAGAGAGAGTGTGTGTGTTTATGCTAGGAGAGAGAGGAAGGGAGAAAGAGATGAAAAAAAAGAGAGGGAGAGAGAGAGAAGAAGGGAGAAAGAGGAGATGGTATTCATTTTTCAGTGGATTGAGATAGCAATTTAGCAGTGGATTAAGATAGCAATTCAAAAACACGTTACTGTGGAAACCGACCAAAATGAAAACTAGTGGTGGTAGAGTTGTTCTTTCTTCCTCACAAGCCAGTGTCCATTCATATGGTGAAAATGAATGGCAGGCGTTTGCAGAACTGGTGACCTCTCTCCAGAGACAGTCTTAGACTAGTGATGGTGACATTTCAGGAATCTTTCTTAGGCAGTTGTTTTAATGAATTTTACAGTGTGTGTGTGTGTGTGTGTGTGTGTGCCAATGTGTATGCCATAACACATATGTAGAGGTCAAGGAACACTTTGTAGGAGTCTGTTCTCTCCTTCTATCATCTGGTGATTAAACTCGGGATCTCAGGTCTAGCAGCAAGTGCCTTTACCACTATCTCTGGGGCCTTTTGAAAGAAAACTTATGGATGAGTTGAATCATGAACTGGTACTGCCTATCGTTCCTAGTGATGGTTTCTTAAAATGAGAGCTCTTATCCAAAAGGAGTAAGGAGATGAAGACTCTTAAAAAAAAAAAAAAATCTCTAAAAAGTTGATTTATTATTTTAAGGTAGGGTCCTATGTAGTCCAAGTTAGCTTGCAATTTGCTGTGTAGCCAAGGATGGCCATGAACTTCTGGTCCTCTTGGCTCTACCTCCTAAATGCTGGGATTTCAGACAACAGCCACCAGCCAAGATGGAACTGAGGATATCATGCATGCTGAATAAGCACCTACCAATTAAAGTGCATCCTGAACACCTGGAGTAGTTTGCAGATGTGCTCATTGAATACTTACCTTAGTTAGGATTTCTGTTGATGTGACAAAACACCATCACAACAAAGCAAGCTGGGCAGGAAAGGATTTCTTTGGCTCACACTTCCATACTGTTGCTCATCATCAAAGGAAATCAGGACAGGCCCTCAAGCAAAGCAGGAATGGAGGCAGGAGCCGATGCAGAGGCCATGGAGGGATACTGCTTACTGGCTTGCTCCTCCTGGCTTGCATGGCTTGCCTTCTTCAGATCCAGAAATTCAGAACCACCAGCCCAGGAATGGAAACACCCACAATGGGCTGGACACTTTACCACGGATCACTCATTAAGAAAATGCCTTACAGCCAGTTCGTATGGAGGCATTTTCTGAGTTGAGGTTCTCTCCTGTCAGATGACTCTAGCATGTGCACACTGACACAAGAGCAGCCAGCACGCTCACTCTGTGTTGGGGTTGGAGGAGTTTGGAGGTAAAGAGAAATGTGCTTGTGAAGAGTCACTGGGGACAACCCAACAGGCTGGTTGCTGAGGAAGGGCATCTTATTTCATGGCTGACCACAAATAAACCCCAGAGAGCAAACGGTTTGTGTAGGTCTCCAAGAAACAGAACCGAACATGGACTGGCCAAACTGAAAAACTTATCCGCAAGTTTATATAAGATATAGAAACTCAGAAGAAAATAAAATATTTGTTTAAAAGAAGTCATGCCTTTTCTTTGAGATAACAGGTTGGGTGTTCCTTTTTCAGTAAGTTTAGGACAAGAAATATTTCCAATTTCAGATTTTTAAGTTTTGTTATTTTTAGAGTATTTTCATATACCTAATAGGATCTGTTGGGGGCTAGGACTCGAATCTGTACGTGAAATTCATTCATGTCCATGTGTACCCCACACATACAGCCTAGATCTGGTTCTGTGGAGCTGTTTCATGCCAGTGTTTGGATTGTAATCCAGCACATGAAATAAGGTGTGGTATTTTCCACCCTGGTGAAGTGTCAGTGCTCAGAACAGTTGGGTATTCAGGTGAGAGATGCTCAACCTGTGTATATGCTACAACCGAAATGTCCCAACTCAGAGTAAACGGCCATGTTTCCAATGCATGTGTCTCTCTGTTCACCATATTTTCATCTACATGTTGTATGACTGAGCGTGTGGTTGTGCAGAGGAATGCAGAAGCAGGACATGGTTTACATGCCGGCTATAACTTTCACAACAACTATAGTTCTGGCTTCTTTGTCACGCAGCCTCTTTTCTGTCATCTCTTCACACTCATGGGGCTCCAAGTTTGCGTAATTGATGAAATGGTTCTGAGGTCTTCTGAGCAGTGTTTATGGGATGTCACAGCAGTGTTCACAGGAAGTGCTGGGCATTGTTCAATGCCGAGCACTGGGCTACATAGACATTGGGACACAGATGTGTATCCCTGGGGTAGATAAATAACCAGAAGAACAAGTCTTGACAGCCTGTGATATTCTATAAGAGGAAAAACATGCTGAGGCAGGAGGATTATAAAGCTAAGGCACACCCTGGGCTACACTGGGCTACCCTGTGCTATGCTAGGGAAATTAGTCAGACCCTGTCTCAAAAATATAAAGTTGAAAAATGAAACAAAGGCTGCCTATATAGCTCAGTGGTGGAGTATTTGCCTAGTACATGCCTAGCATGTTTGAGAAACCAAGTGAGGTCTCTAGTGCCAAAAATAATGGAGGGAGGGAGGGAGGGGAAGGATGGAAGAGGGTGTGCCGGAGGGAAAGGGCATTAACACTTGCTGGGCGTGTCTTTGAAAACAATTAGATTTTAGAGATGGTAGAGAACAAGCATTGTGAATGAGGGTGAAGCAGCGCCCTCACGCTTAGCTCACGCTTAGCTGTCACACGCCTCCCTAGGCTGACTGAGGGATTTCTGTTTTTATACAAAGAACCCCCGCCTCTCAGCCCTTTCTGTGAGGGTGGAATGCTCCTGGGGTCCTCACTGAAGGTTCTGAACTCAGGGAGACCAGAATAGTTCTCTGCTGAGCCACTGAAGACTCACTCCTCCAGGGCCTCGGGCCTGGTCACTCCCCTCACTAAGAGCATTTAATTAAAAAATAATAATGATAAACACGATTCCGATGCAGGGTTGTAGCTAGTAAAAGGACCAATAAAAAATGCCTGTAAAGTGCCAGACAAATAGAAAATGTTTAATAAAATGCCAGTGCTTTACGGGCAAGGATTTGCCCCCTGGCATGCAGGGCAGCCCCTCCCACCAAGGCCGTTCCTTGGCAGGCGGTACTTGTCCAGCAGGATCAGTCAGGTGAAAGGATTCAGCCCTCTTGGAGTCACCCCACTTGTCTCTGCTGCAAGAACATCTCTAAGAGGTGACAGTCATAGGCATGTAGACCTTTCTTGGTGATGACAGTACACTAGGAATAAAGGCCACTTTGGGGACCTGGGAGCCCAAGAGAAAACAGGAAAAGACAGAGTAAAAAGAAGGCATAGGGAAGGAGCTACATCTTTGGAGGATTCCCTGTTGATTCTGGTAGAATCCAAGGGACAGGACAATTCAAGTTGTGTAAACAACTGACTTGGGTGGCCAGGCACTTCTCAACTAAAGCAGACACTGGGGACATAGCAGCTTCCCCTATATTCTTAGACCCCTAGTTAGCGTCACAAGTGGATGATGGTCTGTGTCCTCCTACACATTGTGCACATTTAGTGCACTCTCCACAGAACAAAGCACACACCAGGCACTTGGTCATCTCTTCTGAGATGCAACAGCAACTGTAGCATCCAGAAGGCTCTTCATGGTGAGCTCAGCAGCCTCAGAGGATTCCCTCTTCATTATAAGATAAAAGTGGTTCTACTTTTAAGTCTGGAAAATAGAGACAACAGACCCAAAGTCTCAAAAGCCTCTCCTTTTAAAGTACATGGTTTACAACTTCTCTTTGGGTTTTCCGAATTCCCAGGATTGTGGCTGTTGTGTTTTGGGTGTTTATTAAGTGCATGGCATGAACACAGGACACAGGTTACATGTCATGTAGTATGTCCAACAGAATGGTACCATGGCTATGGACTGTCTAATTGTAAGGTGCCAGCAGGATAAGTGCCAGGAAAGGGATGCTTCACACCCCGGGGGTGGGGGGGGGGAGCAGGGTGTGTTTGTGTGTGTGTGTGTGTGTGTGTGTGTGTGTGTGTGTGTGAGTGAGAGAAAGAGAGAGAGAGGGGGAAGGGAGGAAAGGTCGCAACATGCTCAGTGTGTAAAATAATGTGTAAATTGGAAGTTATAAATTGTTTATTTCTGGAATTTTCCATGAAGTGCTCTCAGGGCACAGTTGACTGGAATCTTTGACAACCTGACACTGGAGTGGGGTGTGTAACTTTTTCTAAGTCCACAGTAGTGATGTGGGTCTGGGGTGTACAGTGTTTGTCTGGCACGCATGAGTCTCAGGGTTTTGTCCCTAGGAATAAGAAATAAAAATCTTGAAATAAGTGTTTAATAAATTATAGTCTAAAAATTCTTCTATTCGGAGGCTTACAAATTGAAAGGGAGGGATAGAAAGGTTCTATAACACATTTTCCTGGTTCCCGGTATTCTCTTACTATTTATTAATCCAGGATCCAGGGAACAGTAAAGTGTTTGTAAGTACCAGGGACAGAACAGAAATACATCCAGGAAGCATCTGTAAAGCTGTCTATCTCTCAAGTGAGGTGATGATCCAACGACCCAACCCAGTCGTCAGAAAAGACAGATCTTAGATTGTAGCATCAGCTCCAGCAAGTCGTGAAAACAGAGCAAAGTGACCAAGCTTTGGTTTTTCTCACGTCATCACAGTTGGGGAGCTTCACTATGTATGTAAAAACGTTTAAAATACTAATACTGAAAATGACTTCTGGGCATTGGCAGTGTGACTTTGGTGCTCACTGGCATGTCCCATCTTGCTGATATTTTCCCTAGTTACTATCAGTGGCATATAGCAATCATTTCCCATCAGGTTGTGTGATACCAGCACTCTACATTTCTTTCAGTAAATTAATAAACACACGTCACCACCTAGGGTCTTTTACTCTTTCATCATTAAATTTTTTTGTGAAGTTTTTTAAATAATAGTTTTAAGAATATTCTTATGGCCACAAAAGATCCCACCCAAATTAAAAAACAAACAAGAATGTGAAGCCGCCTTTAGTGTATTGCATAGAATGGTAGGTACCATTCTTCGTGAGAACTTCACAGGCAAGAGGCAGGATGTCATTTTCTTAACCACCCTTTCCTACCTGATGGGACATACTAAGTAGACATAAATCATGCGACTTCACATCTAGATCTTGATTTACTTTATAGTAGCCTGTTTGGGATTGATGCCAGCCCTGTCAACCCGTGCAGTAAGCTTCCAGTTAGATCATTAGGCTTCTCTGCATTGCTGCCTCATAGTGGGGTGTGTGTGTGTGTGTGTGTGTGTGTGTGTGTGTGTGTGTGTGTGTGTGTGTGCACGTGTGTGCACATACATATATGATATATATACATGATCTGTATATATACATACATGATCTATATACATACATGCATGATCTCTATACATACAGACAGACATGATCTCCAAGTAGTCTATCCTTACAATTGGCTACACAGTAGTCAACCATATGTTACATATATGTATATGCACATATATTTCCATAAAGATTCACTATGCATTATGTATGTATAATCCTCACCACAAACTTACAGGCTAAGAATGCAAACAATGTGTTCTAGCAAGTAATTGTTGAATACCAAACCTAGGACTAGGTTTCTCACTTGTTCATTCATTCAATAATTATTCATTGTTGAATAATAATTGAATAACTTTCATGTGTACCCATCATAGAAGACCCAGTACAAGATAAAGAAGGCTCATTTTTCATAGACTCAGCATTCCAGTAGGAAAGGCAGACCCTGAAACTGACAAGTCTGCTCATTATAATAGAACCAAAGCCACCAAACCTGCCTTACGAGATGTGCAGTGTCCTCTGTCACTTGGTTCCTGCTCCACAGAAGCAGCTTGCACGCCGATTGATCACTCATGTTGACATTGTCACAGGAAGGCTCCAGTGACACTGGCTGGTGAAGCTGTGACTGGCTTCATCTGTTCTTCCAGATAAAGGTGGCCACTGTTGTATTCCGTTTCTTAAATGGGGACACAGGCGCACGAATGACATGCTACAGAAGTAGAGATCAGAGGACAAGCATGGGGGTCAGTCCTCACCATCCACCTTCATTGAGACAGGGTCTCGTGCTATACAGCATCCTGTGAATAAGACTAATTAGTCTGTGAGCTTAGGAAATGCTCCATCTCCACCTCCTGTCTCCATTTAGGAGCTCGGGGGTTACAGATGTAAACTACTTGTACCCAGCTTTATCTAGACCTAGAGCTCTGATCTCAGCAAGCACTTCACTCCTTGTGCTGTCTCTGCAGCCAGCATTTCCTAGTTGGTGTTGGTTTTAATTAGAGGGCAGTGAACTCTGGAGCACATGTGAGTGGAGTTCCTCGAGAACATACCCTTCCTGTTTGGGTGGGGAGACAGGCCCATCTGGGATGAAAACCAGCATCTGTCCAAAGTCAAGAATTGGTCCCAGTCCAAGGAGATGGTATTTCTCCTGATGACAAAGCCTCTTTCCTGCTGCTTGACCTTAAGGATGCTGTGTCATTATACCTCATTCTGGCCTTTCTCATCTTAGATGGGCCACCCAAAAACCTAAATGAATCACTCAGTGGGGACATCTTTCTGTTCTCAGGTGCTTTCCCCTGAAACTTCTCCTTTCTCTCTGATTCCCACGAAAGAAAGCATCTGAGGTGTACCAGGGGGACCAACAGCCATCAGCATAGATCAAATGTTAGTTTATAGCTCAATCGTGGGGTTAGCATTTGTGAAGAGATGCTAACCCCTGTGCTAAGCTCCACTCTGTCAGGTCAGTCCATCAGAAAAATCAAGCAAGGTAGGGGGACTGACCGGGCCTGAAAGAGCAAGAAATAGTGTCAGCCCGGTGATACACAGGGGATTTCTCTCTGACCTGAGTAACAGATTCTGTCTTGCCAAAATATCTACAAATAAAATTTTTTAAAAAAAATCGGTCAAAACAAATATTTGGAGGGAAATAATTTTCTAAAGCTCAGATTTGTTTGTTCCTGGAATGAATTTCAATATTAGGTCAGGCATTTAATGCCAAACATTTCTAGTGTACTCTAGTATCTATTACTGTTTCTAGTTATCATTTATATGTTGGGAGAGAAACAGAGACGGGGTCTTTTTTATAATATACTTTATAAGCATTGGACTTACTGTATTTGAAGCAGGGGTTGGAATTTTATAATTATTTTTAATTTAATATATGTAGAACAGTCTGTTAAAGGATAAAGGTAAGTGTGGAAGCCTGGTGGCATAGTTCTGTCACCTCAGCTATTCAAGGCTGAGACAGGAGGATCATAACCCACTCAGTCTGCAGACTCACCTCAAGACCCCCTGGACAGCTAGTGAAACCGCTTCTCAAAATAAAAAGGGAAATGAGGTTTGGGAGTGTAGCTTAGTGATAAAGTCCTTACCCAGCATGCACTGGGCTCTGGCTCCAACCGTGGTACCACAGGGAGCTTGAGTGTAAGCCCAGGCATCTACTCTCAGGTAAAGTCCATCGTGTGGGTAGAAACATCGCTCTGTTGACGCTCTTTCCCATGCCCACTTCACACTAAGAGCTCAGATGCAGTTGTAGAAAAAAATATTTGTAGTATCATTTAACGTGAATTCATTATTTCTGCCACCTCCCTCCCCCAAGCTGAAAGCAAAAAGGTTTCCCCTGAATGCTATGTCCTCATCTGAAAATATAAAAACCAATTTCTTGGTTGTGAAGATTAGAAATAAAAAGCTTCTCCCAGTAGCGCACAGAAAAGTACTGTTCCTTCAGCACTTGTTGCACGGTTCCAGTGCCTGGCACTGCATTGCACCGCTGTCCAGGGGTTAAGAGGTTACCTTGGGGTTGGTCAGGCACAGTGTCACCTCCAGTTCTGGTGCTTCTCCTCCGATGGTTCTTAGTGTGCAGCGGGGACACAGCCCAGATGGCCTCCGGCACATAACCGCTGTCCTGGTGAGAGGGCATCTGGTTGTCAGGCTGAATCCTCTGTGGGTAATGAAAGCCAGGACTGGGGTGGACCTGCCCCAGAGTCAGCCTCATGTGTCCTTTTGGCCTCTACAGATGAGTCTTGTCTCCAGACTTCACACTGTCTTTCTCCCCGAAGCCCTCCTCAACTGCACCCATAGAGACAACCGAGAACTCTTTCACACCAGTAACATTTCCTTTCCCAGTCATCCCACGTGCAGAGGAGCGGATGTCCTCCAAGCGTAGACACACAGAAGCACCGGGCAAGTTTTAGGGGCCTCTTCAGCCTTAGGTGGCTCAGCGTTATAATTTGGGTTTGGGGAGTAAAGAAGTAAGCATTCTGTACCTGGTGCTTTAGAATATGAAGGGAATACGTGTCCATGCAGCAAAACTGGTCCTAAGTGGACTTTCCTAGAGAAGAAAGGGGCAGGGAGGGCTGGAATCCTCGTCTGGGCTGCTGTCGAGATGCGAACAGCGTGCAATGATCTAGAATGTCAGTAATGCTGACTGAACCCTGCTTTACCTCTGTGAGCTTCCATCACGGGCCTGTCTTTTTGATTGCTTACAACTGGGCAGATTAAAATCAGTATTTTCAAGGTGATTTATAGTTGGAAACGTGTGCTCTGCTCTAGTGTAGGTTCAACCTCTGGGAGTTACTTTTCTCCTCTTAACCTCCCTCCCCTCCCTGTTTCCCCCAAGTGTATATGTGTGTCCCACCTCTTTTGAGACAGGTTCTTTCATTGGCCCAGAGCTCACCGACTAGGCAGACTGGCTGGCTGACATTCTCCAGACACTCTACTGTGTGTGTGTGTGTGTGTGTGTGTGTGTGTGTGTGTATGTGTGTATGTGTATATGTGTGCATCTGTGTGTGTGTTTGTGATGGTTGTGTGTGTATGTGTGTATATGTGTGTATGTATGTGTATATGTGTATGTGTGTTGTGTGCATGTGTATGTGTGTTGTGTGTGTATGTGTCTGTATGTATATATGTGTGTGTATGTGTATATGTGTGCATCTGTGTGTGTTGTGTATATGTGTCTGTATGTGTGGGTTGTGTGTATGTGTGTAAGTATGTGTATATGTGCATGTGTGTTGTGTGTATGTGTGTTGTGTGTGTATGTGTCTGTATATATGTGTGTGTGTGTGTGTGTGTGTGTGTGTGTGTGTGTGTGCAGCTGCTCCCATCTATTATTTTTCTTTGGATTCTGGGGATCAAATTCAGTTCCTCACACTTGTAAGCAAGTGCCTTGTTGACTGAACCATCCCTCCACTCCTCCTTTCCTTGTCCATGGAAAGAATGACAGCTCAGCCAAGTGTATGCCCAGCTTGTAGTCCCAGCACCAGGGAAGTGGAGGCAGGAGGGTCAGTTCAGAAATCACCCTCAGCTACATAACGTCTGAGACCAGCTTTGCTACGTGAAGCTGTGCCACAGTTCACCTCATCCATGTTTAGTAATTAATGTTTGATATTAACATAATTAATGATGTTTAAATATGTTTCCTAGTTATTGTATCATTAACACTTTACACTTTTCTTTATGACATAGTCTTTGTTTTCATTTCAGAATGTGCAGACAGCAAAGGCAGGAAAAGGGATTTTGAACCTAAAGACATGGGAGACAGAGGGAGGAACATGAGCAAAGGGCCTTATGAAAGAAAGAGCAGGAATGATCCAGAATATTCTAGAACAGAGAAGTAATGGTGCAGAATACTCTAGAACAGAATGACTCTGATCTGGAGCAAAGACTGAGCAGACGGGGGGGGGGGGGGTGGGGGGAGAGAAAGCCAAGGGCAGATGTCGAGGGTCCTGTCTGAGGCTGTGCTGGAGATTTCTGGTCTTGGGTACCACTGATGGTGGGGAAGTGGGGCGGGAGTTGTGAGCAACTATCTGCTTTTCTGGGGTTTGTTTGGGGTTTTTTGTTTGGTTATAAGTTGTCCCATTGAGATGTCACTGTGAGCTGCACTGCTGCCCAGAGCAGGGCAGAGCCTGAGGTGACGGTGGTAGAGAGGGTGAGAAGTGGGCGCTTGGGAGCAGCCACAGAGCTTGAGGCTGACACTGAGGGTTGCTGAGGGTGGAAGGAAAGAGTCTTGGGTTGCTGGGTGACCAGAGAGACAGGAGTTGCTGAAGGGATGCCACCTCGGCCCAAGGAGTTTGGACTAGGTGACCAAACCTAGACCTGCACCAGTTAAGAGGATGACTGAAGCCATTTGCAGAGATCATTTTGCTTAATAAGAAATGATAGGAGGGGGTCGAGTGGACTCTGAGGACGGCTGAGAAGCCAGAGTGGGGAGCTTCACACAAAGCTGCAGCCAGGCAGTGTCAGAAGCATGTAGCAAGTGTCCCATTTTGCTAAGTGAAGTAAGAGGTATGTGGAGGTGGAGGCCTTTGAATTCTTTTAGGGAGGCCATTTAGTCAGTCATCTTGGCAAGGGAATTTTGAGGAGGGGTCCGTGTATAGGGGCGGCTGCAGGGGAGTCATAGTGTAGTCAAGGGAGGTGACGGGGTATGGGAAGTTCTGTACCTTTAAGAAGGAGAGCTCTGGGGTCAGACACAGCCGCATTTGAGGGCAGATTGCCTCATTAAGTTTTAACTGTACTTTTCAAAAGTTACAGGCAGAAAAGATAAACTCAGGCTAGACCAGCATTGCAGCCTCTCCACTAAGTTGGAGGTGACCTTGACTAGTAGGATTTGTGTTCTAGAGGTAGGCATAGAAGACAGGGTGGGGTGGGTAAGAGGGAGTTCTGTCCCTAAAAAAATCCTGGCCCCCTATTTGCTAAATAAAGTTTCCAGTCAACTTGAGTTCAGCCTGACTTTGACATCAGCTAGAGTCAAAGCTGAGAGTCCAGTTCTCCACTGGATCAAACAAGTTCAGTAAGGTAGGAACACCCAAGCTGGCTGTGGTGGTTCAAGTCTCTTATCCTAGGAAACAGAGGCAGGAGGATGGCTGAAAGTTCAAAGCCAGCCTGAGCTACCCAGTGACACACACACACACACACACACACACACACACACACACACATACAAGTTCACACCCATAGCTGTGCAGGGGCAGCAGGCCTGATGTTTATTGAGTTAAAATTACCTTTCGGTCACATTGTTAATTGATGTTAAGGAAGATGCCTGTGTGCAAGAGTCACAGTCTAGGTTTCAGGCTGAGCTGGGCATGAGTAAACGTAACGTATAGTGGGGAAAGAGAGACTTTTAGTCTCACACAGTCCTGTCCCATGTCGATACCCCCCCCCCGCCTCCACACATACACACCTCCACACATACACACCTCCACACATACACACCTCCACACATACACACCTCCACACATACACACCTCCACACATACACACCTCCACACATACACCTTTTTTTGTTTTGTTTTGTTTTGTTTTCTGGAAAAAATGTACTGTGATTTGCAGCAACTATAGTTTGTTTTTGTTTTTGGTTATTCTCTGTGAAAGGAAATGTCATGGGGCACCAATGTTGTGAAAAGATGACGTTCCCAGGTTTTGGCACCAATGTTAGGGGAAGGATGAGGAGAGTGGGGGGATATGGCCCATGGAGGTGTGGTGAGGCCTGGGGGCAAGGGAGATGCCTCTGGGGGGCCCATGTTGGTAATCCCTTCCCTTAAGGGTATAGTACAGAATAGAGTTTATTCAGGTCATGGGAGAGTTAAGAGGGTGGTAGAGGCAGAGAGAGAGAGAGAGAGAGAGAGAGAGAGAGAGGAATAGACAAGTAGAGGCCGGCCATGAGCACTCAGGTCAGGGGGGGAGGGAAGGGGAAGAGGAGGGGTAGGGGTGGGAGAGCAAGGCTGCAAGAGTGCAAGAGCAAAAGAGAGAAAAGGGCTCAAGCAGCTCCTTTTATAGTGTCAGGTCACTGGGGCAAAGCATACCTGGCTATTGCCGGGTAATTGAGGGGTGGGTTTACAGACTCCCAACACTCTGTATTTACATTTCAGATGTTATTCCTTTCCCCAATCTCACCCCCCCCATTGCCTCCATGAAGGTGCTCTCTCTTCCAATCACCCTCTCCCACCTCAGGACCTTGGCATTCCCCTCACTGGGTAAATGAGCCTTCGCTGGACCAAAGTCCTCTCCTCCCATTGATGACAGAGAATGCCATCCTCTGCTGCATATGCACCTGGAGCCATGGGTCTCTCCATGTGTGCTCATTGGTTGTTGTTTTAGTCCCTGGGAGTTCTGGAGGGTTTGTTGGTTGATAATATTATTCTTCCCATGGGGTTCAAGACCCTTTCAGCTCCTTCAGTCCTTTCTCTAGCTCCTTCATTGGGGTCCTTGTACAACTGTAGTTTTTAATTTATATGTGTTTGTTTGTTTATTCATTGATTTTTTTTAAAGACAGGGTTTTTCTGTGTAGCCCTGGCTGTCCTGGAACTCGATCTGTAAACTAGGTTGGTTTCTAACTCTACCCGACTCTGCCCCCCTGGTGCTGCTGTCAAAGGCTTACAGCACCACTGACTGACTTGCTTATTTATTTTCTTAAGAAACCGTTTTAAGACGAGGTTTGGGTTCACAGAAAAGTGACTGGAAAATTAGAGCTTCCATGGATCTCCTGGGATGATATAAAAGGAACCTGGGTTTGGGGACCCAGGCCCCAGTGTTTGAGAGGCACATGCATGAGGAGGATTTAAGGCTAGCTTGGGCTGCACACAGTTTCCAGGCCAGCCTGAGCTACCTAGGGGCAGCCTGTCTCCAGATACAAGATAAAAAAGAAAAGAATAAGAAAGAAACAAGAAAACCCCACCAGTATCTGTTCTTGGGGCTGCACACTGGCTTCAGCTGCGGTAAACACGCAGCTACCACAATGTCTTCAGCTCCCAGGAGGGTCGCTCTGGTACATCCTCTTAAGTTTGGATAAACATGTCCCCAAGAGGGTGTCACACTCTGCAGTGGCAGGGTTCTGAGCGCCCTCTGGGCTCCTCCTGTGCCTCCTCCCATTCATTAATTCACTCACCATTTGCTCTAGTATTCTTCCTTGTAAACATAACTTGTTTTCCCGGCTCACAGGTCGGGAAGACCCTGTGGTATGACCTTATTAATAGGTTTGTTTTGGTTTGAGTACACAGAAGAAAAAATGTAGTCGCTGACCTGGAATTAATGACTTTAAAGCAGCCAGCCCCTTAATTTGTGTAATTGTCCTTATCTGATGCCAGCTTTGTTCCCCTCTGTCATCTCCACTCCTTTTACAAACTCTGCAGTTAACATTTCAGCACAAACTTCTTTCTCCCTCTCCAGCAATGGAGGAAAAAGAAAAAACCTTCCATGGGCCTGTCCCTTCCTAATGACTGTAGGCTGGGCACTGCCACCCCCACCCCCATTCCCTCCACCCCCTCTTCCTTTCTAGGCAGAGACCTTTGGCATTTTAGGATTTCTGTCATAGCATAAGAGGCAGGAGGTAGGGACAATGGAAGATGAGCAGAAAGGCAGTGTGGGGCTTAAGCAGTTAAAGCAGCATTGTTTGTGAGTGAGTTCCTTACTGGTCCTGCTTTGCATGCATGGTCAGGGAGAGCCTCTTCTAGGTTCCCAGTGACCTCCTCATGCCTTGGAAGGAGAGACAGCAGAGGGAAGCTGGGCTGTCTCCAGGAGCTCCGCTGGCCTGGCTTTTGCCCTTTCTTTATAGTGAATATCTGTTTCCAGGATCACTGGTTTGGTGTGAAACCCATGCTATTTAAAATCACCAGGACACCTGTCCACCCTCCCTGCAGCTCTGCTGGGGCGTGGGTCCTGCTGGGGGACGGCATCCACACCACAGAGAGGAAAGGCTGTAAAGAGTTTAATTTCCTGGATTTATTGGGAGCCTGGGGAAGTTGCTTGTGGGGGGTGATGTGGTCCCCTCAAGTTGCTCTAGGGCCCCTTGGAATAAATAACTATAGCACAGGTGTCAGGAAAGGACTGGTGTCTCCCTGGTCTCTTTTCTCACATGTAACTGTCACAATCCTTCAACTTTCTTTCCTGTCCGTGCAAGGAGTGTGACTGACACCTGGTGTCCTGCCTCAGCAGCCGAGGGTCTGTGGTCCTGGGCAGAAGAGAGTCCAGGCTGTGGTCCCTCCAGTCAATAATTGGCACATTGTTCCCTGTGCCTTACCGCACACAGATCCCATCACACACGGTTTCTCAAAGGTAGGATTTTATCAGATGCTCGGGTGTGTCCCGGCATATAGGTTCCGACCAAGTAGAATAGACAGACAGGAGAATGAAGTCCATGGTGAGTTTGGAGGTTCGTCACAAACAGAGCATGTAATAAGATGTGTCCTGTGAAACCCGGCCAGTTCTGTCTGCAGAGACAGGACACTTGGAAATAAAGCAAAAGCTGGAATCCTCTCACCTTACATGCATGAAAGGAATCTTTTGGAATCTTTTTCTCCTTTTCAAGAAGTCTGAAAAGTGAGCAGAGGTGATAAACAATGCTTTGTGGGGCCCCTTCACTCAGCCGTGTGCACACTCAGGCTGCTGGGAAGGAGAGCTAGACCTTTGTCCCAGGTTAGACCCTAATCTAGGTCAACATGTTAGAGATGCTCCAGGGTGCACCCCCTCGACCCTTCCTTGGGATGCTCTAGTGGGTGATTTGGGGATATCCGCCCTAGAAGCCACCAAGTAACAGCTAGAAAGTGTCCCCATGTCCACCCTATTTTCTCCATGGCCACAGCTGTAGCTTCTCAAGCGGTGCTCAGGTTGAAGACTGCAAGACTCTAGGCTCTAGTCTACTCCAGACCAAAGCTGCACTGGCCACAGAGAACATGCTGAGACCCCAGAGCCCACGCGTCCCTTGTGATAGTGCCCACAGGAGCACCATGTGACACTTCCGGCCATTTTTATTAGTTTATAGAAAAGGATACAGGAATAGCTTGTAGAAAACTTCCTACAAATAGAGGGTTTTTTTTTCCTCACAGTATCTATCACACACAGCTCTCTCTCTCTCTCTCTCTCTCTCTCTCTCTCTCTCTCTCTCTCTCTCTCTCTCTCTCTCATTTTTTATTAGATACTCTGTATTTACATTAGAGATGTTATCCCTTTACCCCACCCCCTCCCATTTCCCCCCCCCCCTCCATTTGCCTTCACAGATGTGCACTCCCTTCTGATCCCCCTCTCCACCCTATTGCCTTGTCATTCTCCTACATTGAGGAAACCTGCCCTCTCCGGAGCAAAAGCCTCTTCTCACATTGATGCCAGACACTGCTATCTTCAGCTACATACGCAACTGGATCAATAGGTCTCTCAAAGTGCACACAGAGGTTGGTGTTTTACTCCATGGGAGTTTTGGAGGGTTTGGTTAGTTGATAATGTTATCTTCCCATGAGGTTACAACCCCTTTCAGCTCCTTAGGTCCTTTCTTTAGCAACCTCATTGGGATCCCCGAGTTCAGACCGATGGTTAGCTGCAATCATGCTCAGCTGTGTCTGTATGACTCTGACATAGTCCCTGAGGGGGCATCTCTGTCTGGTTTCTGCCAGTAAGTACTTTTTGGGATCAGCTACAGTGCTTGAATTTGGTGACTGCAAATACGGTGGATCCCCAGGTGAGGTGGCTTCTGAGTGATCTTTGCTTGAATCTCTGCTCCTCTATTTGACCTTGCATTTCCTCCCATGAGAGTTTTGTTCTCCCATCTAAGAAAGATTGAGGTATCCCCATTTTGGCCTTCCTTCTTGTTTGAGCTTCATAATATCTGTAAATTGTTTCTTGGGTATTGGGTATTCAGAGCTTTCTGGATCTAGTATCCGCTTATCAGTGAGTGCATACCAAGTGTGTTCTTTTGTGACTGGGTTACCACACTCAGGATGATATTTTCTAGTTCCATCCATTTGCCTAAGAATTTCATGAAGTCATTGTTTCTAGTAGCTGAGTAGCACACACAGTTTTCTTAAGTACATTTTTTTTTTTCAAACTTTCATGTCTTTACACATACCTAACCTTGGAAATTAGTGGTGGTTTCTGCTTGTTTCATTATGTTGATGCAAAAACATGATTCAAAATAGTCCTGGGGCAGTTTCAAACAGAGATTAAGTCTATGTGATATTTCACCCTGAAGTAGAGGAGACACTAGCCTTATTAGAGGTAAAACTTAATTAATTAATTATTAGGTAGGATGCCAAGGTCAGTTAGGTTTAGGGAATGGAGCTGCCCTCTTGGATACCCAGTAGCCATTCAAGCTACATGTCATGTTGCACACGTGTAACCTCACTGCTTCATAGGCAGGGGCAAGATGCCTAGCAGTTTGAGGTCAGCCTCAGTTACATAATGAGTTCAAGGCTAGCCTAAACTACATGAGAGCCTTCTGGGAACAAAACAACCCAAACAATAGAAACAAAAAAGAGAGATAGCTATGTGACTTGTTTGTATAAGCATTGTCAGAGGGTACAGTGTGTGCTTGTCATGCAGAAGGCCCTGGGTTCAATCCCTAGCAGCAAGAAAAAAGGGCATGAGTTTAACTCAGTGTTTCTGAGATTTGTCTGATTCTCAGCCCTCCCTCACTCCCACTTGGCAATTCATAGTATCACAATGTCTCCTAACGCTGTGAGCAACGCATCACCATGGGGAAAACATAACTTCTCGCCAACTTTCAAAGAGTTCTTAAAGTTTGTACTGTTTGTGTATATGTGTGTATATGTATGTGTGTGCTTGTGCATGTATGTGTGTATATGTATATGTGTGTTTGTGTATGTGTGTTTGTATGTGTGTATATGTATATGTGTGTTTGTGTGTGCATGTGTGTTTGTATGTGTATATATGTGTGTGTGTGTATACATATGCATGCATGCGTGTGTGTATGGGTGAAGGTGTGGGTGTGAGGGTACTACAGTGCGCATTTGGAGGTCATAGGACAGAGTCTCTCATGTGTCTGTCAAACTTCTCCGCCATGCTAGCTGGCCCGTGGGCTTCCGGGACAGTCTTATTTCTGCCTCCAGCTCCACCATGGGAGTGCTGTGATTGCAGATGTTCTCCCCAGTGGAACTTGGGTCACTAGACATGCAAGGCTAGTGCTCTTACGGGCTGGGGCACCTCTCCAGCCCTACCCTACTCTTTTCTAAAAATTTATTTATTCATTTACTTTCATCTGCTGCTAGCCGTCCTCTACTCCCAGGACTCCCCTCACACAGACCCTCACCACTCCCCTCCCCTTCTGAGAAGGGGGAGCCTCCCCCTCTTGTATAACCTCACCCTGACACATCAAATCACTGGAGGAGACACATTCTCTCCCACTGAGGTCAGGCAAGGTGGTCCAATTAGGGGAACAGAATCCACAGGCAGGCAACGGAGTCAGAGACAGCCCCTGCTCCAGTTGTTGAGGTACCTGCAAGCTGCACATCTGCTACTTATGGCAGGGGACTAGGTCCAGCCTACGCTTGCTCTTTGGTTGGTGCTTCAGTCTTTGAGAGCCCCCAGAGGTCCAGGTTAGTTGACTCTGCTGGTCTTCTTGTGGAGTCACTATCCCCTCTGAGTCCCTCAATCTTTTCTCCAACTCTTCCACAAGACTCCCAGAGCTTCGTCTAATGCTTGGCTGTAGGTCTCTGCATGTCTTTCAGTCAGCTGCCGGTGGAGCCTCTCCGAGGACAGTTATGCTAGGATGCTGTCAGCAAGCACAGCAGTGTTGTTTAATAGTGTCAGGGATTGGTTCTTGCCCGTTTGGGCCGGTCATTGGTTGTTCTCTCCCCTGAACACCAGTGTGTCCTGCCTACCCTACTACTGTACAGTCTTACATTAACTATTACATTTCCTGGGACTCTGTTTCCAGGAAGACCCCACTTCGAGGTTATGACTTCAGTGAGTGAATATTTGAGAGATGTGATTTAAACCATCAGTGCTGATTTAAACAGCAGTCCTATGTGCTAATCCCAGAAAGAACATGCAAGAGAAAAGGGATTTAGTTGAACCTGAGTTGTGGTTCTTTAAGCTTTTTTTTTTTTTCTTTTGGAATTTAGCTTTTTCCATCACTCTTATTAAAGTATGCACTATTTTAAATGGACCAATTTTTGGTAAATGTGCCAGGTATACAGTTCAGTGGATTTTTAAAAATAATATGCCCTAGTCAAGGCATGCATTATTTCTCCCATCATAGGAGCTGCCCCGTCTGTCTGTCCACTGCCATATTCCTGCTCCACTCAAGAACCCACCACCATTGCTAACCTGTGTCACTAAAGCTGTACCTTTCCCTAGAGCTTCATACAGACAAATCCATACTGCATGTGTGCATATATGTGAGTGCATATGTGTGTGAGTGTATGTTTGTAAGTTTATTTGTGTATGTATGAGTATGTCTGTGCATGTGTATATGTGTGTGTATCTCCATGAGTGTGTATGTTTGCGAGTGTATTTGTGTGTGTCTGTGAGTGTATGAGTAACAGCATGTGTGCTTGTATGTGCATATGTGTGTGGGTGCATATGTGTGTTATGTGTGTGTATATGTATGTGAGTGTTTGTATTTTTGTGAGTGTCTTTGTATTTGAGTGTCTGTGCATGTGAGTGTATATGTGTGTATATTTGTGCTAGTGTGTATGTTTGTGAGTATTATTTGTATGTGTGTGTATATATACATGTGTGTGTGTGCCTTTCTGAGTACAAGTGTGCATATGTGCACATGCATGTGGAGGCCAGAAGACAGCATTAGTTGTCCTATAGATGCCGTCAACCCTGTTTATAACTAACTGAGAGCTCACCAAATAGACTAGGCTGGCTGACCAGAGGGCTTCAGGGATATGGTCCTCTCTACCTTCCTAGCTCTAGAATTACAAGCAAGAACTACCATTTGTTTGTTCGCATGCTTGGTTCTAGCTGTCTGTCTATTCGTTCATTCTTTCATTCGTTTATTTATGTTATTTTGTTTTAAACATGTGTTCTCAGAGATCAGAGTCTAGTCCATGTTCTTGCAAGGCAAGCACTTTACTGGCTCAGCTGTGCCCCAACCCTGCCTTTAGTGTGAACTGTGTGTGAGTCACAGGGGTCTAGTTCAAAGCTTCTAATTACCATAAGCCAGCCCTTACAGGTGTGAAGTGCTAGACCACAATCTTCTTTGAAAACAGTTGCTTCTTCACTGTACCCATGACTCTCTATTCAGCACCCCACACCCCATGTCTGCCTGGGAGGGAAGTATTCTTTTCCCTGATCATGAAAGGGACAGTTGATGTTTGCTTGTGGTGTTGTTTTGTTTTTGAGACTGAGTCTGGACCCCAGACTGACCTAGAATTTGTGATCCTCCTGCCTTAGCTCCCAAGTGTAGAGATTATAGGCATGTACCTTACAATTGGCTAACAATTAAATTTCTTACAACATTTAACAATTAAAAACTTTGACTCCTACTATCTAAAAAAATAGTTTTTTAAAAAAAATCATTTCTTTGGGGGACATTAGCCTCTTGGGATATTTGAGTGGTGTCACAAGGTAATTGTAGTGGTTAAATGAGATATTATCACTCTTAGTACCTCCAAAACACTGCCTGTCATAACTGCCACCAGTGGAGTCACAGGGTGGCCCTATGTAAGCCCCAGTGATGCTTTCTGCCAGAGCACTTTGGCTGTTAGGGTTCTGACATTTCTTCCAGCCCCAGGGAGAGATGATTCTGTCCTAACATCACCTCACTGGTTATTAAATAATACTTTCCTAGAGAGGTGGCTCAGTGGTTAAGCACACTGTGTGTGCTCTTCCAGAGGTTGTGAGATCAATGCCCAGCACCCACATGGTGGCTCATAACCATCTATAATGGGATCTGATGCCCTTTTGATACACAGACATTGAGAAAGACAGAACACTCATATATAAACAAACAAATCTTATAAATAGCACTTTTCTCTTTAAAAGAAGGTTTCGGAAGCTGGGTGCACAGCTCAGTAGAGAGAGTGTTTGCCTAACATTCCTGTAGCCTAGGTTTGAGTCCCAGAATCACTTAAATTGGTATGATCGCACCTGCCTATAAACCCGGCACTTAAGAGATTGAGGCAGGAGGCCCAAGAGTGCAAGACTTGTTTATAAAGTTTGAGACCAGTTTAAAATAAAAGAGTCTCTGTGTCCAGAAGTTAAAATGTGTCTTTGGAAGTTAAAATGCAGGTAGCCAGCCCAGCACTGCGACAGGCCAATTAAGACAGGGCTGCTCTTACCTGCTCAGTGTCTTCAGGACCTGCCAAAGTAGAGTAAACTTTCTAGAAGACACAGGTGAGAGGCAGTCATTCTCATCTGGTGTTTAGGACATACTAGAACAGGTATGTGGACTTGTCCAGCACCATTGCCTGGCGCTTATTTCTAGGGTGATTTTGAAGAAAATATTCTTACTTGTTATAGTTTCCTATCCCTTTTCTGCATATCACTTTAGAAATTCATGTGAATTAAGGTCAATTAGCATGTGTGTCGACATCCACTTCAAACTGAAGCGCTACATTATCTTTGTCTCACTCTCAAAGAGGCAATAATTTCTGCTTAAGTGGCAATTAAAAAGTAAGGATTAAACTTAATAACCTCCACAGGGGTATCTGAGGTCTTTTGCTATAGCAGGTCTTTTCAGTCATCAATGATGTGGGTGGGTACCATCCCCTCCGAAGCACGTTTACAAGGTTACAGGGCTCCTCTGTCCCATGGAGCAAAGGTGGAAAGGAATCACTGGGCGTCTGATGCGTTGGGACCCAGCACCCCTCTGGCCACGCACTTCTCAGCCAAACCTCCTCAAACCTCAGTTTCTTTCCCATTTCTTTAGACCTCGAACATCTCTTTCCCAGCCTCACTCTCACCAGCTATTCATCATCAAAATGTTAATATGCAAATTCGGTGTCAGAGCTACTAACCGGGATGTGGTTCTGTGTTGGAGATGAACATTAATTTAGTTAAGTGTATCGTCAGATTTGACGTTGAGGACATACTCATGCTAATTAGAGCAGGTAAAGTGAATCGTCTCCTGCTCGAGCTGTCTCATTAAAACTGAACAGAATTGATTTTGATGCTTTCTTACAGATTTTTAAATTAAGAATAACAAATGGCAGCAATTGGCTTTTACCACAACCCCTTCCCACAAACCCTTCTACATTTTAAGTATGCTAATGTCTTACCTCCTCCTATCTTCCTCTTTATCATCCAACCAAATTGTATTAAGCAACTGAATATAGCTTCACAAAGAATCATAGCCCCCACTGCTTAATTTTTAACATTTGAATAGATATACTTCAAGTACATGGAACAGGATCACAAATGTATTATTAAAATTACAAAATTATTCTGGTGTTGGAATTTGACCCTTAGTTTATATAAGTGGTAGAGTGAGAATTAAATTTTGGGCCATTTTTCTCTAAACGGTGAAGAGCAGACCAGAAAGTTACAGCCATTATTATTAACTTGATTATATTACCTTTTAGCCTAATATGATTAGAGGACCATTGCATTTTCAAGTATAAAGATTGAGAATATTTAAGAATTTGTCTCAAAACACTTTTTCATAACAGTAAAGGAGTGTTGTGTAAGAAGGCAGTTACTATTTGACCATCCCTGGAGCCTTCGCTGTTATTACATGTGTATTTACTGCACAGAAAGGGGACGCTCGAGCTGCTTTATACCAATAACCCCAGCTGGAGGACAGTGGGCTTGAGGCTAGCCTGGGCTGGGCGGCAGGTGTCTCATTTCAAGAAGAGAAGTTATATTCTGTCTTTCTGAGTCATTTCTATTCAAGTGATACTTCTTTACACAGTGACTAGTTAAGGCCATCATTAAGAGCTTTCTGAATACAGGCTAAAAATAATACTTAATAGATTTAGCGTAATTATGTTTTTGTTTTTTAAAGAGAGAGGAAGAGAGAGAGACACACACACAGAGACAGAGAGACTCAGAGTGTGGATATGTACAGAGACCCCTGGAGCTGGGAGCCCCCTGGTTGAGAACTTGGGTTTTGACTGACAAGCCACCTGTGCTGGCCAGTTATGTCAACTTGACACAAGCTATAGTCATTCGAGGGAAGGGAATCTCAACTGAGAAAATGCCTGTAGGGAGGCTCAACCCATTGTAGGTGATGCCATTCCTGGCTGATGGTCCTGGGTTCTATAAGAAAGTAGGCCGAGCAACCTTCTTCATGGCCCCTGCATCAGCTTCTCCTCCAGGTTCCTGCCTTGTTTGAGTTCCTGCTTTGGCTTCCCTCGGTGGAGCAGGATGCTGGATATGTCAGCCAAATAAATCCTTCCCTCCCGAAATTGCTGTTTGGTCATGGCATTACACATAGTAATAGTAACCCTAAGATATCATCGCCCCTGCCCGAACTACGACTGTTAATTAATATACAAATTGTATTTAAACAGCTTTGAGGATGAAGTAAAAGCCAGAAAGAGAATTACTTCAGTACATACATATTTATTTGGGTTTCTGAGAGAGGGTTTTACTTCGTAGTGCTGGGTAACCTGAAACTTGTCCTGTAGCTCAGGATAGCCTGGAACTCTCTCCACCCCTCCTGCCTTGCTCCCCAGGTTCTGGGATGATGGGCATGTCTCCCACCTCTGGTTCTCCTTGTTATTTCTGATGACTATTATCAGAAGCTCATTGGTGCACACTCTACATGAGCTACCAAGGGGCTACCTTTCTATGTGGGTCCCAACAGCATTCTCTGCTGAGTAGAAAATGCTGGGATTACCCAGTTTAGCACCTAGGAGAACAAAGAAGAGAAGGAAGCAAGGCTGGAGGACGTGAGATTGAAGTCTTGAACCCCTCAAACATTGTCATTAATTTAAAAAAAAATGATTATTTGCAAATTTTGAAAGCCAGTATTAAGATGTGACAGATTTTTGCTTTTTTGAGTTACATTCTAGGTACTAAGCAAAAGTTTTCCATGACTTGTTACTTTTGCCTTTGAGGTTATTTAAAGAAATAATAATCATAAAAGCCATGATGATACTGTTGCCTGATGGGAAAACTGTGGTTAAAAAGCACGTGCCCCTCCCCCCAGGGTGTGCTCTGCCTCTGCTCCATGCTGCCTAAGCTTGTCCAAAGCGAAAATGTGAAGCATGGCTGTTAATTCACAGTACTACACCAGAAAATAGTTCGCTCTGCCTTAAGATGGTATCACTTTTATCACAGAGTAAGTGTTCAGTTCCCTGTGGCCTCTCTCAGTCGGGGTACTTAGATACGAGGAGCCTACCGTGCTACATTCTGTTTCTTGAAGCACCTGTCTCTTCCATCCTGGGGTTAATCTTGTGGTTTCCCTCTCGGGCCCTGTTCTCTATATTAAAGTGGTTCTGGCTCTGTGTGGTTACTGAATTCATGACTCAGCGCCTGTGAAGGAAGGCGAATGATGAGGTACCATGACACAGCATCTTTTTAATTCCCTTCTGAAATCCCGCATTAGGTTGCTGCATCCCACAAACAGGTATTTTGTGCCTGCCAAACCCCACTATGTGGTAAAGAGGGTCCAGTAAGCAAAATGCACAGCTTCCTGCCTGGACAACCCCCAGCCTGGTTGACCTCCAGGCATGATTCTGAATAGTGTGTTTCATTGGTGAAGACGCCCTGGGTGAGGAACGGGGAGAAGTTTGGCTCACTTGTTCTGTCTCTGTTGCACAGTGCAGCATCATCAAACCCACGACGCGGTTTGGAAACTCCTCGTCATCCTTTAAAGCAGCACAATATTCAGCTTCCTAATAGTCTGCTCCATCACATATCACTCTGGGCGATTCCTGGGTTAGGGCATGCTGCCAGTCCTTTGTGACACCGTTGGTGTCCTGAGTGTCATTGGTTTCCACATTCTTACTCATTGACCTGTCCACCATGTGATACGGGAACACCACCAGGCTGGAAAGCTAGTCTTTTTGTTTTGATGGGTGGTGTGGAGGCTGAAACAAACCAGAAGGCATTTGAGAGCCACTGCCCTAAAGGACAAAACTCCGTGGTCATTTACTGGAGAAAAGAATCAGAACACTTACTATCGCAGACTCTGACGCAGGTCTGTCAGTGTGACTTGTTCACTGTCCACTGTGCACAGAAAGGAAACAGTGTCTCATGAAGTTCTGGGGAGAGCTGACAGGAAGTGGGGGGCACTCCTCCAGGGGTTCACCACAGCTGTATTTGTCTGTTGCTTCCAACTGGTTCTTCCTTCTACTCCGAAAACATTTCTCTGTCCGTCTGCCCATTGGCAAACTGGGATGATAAACATATCTACCTGATTTTCCAGAAATTTAGGCTTATGCGTTCTTGAGAAGCATCATTCAGACTTGTGAGCAGATGACAGGGGCAAATTCTAAGACCCCGAGGGCCCAGATCTCTCTAGCTGCGCATGACAAAAGCCCACGAACAGGGAACAAAGAAGGGCCCTGCCCTGGAACAAACTCGGGCAGAAGAAAGGGCAGTAGACAGCGACTTCGGGAATCGTTGGTGCGGTCAGTCATCAGGGACAGAGCTTAGCTAGTGGTGGACCGGTCTAGAGTGAAGCCCTGAGTCAGCCGACACCACATACATTGAGCACAGTGATGTACACCCGTAGTCCCAGCATTTTGGAGGTAGAGGCAGGAGACTCAGAAGTTTAAGACGGGCCAGGAAGATGGCTCGGTCAGTAACATGTTTACAGTGTAGGCATGAAGATCTGGGTTCAGATCCTGTCACCTACATAAACACTGCCCCAGGGCCTATGGAGAAGGAGCTGGGGGGCTCGATGGGCAGCTCGTTCAGATAGATAACCTGAGTGAGGAACAATCCAGAAATGTCTAGCCTCTGCTTACGTGTGCATGGGCACATGCACACACACATGCCCTATACCTATGTATACATATACAGATATACAGCAAGAAGTTCAAGTCGTCCTCATTATATACAAGTGCAAGGCTAGCCTAGGATATGTGAGGCTTTGTCTCAAGAAAACACAAATAAAACATAAAACTTGTCTAGCCCAACACACACTCTTCTTCCTGAATCTTCTTTCCCTTTTCCTCAGTTTCCCTTCCCGTCTTTCTCCCTCTCAGTCTTTCCCTTGCTTCATGTCTTTCTTGCTTCCCATTTCTCCTTGCTCTCTCTCCCTGGGATGTCCTGGCCTTTCCCATCTATTTGTGGCTCTTTTTATCTGCAAACAGATTACATTTGACCACCATGCAGTCCTACCATCTTGACATTTTTTTTACTGGCTTGTGACTAAATAACCATGTAATAAAACATAGCTAGAGCTTTTACAAGCTACTACGAAAGACTTTACATTCTGTTATCTCGGGGTGTCAAGGCTCCCTAGTGTGTACAAATGGATGCACTGTCCAGACTCTGGCAGGCAGATACCACCACCTCGACCCCGACAGAGACAGCATGTCTAGGACGGGAGGGATGGGCTCCAACCCTGAAGCCTTGAGCTCTGACTTTAAATCAGTGTCTGCTGCTGGCCTGCAGCCCCCAGTCTACAGATGGCTGCCTTGCTCTTCCTTTTCTGTAAAAAGACCTTCCCATCTCTCAGCCCCCTAATGGCAGAAAGGACAATGGCTAGTCATAGTCTTTGGGCTTCTTGGGTCTTATAACCAACTACTCTGATAAGTCAGGAGGTAAATGGGAGGCATGGTGTTCTCATTTTAACAGTAAATTTTTCTTCCCCATCACACTGATCTTTAAAGACATATTTCAGGGACAATGGCACATGCCTGTAGCCCCCTCTAGTCCCAGTGCTTAGTGGGTAAGGGGAGCACCGTCTAGAATTCAAGGTCATACTCAATTACAGAGGAGGTGAGGCCAGCCTGACTCCAGGAGGCCCTGTGTCCAGAAAGAAGAAAAAGGTTGGTTCATTTTTTAATCATTTTAGTGTTTATTTTAAGCAGTGTTCCCTAGAACACAGATGTCTCCTGTTCAGTGTGAAACTTGTAAAGAATAGCTCATAGCATGCTGAGGGCCAAGGATGATGTCATCGTGTCACTTTCTCCAACCTCGAAGTGCATTCAGCACCATCTCCTAAGCCAGAAGTACCAGAGACCACTGTCCTCTCAAAGTGATCCCTCACATGAGCCCTCTGTTGACACGGGGCAGCAGGGCTGTTGTGAACACAGCTGGGCCTTGCAATTACACCCAGCTGTTGGCAGGAGGAGCCCATCCCTTCACCTCCACGTTTATTTGTGCAATACCAGGTCCCATTTGGAGATGAGTGGCTAAGAATTAGGATGACCCAAGCCAGCAGGAGAAAATAAGCCTGTGTCACCTAAGAGTGAGATCCTAGGAGCACCAGATGCCTCCTATGAGAAGACGTTTGGCAAAGCATACCCACTGGCTGGGACACACGGCCCATTGGATCTACTGTGTAGACATCAACACATCCCTCAGAGGCCCACCGTCCCTGTTTGCATCACCTGTGAGATCACTTGGGAAGATAACTGCTGACTCTGCTTATAGGAACACTTACTTTAGTTTATAAAATTCACTTTGTATTACTAAAGCAGATTTTTTTTTTATTTTGTTGAAGAATTTCAAACAAGCTCCTTCAAGACATCCCTGGGCCTAGGGAGATGGCTCTCTCAGTACAGTGCTTGCCACATGAGTATAAAGGCCTGAGTTCAAATCCCCAGGCTCCACATAAAACCGGGGCATGGTGGCACTAGGGAGTCAAAACCAGGAGGATCCCTGGGAATCAGTGACCAGCCAGATCAGCCAAAGGTCAGGGAGGGACTCTGCTTCAAGCTCTAGGGAGAGCAATTGAGGAAGACACCGGACACACTCTAGTTCCAACACACACGTGCACACATACATGCACTGCGCACACACAAGCACACAGAGTGATCCATGTGTTATTTACTTGACACGGGGTTTTACTGTTTACTCCAGCTTGGTCTCCCAACTCATAAACCTGCTGCGTCAGCTCTCCAAGTGCTGGGATCTCACACACACTCTTGAGATTTTCAAACAATAC
Organism: Micromys minutus; assembly: GCF_963924665.1. Taxonomy (NCBI): domain Eukaryota; kingdom Metazoa; phylum Chordata; class Mammalia; order Rodentia; family Muridae; genus Micromys; species Micromys minutus. The sequence goes on along the minus strand of NC_137977.1, from coordinate 3,305,301 downwards.
ACGGTCTATACAAACAACACTCCAATACAAGGAAGGCTACCCGGAGAAGACTTTCCAAAGCGAGCATTTTGCACGTCAGACACTATGTCTTATTAGCTGTTTCGACAGCAAGTGAAAGCAAATGCAAAGTAACAACGATTAAAATGTAATCTTGCCCATCAGCTGGAGAAAATAGTGTAGTTGTTGAGAACTCTTTCAGAGTTGGCTTCTTTTCCGTTTGTGCTATTTCGGGAGTGCCTTTCATTTGATTGCCAGTTCTCTATTCCTGCAAAGGAATTTAGAACTCTCATGCTGACCTCCAAAACACATGCTTCCTTGAGATGTTTGAGGCTCAAAGTTTTGTATTATTTTTAAGGTCATAGAGTAGTGAAAATGTAGAACTGGAAAGAGCATCTAAGTCCATCTGCTCCGACTGCATGTATGTGTTATAGAGGGACAGAAGTGAGAGACACCAACCAGCAAGGCCATAGGCAGCACTAGTGACATGGCTCAGGCTGACTCTTAGATACTTCTTCACTGTGTTCTTAGAAAACAGTCCTGGGTTTAGGAATCTTTATCAACAACTGCACCATTAGAGACGCCAACTAGGTTTCCCCTTTCCAAGGAAACTGGGGGCTGGGGATATGGCTCAGTTGTTTGTGTGCTTGTCTTACAGGCTTGAAGACCTGAATTCAATTTCAAGGACACTCATAAGGAGGTTTAGGCATGGTGGAATAGGCATATTATCCCAGAGAATGCCTTCTGACCTACACACACACACACACACACACACACACACACACACACACACCTGCATACTCATGCACCTACACACACAAACACACAAAACAGAATGCACCCATAACACAAAACACAACAATCAAAAAAGTAATTGGGTCAAAGTCAGAAGATTCTTGGGATATGAAAATGCTAAATATAGGTATGCCATATTTTAAAATGACATGCCCTAGATTTATGAAGTGAAGCAAAGTGCATTCTTTTCTATAGCAAAGTATCACTCACCTTCGAAGGGACCCAGGTAAGGGCACCTAGACATGGTCCTCATAGCAGGCATGTCCAGCTATGGGCCATGGGCCACATGTGTCTCAGCATGGCTGTGAACAGGGGCAGACATATTTGGCGATGGCAGCGCTGGTGTCACAAGGTTGGACACACCTGATGTAAAGACTGACAATGTAAAAGGTTTTTATATTCGTATTTATACTCATTGCCACCAAGAATTCACGAGCATGGAGCCATTGTTCAAGTGAACCCTCAACTTCCCGAGGAGTTGAGGGCCACGGCCGTAGCCTAGTGCCAGCACGGTAACCAGCAATCAAGTTCTAAATGAGTAAGGCAATGAACTTTTAATGAATACATAAATTTGTGTGCCTTCATTTTTATTATTTTAATGCAGATAAAGCAAGCAACTGGGCATTAAAAATCTAGCAGGGGATAGGGGTTCTTAGAGACTGAGTTAGGTTTGAGGGAATGCATTTAACTTTTGATATTGACTGGACAAGGGATGGTGGTTGTAGTGGTGGAAAAGGAGGTGGTGGTGGCAGCAGTAGCCTCCCCCCCATGTGGGGGGGGGCAGAAGGCTACTTGGGTTATCACCCTCAGGAACGCCATCTACCTCCTTCGAGACATTGTGCATTCCAGAGAAGACATATTTGGGGACCATTCTTCAGGTGTTATCTGCCTTGGTTTTTGAGACAGGGTCTCTCCCAGGCACAGAATTTGCCAGGTATGCTAAGGTGACTGGCCAGGGAACCTTGGGTATCTGTCTGCCTGTTTCTCCTCAGAACCAGCACCGCGAGCACTCTCTACAAGCCCAGACTTTCTGTGGGGTCTAGAGGATATCTCAGGGCTGCTCATACTTTCAGGGCAAATCCTGTCCACCTAGCCATCTTCCCGTCCCTGCTCAGGAAATGTTTATAGGCATAAGCAGTCACTTCAGTGTCTATTTAGAGGTAGATCTGGCCCACAGAACCAGGAATTGGGTGGTAAAGAGTGACACCTTCCTGTGGTAGAGAAAAGGAATGTGTCCGTGGATGAAAAGGGGTGTCTACTGCCTGGGCCAGCTCCCGCCTCCTTGTGACCAGCAAACAAGCCTGTACTTGCTACAGTCCTTCCTGACAGGCTAACAGAGAGAGTGGATGGTCCAAATGGCAGATCCACGTCTTCTGGAAAATCTAGAGCTCATGGGTAATAGGAGAGTGGCAACCTCACCTCGCTACACAAAGGGCAGCGTGTAAAATATCACAGTAAATTCATTACTAGGTAATTATAGGCTAAGCCACTTGACCTCAGAGTCAACTTTCTTCTCTGTGAAATGGTGATAATGCTTAACATCTCACAGAGGTTTCTGGTTTCAGCCTAGAAGGCCCTCTGTGTTAGACACTGTGCCTCAGCCAAACCCTGTTGCCAGGCAGTTTCCCTCTTAGACTGGCAGAGTCCTGACCCCCAGGATCCTGGGAGATTTTGTCTGACCCTCGACCTCAATCATTCTGCCCTTCCTGGGTCTGAGAGCCTGGAAGGCAGGCAGAACAGACAACCAGATTGGCCTCAAGAGTGTGGGGCACTGTGGGTTTTGCCTCTGGCCTTCAGGATCAAACTAAATAGGCCCTGTGTTTGCTGGATGTGAGCTTACCATGACCCGAGGCCTGCTTGATTTTCCGTTCTGCACATTTCCTCGCTGGCAAGAAAAGAAAGGAGAGAAAGCGGTTTCCCGAGTTCCATTTCTGAGTTTCATCTTGCAGTTTTTTTCTACATTGTTAAAATCTCTGTTATGAAGGTAGGCTATAGCACGTGCTGACAGCCTTCCCAAACAAGAGAAATAGCAGCCTGACTTCTTCCTCTTTTCAAAATAAGATTTAAGAAAAATATTTCAAAAGTGACAACTGTTAATGTTCTTGTACTATTGATATTTTCAAGAGGCCAGTGGATACCTTAAGCCAGTGTAGTGAGTGGATTCCAATCACGAGGCCTGAGTTCTAGTTTAAAAATCTAGGTGCATTCTCTTGCAGCCTCACTGTTGGGGAGGTGGAAATGGGCAAGGCCCCCGGCCAGCCAGTCTGCACCGACTTGGTGGGTTTCAGGCTTGTACAAAGTGTCTGAAAAAATATGGTGAGTACACCTGAGGAAGGTCAGCCTGGCTCTGGTCTCCCACACATGTACACGCAGGTTCATATGTACTCACACATGTTTCTCTATTCATGAACATGTACACACATACATGATAGACTTTTTTAAAAAGCTCATAACATCACCACCTATTTGCAAACTTGTAATGTTTGATGCAGTAATTTCTGGGGTTTTCTTGTTCATGTTCTTTAGACAAACAAACAAACAAGACAGGCTTTTTCTCTAAAACTATTGTCTCATGGCCCATTCTGTCAGCCTAATGATGCATTTGTACTTGTAAACACTTAATATACAAGATAGAGCTGTACATTTACATACTGTACTTAAATATATTATAAATATGCAATCAATCTAATTTTAAAACTACTTAACCACCTAAGTCCATCAATATGTTGGTTTTTTTTTCTCAAGTTCATTTTTCTTTTGAAAAAGAAAAGAGAACTATTGGTCATTCTTCCCATGGTTCCAGCATGGAAATTTAATAATGGAGCTTTTTAGATACGTCTTCCATTATTCCAGAGGAAAAGAGAAAGGCGCACTGAGAGCGTTTGCTCCCTTTCTGCTACAGAGTCTGCGTTGTCACCCCAAACAGCAGTGACCCACATCCTGAGCCCTATGAGAAAAGCAACATGCCATGGCCTCAGCTTAGAACAGACCTGCATACTCCTGTAACGACTAAGAGGGAACCGCACACTCGTGCCATGGGCTAGAGGTCATTAAAGAAGAGTTTGAAGTACATCCTGTTTTTCATTTGTTTATTTCAGTGAAATTAAGATTTTATCCAGAAAAGAAAAATGCAGCGGCAAGGCCATTTGTATCCAGGAGCCTGCCTGGTCGGCTTCATTGTGGTCACACTCTGCAGTATGTAAGTGTGTGCTTAGCATCTCTGTTTGTGTCCACTCCTGCTTCCTCTTCCTCCACACCCACGCCTCAGCCTTCTCCCTGTCCTGCATCAGACACGTTAACAAGCGTGGTCCGCAGAGGGCCGGGGCAGCTGGTGACTGCTTTGCCGTGTTCATTGTGTGCAGCAGGGAAAAAGGACACAGTACATCCACCTGAGATGGTTGCCCTCATGGGAAATGATACACTGTCTTCACAGAGCCCTATACATCCTACAGACTTAAAATTGCTCACTGTCCTTAATAAATGTCAGCACTATGTGACCGGCTGTTCTGCAGTGCTGTCTAGGGAGGGAGAGAAGGGACATCTGTATGCGCCAGGACAGGTTGTGACAATACTTTTCACCTTCCTTTGACTCTTTGGGGTGCAATATGGAAGGTGCTGCCATTTGTCCCCTTCTCTCTCATCTTCCGTCATGGTTCAGGTTTTTGAGACATGACTTCATGGATTCCAGTCTGGTCTCTAACTCTCTGTATAGCTGATGGTGACCCTGAGCTCCGAATCCTCCTGCATCTGGCTTCTGAGTGCTGAGTTACAGTGTTGCCACACCTAGCTGACAGCAGTGATAGAAAGAGACTGGAGGCTTTACAAGAGCTAGTCAAGAACTGAGCTACATCGCCAGTTCACTCTCTCTGTCCCCCTCTCTTCCTTTTCCCTTCCTCCCTCCCTCCTCCCTCTCTCTGTCACACACACACACACACACACACACACACAGAGAGAGAGAGAGAGAGAGAGCTATTCACTCATTCATTCAGTAACCCAACCTGGCCCAGAGCTCATACCTTGTACCCCAGTCTAGCCTTGAGCTTATGGCAATCCTCCTGCTTCAGCCTTCCCAGTGCTGGAATTACAGGCAAGCTTCTCTTGCCGTCTCCACTGATTCACCTTCTCTAAAAGGTTGGAGGGTTTATCTCTATTGATCTCAGAGAGGCAGCCAGAAGCAGATGGTTTGGTGATTTCCCCGGGTCCATGCAAAGCACAAATGAGGCCGAGCCTCACCCAGGTCCTCAGATTCCGGACATGTGTGTTCTTTCTCTTCACACTAAATATACCATATCCATGGAACTTTGCAGACATAGGAAGTTTTGAAGATGGTCTTAAAAATAATGCAATTCATTACAATTTGGGGATAGAAATATGTTTCGACTATAGTCTACACTTCTGGTTGCACTAGTCTGGGGTTTGACGTTCAAGTGGTGGAGGTTCTGGTAATGAGTTGCAAAGGCAATCCTGAGGTTCTTACGATGTGTGGAATCAGACTGAACAGGCTCAGGGTGGGGCTGGAGACACTGTCAGTGGTTAAGAACGCAGTCTGCTCTTGCAGACAACCTAAGTTCAGTTCCCAACACCCACACCACCTGTAACTTCAGCTCCTATGGATGGCAGGCCCTGGGAAAGCAATTTTCTGCCTCCCTTATTTCAGACATCCTGATGGACATTCATAGCATGCAAACTATAAACAAAGCCTCATAGGCCGGATCTGTTCTTTGTCGTGGAAATCTGTGCTCGACTTGGGTGTGTTGCTTCAGGAATGACACAGTTCTATGGGACTTTTCTGGCCTTCACAGGCACTGTACTCACATGCATGCTTACACACACACACACACACACACACACACACACACACACATTCACACAATTAAAAATAAAAATAAAATATTAAAAATTAATAAAACGGGCTGTAAGTATTTGTAGTAGCTCATGTAAGTGAGATTTTTTTTACATGAAATTTGGATGCTCAGAAAAATTTTGGGAACTACATCCACATTATCTTCCAGATGGTTGAGACTGACAGAAACTGCCCTTCAAGTAGCTGATGAAGCTCATCATCAAAGTTGAATTGCTCTGGCGTTTGTTGGCCTTTAAAAAAAAATTAGATAAAAATCAATGAAGAGGAGTTTGGTTTTGTGTTGTTCTTGTTGTTTCTCTGGGCTCGAGCTCATCCTGTTATTTATTTAAAGTCACTAGAAAGCAGAGCTTAGCAGATAAGAGATGTCTGGTCACAGGGCTTAAGAGTAAGAACCGGAGGCTTCCTTCAGTTCACCAGTGCTGTTTGAGACTCTTGCTGTAAGATTAAGGAATGATGCCTGGCAAAGTGACAATTTTAACAAGCATCATTGTGAGTCCCATAGAACTGTGTCATTCCTGAAGCAACACACCCAAGTCGAACACAGATTTCCATGACAAAGAATATGTCCGGACTATGAGGCTTTGGTTATAGTTTGCATGCTAGGAATGTCCATCAGGATGTCTGAAATAAGAGAGAGGTGAGGTATATTTGTGTGTGTTTGTGCATGTGTTTGATTAGAGGTGTGTGTGTGTGTGTGTGTGTGTGTGTGTGTGTGCATACGTGTGATTAGAGGTGTGTGTGTGTTGTTAGATATGTGTGAGAGAGAGGCAGGAAGGAGGGAGAAAGACAGGGACAGACAGAGAGACCGATTGATTTACAAATCTTAGTAGAAACTTCTAGAAAGGTTCTAATCTATATTCAGTTTCTTTTCCTGTCTTATTGTACAATATAAATTAAAATATAAAATAGCGCAAGTGTGTTTTCCCTTCATGTGCCTCTCTAGAGCTGTCCTTGGGAAACCTGTCTCTTTCCCTGGTGAAAGCTGATAGAGTCCAACTTGAAAGTGAGCTCAACGTGACAGGGGCAAGCATTCTTTACTGATAAAGTCATTAAAACTTTCGGTTTAAACTTCAGCGCATTTGTTTGAGGCAGTGCCCTCAGGGCTCCTATTTGAACAGCACACAGCCAGGTTAGACTGAAAAGACAAATTTTTCATTATCTTCTCTGGGAAGGTGCCTGAAGTGAGATCCCTTGAAGGATTCTTCCCCCAATCAGTGCTGGGTAGGTGAGATGAGCATTTGGGGGCCTAGGAGGCAGGGAGGGAGGCAGCTGGGAAATAGAATGGAGAGATAAACCAATTGGCCTGGGAAGTCTGTGGGCCAGATATGGACAAGGGAGGAATTAGAAATAGTCCCAGAGGGCTGCTTCTTGCCAGAGTGTTTAGTTAGATCCATCAAATTCTGTGAAATAATAGACACCTTTTTACCCACCCCACAGTTAGCAGTGGACCCCCAGGCCTCTCCCCTGGGGACTGCTACTCCATCCCTGAGCTACATCTCCACTGATTGTTGATTGTTTGGTAGGTGTGGTTTTAGGCATCCCACTGAAATACAAGTATTTGATCAACAGAGTTTTGAGTAGAGTAGGTTTCCTTAGAGATTGTATTTGGTTTAATTTACCACATTTGACTGGAGTTTAGAATAAAGAACAAGGCCTTGAGTACACATATATCTTAGGTGTACCTGTGCGACACCCTGATTAACAGAACTTTCTAGCTCTCCCCTCTGTTTCCAGAGAAAGGCCTCCCGAGACCACCAGTATGTTGACCTCTGTCTTCACAGAGGCGCCCTGCCTGTCTGCCTGTGGCTTCCTGCGGACAGACACACACCGTGTGCTCTTGTGTGTCTGTTGACCTTCTGTCTGACCCAGACAGGCTCATTCTTCCCTCATTTTTCTCTCTTTACGGAGTTTTTCTTTTCCTTTTGCTTTCTGTCATAATGTCAATAAAGAAGGCAGAAAAGCTGTTGGGAAAAACAAGGAGAGTATGCTGGGGCCTGTACTCCTTCCTGTACTTGATTGAAAAAACTCCCGTTTGGAAGATCTCGAGTTCCAGGCTCACGCTAGGCTGGTCTCAAAAGCCAAAGACAACAGATGGCAACTGAGGGACCCAAGTGGAAGCACAATACAGAAAGGCAGCCAGCATGAAGCCTGTGTTCACTTCTCTGCCTGCAACGAAAACTTTAGATGCGTCATGAATTGCTCTTCCAATGTAGTAATAAAAAGTCAAGCTCACAATACTCTGTCATCCACGATGATAGCCACTGTCTACAGGGGACATTTAAAATAAAGTTCAAATGAATTCAAAGACATTACAATTTAAACTTCAGAAGCTGGGAAGGGTGATAAAAACCTGTAATCCTAGCACTCAGGAGGCTGAGGCTGGACGATCAGGAGTTCAAGCCCAGATGTTGCTACATGGTGAGTTCAAGGTCAGTCTGAGCTCCGTGAGGTCCTGTCTCTACAACAACCAATAAATAATTATCCATTTGGTATGGGACAAACCTCAGATGCTCAGCTATGGCCGTCAGGTTCCACACTGAACAGTAACCCCACTGCTCCAGACCATTCCATCAAGTCCAGAGAGCAAACTGTTAGTTCCCTGCCTCTTCCTCATCCCCATTTCCAGGTATAAGGATGTTTTATTGAAAAAAACAATTTGAAGGATGAGACACATCAGTGATTAAAACCTGGTGTAATGAAATTACAACTCCTAATGTGTGTTTTTCCCTCTTTAGAGCCTCAGTGCAACTCTTCAGAGCTCTCCTGCTAGTGAACCAGTGCGTGTCCACATCTTAAACACTCGGGCTCAGTTCATGCTGCCTCTAGGACCTTTCCTCCGTTCCATCCAAGCCTACTCCAGGGTTAAATGATTCTTTGTGATGCTTCATGTCATCTGGGCTTCTTCCCTAGTCACAGTCCCTTGCTGATTTTTCCCAGAGATCCACAGTCCGGGGCTAGCCTTCCTCAGACTTCACTGTGTTGTCTAGCACCTGGTTCCATCCCTGACACATAGAAGATGCCAATTAATAGCAAGGAAGGAAGGAAAGGGGTGTAGGCCACAGGACAGAACACTGGCTTTGTAGCTTAGAGTGGGCTAAGCTCCAGAAAGATGTTTTTAGAAACAGTTTTCTGTGTGATCAGCTTTCAGAACATGCTTTCATGCCCTGAGTTCATCTTTCGGTTTCTGGGGAGACACAGCGGTTATGTGGTAGGTAAGGTCAGCTCTAAGTGTTCAGTGTCTACAGAAAGAGGAGGAAGCTTCCATTGTCCCTGGCCACCTCCCTGGGAGCTGGGGACAGGACTCAGCGAGTAAAGTGCTTGCCTTGCAAGCCTGAGGTCCCAAGTTTGAATCCCCTGAGCCCACTTGAGGAAAGATTGTGCAGACACACGTTCATAAGGCTGAGACGCACGCAGCCCTGGGGCTCACCTGCACCTGGCTGCGCCTGGCCAGCAAGCCTACCTGGCAAGTTCCAAATGCATGAGAGAGTTTGTCTCAAAAAGCAAAGTGTAAGGTGTCCACGGAACCCCAGGGTGGCCTCTGGCTTCTCCATGCATTTGCACACTTGTACATGAACACGAATACAAAAAGAAAAAGTTAAAGATCTTATTGAATGGAGCAGGTGCTGGACGCCAGATGCATTGGGATGGGGCAAGAGTCTAGGAGAAAAGCCAGGAAGGTTCAGAAGACCAATCCTACTCCTTACCCTTTAGGACTGAGCCCTGCCCCCACCCTGTGTCCAGCTGCAGAAATGCTGGTTTCATTTTAAATTTAGCAGTGGGCACCCACTTGTGATTTCCATTATAAATGGTAGATAACCGGAGAAGTTTGGAACCCTTAACCATTCAGTTATGCTTTGAATTTTTCCTTCTATGCAGACCTGGCAGTTAGAGCGGTACTGAATGAGGTCACAGTCTAACTACAGTATTAACCCTGCAAATCTGTTCATTTCTGCCCGAGCCTCAGGCAGGATATAGAATGTGTCCAATTGAAGAACTATTACAGACTCTGCAGTGCTGGGATGGTCTGAATTGTAACAGGTGTGTGAGAGTGTGTGGATGTGTGTCACTTTCTAATAGGAAGCCACATAGTAGGTTTCTCCTAAAAGTGGTTTCTTATTACTTTGTGAGATGTATGGGTGTGATGTGTGTGTGTGGGGGGGTATTTCTTACTTTGTGAGATGTATGGGTGTGATGTGTGTGGGGGGGGTATGATACCTGCACGTGTGTGAGTCTGTGAATGTGTGCATATGCAAGTCACAGCAGCATGTGGAAACCAGAGGGCAACTGTGGACTTGGACCTCTACCTTCAGCCTCCTTTGAGGCAGGGAGGGTCCCTATGCTGGCTAGGTTTGTGTCGGCTGGACACAGGGAACAGGAGCAGGAGAAGACACCTTAATTGAGAAGACGCCTGGATGAGATTGGGCTGCAGGTAAGCCTGTGAGGCATTTTCTTAATTAGTAATTAATGTGGGAAGGTCCAGCCCATTGTGAGTAGGGCTGCCCCTGGGCTGGTAGGCCTGTGTTCTTTCTCCATGGCCTCTGCTTCAATGCATGCTTTCAGGTTCCTGCTGTGGCTTCCTTTACTGGTACTCCACAATGTGGAAATATAAAGCAAACTAACGCTGTCCTCCTCAACCTGCTTTTGGTCATGATGTCTCGCTAAGACAGAAATTGGTACCAGGATAGTGGGGTACTGCTGTGACAGACATGACTGTGTTGTTCTGGGAGGACCGTGGAAGGACTTTGGAACGTTGGGCTAGAGGAGCCATTGAGTGTTGATAGCTCAGAGAGCTGTTGTGAAGGAGCTTGGAAGATAAGAATGTTGAGATCACTGTACGATGGAGGCCTGGCTTGTGAAGGTTCAGAGGGAAGCAAAGACTCTGCCAGGCTATTTGTGGGAAAACCTGTGGTATCAGGTCATCTGGAGCTGAAGAAATGGCTACGGTTAATACAAGACCAGACCACTTCAGTAAAATCTTCGCTTTTTTGGGACAATGGATGCTGGTCAACTGGCCCTAAAGAATCAGCTGTGATCAAGAAGAGACTGACGTGGTTGCCATGAAGTCTTCTGGGAAGCGTTTCCTCAGGGTCACACACAGATACCGTGTTCCAGAGGTGGATAAGATTATACCTCCGACAGGCAGCTGAAAGTCACCCAGGTGGTACTGGATTTGAAGACTCGAAGGCATCATGGAGAACAGCTGAGGCCTGGCACTGTGTGGCAGGACTGGGGTCCCCGAGGAGAGCCCAGGAGAGGATATTGGTGAAAGTGCAGCCCAGTCAGCAAGAGACCCCAGCATTGTAGAGATACGATGGGATGACCAGCAGCAGCTGTGGCGTGCACACAGCAGCCAGAGCCCAGAACAAGCTGTGTGAACTGCAGAGGGTGGAGCCAGAGAAGTGCTCCAAACCCTTGGAAGGAGGTCGGAAGATTGGGAGTGGATCCCAGACATTGGACATTGAATTATTTGCACACTTGGAATTTTATTTTGCTTTGATTGTGATTGTGCCCTGGTTCTTTCTTCTTGAAATAAAAAATACATTTTATTTTATTTGTTTTTTTATTTATTTATTTTTATTTTATAGAGGCCCACAATTAAAAAGTTGATGGGACTTTTTAAGTTTGAAAATGTTTTACATTGTGATGTCAATATTAATGTGCAGTCTTGGGGATGAAGAGGAGCAGGAAAGGTTGTGTATCAAATTAACGAGGAGTCAGTTGTGCTGGATTTACATCAACTTGACACAAGTTAAAGTCATCTGAGAGAAGGAGGCCTCAATTGAGGAAAAGCCTCCATAAGACTGGGCTGCAGGCAGGTCTGTAGAGCATTTGTTGATGGGGACTGGGGTGCTCTGCCCTTTGGGGACTGGTGGTCCTGGCTGCTCTTAGAAAGCAGGCTGAGCGAGCCATGGAGAGCAAGCCTATAAGCAGCATCCTCCATGGCCTGTGTCATCTCTTGCCTCCAGGTCCCTGTCCTTTATGAGTTCCTGTCCTGACTTCCTTCCGTGATTTACTGTTTAAGCCAAATGAACCCTTTCCTCTCCAACTTCCTTTTTTGGTCAAGGTGTTCATCACAGCAAGAGTAAGGCTACCTAGGACAGGTCTTTTGTTGGTTGGTTCATACCCAGGCTAGCTCACGCAAAGCCTCCTGGACTTTGTTCTCTTCAGCAGACAGTAGGAACACTGGGATTTCAGGCTTGGGATACCAGAGCAGACTGTATGAATTCTAATGGCATCCCTCAAATGTACACAGCTAGCAGCTTATTTACTGCCTTTCCATAGGCCTTGATCACAGGGTGAAGTATGTTTTCTGTCTCCCGGAACTGCAGTTCCTGCTTCTGGCACTTTTTAATCTTAATATGTTCTGCCATCTGCATTTTTTGTTTGGTTTTTTCCTCTCTAACTAATAACACTTTCAGATCCCTTTTCCTTATGTGTTCCAAGCACCCTTTGTTTTCTTAATTTCTATTTTGCATTATTGAAAAATACAATGAAGAATACTCCAGTGAGTACCCATGAATTTGCCACCTGATTTAGGAGCAGAGAAATGAACTATCTCCAAGTGACAGTTTCTGGGCTCTGTTTCATGTACCATGCAGAAGGGCACCACACAGATGGTAAACGTTTTGTGAAGGCACCATCACTCCCCTGTTCTTAGTGACTGCCTGGGAAAGCAAGCCAAGTCGCAGTCTTGCTCGGACTCGTGGTTTCACTAAGAGCTCTACCAGCTGAGCTCCAGGTAGCTCCTCAAGCTGTTCCAGGATCAACAAACTTATGACGTTTGCAAATATATATTTTATCATGTTGTACTTCAAGACTAAGCCACTTCTGAGATCTCCAACGGAGCCGTTTTTTCAGAATCATCTTGGAATATCCAGCCCTACTTTTGTCATTCACTGTGAGTGTGTTTGAAAACAGTCTCTGGCTAAGTTACAGAGGGTGTGTGTGTGTGTGTGTGTGTGTGTGTGTGTGTGTGTGTGTGTGTGTGTGTGTGTGTGGTCAGTCTTACAGAATGCTCTTTTAGTTTTGTCCTCAACTGATCACCAATTACATCATCAGACTGATGACTCTAAATAGCTGGCCCTTGAGGAGTGCCAGAAACTTGACGTAACTTGCCTGCGGTTGGGAGTCACCCACAGTGATTAAGCATTTATGGCTGTACCGGGGGATGACTGGCCTCCTCTCCGTTCTTGAGAGTATAGTTCCTTGAGCATGTCCCTGGGCAGCCGCATGCCGCCCTCATCCTGCTCTGTTTGCTACAGCACACTTTCTGCTGCTCTGACTACACATTGTGGTGGCAACATCTGCCTCATCCTCACCTAGGAAGCCTGATCTCTTCAGAAGTCACGAGCACAGCACAGAAGCTGGACTGTGGTCCTCAAGCACATATTTATCACCTGAGGGTTCTGTTGTTTGAAGCATCCCAGAGTCACAGACCTCAAGGGAAAGAACTGGGAATCTTTTTTTTTTTTTTTTAAATCTATTGACTGATAAACCTGTGGAGCCTCTTTGAACAGTTGACAGAACTGTACAACATTCTCTTTAGTGGTTCACAACTAGAACCGTAGGAAACTGTCTTACAGAGCACACATGGTGAAAGATCTGCTCTGCTTTCTTGTGCATAGCAATGAGGAAGTTTCCAAAGACGAGTATAAACCACACATATTTTATTTGGGTGTGTATTGTTTTAAGCACTGATTATCTTTTCATTTGAAATGAATAGAATTTCTCCACACGCCACTTGTTATTTGCATAATGTGGAAATTTATTTGTATAATGCGCCTTGAGAGTCATCAGAACTGGATGCTGAGCATGTGAAGCTTTTTCTCTTTGTTGCCAGGTTTGTTTTGCTAATAAATCATTAGAGCAAAATTGAAGAGAATCTGCTGTTTTCCAGCTCTTATTGCAGCTGATCACATCGGCACTCACTTTTTTCTTATGACCTGTTTTCCAGTTACAGTGACAACAGAAACCATATCTCAATGTGCTTCTCTCTCTGTAGGACAGCCGGCCCAATATGTCAAGACCTCTGATCACTAGATCCCCTGCATCGCCACTGAACAACCAAGGCATTCCAACTCCAGCGCAGCTCACCAAATCCAATGCACCCGTCCACATCGATGTGGGTGGTCACATGTACACCAGCAGCCTGGCCACCCTCACCAAATACCCTGAATCAAGGTAACTGCAGCAGTGATGTCGTTCCCACAAGTGCATGCATGGGATGATCAGAAGAACAGTGTGGCCTGGCCACTGCCCAGTGTAGAAGATAACCTACCGAGGTGCTCAGGGCCATGGTTGTCTGGTGGAGCACATGTCCGGATGTCACATTTTGAGTGGCATGCAATATATACCTGTAATTCCGTTATTCAGGAATCCAAGGGAGAAGGATCATGAATTCAGAGCAAGCTGGGGCTACAAAATGAGTTTAAGGAGAGCCAGGACTATAGAATAAAACCCAATCTAAAAATGATGCAAGCAAGGTGAAATTAATAATAATAATAATAATAATAATAATAATAATAATAATAATAAATACATAAGTCCTCAGTTCAAACTCATGTCAAGGTAGAAGGAAAGGATCCAGAGGGTTGTTTTCTTAGGTTTCATGTGTACACCATGGCATGCATGGGCTGACATGCATACGCACACACACACACATATACACACACATACACACACATACATATACACACACATATACACATACACACACATACACACACATATACACACACATACACACATATACACACATACACATATACACACACATACACACATATACACACATACACATACATACACACACATACATATACATATACACACATACACATACATACACACACATACACACACATACATATACATACACATACACACATACATACATATACACACACATACACACATATACACACACACATATACACACACATACATATACATACACATACACACATATACACATACACACACATATACACACACATATACACACACATACACACACATACATATACATACACATACACACATATACACATACACACACATATACACACACATATACACACATACACACACATACATATACACACACACACATACACACATATACACACATACACACACATACATATACATACACATACACACATATACACACATACACACATACATATACACACACACACATACACACATATACACACATACACACACATATATATACACACACACATAGACACATATACAGAGAGACAGAAACAGACAGAAAGAGAGAGGGGTGGAGAGAAAGAAAAAAAATGTTTGCAGTCTAAATAGGAGAAACTGAATAAGAATCCTAGTTACTGTAAAGATGTTATGGAGACTGGCGTATTGGGTTTTTAGATCTCTCTTGACTACCTAGTATTATGTAAAATAATTTGAAAATTAAGGTAAAAAGGGTAGAAAAATGTTTCTCTTGAGTACCAGCTTTAATTACCATGATAAAAATGAAATGGCTAAAATGTAAGTTTATATGTGATCCACAAAGGATTACAGTGATGTAATCCTGCCAGTCACCTTTGAGTCACACACAGGGCAGGTATGACTCAAAAACACTAAGATGACACGGGGTCACATGGTCACAGTGGCTACTTTTCAAAACTATGACTCTAATTCTCGTTCTTTTAAAATAGTACCTGTGTGTATCCCTTCCAAACTTCTGTTAATGCTAACAGCAATTACAGAACGTTGCTGCTGGACCTTCTGATGAGGACTTAAATTCAGGGTCAAGTACAAAATATATACAGAGGTCCAAACCCTGTCCTTAGGTGTCAGGCAAGTCAGTGATCTGGTCTGTTAGCCTTTTGCTTTGGTTTGCTTTCTAAACATTTTATAGAAGGGGGAAGTTAATGCAGCGTGAGGGCTTACTTCTGAAGTACATAGAAGTAGTTCTGACTTGGCACATTTTAAATTTTTAGAATATTTGTCTATAGCTAATGAGCTATGCGGGGAAAGGGACCCATGTTTCAACATGAAATTCGTTTATGTTTCATATATATAATTTTACACACATGTCCTGAAGATCATTTTGTATTATATTTCTAATAATTCTGTGGATGAAGCAAACTTTCATGATCTGAAAATTTCCACGTAGGGGTGTTACGTGTTTTTTCTCAAAAGGTCTTGCGAACTGTGGATATAGCTAAACTGGTAAGGTGCTTGCCACTAAAACATGAGTCCAATCCCCAGAACTCACACAAAACAGCTGGTATTCCTATGATCCCAGCTATCTGCTTAGAATTTATTCTTACCTTGACATGTCATCCGGGAAGAGAGAACTTAACTTCGGTTGCACAGTTGCCTAGATCAAATCGGCATGCTTGTGAAGAACTGTCTTGATTAAAATAGATAGAAGTCCAGCCCACTGTGGGCATTACCATCCCTAGGCAGGTATTGTGAGTGGTATTAGAAAGAAAATTAAGCATGAGCTTTCAAGCAAGTCAGATGGCAAACAACATTCCTCTATGGTATCTATTTAAGGCTCATGTTTGATTTGAGTTCTGCCTCCACTTCCTTCATGTTTTATTGTGGCCCAGAAATATGAGTTAACTGAACCCTTTCATCACAGCAACAAAATGGAACCTAACACTAGAACTAGGAAGGCAGAAATAGATGGACCCTTGGGACTCACTGGCCAACCAGCTCATCAGACTCTGGGCCAATGAGAGACCCTGTCTCCAAAAAATCAGCTCCTGAGGGATGACACCCAAGGTTGACTTTAAGCCTCCTTACTCATGCACATCATTGAAGCCCCCAAACATACATGAACATATAGGTGTGCATACTCAAACAGATGCACACACCAATGTACTGGACTTTGGAACATGTGGGCATGGGATTTTTGGACCAGTAGCCTATGCCTTAAGCAGCCAGTTTCCTTCTGTGTTGCTCAGTGGATGAGCATGGGTCTTTCCATAGTCTAATGTTCTGTGAGGTTCAAGCCTTTGTAGAGCTCTGGATCCACTCGGCCTTGGGTTGTTGTACAAGACAAAAGGTTAACTTCAGTCTGTTGATGCTCAAGGAATTTTCCATTCACCATCTATGGGTACTGCATTAGGAATAGACTTCAGTTAGTGTCTCATTTGGAGACTTCCCTAGCCTATCTCTCTATGAATGAAGTTCATGATTCTGGTTCTCATTATTCATATCCTGAAATGTGTATCAAATTTCATAGGTTTCTTTACTCTCTTTCTTCCTGCTTGGTCTCTTACAGTACCCAACTGCCACATCTAGGTACTGAGTACCCAAAGAAAGGACAGTCCAACTGGTACCTCCCCTCCCCCTTCAGTGTATACGAAACTTTGAGACATAGAACCAAAAAACTGTGTAAGACTGATTTTTATATAGTTTTCTTTTCATGTTGCAATGATGACATTTTAAGTTAAATAGAAATGATATTTCAGACGCATTTTTTTATTTTTATTTTTCCCATGTGGCTGCTAGAAAATGCAAAACTGCTATGTGTCTTCTCTCCTATATGGAAGCACTGAACTTTGAATATTTGCCTTCATGGGAAGACTCAAACCTGAACTTTCCCCATCCTAACACTTTCATACATCAAAAATTGAATTTTTTCTCATCCACATAATTTTAAAAGGCAGACTCATTGAACGTTTTCCTCAATGTTCTTCTCGTTTCCAGTCACCATTTACCCACAGTATCACAACAGCAGCAATAAGTTTTTCTTTTTGATGTTTCAGAGGTCAGACTTGGGTCCCATACATGGTAGGCACATGTCCTCTCCCTAAGCTCCGCCTCCAGCCCGAGCAGAAGTAATTGGCTTCGTTGTTATCTGTGTTTACATGTAGGCTCTGCCATCTGCCTGACAGTTATTGATGGGTTGGTAGGATCCGATGGCTGAATGGCTGCCTTCTCTCATATAAAACAGGTACAAATGCATCATTTTATAAGGCCATTTATCGAATATGGTTATAGGAAGAGCCTCAAAGTTCCTTGTTCAATGCATAGTGATCAGCCACTCAGCAATTACCTATCTCAGCTGTCTTCCAGATTCTCAGAGCTTCATTTTCACAGCTCAGAGACAGCCTGACCTGACCGACTGATCCCGAGGTCTCCTCCTTGTCTCTGGTGAACTCTCATGTATGCCCCGCTTTGCATTCCTCCTGCCCAACCACATAGAGCATTAAGCTTATGTCAACTTTCAAAGAAACTTCTGACTCCATGGCTCTATACCTGAAGCAAAGGACACTGGGGGGATAACACTGGCTTAGTCTTCAGTTGGCTGCGTGCGTGAAGACCACTTGATGGTAATGGATGATCATTTTGATGTATTCTTGTATTCAGTTTGCTAAAATTTTACTGAGTATTTTTTGCATCGATATTCATAAGGGAAATTGCTCTGAAGTTTTCTTTCTTCGTTGGGTCTTTGTGTGTTTTATTCATAATTATGGCCTCATAGAAGGAATTGCGCAGTGTTCCTTCTGTTTCTACTTTGTGTAATAGTTTGGAGAGTATTGGTATTAGGTCTTCTATGAAGGTCTGATAGAATTCTGCACTAAACCCATCTGGTCCTGGGCTTATTTTTGATTGGGAGACTTTTGATGACTGTTTCTATTTCTTTAGGTGCTATGGGACTGTTTAGATGGTTTATCTGATCCTGATTTAACTTTGGTACCTGGTATTTGTCTAGAAATTTGTCCATTTCTTCCAGATTTTCCAGTTTTGTTGAGTATAGGCTTTTGTAGTAGGATTTGATGATTTTTTGAATTTCCTCAGTTTCTGTTCTTATGTCTCCCCTTTCATTTCTAATTTTGTTAATTTGGACACTATCTTTGTGCCCTCTTGTTAGTCTGGCTAAGGGTTTATCTATCTTGTTGATTTTCTCAAAGATAGGGTGATAAAGTCTCCCACTATTATTCTGTGAGGTCCAATGTGTGCTTTGAGCTTTAGTAAGGTTCCTTTTATGAATGTAGGTGTCCTTGCATTGGGAGCATAGATATTCAAAATTGAGATTTCAACTTGGTGGATTTTTTTTTCTTTAATGAGTATGAAGTATCCTCCCCCCCCCCCCTTTTGTTATCTTTTGCTTGAAAGTCAATTGTATTTTATATTAGAATGGCTTCTCTACCTTGTCTCTTGGGACCATTTGCTTGGAAAATTGTTTTCCAGCCTTTTACTCTGAGTTAATGTCTGTCTTTGTCACTAAGGTGTTTTTTTCTGTATGCAGCATAATATTGAGTTCCGTTTAAGTTTCCAGTCTGTTAGTCTATGTCTTCTTATTGGGAAATTAAGTCTGCTGGTGTTTAGAGATATTAGGGATCAAGGATTGATGTTTCCTGATATTTTTGTAGTTAGAGGTGAAATTGTATTTGTGTGACTATCTTCTTTTGGGTTAGTTGAAAGAACATTACTTTCTTACTTTTTCTAGGGTGTAGTTTCCCTCCTCATTTTGAAGTTTTCCATCTATTATCCTTTGTAGGGATGAATTTGTGGAAAGATACTGTGTAAATTTGGTTTTGCTATGGAATATCTTAGTTTCTCCATCTATGGTAATTGAGAGTTTTGATGGATACAGTAGCCTAGACTGGCATTTGTGTTCTCTTAGCAGCTCTATGACATCTGCTCAGGATGTTCGAGCTTTCATAGTCTCTGTTGAGAAGTCTGGTGTTATTCTGATAGGTCTGCCTTCATATGTTATTTGACCCTTTTCCCTTACTGCTTTTAATAATTTTCTTTGTTTTGAGCATTTGGCGTTTTGACTTTTATGTGTTGAGAGGAATTTCTTTTCTGGTTTAATCTATTTGGAGTTCTGTAGGCTTCTCGTATGTTCATGGGCATCTCTTTCTTTAGGTTAGGGAAGTTTTCTTCTAAAATTTTATTGAAAATATTTACTGGCCCTTCAAGTTGGGAAACTTTACTCTCTTCTATACCTATTATCTTCAGGTTTTATCTTTTCATTGTGTCCTGGATTTTCTGGATGTTTGGGGTTATTATCTTTTTGCATTTTGCATTTTCTTTGACTGCGGTGTCAATGTTTTCTATGGTATCATCTGCCCCTGAGATTCTCTCTTCTATGTCCTGTATTCTGTTGGTGATGATTACATCTATGATTCCTAATCTTTTTCCTAGGTTCTTTTATCTTCAAGTGTGTCTTCGTTTGTGATTATATTGTTTGTATTTTCATTTTTAGATCCTGGATGGTTTTGTTCAATTCCTTCACCTGTTTGGTCATGATTTTCTATAATTCTCTATGGGAATTTTGTGTTTTCTCTTGTAGGGCTTCTATCTGTGTACCTGTGTTGTCCTGTTTTGTTTTTTGTTTGTTTGTTTTGTTTTGTTTTTAAGAAGTTATTTAGGACCTTTTTAAAGTCCTCTAACACCATCATGAGTTGTGATTTTAATTCAGAATCTTGCTTTTTCGGTGTGTTTGAGTATCCAGAATTTTCTGTGGTAGTGGAATGGGCTTCAGATGATGCCGAGTGGCCTATGTTTCCATTGCTTAGGTTCTTGGACTTGCTTCTAGCCATCTGCTTTTCTCTGGTGTTAGCTGGTCTTGCTGATTCTGACTTGATCTTCTTGTAAGCCTGTGTGTCAGCACTACTGGGGGACCAGTTCTCTCCCAGTAAGGTCTGGGTACAGAGAGCTGTGGCACAGGGTCAGCACAGGGTCAGCACAGGGTGCAGACAGAAACTGTAAGGATCCTGTTCCAAACTCTTCTTGATTCCAGGTGGGTCCCTCGGAGCAGCAGTGATGATCTTACACTTCTGGGAGACCAGCTCTTTCCCGGCAGAGTCTGGGTTCAGAGAGTTGTTACACTGGGTCCGCTCCGGGTGCAGGTGGAAACTGGAAGGATCCTGTCCCAGAGTGCTCCTCAGTTCCCATGTCCTGAGGGCCCCAGGCCGGTTCCTTCTGGGCCAGGAATTTGAGCAAAGGTGGTGATCTCACCTGCAGATGTGTCAGCTCTCCTGTGAGTCCCTCTTTCTCCCAGTGGTTTCTGGGTACAGAGTACTGTAGCACCAAACACCTGCTTTCGATCTGTAATAACTTTACCCTAATTTCATTTAAAGGAAAACAAAAACAAAACAAACCACAAACAAATAAACCAAAAAATAGACCAAGGAAAGCAGCTCGCACTGTATCCCTAGCACGTGGGAGGCTGGAATAGAAGCGTATTGTGCTCAAGGCTAAGCTGGCTTACAAAGGGGGACACTTTCAACAAAGCAGAACAGAGAGAGTAGACAGCCATGAATATGTAAAGATGGATGGTCAGAAGTCAACAAACTAGGACTTGGGGGTCTGCGGCCCATTTTCCAAAGTATCATTTTACTAGGGACACCAACAAAGAAAAAAAAAGTCACCATCAAGTATTTTCAGCTGGACCTGGTGGTATGGGTTTATAATCTCAGCTACTCTACGCAGGAAATAGATGCAGCAGAATTATGCATTCAAGCCCAGTTTGGGCAACTTATCAAAACTGTCTCAAAACAACAACAAAAATTTAAGGGAGTGGGGAACTCTGGGAATGTAGCTCAGTGGTAGGATGCTTGCCCAATATGCCTGATTGGACCCAGCACCACTTTAAAAGGGGGGCTGGGGAACCAGGGGAATAAGTGGATGGAACTGGAAACTTCTGTACTGGTCTATTACTTGATTTCTACAGTGTGAGCATCTGTTGGGAGGTGTTTGTAGACGTTCATTCTCTGGGCAGTGCAGATTTGAAGGGCCGATCTGATTATGACTGGCTCAAAAACTCTGAAGATACTTTATTAACACCAGTGATAACAAAAGATTGAAATATTGCAATAATTCATTTATTAAGCCCCAGTGCCAAATTACATGGCGTCCTGAAGCTCTGCTCTGGTCATACGTGTGTGTAAACATCCACCCAGCAATCATTTCAAGAAAGGCTTTTCTGAGTTCAAAGTTGAGTCTTCTGCATTTTTCACTGTCCCTTCTAGCAAACGTAATTTCAGTGGTATTCTGTGTATGCTTATTCAGATGTAAACCCTTTCAAGTGAGGAAGTGGGTTGAACCACATAATTAATAGGATCTGTGGGGTGGTAATAAAGTGGGGGCCTCGGTGGCAGCGAGCACTCAGGTTTTAGTTCTCTGAGCCATCTGAGCTGATGGCTTGACAGAGCTTTTGTATATTTTAAACCCAGTACATGAATTAACTCCCACATAAGCAGATTATGCTAAATGGGTATCTCTAAAATAGCTGCTGAGTTGCTAAGCATACAGGGATATGTAGGTAACAGCAAAACTCAAGAGACTCATCTCATAGCATTGGAGTTGACGCCTATGGCCACCCAAAACGTGTGTGCATTCAGAGCCTTAGGCAGGAGGAGCCAAGCATGTACCCTTGCCAGCAGAGTTCTGTCTTCTGGCGCGCAGCATGCTCATGTGAGGTAGGCATCACAGGATCAATTTAGCGGAGCTGCACTGAGAACGAAGCCAGGTGAGTTCCGAGGGAGGATTAGAGAGGCCCGCCTGGTGCGTTCCGCCTTCAGTTACATACATTTGTACCCTGTCTCAAAACAAACCCACTTAAAATATGGAACTGGGCAGATGGCTCGGTGGTTAAGAGCACCTCCTGCTCTTCCAGAGCATCTGAGTTTGGTTCCTAGAACCCTACTGAGCAGGATCCACACCCTCTTCTTTATTCCACAGGCACATGGACCTATACACCTAATTTTAAATACATTTTAAAAAACCCGTCCTGCTGCTGCCATGACAGAGCAAGAACTGGCTGAGCCTTAAACTTTGGAGTGTGAGTTCCCTGGGGGCGATGGGGCGGAGTCCTCAGGGGCGATGGGGCGGAGTCCTCTTCCATCGTCGCCTCTGTTAATGTTACTTTACAGCTTTCCCACACTTCCTCTCTCGGTGCAGGTGAACAAATGAAACCTTGAGCAGCCCTCTGTGTTTAAACAGTGAGCCTGGCTTTTTTATGTAGTTCTGGGAAAATAATCGCTTACTAAGGTGTGCTGTACACTTGCAGGACTCCTATATCACCAGGGAACAGGGCGGGCCTTGTTCTCAGTGTGGTCAGACTTGGGAAGTGTTGTCTGAAAGTAGAATGAATGTAGAGAAAAGACCACAGCAGTGTTACACCTCTCCCCATCGCCCTCCCGTGTTCCCTGGATGGGGGATTTTGTTTTCTCTTCCGCCAGAACACAGTTAACCTACAGAGTCCTCCTCTTATTGCTTCTGCAGTGTATCAGGCAGAGGCAGCAGAGAGAAACAAAATAAACAGGCAGGAAGCAGCTCGCTCCCACTGAGAAGGATCATAGCTACGCACAGTGGAGCACCTCTGTGATCCCAGCACTTGAGAGGTGGAGGAGGGAAGTTCAGGATTTATGACTATATCTGCTATACAAGTCTGAGCCAGCCTAGGCTGTTTCAGACACTGTCTTTTTTTAAAAAAAGAAAGATTATTGTACAGGTAAGGAGATCCTCTGGGGAATTAACTTGCCCCCTATATTAAATCTAAAGATAATTTTATTTTTAAATCTCTTCGGCCACCCCAAGAAACATCTATTTGTCTGGAAAAAAAAATAACTAACTCAAGAGTCCAGTTTGTATTTTAATTCCCACTTGGAAGAATTTGCTAGCATGCTGAGTCATTGTGGTCTGTTTGTCTCCTGTGTCCTACGATGCATCTCTGCATTGCTACATGGGGAATCACCACATTGCCCCGTCTTCCCAGTGGACAGGCCCTGGGCGTAGGACAGTTCCCTCATTGTCACCCACAGGGCACTAGTGACTGTCGTGGTCTTTCATTTTTGCACATAAAGTTATGTTTGGTTTTCACTGAGTAGTGAGTTAGAAGTTGCTGGGATAACTGTGTAGAAGCAGATAGTGCCTTAGCCTGCTCCTCCTTCTTCCGGGTCAGATCTGGAAGAAGGCAGAGGCCCCCCCACCCCCCACCCCCACCCCGTGCATGTTTGCCCCTGCTGGTGCCCTGATGTCAGACTCACTTGGGAATAACTGCAAGAAACAATTCAAGGCTGAACTGTAGGTCAGATTGTGTACTTTAATTATGTCCTAATTTTCAAGAACTCAGCTTCCTATGGCCATCTTCCTGTTAGAAAGAAATGTATCTCTCCAAAGCTCTTCTGGAGTGTTCCAGCCTCGTGTCTGGGGGGGCGGGGGGCTGTGAAGTGAGGACTTACAGCCTCTTTCCTTCCAGGCACAAAACAAAAGAATTTTTTTTCAAGCTAACTTTCTTTAGGGGGAAATAAAAAGCCAGAATGACAGCCATGTGACTCCTAACTTCCTCTACTGATACCTTCTCCTCCTCTATCTCAGGGAGACAGATTACTGGGCATGCTCTGCTATTCACTTGTGTGGTTCCCAGTGAGGAAGGGGAATCCTCAACTTTTGTGAGTGTGTGTACATGTTAGTGTGGGTAGGTGTGTGTGAGTGCACATTCCAGAGGCTGACACTAGATGTCTTTTTAATGGCTTTCTGCATTATTTTAAAATATTTTTATTTATTCTTTGAGAATTTGGTACAATGTATTTAATCATAATCAAATCCTCTCAGACCAGATCTTCCTCCAACTCCAATGTCAGGTTCTTTCTGTCTCTCTAAACAAACAAACAAACAAACAACCATGAAGTCAGGTTTTGCTGGCTGATTACTCCTGGTTGTGGGACACGCCCTGGAGCATGGCAGGTACATTAAGCATCACATCACCAAACCGACTTTCCCTTACTGCTGGGGTTTGTCTGGCCTGAGCTTCTGCAAGTCTCTGCGCCCTCCCATCATGGCTGGAGAGGTTTCCTTGGAGCTCTTTACCATGTATGGCTCTTGTAAGCTTCCTGCCCCTCTTCCACAGAGCCTGGGCAGCTCTGATGTAGACATCCCATTTAGGCTGAGCATTCTAAAGTTACTTCCTCTCTGTACAGTTATGGGTTCCTGTGTCAATTATCATTTACTGCAAGAAGAAAAGTTTGCGTGGACGTCATCTACGGGATGACGGTGTCATGAGGACGCATGCTGCTACTCTGCTCATTTAGCACAATAATGGTAGTAGGTTTCCCATGGGGTCCATGACCTATCCAGTTCTTTGTGACAGGGTCTCCTGCTGAGCCTGGAGCTCATTAATTTGGTGGCCAGCAAGCCCCTTAGATCCTCACGTCTCTTCCAGTCCCAGCACTGGAATTGGAGATCTATGCTGCCTTGGCCAGCTTTAATGTGGGCTCTGAAGTGAAACTTAGGTTCCCCTTGAAGTCAAATGATTTACCAGCTCAGCATCTCCTCACCCAACCTCTTCAGTCTTAACACACGCCCCTAAATCCTTAAGGATCTCAGAGTTTGGATACTTCGTGTATGGGGACAGAGAGATGCCTAAGTGTCCACAGGCTGGTACGGTGCATACTATGGTATGGCCACAGACAGTCTGGTAAAACCAGGCTTTCTTTGCTGATTATGCCATGAATCATAATGCTTGGGACAGAAAGAGTTCTCAGCTTTCATTTTTCATGATGAATAGTATCCTGAAAATGCCAAGGTTATTTTTATGGTTTTCAATCTTTTGCTGTTTCTTTTCATCATACAAAAATTATAACAAGTGCCTTATCTATTCATCCATTTGAAAATTAATTCATGTGGGTAATTTCTTACAAGGTTAATATATGGAAATATGATCCATCTCACTATTTTTAAGAACAGTTCCATTGAAGTAACTTCAGTTTTTAAATGGTTCCTGCGTGCAGCTCAGCCCACAGATCTCAGATACTGCTTTTCAGGGACTGATTGGTTTTTAACAAACCCTGTTGCTTCTGCCAGTCTCACATGTGGATGGACAGACAGTTCATGATTTAAGAAAAAACAGCCAATCTGAGAACATTCATGATCAGCGAGATGGTTTGGTGACTAAAAGCGTGATGATGGGGTGGAATGCCTAGAACTGTCAACAGAAGACACCTGACTCCCTCAAGTTGTTCTCTAGCTGCTCGAAGCTGACAGAGTCGGAGGGATGAGAGCCACTCTCTTCTGAGGATGTGGTACTGATAGGGTTACTGTGTTCCCAGGTTCCAGTGGAAAGTCAGTACCCAGGCACATATGGGAGCACTAACTGGACTGGGCGGGCTACATATGAAATATGTATGTGTGTACATATATGTATATGTGTGTGTTTGTACATATGTGTGTATGTGTATAAGTGTGTCTATATGTATACACACATATAAACATATTTATATATACATATATCTATAAATAGTTATATATATATTTGTATATATATAGCTTATAGTATATATAAATATATGTGTATATATTTGTATGTGAATATATGTATTCACACTATATGCATATATATATATTTATATTCTTTATATAATAGATATTCTATTATATATATATAAAATAAATATATATGGTAAAGTTGAGGAAGGGGCATGTTGAGGAATGAGGCAGAACTGGAAGAGAGAAATGGAAGATATATTTATTGTATCCATATATAAAATTTTCAAGAATAAAAAAAAAACAATTTTAAGTTGTCCTCTGACCTCACATGCATGCTGTGTCACTCTTTTATACATATCATCACATGCACAAAATTATAATGAAAAGTAAGTACTTACATGAATTTCCAAGCCCCAGCTACCCTTTTGCTATAGAGGAACCTTTGGATGTAAGAACTCTTCACTGCACAGCCTCAGGACTCCTCAGTCTGGAGGCAGAAAAAGTCTTTGCCTCACAGCCACATGAACGAGTTGTCGAATGTCATCAGGAGAAGGCTTTGTGTGGCAGCATGAAGCCCTGAATCTGAGTCCCCAGAACTCCATGGAAAAGGCAGTAATTCATACTTTAATCTCAGTGCCTAGACCTGCGGTGGGAAGCAAAGACAGGACAAGCAGGAGACTGCCCAGCCGGGCAGACAGCAGCGGATGACGAGGAAGAGAGCCCGGCTCAAACCTGAGGATGCGCCCAAGGTTGTCCTCTGACCTCTGTGTGCACACCACACTCATGTCTGAACACATGAACATACACATGACACAAACCCAAAACTCAGCACTGTGTCAGACGGCTTAGAAATGGCCGTGAGCTTTATGACCTCTTTTGATTCTTTGTGCTGAAAGGCTTGGTTGACCATAACTTTTCCACAATAGCAGAGTGTTCAGGCTGGGAGGGTTTTGTCTCAGAGGTGAGCTTGAGCTCATTCCATCTCGGTGTTTATCTGAAGTCTAGGATCCACCCCCAGCCTCACTAAGCTCGGTGTGCCTCCCCCACACTAAAATTAATCTTTGAAAAACAGCCTAGCAGGCCCTGAGGACTTCTGAGCTTATCCAAAAGCTGAAACTCTCCTGGTCTCAGAATAGCTCAATCCACAGAAGAGGGAAAAGAGGAAGATTCTCTCCTACCCCTCCCTCTTCAGGGTCTCAGGTGACCCAGGGTACCCCATCTCCTCGGCTCTACCTGAATGTTGAGGTCACAGGTGTGATATCGGGGTACAGATAGAACCTCTGTCCATGGGAATGCTATGCCAACACTCCACCAAGTGAGCTCTATGCCTGGATGGCCCCCCTTCCTTTCTTTTCTCTAATTCTGTCTTTAAGGAATACTGTAAGACCGGCCTACTAATCTATAATCTTCAGCATTTTAGGGAAGAGGTCTCACCAAAACCCCAACATCTTGATAATTTACCATGTTAGGAATGAGGGAGAATTCTGAAAGAGGATTATTAGATGAATTAAATTATAGAACTAAAAGTCGTAAGAACCAAGCAAACTTATGGAGCTCTGTCTGAATAAAGTACCTTCCTTTCTTCACCCCACTGAGGTGTCGACCATGGTTGGGAAGCTGGGCGGAAGAGCAACAGTTTGCCCCCCAGAAGTGCAGTGTGCCGGGAGGAGCTCACCTGTCTCAGAGGTTCCCACCTTGCTGAAGGACAGCGGCGCTTGGTTCTCACTGGGACATGAGCATAGGGAGGCAGAGCTGTTCTGTCAGCTGCCCTGGAGAGAAAAGGGAGATGACAAGCCCTGGTTCCTAGCTGGGAACATTTATTTCTAGAGCTAATCAGTAGGTTGGGGCCTGGTTCTGGATTTTTATTTTTTGGATGGCTTAGGGAGAAATATCCAGAGATGGATCTGTTGTCCAGGGTGCCAAAGGGGGATTCTTGTTATGTAAACCAGTGTAGACCCAGCAGGGAGGGGATGATACCCCAGGAAGGCACCTCCAGAGTGAGTGCTGTTGGCCCTGCTTCTGCCAAGGGCAGAGAGCCTTAGCAGCTTTTGTGGGTGTTGCCCAAACACACAACAGTAAGAGCTGTCTTTAAATCATGAGCAGATACACAGTTTTCTATGAGGGGACAATTAACACGAGGTCTCGTGACTAGCCACACCAGTTAGCACTTGCTCTGTATGTGACGCTGGGCTCCCAAGGGCTGAGATTACAGGAATAAGCCACCATGCCTGGCTCTACAGGTCACATTTTCTTTTCATGGCACTGGGAGTTGGTGACTACTAAGTATATGTACAATGTAATCTAGAAATATAAATCTTCAGAGAGTGTATAACAAACAGGCACATCCCACAGTGTCCAGAAAAAGCAACTGGACTTCCTGAGGAGGCAGTTGAATGGCAAGGGTGTTCAGTGCACCCTTAATGTGTCCGTGTGTACTACCGGCTCTGCGGCGTGACTGAATTTTTCAGCTCATCTCTCTCTAAGGAGTCAGGGCTCAGTCCCGGTAGTCTTATTGGGAAGCTGGTGGGTTGTAAAATTTCTTCACCACGCTAAACTCATACAATCACGGAATGTATTCATTTCCGTTCATTCAACCACCATTTGATATTCAAATGAGACTTTTGCTGTATAACTTTTGAATGATGGCAGTACTGAAGTTTTGTGTGTGTGTGAGCATTTTGTGTGTGCTGAATAGTTTTATGTCAACTTTACACAAGCTAGAATTATCTGAAGAAGGAACTTCAATTGATAAAATGCCTCCATAAAATCCACCTGTAAGGCATTTTCTTAATTCATGATTGATGGGGGAGGGCCCAGCCCACTGTGGATGGAGTGTCCCTGGGGCTGGTGGTCCTGGTGTTATAAGAAAGCAACCTGAGCAAGCCAGGGGAAACAAAGCCAGTAAGTAACATCCCTCCATGGCCTCTGCATCAGCTCCTGCTTCCTGACCTTCTTGGGTTTCAGTCCTGACTTCCTCTGATGAACAGTGATCTGGAAGTGTGAGCCAAGTAAACCCTGTCTGCTTTGGTCATGGTGGTTCATCTCAGCAACAGAAATCCTAAGACAGTAAATGTGTGTGTATGTGCATGTGGTGTGCATATGCATTAGTCTATATGTGTGAATTTGTATGTGTGGAACATATACGCATTTATGCATTCATGTGTATATTTATGTGATGTGTTTGGGCATACATGTGCACATATGTATATTCATGGCATATATGCATTCTGTATGTGCATTTGTATATGTTTATGACAAATATGCATGTCCATATGTATGCATTTATGCATGTGTTTGGTATTTATACATATAGTGTGCATGCATTTTTGTATGTGTGTGGTGTTTATATATGTGGTGTGTGCATTTGTGAGGGGCATGTACACATGTGAATGTGCATGCCTTTTTGTATGTGTGTGGTATTTATGCTCATAGTGTGTGTAAATTTGTGACATGTGTATTGTATATGTATTTGTGTATGTGTGCAGCATATATGTTGTGCATGCATTTGTGTCTGTATCTGGTGTTTATGCATATGCTGGGTGTGTGCATTTGTGTCTTGGATCATGAGAGAGTTAGAAGCAGTATGAAGAAGTTGAAGTGGATCAGCTATTTTGTTCATCTTTCTGAGGATGTTAAAAAAGCATGAAGCAGGTTTCTTGGCAGTTCTTGTTCTTTTCATTAAACTCTGTTAAGCTTCTAGGATTTTCACTTAAACATACCAAGCAAAAGATTTAAATATTTCATTATAAGCCACTGTTTTGCTGGCATGATCACAAGCAGGGAAAACTGTTAGGCTGGAAATAGAAGTGCTGGCTTGGCCATCGTCCTCTCATATGATCAATACGATGTGCATTTGTGTGAGGTAATGACGGGAGCATATTGTCGGCGGTTCCCAGCCGTCTGGAGTGGGAAGCAGCAGAGGGGGCGTGGGCACCCGGCACTCGCCTGCCTAGCTTCACTGATGGCCACAGGATGAGGCAGAGGGGGCCAGGGACAGACCCAGGGATCTGCTAAACTGGGGAGACTCGGGAGTGTCGCACCACATTCTATAATCTGGCACAATTACATTTACCCAGAACACATGCAAGAGTGTGTCCATTCATAAGAAATGGGGGGACCGAGGCAGTAGTGTCATGGTAGAGTGCTTGGCTAGTGTGCAATACATGCTGGGTTTGAGGATTTCACACCATAAGAAAGATGGGAGAGAAAGAGAAGGAGGAAGAAATGGATGGCTCAAAAAAGGAAGATAGGAATGGAGGAGGGAGAGAGGGAAGAAGCAGGAGGGAGGGAAGGAGGGAAGGAGTGGGAGGGAGTGAGAAGGAAAGGAGGGAAGGAGGGAGGGAGGGAGGAATGGAAAAAACACAACTATAAGATGGCAGGAGGGACAGGAAAGGAGCTGGGGTTCTGAGACGGGGGACAAATGTGGGACCAATGCAGGACATATTCTGACACCTTATAAGTGATTTGTCTGTCTGTCGGTCTGTCGGTCTGTCAGTCTGTAGAGCTAGGAAGAGAAGAACACTGGTCCTTGCCGATATGAGGCAAGGACTTAACTACTGGCCTGTATCCCCCCCCCCACTTGTTAGTTTAGTGTGCTTGTATATGTGGTACTGGAGGGGCTTGGGGCAAAGACAGACAGGCTCTCAGTCTCAGGGAAAGCAAAGCCCACTAGCTGCGCATCCTCAACAGGCTACTTACTAGTGCTACAACTCAGTTTCTTCACTGCTGCAATCAAATGTTCCTTATATTAGGCAATTTTTTAATACTTTGCCACAGTGAGAATTCAAGCAGATAATCTGTAGAATTTTCAGCAGGGTGTTGAACACACTCTCAATAAATGTTAGCTATTAGAGCGCTTTCCCCTCGAAATGGGGGTTATTACTGTAGAACAGAAAACATATTCTAGAGTTCTTAAATTAAGAAAAAAGCCTAAGGAGTGTGTCAAAAATACCTCTAAATATAGAACAGGCTGCTGGGAGGAGGAAGGGGCGGCTGTGGAGGCAGGCTTGTGCACACACGTTCATGCTTGCCTGCACACGTAGAGAGCAAGACAGAAACCTAAACAGACTGTGTTCACTGAAAATACCCAGCTGGGCTCCAGGAAAAGTTGTGATGATTTTGTCCTGGGCTCATCTGAGAAAAAAATAGCCATTCGTTCTAGAAGCCATTGAAAACTTGCTTGAACCAGGAGTAAGCACAGGTGATCTCAAAATTTGTCATCCCATCAACCAGATCCTGTAGACAGAAAGAATTCTGATTGGGACACAGCACCGAATCTAAGACTGAACATCTGTCAGCAGCTGCTGGGCTGGTGGTAGGAAGGCACAGTGGTTTATAGAGAGACAGATGACCGCTGGGCAGAAAAGGAGAAGGTCAGAGCCAGGCCCTGTGATCCAGCTGCCCTATTAGTTCTGGCTTCAGTGTTCATCAGCTTGCTGCGGTGTCTGTGCCTGCAAAGTAGGGAGCCTCAAGAGTTGTGTAGACTCCATGTGCCCCACAGAGAGCAGTGAATGTTTTATTCCGTGGCCACGTGTTCCTTATAAGGATTCACTGCCTGATAGGATCCCAGTTCTCCAGTTAAAACAACAAACAAATCAAAGCTCCCTAAGTGCTAAGAAGAGGGCTCAGTGGGTGAAGGGCAGGATGCGAAAACATAAGGACCTGAGCTCAGACCCTCAGTCCACATACAAAGCTGTGTGGTGGGGAACACCCGTGTACCGGCTCTGGGCAGTAAAGACAGCCAGGTTCCGAGAGCCTGCTCGGCAGCCATCGAGTCAGTGAACCAAGGTCCCGTGAAAGACCTTGTTTCAAAAGGTAAGGCGGGGAACAGTGAGGGTGACTCTTGGCACAGGCTTTGTACTAGTACCCCCTTTGCAAATGAGGACACTTTGGGCACACATGTGCATGTGAACACAATAATGAAAGCATTTAAAACTTCTTGTAGATAAGGTAGTGTCTTTGTGGCCTTGGTCTCCCTGAGCCATGAGTTTCAGGATGGATTCTCCAAAGTGCTGGGCTCCTGTGTTGTTTGCAGTTTAAATGTGCCTTTCTTTCTTCCGCTACTGCCTCCGTATATCACGTAAGAAAATGGTGCTGCCCCGGGGACAGTTACTGGAAGCATATCTTCCCACAAGTACACACAGTTTGCTTTGGTTTTTGCTTAAGTTATTTTCTTTTTTCCCTTAAATTACTTATATCCATTTCTATAACAAGATCTAAATCAATTTTTATCTGTAGTCATAAAACATGAAATTTCCCAAGACTGGAAACATTAAAGAATTATTCCAGAACCCTGGATGATCATAAACAATATCATTTTATTTGCTTGAAATTAAATACTGCTTATGATCATTCAGGTTTTTCTCCCTCCCTTCCTTCTTCCCTTCCTTTCTTCCTTTCTCCCTTCTTTTCTTCCTTCCTTCCTTCCTTCCTTCCTCCCTCCCTCCCTCCCTCCCTCCCTCCCTCCCTTCCTTCCTTCCTTCCTTCCTTCCTTAAGGAAGGACTTATATTGGCTCACAGTTTCAAGAATACAGTCCATCACAGTAGAGAAGGTGTCCTGGAGTCCCTGATCAATTTGACACTATGTTTTTGACATGCCCGTTATTAATGCAGCAGATCTCTCCCTTTGCTCCCATTCCTCCCCCTATAATCTCAGCAAAGGAATCCTTTGGCCACACGTCATCTCCTCTGCTCATGTGTGCTTATCTCCCTCATGTTAGCTAACTCCTTTGGCAACAGTTCCCCCTACACTTACACACACACACACACACACACACACACACACACACAACTGTGCATGGACACACAAGCATACACACCTTGCCCATCCCTCTACCCTGCTTACCATCTATCTCAGATTGCAAATATTACAAAAGAAATTTTGTTGGAAGCCAAGATAGAGGACCTAACAAGTCTATAAAGCTGCCTGGACGCCACTGCCAGCTTCCCTTGCTGTGTCGCCATACCTAGCAAGGTCATCTCAAGGGGGAAGGCTTATTTTGACCTACAGTAGCCAACACTATTGTTTTTAGCCTGAGGAGAGGCACAGAATCATAGTGAGGAGCATGTGATGGAACTAAACTGGTCACCTCATGGTGCCCAGAGGCAGAGAAAGAAGAAGCATCCAGGGACAAATAAACCACTTCAAAGCCACATCCCCAGGGGCCTGTTGTTTCCTCCCACTAGGTTCCACTAGGAACAGTCCATTTGGTTGTGAGCTCATTGACATGTTGATGAAGTTAGCACCCCACCCATCCAGTTACTTCTCAGTAGTACATCACCAGCTGTGAGCCAGGCTTCAACACATGCACCTGTGGGTATGTGTGTGTGTGTGGGGGGGGGGGGGGATGGGGAAGACTTTTCATATCCAAAATGGGATTTCTTTTTTAATGCCCCATTAGATGGTGGACTCATGACACATTTTATGTTCAACTAACATTTCCACCCTCTACACTTTCCCAATTTTCAATTTATAGATACCACTAATAACTAAAAAATATCCTTAAATGCTAAAGAGATCATTTGGGAGTTGCCCCCGAGTGTGGTAAACAGCAAAATAAATCTGGACCAGAAACTAAAAGGAATCTTTCTCCAAGTCCAAACTATGTTTTCCTTAGAACTGAGAGATTGGGGCATGTCTTGACAAAAAGCTTCTGCATGGGTATAAATGCCCACCTAGTACACTTCTCTGCCTTTTCTCCCTACTGCCCCCTAGTCAGTCTCAGCATTTCCTTCCCCATGGGTCTTTCTGTCTGTTCAAGTCCATCCTACAGAAACTGCACACGATCACTCCCTGTAGCTACATTGGCCATCGGGGTTAGGCGAGCTTTGGAAGGGTGATCCCACTTGTCCCTGGGTGAACAGAGCATGGCCTCCTGTCCCATGTGCGGAAACAGCACATGACTAGGTGTTGACCGGGCATTGTGGGAAAGACAGGGGTAGAGAACTGGAGACTGAAGGTGGCCTCAGAAAGAATGGGGACCTCCCGACAGGAGTTTCCACAGCTGTAAAGCTGTAAATCCCATGGGGTGTTCCAGAGTCTGTGTAGGACACAGTGTCCAGGACAGTAGTGACAAGCGGAGCCAGCTGTGTCCCTCTCCCGGTAGTGGTTGTCACTACTCTGCAAAGGTTCAGCTCCTGTCCCTACCTGTGATCCTTCACAGTTCTGCTATTGACAGTAACCTCAGAAGTCTTGGGATGTTTCTTTTTTGGTTTGACTTGGAATGTGATAGCTTCATTACACAGACCTTGGCTTTTTATATCCCAGATATCAAGTAAATCATTTTCCCTACATAATAGATAATTACAAGATAACATCTTATTTTGGGCTATCCCTTCATCAACTTTAACAATTGCACATTTCCTAGACGAAGCTTTTTGATTTCTTTTAAGCATACATGAAGAGGCAGTCTGTGTAGTGATGGAGAAAAGCTTTTAAGTCAGACCAAGGCTGTCACTCAAGCGCCATCTTGTAAATATAGCCCTTTGACCAAATGACTTAACAACTGGGCTATCTCCCTACCCACGAGATGAGAAGCTAAGGCTACCTGTGGGAAATCACTGTAGGATGGGCCAAGCAACATAAGGCCAGTAATGTCCAGATCATCAAGTGGTGGAAACTCCTAGTAACTATAGTAGCCCCCCGCCCAGGGGCTTGAATGTGCCTGTCTCTGCAGGCTACCACACGGCAGCAAGATGAGATGTAGAGAAACTCTGTGCCTAGCCAACTCGGAAGATATATTTATGATTATTGCTATATTTATAAAACAAGAGGATGAACTGGGTTAAGTCTTTGATTCCTGAAAGTGTGGTCGGCTATTTGAGGAAGGGTTCTAACAAGTTAAGATAGAAAAATGACTGAGTAAAGCATTCCAGGTGCGTGGGACTTGAGCAAGCTCTCTAATCTCTGCTCCTGCTCTTTGACAGGAAGTCTCAGCTTAGAGAGACCAATAGTGATGTGTACGACTGTAATCCTCACATTTCGGAAGTAGAAAAAGGAAGAGAAAGAAGCTCAGAAAAAGTTCAGGGTTGCTCACGGTGGTTGTGGTTTAAGCCCAGCACTTGGGAGGGGAGGCAGAGTCAGACAGATCTCTGTGAGTTCGAGGCCAGCCTGGACTACATGGTGAGATCCTGTCTTAAAAATGAACACACCCACTTGGGAAGCTTTTAAAACTTCAGCCATTTAGTCCTTATTCCCAACTGCGTCAGGATAACCTGGGGACCTGAGATCAGTATTTTTCAAAGGCTCCCAGGGATTTTCATCATCAGTCAGGGCTGAGAACCACCTCACCATTCACATAACACTGCAAAGCAGGCACAGGGCACAGGGTTCAGATGAGCTCTGGCTGTGAGGAGATATTGCTTCAAGCATGGTGTCTCCCTTCCATATCCTTTGTAAGCTTGCTGTTTCACTTAAGATTTCCTGGAAAACAATCTGCCATTAGTTCCACCCCCTCACGACAGATCTACACCCGTCACCTGACGCACCAGGCTCTTCACTGTTTAGCTTCTGCTGCTTTGGCCTGATTCAACAGAGAAGTCACACGGGAAACTCGACAGCTTCAAGCCTTTCTATTTCTATCTCTTGTGCCCTCCCCTACTCTTCTCTCCTAACTTCCTCCCCCTCAGGACTCCATTGAGCCTTTTCTTCCTTCCCTGATGACCCACAGTTGGGTTTAATGGGTTAGGCCCGCCTCCTTCCTCTCCCTACCCATCCAGTGCACACATCGTGAGTGATTTACTCGGTCACGCTGTACTTAACTGAGCTCCAGCCACACAGACTATTAAATTCCACAAATGCAAGGACTGTGTCTTATCCACATCTTCCCACACCCCCAGACCTATTACTGGTACAGTCATGTTCAGAGAATACTGAATGAATAATTGATTACACAAAAACAAGGGCAAGGAAAACTTAGGAAACCAAGTCAGTAAATTACAGAAACCAGGTCCTACATATGAATGAATAGAGAAGAAAACAGCCTTTATGACTAATCCATACAGAGCCTGGTAAATCGAATGTTAGCCCTTTTATTTATTTTATGTATGTGAATACACTGTAGCTGTCTTTTATGTATGTGAATACACTGTCTCAGACACACCAGAAGAGGACATCAGAGCCCATTACAGATGGTTGTGAGCCATCATGTGGTTGCTGGGAATTGAACTCAGGACCTCTGGAAGAGCAGTCAGTGCTCTAACCACTGAACCATCTCCCCAGCCGCACCCTTTCATATTGATACGCACACTGTGTAACACAGCTATCCCAGATTAAAGGGGAACCCATCACAGGAGGGAACCATACCAACTTTTCACCCAGAGAAACCTGGTTTCCACAGTAGGCTCTGCCCTGAGCAATAAGCAAGAGGGACGCACCGTGCTCATGTGGAAAAACAGCAAAGCGAGATATTATTCATCGTTGTTTACTTTCTATTTTAGCAGACCTTTGTAACATTAGCAATTGATGAAATATTCAGATTAAATGATATGACGTTTCAGATTTACCTAAAAACTCTCAGTAAGGGCCAGTGAGGCTCGGAGGTAGACATGGGGAAGATTCAGAACTGATGGGTTTTGAAACTGGGATGCCAGGGTCTTCACTTAAGGGGTCCATTATATATTCTGTCTGCTTCGGTGGGACACTAAAGTTACCCCCAAATAATTTGATTTTTGAGGAACACACAAAATACTAGTTAAAATAGTTGTTAGCCTTTAAGACGTCGGGGGAGTCTTGCTCAGCATTATCGTTTGGCTCACTGACTTTATATTGTAAAGAGGGAGAGAAAAAACCCCAGCCATATATCTGGAGCCAGCTTGGTCTTGGTCAGTTGGAAACCAGGAATGTTCTCCGAGGCCTGCACACTGTAATCAGTCCCACAGACTTTCCAGCGGCCGCGTTTACACAGCACTGCAGAATGATTTGTAACTCCATTC
This sequence comes from Micromys minutus, assembly GCF_963924665.1. Lineage (NCBI taxonomy): Eukaryota > Metazoa > Chordata > Mammalia > Rodentia > Muridae > Micromys > Micromys minutus. The sequence continues at coordinate 3,268,505 of NC_137977.1, read as the reverse complement.
ATACGTCCACGAGAAATACGGCCCTGTCAGTGCACCCCTTTATTTACTTAGCCAAACAATACTTTTCTACAGCACAATCTCCCCAATCTCAAAACCCATCTGGAGACAACATCTTATGGTTGCTGGCACGTCTTTCCCTTCCCTTCTGCTGTTTTCACACAGCTCCTCCTCTAAGGTCTGCAGAAAGCGAAGCAGTGTGCTTTCTATACTTGTAACAGCATGGCTGAGATAGGGAACAAGCTTCTTCTCAGGAGGGCTTTCCCCTTGCTCAGGAATGTGTGTCCAAGGCCCCAGCCCCTTTACCGGTCTCTCATTCTTTCCACAGTTCTGGCCCATTATCTGCAGGTGTTTCTGCCCTAAACAGTCCATGGTTTCCCACTGCCTTCTTCCACCCAAGGGCCCTTCTTTCCCTGGATTCTGGGAGCATGTCCGCCAGCCCTTGCTAGTTGCATTGCTTGGGGGCACTCCTGCCCTACTTGGTCCTTTCCATAGCGGTCCTATTCCCTTCCAGTTCCAGTTACCCAGTGCTCCTCCACATTCATGATCGTAGATTTGGATAAAGGCCAGCAACAGGTGACCTGGTCATTGTGGGGGGAGGATGGAGAGAGGGGGTATCTTTAAGGATGAGGGCCTCTATGCTGGACTTGGGTCTTCTTGCTCTTTGCAACCCTGGCTGGCTTTCCACTTCTGCTGTTCTAGTGGTCAGTCCCTCCTGTTTCTCCCTAGAGACGATACTCACTGGGCTGGGCTGGGCTGCTCAGCGCTCATTCCCTCTCTTTCTTTTCTTTAATTTCTCATCTTCCCATGATAGCTTTGTTACACCCATGCCACATTTCCTGTTTGGCTTGGTTTTGGTTTTTATACACTAAAACTTATTTCAGGGACACTTTTTTCCTAATTTGCAGAGGTTGAAAGCCAATGATGTCCCTTTTCTTTCTTAGGTAGAGCTTAGAAAATTAGTAGGTAGATAATTACATCTATATTTCTATATTTATTAATAAGTTAATATATCAATACATTTTAATAAGTTAATAAATATAGAAATGTTGACTCTCTTGGAATATCTCTACTACTGTGTACTTCCTGAGCTCACCATGACTTGTTGGGTTTTTCTCATCAATCAAGAGAAAATGAAAGCTTATTAAAAATGAGATAATTCTGTAAAAAGAAATGGAAATCCCAGGAAGACCATGCATGCTGATGATAGGTAGTGCCTGGCTGAGCCACATTCGTATGTACCTTCCTCATGCAGGAGTGAGCAGCTCCTGTCTGCGCCTGCTCAGTGCATCTGCACTTCCTGTGTGGGCCTGGAGGTTTGTGTGCAAGACCACTACAGCTAAATTAAAATACTGTTCGTCTCTGTTAATAAGGTGACGAAACCTGGTTTATTTCAGACCTCTAAATTAATCCGTATAGGGGCTTGGACTTAATTACTATAAAGTTCTTAGTTAACAAAATGTGGACAGAAACAACTCTAACCCAAAGTGTTGCTTTCTCGGTGACAATCTTTGACTCTCCTGGGTGTACCCCACCCCCATCGCTACTTAACTAGTCAGGCCAGTTCCTCATGCATTTAATCATATTCCTTCATCATTAATATGAGGATAACATGTTTGTCACATGCAGAAGGTTCTGAGGACAGTGAAAGAGTCCCAGACAGCGCTTAGTGAACACGGCCTCCCTTCTTCCCTGCCAAGTTTAAGTGAAGAGTCAAACGTTTCCACAAGAGGCAAGCAAGCCTCCTGGTAGCCCCTCCTGCAGCAAGGCGGTCCTGAAAAGCCTGCTCAGAAGTGACTCAGTGGGCTTGTCTGTTTGATTGAAATGTCAATGAGAAATTACAGAGAGCAAAAGAGTCCCAGGGTGATTGTAATCTGCACTCTGGATAATCAGTGCAGTTCATGGGAGGCTTGAGAAAAAGAAAAATACTTTCCGTGTTTGAGAAATTCAGCCCTCCTCTGGCTTCCTTTGATCCACCTTTGACTAGGATTTGAGTTTTAGAAATGATCTTTAAAATGTTTTTAGTGAGACAAATTCGCATGACTGATATCAGAAGAGAGGAAAATATGATGTGTCACGTTCAAGAGGTAGAATACTTGATTCTTTTGTGACCTTTGTCACATTTCAACCTATGATTTGTATTATTTCAAAATAGTCTTTATAGCAATAAATAACATTCCAAAACTGAGACAGGCATGCTATGAGATTAGGGGGAAAGGAGTTAAGAAATACTAATAGAATAGCCATTAGTGAGAAGTCAGATGACCTGTGGTAAAGGACACACAGTTCTTCTCTCTGTTGTGAGTTTGGTGGCACTGGCCAGCTATCTGCTCCCTCCTAGAATAATGCCGCATGCTCTATGACTGCATTTTTAGAAATCTGGGGCTCATGAGTTGGGAAAATGCTGGAACACATTTCTTTAAAACAGAACTTTTTTTTTTCAAATTGAAATCACTTTATTTTTCTTACAACTTTATTTTAAAAAAACAGAGATACATGTACAGATTTTTAAAGGCATTTTGGCATAAAACTATATAAATATATTATTGTCAGTACTTGATTTTTTTTAAAGGTTTGATAGTATGAATTGAAATCTTACTAGTTATAATTAGTATAAAGTACATGTAAAACAAAATGTAACAATGAAATAGTCAAAGTTTTCTTGGTGTGTATAGATTAGACTTAATGATTCTTAAATACCAAAAATTGCCATAAGGCTATATTCTTAGCTCTTGAGTTATTAATGATTTAAGGTCTAGGTGTACCCCACTCTGAGAGGCTGCTATACACTTTTTGTTTGTTTGTTTGTTTGTTTGTTTGTTTTCTAAGGACTGAGGCTTCCATTTTACAGAGCATCTTTTAAAGTAGGGTGGGTTTAAAAGACACACAGAAGTAACACTTTAGGCAGAAGAGGTAAGTTCCACTGGAGTGACAGTCTTTTGCTGGGATCACCATGTCAGGACAATCCCTTTGCAGGTGAGAGGCAGAGAACAAACCTGAGACTAGTCTGACTTTCTCACCCTACCATACTGATCACGCAGAGAGCAGCACTTCCCAGAGACTGCTGTCGCTGCTGAACAGATGATTTCCCCGCGCGGAGGTGCTGACGGTGATCTAACTGTCTCGCTCTTCCTCTCTTCTGTCACAGAATCGGCAGACTTTTCGATGGCACAGAGCCCATTGTTCTGGACAGTCTCAAACAGCACTACTTCATTGACAGAGACGGGCAGATGTTCAGATATATCTTGAATTTTCTACGAACATCAAAACTCCTCATTCCTGATGATTTCAAGGTGAGGGAATCTGTGTTAATAGTAAATATGTGATTCTTTTTATGTGTTCCAAAAACTTTCTGGTTCTACACCCTTACCACATATGTCTTCAGCAGCCCTTCAACATGTCGTCATGAAGCAGAGTATGTGACATTTAGATGGTATAAGGGAGCATTTGCTTTTATTTAAATAATTGAATTATATTTTCCTTTAGCAAACTGGAAAGCTGTTTAAATTCAAGGTTAATTTCTGCCATGTCTTAGCAAGCTAGAGTGTAAAAGGAACTTGTTAACTTAATGGAAACTTGTCTCCTAGAAATCTAGGATTAATATCAGCAAGACAGTTTTAGAATTGTTCCCTTAAAACTGAGTAGCAAGTGCTGAGCACAGGGAGAGAATCCCCGAAGGCAGTGGAATTTGAATGGGGTGGGGGCTTATAGAAAGTGTTTGTGTGAAAAGGGAACGCATGAAAGTGTTTTTATGGTTGGTAATGTTTCTCTAAATAGGGGATTTTTAAAACTACTAATTCTGAGTGCTATTAGAGCTGATAGAGGAGTAATTAAAACATCTGAATCCAGAACCAGTGCGCTGCAGTCAGTGAGAGCAAGAATCGGCCACAGTGCGTGGCAGCGACAGCAACACAAGCAAAGCAGGGTTGTCATGTCCAGGAAGCCATAAACCGAGGGAGAAGTGTGTGGGGCGTGTTGTTAAAAGGGATTTCTATTTTGAGAGAGAAAGGGTATATTTAAGACGTTTTATACACAAAATATTTTTTAAACATCCTTATGAAGCAGAGATAATCACATAAAAGATGTCTTAGTAGAAAAAATATTTGCAACAAAAGATTGATATTATCATAAAAGAGTTCCTCCAAATCTATAAAAGTATATAAATGATCTAGGGGGAAGCTTGTATCTATAAACAAGATTCTCCCAAAGGGAAAGAAAAGATTTTGTCAGTAAATATTTAAAATGATATTCGATCTTCCTCTATATCAAAGGAACAAAAATAAAATGATAGACTCATTTTATTACACATTAGTTTGACCAAAATTTTAAAGATTAAGAGACTGTGGGGGAATATACAGTATGGATGGGAGGGAAAATGATTAAACCTTATTGGAGAATAATCCAACCATAGCTATTAAAATTTCAATCATGCATGCTGTCTAGCAAATTTATGTTTATAAATTTATCTTCTATAAATATTCACATAAACGTGTAAATGTGTATGTGCATAAAATATCTGCTAGTCATGTTCATAACAGGAAAACTTAGTGTACCTAAAAGGAGTTTGAAAACGGTAGGTAGTTGTAAATAATAGACTATTCATATTATACAATAATTTTAAAAAGTGTGGTTCATCTGTCTGTTGATGTCTAGGGCAAAAACCGAAGCTTTATTTTTTTTAGTGACAATATCCAGTTATAAAATTATATGGAATGCATTTCTAATTAAGTAAAATATCATGTATGTTGTAAGTATTTGAAATGGCGTGTTTTTAACACACAGAAGTAGTTACCACTTTAGAGATATGGTGTGTTAACCAAGTCTTTAGAGCCTGGATTCTAAATTGAGGTGAGCACCCTTCAGATCCCTTCGGAGCTTGGCGCTGGCCCGGGAGCAGCAGGCTTCTGAGTCTTCCTCAGGTCTCCTGCAGAAGTGTGGAGACTCACATCCCAACAGCAGCCGCTACTCTCCTCGTTTTCCTTTTAAAGGTGCATAGTTTTTCATGTAAAACAAACACGCCCTGAGTAAGTCCTGAGTAATTTTTTCCATTTGATTAACAATCCTTGGCATATGCTCTCTGCTTTCAATTCAGAAAGGAGGATGAAGGAAAAGCCCCTGAGCCCCTTATTAATGTAGGATCTGCTGGTTTATAACAGTTCACCTAAGCCTTGGTCACGCCGGTTGGGACGGCAGACCAAGGAGTAAAGTGATCACTGTGAAAACTTGGTTCAGAGCCTCAGCTTCTGCAGAGAAGCCAGGCACAAAGAGACACAGAGAGGGGTGGGTGGATCCTGGGGGCTCAGCGGCCAGCTGGTCTAGTTAAGATGGTGAGCTCCAGGTTCAGTGGAAGACCTTGTCTCAAAAACTAGCAGTAACAATAACAGTGAAGCGATTGATAGAAGAAATTGTCCTCTGACTTCCATATATGTACCACATATGCACACATATATGCTCCTGCACAAGCAGTAAACAAATTAAACAGAGATGTAAATTCCAGCCATATACCATCTTGGCTCTGAACCTAAGTGCGCTGTCCTAGCTAACTTGTTGCGTGGTGATATTGTACGAATAGAGAGACGTGTCTTTTTCTAAAGGATAATGTACACTGTGCTCATGCTAACTGCTTACTTAGCTACAGGAGTCCCAGGAGGCCAGATGCTGAGCACCAGGACACAGCCCACTTCTCTTAGAATCATATAGGACCAAACTGAAAACTGACCGCTTGCGTCTTTATAACTCCCATTTCTAACAGGATAACCATGAGACAGCAAATTGGAAATTACTGTTAGAAAATAAATATACCCATTTGTTTTTAATGACACCATATTCTAAGAAAGGAGCTCAGTATTTTAAACACATACTTTGGATTAACAGTCCACCCCAAACTTTGATGGCAGGCATGGGTCTACCTCCAAGAATAGGCAGATTAGATGTTGATATGCCCTGGGGACCATCCTAGTCACCTAGGACTGGGCCAGTTGCTTCACCACATCTTTGGGCTGATCCCTGAGGATTCCTGAACCCTAAATACCTGCTGCTTATCAACTTTATATATAGAACATGTCCTTTAGTGGATCATTGCCCAAGGTTGGGGATCCTGTCAAAAGAGATGCATGTGTCCTGGGACCTTGAAATGCTTCCTTTGGGACTACTGGATGATGGGCATCAGGAATGTTCTGGAACTGAGGAACAGCTTCAAGAAGGGTTGGGAGTCAAGGTGGCCATTCAGCTCTGTGGCCCTTGGTAAAATTAAACCACAAAAATCAGTGCAGTTCATGGAAATCATAAAAGCAGACACCCATGTGAACAGTCGGTATGCCAGATTTTCCCTCCCAACGGTGGCAGATGGGACATTATCTTGTTCCCATAGGAAGAATTGCTTGCACAGGTTGGCTAGGGAGAATGGCTGCTGACCACTTCCTGCTGCCTCCAGTCCCTCACTCCTGAGCAAATACGGACGGGAAATCTCACAGGGTCGGTGTTCTGCCCCTGCCAACGTCCAGACCACAAACATGTTGTCTGTGCTGGATGCCCATTCGGCAGTTCTGACAACTTCCTGTTTCAGAAGTGCGTGTCCTGGCTTCCATGTGTGTGGGCTGCAGAACTCTCGGTGTTTCATATGGATTTAGCTGCTCTCCCTTCCTTCATAATTCCACCCTCAATTATGTTGATGTGATTATTGCTACTTCAGTCCCTGAATACAAACACAACTGTGTGACGGTAATTCCCAGTAACCCAGAAGTCAGAGACTGCTTATCAGTTAGAACCCATAAGATTCTCCCTCCAGCTCGTTATTTTTAGCATCTTCTTTGGCAACAGCTGAGGCTGAGATGGCTCTCTATGAATATCCATCCTTCCTAGATTTAGACAAATCCACTATGTGGCAGGCCCAGTTTATCTATCTACATTGTATTCAAAACTCTAATGCTTCTTAATCTTATAGAAGCATGCATATACTGTAAATTAAAAGTATAAAGAAGCAAAAACCACATATGCTCTATATTCCCACCGCTCAGATTGACAATGTTAAAACCTGCCCCAGTTTGCATCTCTGTTGATGTTATGAACACCATAATGTGGCAGGGGTAGGGACATTGCTTGGCTTACAGATCACAGTCCACCATGAAGGGAAGCCAGGACAGGAACAGAGATGACAGGACAGGGCTGTTTACAGATTACAGGCTTTCCTCCTTCAGCTTGCTCAGTTTAATTCCCCCCCCCCCAGGGACCCAGGAGGCACTGTGGTCACTTCACCCCCATCCGCCTCCCCAACCGGCTTGACCATGTTTTAGGTAAATTGTTTCCATGAGACTTTGGAGTTGGAGTGTTGTTTCAGTGTGTCTGCTTCCAGGGCAGTGTCAGGCCACTGTTAGCTGTGCTTGGTCTAGTCTTTCTCTGTGGCCTGTGCAGTGGAGGGAACAGCAGCAAAGCGTTGGGGGCAGGGGAGGGGGAAGGGCACACTCCTGCATCCTTATCCTTTAGTAGCCATCAAAGGTAAATGTGATGCTAATGAGAGATCCTGTCTTGAAAAACAGGTGAAGAGCAACTGAGGAATAGCACCGAGCTTATGAGGATTAATGATTAACTAAGTAGAGGTCCAAACACTGGCAAACTGTGGTGGGGAGGACATTCTAAAACTGGAGGAGCTTAATTAAGGCCTCCTGAGGCCTGCCACTTCTGATGGCAGGGCGCCGTTTTAAAGCAAAAGATGGTGCCCTCTGTGACATCTGGTGATGCCCTGCTGTTGGAAACCAGTATTTTCCCCAGGGTCCTGAGAACACAGCCCCACTGTCCTGGGCACTGACTCATCCCCATAGGAAATCTCCTGTATTGCTGGGCCCTGTGTGGTGTCTGCACAGACATGGGTTTTAAGGTGTGTGTGAGTGAGTGAGTGAGTGAGTGAGTGAGTGAGTGAGTGAGTGAGCAAGAGAGACAGATGTGTCAATCATGGTATAAAACATCTAGTGCATCAGGAGGCCTTTGGCGGTTTCTGTGAGACGGAAATCGTGTGGGAAGCCGAGTCCCTGTGTCCAGGGACCGTGCTGCCAGCATGGCAGTGAGACTTGGCAGAAGAGGTTACAAGTTTTAGATGAGAACTCAGGTGGGCACTAGGTATCACAAGGGCCCTTATGAGAGGGACAAGGAGCTCAGAGATAGAGTGTAAATGACAAGGTGCCATGACAGCTGGAAAGAGCTGGCCCCTAGCATCTGCAGGAGAGAGGTCCTGCTGACACCTCAGTCTCAGCACAGAAACATCCGTTTCTGACTTCCAACCTCCCAAACAATAACAGAATGAGCCTGTGTTGATTTAAGCCACCAAATTTGCAGGCATCTCCTGAAACTAATGCACTGTGTATTTATTTCACACGTATAATCAACAAATACATTTTCTAAGATTTATTTTCCTCTCTCTCTCTCTCTCTCTCTCTCTCTCTCTCTCTCTCTCTCTCGTGTGTGTGTGTGTGTGTGTGTGTGTGTGTGTGTATACCTATGGAGGTCACTGGACCTTCTGAAGCTTGCATTTCAGGCATTTGTGAACCAGCCACAGGAAGTTCACCCAAGGAACTGAACTTGGGTCCTCTTGAAGAGCAGCAGGTGCTCTTAACCACTGAGCCATCTCTCCAGTCCACAAAACGCATTTTAAGAGCCTGGTTTATGTGCATTTTGGAGTCCATCCATGTTTACTTGTTTTCTCATGTGCTCACCTCCAGGTTTTAGGGAAGCTCCTTTATAAAATGGGGTCTCCATCTTCCTATCTCAAAAAGTTACTATAAATTACAAAAAAAAAAAATTAAATACATCCTCTCAGAAGTTGAAATCACTCAGACATGATGTGTCTATGAAGAGCCATTTCCCTTCCCTGGAAACAGGCTGAGCCGTCAGAGGAAGTAGGCCCTGGGCACTGAGTTCTTGCTCCTGCATCAGCCCTTCACCATTTTCCAGTTGCTGCACTGAAAGCTCCTCACTCACAGCTGAGAGAAAGCAAGTGCTGTAGCTCATCTTCCCTGGGCAGCTGGAGCCCAGCCCGCTGCACTGACATCTCAGATCTATTTCTATCTGCTGCCTCCGGATGAAAGGGATGAAGAGACTGAAGTTGTTCAGTCTATATAAGCCAAAGAAAGAGCATGGTCAGATCAAAAAGGGAACATAGGAATCTTCAAAAGACTTAGAGACCAGTGGGGTCAAACCCAGGAGCAGAGAACCCCAGAGGAGCCATTGCAAAACTCAAAGCGGAAGTTGAAATCGTGGAATCAGACAGGCCTGCTAAAGAGTAGGGCCAAGGTTTCTAAAGGAAAGCAGCCAAAGGAACTGACCCCACTTTGTAGGAAGTTTTTGGATGAACTAAAACTAGAAATGTGTGCTAGGACGTGGAGAAAGTCAAACAAACAAACAAAATGGCTTTGGCAGGAAAATGACTGGCCAGAGTAAACCTACGTTCACAGGACGGTGGTGCCGTGAGAGGGACCCAGGCATGGTGGGGCTGCCCGGTGCTCAGGGGCATGCTTGCAGGGTCAGCCCTCATGGCCCAACTCCTCTCCCTGAAGCCCAGAGAACAGCCAGGATAGTGAAGAGAGAGGAAAGGATGTTCAGTGGTTTGACACAGCTCAGTGCTAGGCCCACAGCATGACATTCTAGCGCTCAGGACAAAGAGATGTGCTGTCCATCATGATCAGGCTTCCGAGTCATTTCTAAAATATTTAGAGGGAAAAAAAATGGTTAGGATTCAGCAAGCAGAGACCCAAGCCCTTGTAACCTCATTACCTTTGATTTTATTTATGTATTCATTTATTTATTATCTACAGTGTAAGGCCTTGAGCCTTACCACATCTCACCACACCATCATCTCTATCATCTCTGGGACATGATGGAGAAATATGTCCTGCTTTGCTGTAGATGCAGCCTTTGAATGTGGGGAATAGCTTTAATGAAATTTGTTTTGCTCAGTTTTCAGACAGAGGCTAAGGTCTAAGCAGTGAAGGAGAAGCCAGGACAGTGTGGAGATGTGACCCCATTCCAGAATGCCATCTGCTCCGGTTAAATCCCAGTTTAAACTGTAGTGTTCCAGCAAGCCCCCACTGAATGTCATAGCTGTGAACCTGGAATCTTAAAAATGATGGCTTCCCAAGTCCTGGACCAGCCAGTCCAGAGTCTTATTGCCTGAGTCCCACAAAGGGCTGGATTTAGCCAAGTTGTCTTCTTACTTTGCCCAGTAATTCTCATAGGAGTAGACGGCCCAGTTCAGAATGACAGAGCAATAGGAAAGAGGGTGTTGGATGGGGGAATGAAGTTTTCAGTTAGAGCAAATCCAAAGCCGACAGCATGGAAGTCAGAGTGAGGTAAAGTTTGCAGGATCTCAGAGCATTCTCAGACACCAAATAAGGACCTAGACCACAGCAGCCATGGTGAAACAGGGTCAGAGATCCCCCTATAAGCAAAGGGAAAACAGATCAGATGCCAAGAAAGGATGTGCTTTGCACTGGGGTGTTAAGGGAGGCAGAAGCGTTGGTAGCCAAACCTTAACTCCTTTAATGGCAAAGGACTTTCTGGTTTGATTAAGTTAGGCACTTGAGCTGCAGAGATGATCTCATATTACCTGGAAGTGCTGTGTTATGTGGGTTCATGGAGAAGAGGAGACAGGAGGGTTAGAGTCCAGAAAGGATAGGAGGAGGGGTAGTGGGAGGCTCCCAGCCACAGAGAGGTAGCCTCTGGAAGCTGATTCTTTTATTGTCATTATTATTATTGGATATTCTCTGTATTTACATTTCAAATGTTATCCCCTTTCTCCCCACTCCTCCCCTTCCCCCACCCCCCACTCCACCTCTCATCCCCACCTCCATCTCCCCTTGCTTCCATGAAGGTGCTCCCAGATTCTAAATAAGCCATTGCAGACTCTGATTTAGCCTTTGACCAGGACTATGAGAAATACCTTCATTACAATGTTTATTTGCTGCTTTTGTTAAGGAATTTATTTTAGCTCACGGTTTCAGAGGGCTGCATCCACAGTGTGGCGAATGCATGGTCCTTTTCAGGTCATGCAGGCTGGAAGCAGAAACAAAGGAATTATTGTCACTGGCCATCTGGCTTTTTCCCTTTATCTCTTGCATCCTGGCCAGCAGAGCCTCTCGCTGAGCAGAGACTGTCCTGGGCTTTCTTAAAGGACACCTTCAGTGCCATATGCTGCTGGGTTGTTAGGGAGCGTATCAACAATGTCATGTACAAGTGGCAGATGAGACTCCTCAGAGCCACCGCAAACACAAGAATCAAAAGATTAGTTTTAGCTGTATGATGCCAGGCTAGTGTCTGAGGGGCAGTCCTCACACCAGTTCTGAGGACTAGGGGTGTAGAACATGTTTTCTGCTTTTCTGGCCATTTGTTTTTCTGCCTTGAGAATTATCTACCCAGTTTGTCAGCCAATTTATGGATGGATGGATTTGGGGAAACTTTAGTAATTCTTTACAATTCTGTCACATGCACAGCTGACACAGACTTTCTCCCACTCCACGGCAGCCTCTGCTGTCTTCTGGGCTATGAGCATCTTTGACTGCATGTAATCCTGCTGGTCAGTCTTGTATAGATGCATTTGTGTGATTTGGATTCTTTTTATGAGGTCCTTCCTACACACATCTTGCAGAGTTTTCCCATGTTTTCCTCTGGCAATTTTAGAGTTCCAGGTCTTACAGTCAGGTTTTTATGCACTTTAATAGATTTTTACATGATAAAAGACATCCTGAGCTGTCAGGGAAATGTAGTTAAAATTCACATTAAAGTTTCATCTCACCCCTGTCTGAATGTCTTTCAACCAACAGTGGTGAGGCTGTGGGGGAGAGGAGCTGCTGTGGACAACTGGTGTGAAGTCACACTGGGAATGTCACATGTGGAATTCAGTATGCAGGTGCCTAAGGGGATGAAACAAAAACCAAGTGCCATCTGATGTGGCTGACCTGTGAAAGCAGCTCATCCACGTTAGTGCTTCACAGTAGCAGGATGCACAGCCCGCCAAGATGCCCAGCACAGAACTGAGAAAGTTCCATCCTCACACCACTGACCCCACAAAACTGTCCTCTGATGCACACATGCGTGTTCACACACACACACACACACACACACACATTGTGTCCCATATTGGCCCACAATCTTATACAATACACTCAAAAATAATAATAATAATGATAATGATAATAATACATTTTAAAGAGAAATATAAAGAGACAAAACCATGCAAGTAGCAGGAGAATGGATGAAACTCAAAGTCATCATGTTAAGCAAAATTAAGCACAAATATGACATTTTGTTTCAGATGCAGGATCTAGCAGGGTGAGAGAGAGGGAGAGAGAAATAACAGAGAGACTTTGGGAGAGGAGGAGGTCTGAATAGATGGGAGGGAATGTGGGAAGCAGAGGGCACACCGTGTATGAGGGAGGAAGGGCAGTAGTGGGGGGGGGGCAGGAGGTACGGAGAGGGTGGCGCAGGGAAAGGAAAGCCCCAGCCTATGAAATGTCTGTGTGGAAGTGGTACCGTGAACCCCTTTACTTTTTAAACAGAAACACTTTAAAGTCACCACAACTCCAGAGAGAATTAGAATAAACAAGTTGGTAGCACGGGAAAATTCAGGCCTGTGTAATGCCGCCATTTATAATGACCGGAGCCGCCAAGCGTGTGAATGCTGAGCCTTATTCAAATCAGCCTCCTACTGATGGACACTTCCAGCCAGAGGCCCGGTGACTGCTGTTCAGTGTATGGGACAGATTTCTCCCTGGGGTCAAGGCTGGGCAAGCAGGCTGTTTCCAACTTCTCTCCTTGGCGGGAAGGCCTGGTGACGCTAGAGATCCCATGGTGTTAACAGATCCTTTCTCATACAGAAGTTACCGATGCGCACCGTGTGGGCAGGCGGCAGGCGAGCAGTAGGCAGCTCTCCCGCGCTTGTGCACCAGGGGGTTGTTTGATCAGTGTGTGTGTGTGTGTGTGTGTGTGTGTGTGTGTGTGTGTGTGTGTTTGTGTTGCAATGCTAGGGGCTTGAACCCAAGGCCTTACACATGGCAGACAAGCGCTACCACCAGTTATATGCCTAGCCATTATTTAACTTTTCCTTCTATAAAAGGCAGGATCTAACTGACTTGCTCAGGCTGGCCTTGAACTTTCAATTCTCCTGTCTCAACCTCCCAAGGGCTACCATTATTGATTCTGGGTTTTGGTGTGTGTGCTCATGTGTGCAAATGCACAGGAGTACATGTATACTCACTTGGAGGCAGAGGTCAGGCTCGGGTTCTTCCTTAGGACTCTGCCCACTTTCATTTATCTGACATGAGGCAGGGATATATCACTGGCCTAGAACTTACCAATGTTAACATTGTTGGCCAGTGAACCACAGGGATGCATATGTGTCCACACAGCGAGAGCTGGGATGACAAGTTCTGCCCGGCCTATTCACTTGGGTCCTGGAAATGAATAAGGTCCGCACACCTACACAACCAGTGCTTTTCTGTATCCCCCAAGCTTTCCACTCTGATTTTAAATCTCGTTTAGAACGCTCATCTTAATAATATTCCACGTCTGTATCTTACATCACTATCGTTTAAAAGTGATGAGGCTCCAGAGTGAAGGCCTGGGTAACCACGCAGAAACCCAGGTCTACTGTCTCCTACCCTTAAGGCTGATTGTGGGGTCCCTAAGTTTTGTTATTATTGTTCTTTTGTTCTTATACCTTGAAACTGTCTTATGTAGCCTAGGCTGGCTTTGAACTCCTAATCCTCCTGCCTCCACGTCGAACATTCTGTGATTATAGGTGTATAAAACTACGCAGTTTGGTTTTGCCCCACATTGAGAGTGTACACACCTCAGCTAATCATTGGTTTCCTAAAACCAAGCCATGTCCCCCAGAATCAGACGGTCATGCAACAGAACTGTATGCAAAGAGGACCTTCAGACGTCGGGGTCCTTTGTGGGTGAGGAGGGACTCTGCTGACTTTCCAGGTGACTCTGCTGAGACGTGTGTCATACTGTGTCTCACACCAGCCATTTCCCATCGTGGAGAGCGGACTGTCCAGTGAGAGGCCCCTGGTACCAACTACTGTATATTCCCTGGTCTCTCAGGAAGGTGGAGATGAAGCTGCTGATGTGGTTACTGCTGGGGAGGGGAGACAGAGACAGACAGAGGCAGAGAGACAGAGAGACAGACAGAGACACAGAGAGACAGAGACAAAGTCAGAGAGACACAGAGACAGACAAAGACAGAGAGTCAAAGAGACAGACACAAAGACACAGAGAGAGACAGAGGCAGAGAGAGAGACACAGAGGCAGAGAGACAGACATAGAGACACAGAGAGACAGAGAGAGACAGACAGAGACACAGAGAGACAGAGGCAGAAAGACAGACATAGAGACACAGAGAGACAGAGAGAGACAGACAGAGACACAGAGAGACAGAGGCAGAAAGAGACAAAGACAGAGTAAGTGTGTGTGTATGTTATGGGCTATCTTCTACTTCTGAGCTATCTCTCAGTTTTAGAGGCAGGAGGGCACGTATTTACAGGGCTGACTTTCATGTGAATAGCAAGTATTCCCTGTCAGCCTGGGCCCATGGAAGGAAGGCAGCAATGACTTTGTCAGTTGACTGAAGCATTCTCAGGCAACGTGTCCGGACAAGTCCCCACTTACCTCATACCCAGAGGTGATTGTGACCATAGCTACGCTGAGGCATAATATTTGGCCTGCTTGTCAACATCATTTCTCACGCTGCCTCTCCGTTCCATCCTTGACCCCACTTTCTTTTGTCTTCTCTTTCAGTAGCCCTATTGCATAGGTTTGGGACTTTAATTCAGGCCATCTGTGCCTCAGTCTTTCAGAAATGGGCAAGTCCCCCTTTCCTCACCCAGTTCCCAGGAGTCAGAGTTGCATGATGTGTACATCTCAGTGACACCAGTGACAGGTGGCCAGGGGCAGGGTGAGAAACTTCCAAATCTCTGTTGGCCTTGCCTAAACCATCCCATACCAACACCCAAGTTTAAGCAAAAGCTGCATGCACACTCTCCAGACACCCACTCCAGCCTGCCCCAGGCTATGTTGCCACCTCCCCCTGAAGAGTTGAGAAGGTCACAAGGACTGCAGGCCCCCAGGAGTGTGTCTGCCGCTGAGCCTAGCCCACATTGTGTCCTCCATCAGAGAAGACTGGCCCAGTATCCCGCCAACCCCTCAAGCTTGGAATGTGGGCACTGAGCTGAACGAAATGGAGTCCTTTCCTGGCTCAGATTTTCATTTGTGAAGAGAGAGTAATGCCTGGTTTCCTAGGTGACCTGAGGACTTGATTCACGGAAAGCACTTAGCCAGGCCTGCATGCTAGCCCATCACCCACTGCATCAACAAAGTGAATGAATGTCATGGTCAGGGTTTCTATTGCTGTGGTGAAACATCGTGACCAAAGTAACTTTGGGAAGAACAAAGGGTTTATTTAGTTTACCCTTCTACATCAAAGTTTACCAGGATAGGATTCCAGTAGTCAGGAACCCAGAGGCAGGAACCCAGAGGCAGGAGCTGATGCAGAGAGCACAGAGGATGCTGCTTACTGGCTTACTCCTATGGCTTGCTCAGCCTGCTTTCTTAGAGGACCCAGGACCACCAGGCCTAAGCCGGCCCCACCCACCATGGGCTGGGCCCTTCTCCATCAATCACTGATTAAGAAACTGACCTACAGCTTGCCTACAGTCTGATCTTATGGAGGCATTTTCTCAACTGAGGCTCCCTCCTCTCGGATTACTATGGTTTGTGATAAGCTGACAGAGATCTAGTCAGCACAACGAATGGATGGATGGATGGATGGATGGATGGATGGATGGATGGATGGATGGATGGGCGAGTGCAAATTGAGTCTTTACAGATATGTTGTAAATTTTCACTTAGGTTTGATTATTGAAATCTAGAAATGACCAAATACTCGTTTATTTTTTAATATAACACTTAAGATTATTTATTTGAAAACTCCATTCCTGCATGCAGTAATGTATTTTGAGCTTTTTCATTCCACTCCTTGAGTGGAGTGACTCCTCATAAACGTACCCCCATCACTCCTTCTTCTGACTCCGCATGTATCCATCCCTACCCCAATTTTATGGGATTTTGCTGTTGTTTGTTTTTGTGACCCCCTGAGTCCAGTCTGGAATCATCCAGTGCAGCATGTCAGCCTAGCACGGGCTACTCCCTTAGAGAAACCGCCTGTTCCTCTCCCGGCAGCTCCTCAGCTAGGCATGGGAGCTTGGGACCTCTTCTCTCTCGATAGGATGTCCATTCGGCCGCAGCTGCTCTGAGTTCGTAACTACAGTGATCCTGCAATGTCCAGAACACACTAAAAACACATTTCTAATGTGTACATGTTACACTTGTAGCTACACCTGCAGAGTCAGGAGTGAGGTGGAGGATCATGAGTTCAAGACCAACCTGGGCTACCTAGTAAGGTCCTCTCTAAGCAAAGAAAATTAAGCATGACTGTCTTCAATGCCTTATATATGTGTTTTCCACCTTGAAATGCTTCTATTCCTCCAGGACTATACTTTGTTATATGAAGAGGCAAAATACTTTCAACTTCAGCCAATGTTGTTGGAGATGGAGCGGTGGAAACAAGACAGAGAGACTGGTCGCTTTTCCCGGCCCTGCGAGTGCCTCGTGGTGCGTGTGGCCCCAGACCTTGGAGAAAGGATCACGCTCAGTGGGGACAAGTCCTTGATAGAAGAAGTGTTTCCCGAGATCGGGGATGTGATGTGCAACTCGGTCAACGCAGGCTGGAATCACGACTCAACGCATGTCATCAGGTTCCCCCTAAATGGCTACTGCCACCTCAATTCAGTTCAGGTAAGCCATCTGGTGGCATGTGGCTTCAAGGCAGTTCGTGCTTTCACTCAACCTGAACTCTGCTGCTGCCTTTCCTCTGGGAAGCTGAGGAACTCTGATGCTCAGTGCTTGTGCTGAGTAGGTGGTTTCTCAGCCTCTGCTACCTCCATCCCATAAATCCACAAGTCTTTGCTGAGTACCCACTATGTGTGTGCCTGCTGTAAGTATGTGTACCTACTGTGAGTGCAGGAGATACAGAAGAGAACAAGATAGACAACAGCTCTGTGTTTGTAGACAAAAGTGATGTTGGGGCAGACATTAACCAACATAAATGCTGCCCAAATAGTAGTAAGAGAACATCTGGGGCACAGTGTTTGTGTCAGCATTTGTCACTGTAACAAATACCAGAGAGAAACAACTTGAAATATTTTGGCTCATGGTTCCAGAGGTGGTCACTGGGTTTTATTGTTTCTTAGTGTGGTAGAGAAAAGTTGCTCATCTCATGGTGGCAAAAAACAGGACAGGGCCCAGGCCTAAGTACACTTAGGGGTACACCCTCACGTGAGCTACCTCCTTCCACCAGACTTACCTCCTAACATCCCATTTGGTGTGAACTCATCCTCTGACTGTCCAGCAGCTGGAGACCAGACTTTCAGTATTCAAACCTTGTGAGGCGCCCTTCACACAGCCCCTAGTGGTCTTCCATTATAAAGACCCCTAACCCTCCGCCTGTTCGCCCTTCACACACAGCTCCTAGTGGTCTTCCATTATAAAGACCCCTAACCCTCCGCCTGTTCGCCCTTCACACACAGCTCCTAGTGGTCTTCCATTATAAAGACCCCTAACCCTCTGCCTGTTCAGTGCTACCGAGGCTGCTGCTTGAAAAAAGGGAGTCATAGAGTGAGCATGGGCTAGCACATGGTATCAGGGATGATGGGAGACAATCCTGGTGAACCTTAGAGGGCTGCCAGCACGCTGGATCTTCTGTGGGGCTGGGGAGCGGGTGTTTGGCACTGGGTTCATGTGCTTCTGTGAGACAAGGGGAAAGCCGATGAGGGATTTTGAGTAGAAGAGTGAGCTACCATAACTTGTGTTTCACAATAAACACTCCAGGGCACAGGGATGTAGATCCCTTGGTAAAGCGCTTACCCAGCATGCGTTTGGCACTAAGTTTGATTCTTAGTACCTCATACGCTCTGGTGCATAGCTATAATTTTAGCACTTGGGAGTTCGAGGCAGGAGGATCAGAAAATCAGGATTAGGCCAGAGAGAGGACTCAGTGGTTGGAACCACCTGGCTGACGAACATTGCTTGATTCACAGCTGCCTGCAAGTCTAGCTCCGGGATCTTGTCTCCTGGCTTCCTGGGGACTATTGTTAGTGACACACATGCTGACAAGAAGACATGCATATAAATAAAAACAAAATTTAAGAGAAATTCAAGTCATCTTCAGCTAATAAGCAAACCCGAGGCCAACTCTGTCTACATGAGACCCTGTCTCAAAAAAAAAGCCCTTTAGCAGCAGACAAGGAAGCAGGTTACCGAGCAGTGGTCTGAAGACAGCTGAGAAGTCTCCGAGCATTGGCCTCAAGTGTTTCTGACTGTGACGAGGGTTTGTAAAAAGTTTTTAACAGAACTGGAGAGGAATTGTCATTGTTCTGAGGTGGAAGCATCTTTGGAGAGGATCCTGGTTTAGACCATGTGACGTGCTGTATGCCTTTAATACTGATAAATGTTTTCATCTTAGCTCAGTGTGCTGAGCATCAGTCGGCTTCTCTAAGGCTGGACCAGTAGGTCACTGCCCTCGGACAACAACTCTAGCAGGCAAGCTTTGCTAGTATGCCTGTCAGAGTCACCCCTAAGTCTCCCCCGAGGAGCTCTGTGACACTGGAGCTCCGTTAAGAGGCAGTATTCCAAAACGTCCCCCCAACTCATTGTTTAGTCAACAGTGGTAAAGTGCTCATCCAGCCCGAATGGCCCCTATCTGGGCTCCATCCCCAACACCACTAAGGACTCTTCAAGAGTTAAAAGGCTAGAAACGCTCATGGGATCATACTGCCTCAGAGGAATTGTTACATCCTGTTTATACTTTTCAAAGTATACTCAGCCCCCGGGAACACCTTTCATCTGATGCACTAGCCAGACGGCTGTGCACATTTCACCTGAATCACCTTCCTCATTCCCAACCCATTCCTGCTTCCGACTCCACCCACCACCAAGAGATAGACACATATCTGTCAGTACACAAAGACTAGGGACAGGGTATCAGATACTGATACACTCAGTCATTTAAGCATTCCCAAAAGGTTTCTAAACGTAACAGCGTCTGCCTTGTGAGTTAGCTCAGTGGGAAGAGGTGCTTGCTCGCCTTCAAGCCTGTTAACTTGAGTTTAATTCCTGGCACCCACACAGCAGGAGAGATGACTCCCACAAATTGTCATTTGACCCCCATGGTCACTCACACACACACACACACACACACACACACTGAATACTTTAGTAAATAAGCAAATGGGAAAAAAAATAGAAGAAAAGCAGTGACCTCCTAAGCTGTGTGCATATGGCACTGGGACAAGCACTGGACCACAGAAGCCATCAGGTCGTTCCACATACTCGTCACATTCCGTGCATCATAAGCTCTGGGGGGAAAGACCACTCGGTGTTCATAAGATCCCTGGGAAGTCAGCATCAGAATAAGGTTCGTTCCTGTCTGATGGCTCCTCATGCTTACATGGCCTCTCCTAGCGGGGCAGAAGATCCGTTCGAAGTACACTGAGGAGCTCTCACTCAGCCTCAATTCCATCCTCAGCGTCATCTACTCAGAGAGCTGTTTTCAACCATTGTACTCCCCTGCCACCAGAGCATCTGCAGCTTGAGCATAAGGACAGACCCCAGCATCCTGTGACGCAGATGTGCGCACGAATTCACCTGCGCAAACAGCGATACCCCGGGAGGGCTGCCACTGTCCTCAGTCTCCAGTCTGCATGTTTGGAGCATAGGCTTGTTTTTCCAAACTCATCTAGTACATTATTTTGCTTCTATGTCACATATGAAAGTTGGTGATGAACAGCAATAATTTAAGAGACCGGAAATGTTGCTTAGCGGCAGAGAGCTTGCCGAACATGCGCGGGATCCTAGGTTCAATACCCAGTGCTACAATGAATTAGAACCAGGATTGCTTTGCAGGCCGAGTGCGAGTGGACTCCCGACCGGGCTACAGCGATGGCCGCCAGCAAACCTCACTCTCCCCCAGCGTGTCAGACATGTACCAAATGCAAGGATTTGGCTGGCATTTGACTTCAGAGTTAAACAGCCGCTCACGAAGCCTACACTGGATGTTTCCAGTATCTTCTTGTTTGTTTGCAGCATCGGGCTGAAAACCACTGTCTTGTACATGTGGAGCAAGCACTCTGCGGCAGACCGACAGCCCCTGTTAGAAATAGGGTATTTTGGGGATATTTTCTAATAAAAAACTCTGCCTTCATTCTTGAATGTCCATGAACTGAGCTTTAGAACACATCTTTGGTATGTTTATATGGCCGATGAACTTGCCTTGTCCGTAAGCAGACTCCTGTTTTGTTTTGTTCCAGGTCCTCGAGCGGTTGCAGCAAAGAGGATTTGAAATTGTGGGATCCTGTGGAGGAGGGGTAGACTCGTCCCAGTTCAGTGAATATGTCCTCCGACGGGAACTGAGGCGGACACCTCGAGTACCCTCAGTCATCCGGATAAAACAGGAGCCACTGGACTAAACAGAAATAGCTCTTATGCAAAAAGAAAACATACACAACCAATAACAATATGAGACAAGGGACATTTGTGTGCAGCTGGGACAGTAAACCAAGCTCTGAACCTAAAATTGAATAAAAGACATTTATATCCACTAGAACTCACACCTGTATTCATATGGGAACAATTGGAATCATGATATCCTCAAGATGTAAAAAAAAAAATATATATATATATAAATATATATGTCAAAAGGTAGGAAATGCAGAGAGAGAGAGAGAGAGAGAGAGAGAGAGAGAGAGAGAGAACACTGCAGTGGATGATGTGATGACCATGGGTGTCCTGGGCTTCTGAGGTCTCTGTCCAATAGAAAAGCCATGAGCAAGGAGGACAGAAATTCCTTACAGCTTCATAGCCAACAGCCATCCATGTTTCCTTTATCTTTCTTCCTTTTCTTTTTTCTAAACAAACAATACAAAACACCTCGGGCTGGTGTTTCTTTATAAGTGGAGGTTTCATGTCTGCTCAGGTGGGACCAGGAGGGAACTCGGATGACCGCTCAAGAGCACACGGCACTGGACGTACGGTAGACAGGACCTTGGGACTGCAGTCTGTCCACCGCACAGCCACGACCTTTCCTTGCTTGTTAAGCTGACCGTTTGGCAGAGGGGCCAGAGTTATTACTTGCTAGAGATCTCCAGTTTCAGTCTCCTGCTTTCCTACAATTTTTTCAGATTTTATAATGTATTAAATACAATAAACTCTGTTTTAAAAAATGAGACCTGTGTAGAACACACGTGTTGGGATGAGAATGAATTAAAATGAATTTTTCTTTTTTTTTTTTTCTCTTGTGTTGAACATCAAAAAGCAGTCTTTACAGCTGGAGCTAGCTTTAAAGTCAAAAAGCACAAAAAAGATAAGGATGTAGCAATTTGTTCTAGACAGTTTTCTTCCAACTTAGCCACTGTTTCCTGCACTTTGTTATTCTATCTTGTTGAATAAGATAAAACACTTTGTTTTTTCTTGAGGAGAATGAGGGAACCAGAGCCTCATTCAAGCTAAGTGTGAATTCCACCACTGAGCTCCTTCCTCAGCCCCATCTCTGTGTCTGATCCTCCTGCCTCCATCTCAGATTCCGGGATTACATGTTTGCACCACCATGCCTAGACTCTAGTCTTTATTCCTGCAAACGTTCGAGTCTCACTTAGGTCTATTGCTGTAGAGGTGACCAGACAAGTATTGTGTGGGTGGCTTAGCATGTGTTCTTGCTTGTGATTCAGGGTTGCTCAAGCACATACTGATCTTGGCTGGTCTGTCCCTGCTGTATATAATGCCATGCAGGGAACCGGCAGGGCTATGATGTCCAAGGCAGCTTATCCAGGTGGCTGTCAGTCATATGTCTGTGAGGATCCCTGTGGCTAAGACCCTTCATCGACTTGTCTCTGTAAGTACTGAGAAGCAAGCTATGAAAAGCGCAGTCCTGTGCTGTGGCTCTGTTCTGTTTTCTGAACGTACACTACTAGTTCAGACGGAGAAGAAGGACATAAAACCCACCTGCTGGGGAGAATAACAACACAGTTTGTTATCAGCCAACTTGAATCCACTATGTTATCAGCCAAAAGAAGGGTGTTATAACTTTACAAGTAATAAGGAAAATGTTGGAGCCAAAGCAATGGCTTTCTTATCAGCCAGAAAGGTACAAACCTGGAATTTCCATCTTACTTTAAAACAAAGTCCTCAGCCTTTTCAGGGCACTGGTGACTCAAGTCTCTGTCCTGCTACCTTTCTTTCTTACATCCTCCTTCCAGACACCCCAAGCATCTGGCATGCTGCTAAGATTGGCAGGTAAGCTATAGCGTGGTTTGGGTGCAGTGATGCCCCTCTGGTGATGGGTTCTTTCCACCCTGAACTTACCTTCCTGTTTTAAATTAAAAAGTCTGTGCCTGAGGCCAGCAGTAATGAAAAGATCATTGCTACTGGGATGGAAAGTAAACCATGAATGTCTGCTGCCCCTCAGAACCACAGAGGCAGCCCGAATGCTGACTTTCTTTAGTGATTGCCAACAAGGCTGCCACATTCTTCTGTAATGTCCTCTCAGATGAGACTAATAAACCCCAGGATCTGACACAGACAGCCAGGGCTGCCCTGCCAGCTGCTCTGGCATTCCTGTACTACTGCAAGAATGAAATTTCACCCTGGTTCTTACTAGCAATCTATTTTCATTAGACAAGACAGCTCCAAAACAGTAAAACAAGGGCCCTGCTCTGGGATTCCACTGGTGACAATCAAGTTTGCATTAAGTGCTGGGGAGATATGGCTCAGTCATTGAAGTGTGCCTTGCAAACATGAAGATAGGAGTTTGAGCCCCAGACCCCATGCAAAAGTTAGGATCAGCGACAGGACACACTTACAAGCCCAGCACTGGAGAGACGAAAGGTGGAGACAGGCAGGTTTCAAGAGCCTGCTGGCTGGCCGACCTAGTCAGCTCAGCAAAATTGCAGGCTATGGAGAAATCCTCAAACAAAAAGGCTGAGAAATGGCACTGTGCCTTCACACAAGGCATACATGTACCTACACACACATGAACCAACACTTGATGCTTATCAGCACCATCTCTGCAGTTAGAATTGCCTCCCCCAAAGTACTTGCACCCCACAGATTTGTGTGCCCCAACTGTGACTTTTTGGTCTTTTTTAAGTTTTTAAGGACAGTATATGTGACTCCAACCCCAGGAAACTGAGCTCAGTGGAACTGAGCCCTTTGTATTCTTGATGGTCTTAGTTCTAGCAAGATCTCCAGACCCTCATACTTCAGGAGCAGTGAGTAAGTGGGCCACAGCCTCAAAGTCCCACCCGCTTCTGCTTCTCACTCTCCAATGTATATGCAAATCACATGCAAAGCTGACCACGTGACCTCCTTGAGGGTCTGATCAAGCAGTGCATGTGATAGTTATCAATAGTGTCTCTTTAGACTGCCGAGAAGTTTCCCTTTGAGAGGAGGACTCTCAGTGTCCCCCTGTAGACCCATCTAAAGAGTCTAGCTCACTTCTTTTGTAAGACAGTGTAAGGAATTGGTTGGATCTGCTCAACTGGTCCCTTGGTAGAGTCAGAGTTTCTTTCTCTGAAGGAACACTGCATAGCTGATGTCACATCCTTCCTGCCTCATGTCCTAAGAGTTGCCTTGGTCCTTGTTAGTGATGACACGTTTTATTGTGGTTGTTGTTATAGTTTGAGACAAGCTGTTACCATAGAGCCCTTGAGGGCCTGGAACTCTCTATGTGGAGCCTGACTCTGCCTCCTGAGCACTGGGAATAAAGATGTGTCACCATGACTGGCCAGTTTTCACCTCATGCATAAAGTGTCCTCCGCCAGATGGAAAACCTGGTTTTTCTCTTAATAGTTATTAATTAATCCATAAGGTGATAGTATAAGACTCTATGAATCTATTTCCTCCACATAGGTGTCTGACGGCTTTACCATGCATTGCCAGTATTTTGTTATGAATTTTTACCTTGTTGGTTATAAAAATCTTAAAAGTGTACTTCTTTGAATAGCTAAACCATTGATTTTTAAAATACCATATATATATATGGTATTTTAAATATATATATTTCTTTTATATATATAAAAGAAAAATACATTTGTTTAGCCTGGGGCAGACAAATCACAGTCTCTGACCTGCCCTTTCTTAAGAAATACTTTGGAAAAATAAAGCAAGCCCAAACCAGTTTCCAGATCGTGGGTTAGTTTCTATGTAGAAATAAGAACCATGCACTACCATGTACTGAGCATGCGCAGTGCGCCAGGTGCTGCACAGCCTTTTCCCTTTTGGTGCCTCATTTCCTCTTCTTGGGACTTGGCTGTTCCATTTTTCTCAAGTCACTGAGACTCGGACACATCAAGTAAAAAGCACAGTAGAAGTTAATGTTCCATTGAGCTTTTTTATAGGCAGGCTTAAAGGAAACCACAGCACTGAGGGGAAGTAAGTTTCAAGTTGTAACAAAGGAATACAAACAGTCTTTTTTAAAAATCACATTTATTTCTGTATTTGTATGGTAGTGTTGTGTGCAAACCTATCGTGTGGAGGTCCATGAATAAACTGTGGGAGCCAGTTCTTGCCTTCTGTGATGTGGGGCCTGGCTTTTCAGACTTGGAGGCAAGTGCTTTCATCTATTGATCCAACTCTCTGATCTTAAAATGGATTCTTTAAGACTTACTTTTGTGAGGAGGCGCCCTAAGAAGCTGATCCCTTAGAGCTGGAGGATAAACAGCATAGAAACCACCTAATGTGGGTGTTGGAAACTAAAGTCCACTTGCTAACTCTTTATCATATTGTTTAATAATAAAGATCGGAACCCTGGTCTGGTTACTGACACTAGTAAGCTGCTGCCCCATTAGAGCTGTGTGCCACACACACACACACACACAAGGATGCACACATGCACACATTCACACTTTTGAGTAGCGCCTGACACTTAACTCTGGTTTTCCAAGTAATGCAAAGGTGACTTTTGCACTACACTATATGACACTAGAGGAAAATGTCCAAATAAGAATCACATCCTTGACCAACAAATGTGAACCTACAATGAAAGGCCGAAAAGACTTGGCCCTGAGTATGTTAAGCACTATCTTCTTCAAGTGGTTTACAAAAGTGTTCCCAGTGGCACATTTAAAAGACACGCAGGGTTACAGGTTCTGGATGGGTACCACTGCCACCTCTTCCCATGGGTTCCTGACTCTCAACCTCAGAGTAGCCAGAGACGCTTTTAACAACACCCACCCAGATGATGGTTGGACCAGACGAGCCTGGGAAGAGCTGAAGATCGGCATCTTCCCCTACCCACCCCCACTTACAGAACCAAGAACCTGGAGGAGCTTCTGGACCACTTTGTGATGCGCCTTTTTCTGACATCACTGATGTCCCCTAGACAATGCTCTCAGTGCGTTAGCTTTCCTTGACTGTACCAAAACCTTCACTTATCAACGGTGAAAAGGAAAAGGCTAATTTTGTTTCGTGGTTCAGAGACTCTGGTCTATAGCACTTGGGTCTGTTGCTCTGGACATCATCACTGACAGCAGCCAAGAAGCAAGGGAAGAGACTGTATCCCAACATCTCCAGACCCAACTTCCTCCCACCAGACCCCTCCATTGAAATGTCCAAGAGTGCCACAGGCTGGTGACCAAGTCAGCAACACGTGGCCTTTGGGGAATATTCAAGTCAGCTGCTCTCTGTCATTCTTAAAGGCCATATTGAATTGAATGTTTCAAATGGCAGTTTTGGCAGGAAGGCATGATCTGGAGAAGCACTCAACCAAAAATGATCCCAAGAGCCTTTAGCCTTTCTAAACTAGGTAAGAGAAGGAACTGATCATGAAACAATACAATTATTCCACCCACTCAAAACCAGCACAGAGCAGACACAAACGCCTCTACCACCTGACCGTAGGTGGGCAGGAATCCACCTAGGGCCATTTATTTCCAGTTGCTTTGAAACTTAAATGCTATTTTAAACTTTTAGAATCCTCGGGGATCTGTAAATCTACAATCCTAACCTTTTATCACAAACTCCTGTCTGTGCTGCCGTGCCCCTCAGAGTCAGGGTGCCCAACCAGCCTGCCTCTCATACAGTTCCCCGGAACTCTGAGTGTGATTCATACAGTGCTTGCCATGATTCCCAATCTTCCTGCAGGGAGGAAGAACAGGCTGTACAGGCATGAAATCAGACTGTTAACTAATAGAACTGACAAGACCAGAAAAAGCCCAAGTACACTCTATTGTAAACCTGGGCCCTCGACAGGGAAAGCAGGTTCTAGAAGCCAGAGATCAAATCCTTGTCACAGAAGAATTGAATTATTTGGAAGAGCAGTAAGACCAGTAGGGACAGTTGATTCCATGACTTGTGAGGTGGATTCCAAAGCTCATCCAAAGGTCTGAAACTCATTTAACACAGCAGGCACGGTTACTAGTCAGAGAAAATAGTAAGAAGCAGATAGAGCAGGTGCACTAAAATGTAATTTTGTAATCACTGATTTTTATTTAAAACGTTTCAATGTGGTTTTATTCTGGCTTGGCATGGAGATACTCACCTTTAATCCTAGCTCTCTTGAGGCGGAGACTGGCAAAGCTATATGAATTTGAAGCCAGCTTAGTCTAAATAGTGAGACACGTCACACACACAAGGGAATAAAAGGGCCAGTTGTTCTGTAAATAATACCTTCAAATGTTTGGCATCTTAAGTATATTATATACAGAGAATTTGAAATTCTAGGCGGGTAGCCCATTGATGAAAACAACTCACCTATGGCTCTTACATTAAACAGAATAGATTTGTTTCTATAACAGAATGTTGATCTACATAACCCTTCTCTGAGATTATAATTTCAAAATCAGGGCTATTTTTCATAGTTCTAGGTGGAAAAAAAACTAAACACACACACACACACACACACACACACACACACGTACATATGCACACTCACTGTTGTGGAACTGGTTCATTGCTTGTATTATATTAATTGAGTTCCCAAAATTTCACAGGAATTTGCATGTGTACATGTAAGACATGGAGGGTCCCTGCCCCCAGTTGGTTTCGATTGGTGAATAAAGTTGCTGCTGGCCAATAGCTGGGCAGGGCGACAGAGGCGGGACTTTTAGGATTCTCCCAGGAGGGGAAGAAAGCAGAATTGTCAAGCCAGAAAAAAAAAAAAATAATAAGATCCAGGCTTGAGGATTCCGGTTGGTGTCCTGCTTGTGAGGATTCCGGTTGGTGTCCTGCGCGTGGTGTTTGGTCGCGTTTCCCAGGCGAAGCATAGCTAAAAGCTTACGGAGTAAGTGGAAAAGGAAGATGCGCGCTGAGAAGAGAAACAAGAGTGCGCCAAGGGAGCTCAACAGACACAAAAATATTCTCAAAGTTGACGATGATGCTTTTATAAAAGATGGTGAAGAAATAGCAGCCATGGTGGTCCCCAAACAGTGCCAGGAGAAAATGCAGTGTGACGCGGAGGATGCAAAGATGGCATGAAAACGGAAACTGAAATGAAGAGAAATAAAGACTTCCAGACCAGAGGAGCCGGGCATGCTGCTGTGTCCCTTTAGTCCCAGAGGAAGAGGCAGGTGGATCTCTGTGAGTTCAAGGCCAGCCTGTTCTCAGTGTAACTGCAAACAGAGAATCTCTGTACTGAAAAAACAAGCAACAAACAAGAAACCAGAAGCTATTTGCATAGTTTAGTTTGGACTTTACTCTGTAATTCAAACCAAATGACTCATTTGTGCCGGGAACTTGAAGAGAGATCTTTGGTGATGAAAGAACGAAAGAACGTTATGCTGAAGTTGTAATTAGACACTGCCTGATGGATTGTTAGACCTCAATCTCATGAGCATCAGTGCGGCTATAATTATGTGATCTTATAAAATGGCCGCTATACTTAGTGCCTCAGATTAAACATGGCTGTATCAACAAAGTTTGGACAGAAAGCTATGATATTGTCATATGCAAAAATAGGGTATCAAGGGGCTGAGGAGGACTCCTGTAGGTGGCTCAAAACGAGCTCCCAGGGATGCGCCCTGCTGTGGCCTTCACTGGCACCTGCGTTCATATGAACAAGTACCTCACCCACTAATAACTAAAGTAAAAGTCTTACAAAGGACGTCAGTGGATCTTACAAGTAGTGCTTACTTGAAGTGCTTGTTTTTTTTAATAATTCATAATAACATATTTTGTGTGGAAAACAAAAGATCTAGGCTTGCGGCTGCAGAAGGGAAAGCATACAATCATGTAAGAGCAGGGGAAGGGTGACCCCAGCCCTCCCTCCGTCACTGGGTCTAAGGTAGTGGGAGTTTGGGAGTGGCTCAGCAATTGAGCTGGTTAAGGCATATTTCATAAATATAAGACTGCGTGCATCTCTCTCTCCCTCTCTCTCTCCTCCCCCTTCCCTCTTCCTTTCACCCCCTCTGTGTGTGTGTGTGTGTGTGTGTGTGTGTGTGTGTGTCCTTCATTCAAGAATTCAGAGTCTTGAGGCAGGTAACAAGGAACTTGTTTCACCACTGGGGACATCAGAGTTGGTTAATCTGATATAGTTGGTGAACTATAGCTACACACACACACACACACACACACACACACTTCAACTTGTAAATGCAAGTTCTTAGCTACTACTGCAGCACCGTCCTTCCCCACCCCCATCTTCCCACCACATGGTCATACACTCATCCTCTGAAACTAAGCAAGCTGGGTTAAATGTTTTCTTTTAATGTTGCTTTGGTTACATTGTCTCTACACAGCACTAGTAACCCTAACTAAGGCACCAGCTCCTGAAGGAAGCACCTCCTAAACATTACTCTTTGTCTCTCCATCCCAACCACCACTCTTAATGCCATGTCTATTCCATTCTTCCTACCCGGGGCCATTTCTATGTGCTCTCCATTCATTTGGCTGGTGAGAGGTGAAGTGCTGCCCCCTATAGTCTGGCCTTTGCATTGCAGCCTAGCCACATGGGCTGTAAGGTCTTTCCTCCCTGCTTCATCCCATGTCTTCCGTATAACATTCGGTGGCCTCTTCAACCTACCCTGAAGACCGTCACGCCTTCTCTTCTGCTGGTCACCACATAACATGTGTTTTACATATGTCAACACATATCCGTGTTTTGGAATACCATTATCGTCTAGTTGATTTATTTTATCACCTGCCACCCACACTTAAAGACCTCTTTGTCGATCACCAGACTCCACTTCCTCTCAGCAAAGGGATCCTTCTCTCCAGATCCAGAGCATTTTGTTTGAATTGTATATTCACTAACATAACAGCCACCTTTAATCTCCAGTGAGAGAAATCTGGCTTACTTTCAGTACCTAGCGTGTGTTAAAGAAATACGGTTTTTGCACCTTAGAATTCGTTAATTCAGTTCAAACCCAGGACCACTTGAGTCTTCCTTCCCTTGTCTGTGGTGCTCAGAGGTGTCCATGCATCAGGTTGTGAACCTCATGTTAGCCAGGCCTTCCCATGTCTTTACTGGTATGGCACCTACTTCTGAATGGAAAATCTTTAATTTCTTCAAAATTTTGAGGAACAGGAACAAGATGCTCAAAGAGGGTCTGGTATACAAGACAGCTGGAGAGAAAGAAGGGCCTGTAAGGGTTTCCATGACGAACCAGTTGGTGCTCTTCCCAGGACTGAAAAGAGGTTGGGACTCAGGTTTCTCTCTTCATTGCTTGGAGAGATTATTCATACTTTTTCTTTTTTCTTTAAAACTGGATCTTACTATATAGCCTGGCTATCCTGGAACTCACTCTGTAGACCAGGCTAGCCTCTAACTCACAGGGAGCCACCTAAATGTTGAGACTAAAGGCTGGTTTGATTGTTCATTCTCTTAAGCACCATGCCTTGTTGGCTTAGATTACTTATTGCTTTTTCAGGGACCCTTGGCTCTATCCCAGGCACCCAGCAGGTGGTTTGCAACCACACAGAAAAGTTGCAGGATCCAATGTCCTCTTCTGACCTCTGCAGGCACCAGGCATGGAGGGCAGGTACATACACACAGGCAAAGCACCTATACACATAAGATTAACAAATCTAAAAACACCTGCTAAAGAATACATTGAAAGCAAGACAATAGGAAATCCATCTGTTAGTAATAGTAAACCTTTTCTACACTTTGGGCCTTTTAAGTACTTTAGATTTTGCCAGTTAAAGGCCAGCGAGGTCTCCCACATTTGAGCAACATGGAATAATAAACTTAGATTTCCATTTGGAATAACTAAAGACCTGACAAAATATACCAGTTAGTAAGACCTTGGCTATCAGACACCAAGGGAGCGGTACCCCAGAGTGGTGAATTCCTGGTACCTTAGGAAGGTGTAGGCTTGCAGGATGCAGGGAACCAGAAGAGTGCAGGCTTTTCCTTATATCTGGGTTGGCTTCCTGTTCAGTCTGTTTCCTCCAGATAGGCTCCACCTACTAAAGGTTCTAAAACTTCCAAACAGCACCATGATCTGGTGACCCAATGCCCAGGCATGTGCACCTGGAGAACATCTAAACCATAACAGCCATGCAGTGGGAAGAGGAGAACTATGCAAACAGCATCTCCTTGGAGCCTTCAGTCAGCACTGACTCAGACATGGAAATGGTCCAAGGTCAGGCAAACCACTATGTGGAAATATTGGAGACAGTGGATGCCCATATTGCCCTTGACCCGTTAGGCCAAGTGAAAAGGCTAAAGTACCCAGAATGCCACAGTGCTAGGAAAAATTAACCCTGAACTATGAATAGCTCTAAGCTCACCTAAACAAAGCTTTAATGCATGTCTCCAAAGGATCAAAGTCTCTCTAGGAAACTCAACCTTATTCCAAAAAGCAGTGAAAGGGTATTTATAGTGACACACACACCCAGCATTTAACATAGTAAAATGTGCAGTCCCTGATGTCACAGTGACCTATACTGCCCGTGGAATCAGTTCCACCGCAATAACAAGAGGTTTCTATTCCACGTACATGGGTTGCTCATCCTCGCACAGAGAATCAACCCCGAACTCTAAAAGCACACATCTTTTATACTTTTGTGTGTGGGGGGGGGGTGAACCATTTTACCATTGGTCAGCAGTATAATTTTCAGAAAGAGGACAGAAAAGGGGGGAAGAAAGGGAGGAGAAACTTTGGCAGTAAGGTTGTTGACAATTTGCATTCTCCTTGGAATTCAGTACAGGGAGGGGTAGGGGAGCTGTTCCTAAAGCAGTCACATTTGTTTTGTCTTAACTCAGCTTGGTCAGCCTAGCTTGACCTGTCCACTAAAACTTTGTTTTTACATTTTCAGAACCTTGTTTATATATTTCAAAACTTTCATGGGTTTTGTCCTTGTTTTGTTTCTCAGAATTGGGTGATTAGAGCATGAGCTAACTATGACATGTGTCAGGATCCTAGCTAGGGCTTTCTAGAGGCCAGGTGGCTATCAGTCAGTATATTCTGTGGTTTTTTGAGAATTACTCTGGGCCATTGTTTTTATTTGTCAGGCACAGGCGGGATCTCATAGCCTTGGGATGACTGGAAAATCTTTGAGTCTGAATTTAACCATTTCTGTGACTTAAGAGTCTCACATTTTAGTAAATTAAAAAAATAAATTTACTAGAATTCAAACACCATTAAAAAATGGATGCTTTGGAAAAGTCTTAGAGCCCCTAAGAACTTTGTTTTTTACATCTCAGTGGCAAGAGCACGGGGTAGCTGTTCACCTTGCATTTGTAGTGAAGGAGTGGAGAGGACAGGAAGTGGGCTGAGCTAGATACGCCTCCCACAGCTAGGGAAGAAAGTATTCCAAACACATGAGCCTATCGAGGACGGTTCACATTTAAACTCCCAACCTTCAGGACACATAACAAGATACTACGACCAAAAAAAGAGATAGAAATAATAGAGATAAATAATGTTGCTCCCTCAAGTGTCTCGGCCAGTGAGGGACAGGGACAGTTCTCCCAGTCTCATGACCCCGGGGCCAGCTCTCTGCCCAGCCCTCAGACATCAACATGCCCACCAGTGACCATTCACCTGGCCTTTGGTGGTGACAGGCCTCTGCTGCAGCTGAGTCACTGACCTAGACATGGCCCCCAGTGGTAGCAGGATTCCACCATGGTCCAGATGGCATCCCCAGATACTCACATCAGGCTGATCCTCACTCTCCTGGAGTCTCCAACTCAGCCTCTCTTCATGGCGCCCACATCCTCTGTTCCTTTCTCTTGCACTTCACCACTCTCTCCCCTTAGTGTCCGGAGCATCTCAGGAGTGGTCTCGGGCCCATGCATCATGGCACCTGGCAGGGATCATCTCACCAGACTGGTGGTCTTCTCAGGTTTGCTTTTTTCAGGGCGTGTCAGTCTACTTATCATTCTGATGTTCTCTCCTCTCTGCCACCTGCTGTTGACACACATGTGACACAGCAGCCACACCTGCAACACCTCCAGGGGCAGGCAAGCCTATGTTTTTATGTGAGATGTTCTCTGACTTTTATTTTGGTTTGGGTTTTTTTTTTTTTGTTTGTTTGTTTTTTTGGTTTTGTTTTTGTCCCTTGGCCCTTTCTGTCTGAAATGTACGTGATAAATGAGTTCATCTACCATGTAAAAGTGTCTCTGCTTCTCTCTAGCTTGCTGGCTTCCTGGGACCAGGAGTGGGAAGGCACTGATGTGCTTTGCCCCAACTTGTCCACTTGACACGGAAGTTCCCCATTGTTGGAGCAACCGTACAAGTGGTTTCTGACACTCAGTTTTATTTCATGGCTAACCATTTCCTAACAACCTGCTTCTGAAAATGTTCAAACCAACAGTAAAACCAAACGGTTACAAGTAACATTACACACTATTCATCTGAATTCATGAGTTAACACCCAGCCGCATTTTCTAGTCATTGTGCACTGGTTTTTTTGAGCCACTAAAAAATAAATTACAACCATTATGACAATCTTGTCCAAGGCACCTCTAGGTGACGTGTCCCTAGAGTAAGAACACACTCCTAAAATATTGACAAGAAGTTTAATATCAGTCTGACATTTTCTCTCGTGCACATGCATATACACAAATGGTCAATATCCAGACTTCCTCAGTAATCCAGAGACCCTCAGTTATCCAGACTGCCTCAGTTATCCAGAGATCCTCAGTTATCCAGACCTCCTCAGTTGTCTCTACTTTTTAGAATGGCTTTGTTTTCTTTGCAGACTCTGGACTCAGTCAAAGATTACACATGTCACTGTCAGGTTGTTGAGAACTTTCAACCCACACTAGAGTGTGGGTGTCTGGATTGATAACTCCAGAAATTAATAAATGTCAAACAAATGAAAGTTTGGTTCTGCACTTAATCCAAAAGTAACAATATACAAGTAAACGGCTGGATCACAGACATGCTAATCCAAAAGCTGGAAGCCATGTCATCCAATCATTGGTTTGAAGAAGGGGTGTAAGTCACTTGAAAATGATGTAGAAATCACCCATTTCCTTCATAAATGCTGTCTGCTGGGGCTCATGGGTGATATAGGAAAGCCAGCAGTGTGTCCAGAAAGGAGTATCTGGAAGAACACCCGATTGGGTGTGTATGGTGGCACCCCAGGAGAAAGCCAGGTGAACACCTGATTTCTGATCAGCTGAGGTGTGAGCACACAGCTCTCGCCGCTACAGCCTTGAGCCTCTCCTGACACAAGATGCACTGTAAACTTACATCTTGGCATCCTCAAAATCACACGGACCCAGAGCCATGTGTGTATGAAGATCCCTTGCCTGGGTAGGGATCCCTGTCCCCCCAGCTCCTCCTTTAATGACCTAACTGTGTAACTCAGTTCCTTTAGACTTCAGACTAAAGAGTTCGGGGTCCATCTGTGTAGAAACAAGAGTGCCTGGGTCTTGGCTTCACTACTTGTGAGCTACTTGTGAGTGCAACCACACTGGAAGAGCACTCACAGCTTTGTGCTGTGTTTAGTTAAAGAGCCCACATCATCTGCCACCAATCTGCTTCTAGACAGTTGCAAGTGACTTCACACCTCCTTGCTCTCTCCAGGAACACCCAGTCATTCCCTTCAGCTCCAGCTGTTCTCGAAACAAATGAGAAAGCACAGCGCATAGGCCAGCCTGCAAGTCTTCTCCTCCACTGCTGATTGCTACTACTACGAAGGTTCTGTTTTAGCCTCACCATCTACAAATAGTTGGTCTTTTAAAATATGACTTCAATTTGGTCATATTGGCACACTTCAAGGAGCAGGTATCATCTTGGCCTTGACTTCAGAGTCTTGAGAAAATGACCATTTTGAGGAAATAAGGACCTAGTGAAATTTCACACAATTGGCATTTGTCTTTAATATCTGCCCACTGGGTACTCTGAAGGCTAACATCTATCCTGTACAAGACTATTACCCCTTTCAAGACTTGAGTCCCCCGAGGATTCTATGACCATGTCCAGCTTCACCCCAGTCACTGGCTTAATTGTTGAGAACATTATGGAAGTTCTGCTTACAAGCCACTCTCACTACAAGTGTTCCCACAACCTAAGACCCACAGGAAGCAGCTGGCACTCCACACACCCAGGCACCATCCACTGACTTAAGTTCCAGAGTGTCTACTGTGGCCTCAGCACCAACTCCTCAAAAATGAAGTTGCATCTAGAGCCCTGTTTCCATTGCCAGCTGCTGGCACAGTAACTTTCCAGGTCACTGAGATATGAGCAGGCAGCCGCACATTACCGTTGCCACAAGTGCCAACTGCTCTTGTCACAATGTCGCATCACGGTAGACTGTCCCCTCAAAACCACACATGCGCAAGAGGAAACACTTCCCCTGTAAGGTGGTTCTCATTGCATATTGCTCACTGCAACAAGAAAACACTCAGATGCTCACAGTAAACAGTTTCTGTGGAGGGATTTCTTGGGTGATTCACTGCAATCCCAGCATTGAGGAAGCAGAGATGCGCAGAGCCCTGGGGCTCACCAGCCAGGCCTAATCAGTAAGGCTCAGGCACAGTCGAGCTACTCTGCCGCAGAAAGGTAGGTAGTCAGTGACTAATGAAGACACCCAAGTTTGGCTTCTGATGTTCATACATTGACACATGTGCACCCATTCACACACGTGTACCTGCACAAACATGTACACTCGCAAGGGTGGTCAGATGGAGAACTTAAGCTGGCTCATCAGATCCGGCACTTTCGGGCCATGTCCAATCTGAGGAAGGCTCTGTGGACTGCTTAGATCCAGAGCCCACTAGGTTAAAAAGCAGATCGGAGGCCTAGATTAAAGCAAGGTAGCAACTGTAGTCAACGCTAATACCTTGTGAAGAAAAGAACGTGGGTTGCAGCCAGAGGAACAGCACAGGGCATTGTGTAGAGCCTATTCCTCCCACTCCACATTTTATTTCATAAAACTTCCATGCCTTACCTTTAGGTATAGCCTTCATCTCCTATAGTCTATATAAAGAAGAATTGGAAATATTCACTCCTGTGGAAATTTCCAATAATTTCCATATCTATTTTATGCCATCTCATTTCTCATAGTCACATTTTAGCTCTGGGATTATAAAGGAGCTTACACAATATTTACATATGATGTGTGTGATGGTGAATCTTCTCTGCCAACTTGACTGCATTTTCAGTCACCTAGGAGATACATGTCTTGGTATATCCATGGGAACAGTTCTAGAGGGGTTAACTGGGGGGAGAAAAGATCCCCTAATGCGAACCAGGTATCCAGTGTGAATAGAATGTAAAAAGAGAGCAAGAAAGCCTAGTGACTGTTATCTTCGTCTCTCTCCCTCCTGACGACACGGGCAATGTGGCAGACAGCCACCATTCTTGCTACTAAGCCATGTCTGCGATGGACTGTACTACCTAAAACTGAGAGCCACAACAAACCTGTCCTACCGAAAGCTGCATTTCTTGGGCATTTGGTCATGCCAACAAGAAAAGTAATGCCTACAGGCCACA